>NC_080593.1:100874708-101481652 GCF_027887145.1 Ammospiza caudacuta
AGTGTTTAAAATAAGTTATAATACTTCAGCTGTGCAATTTCTTGAACATTTTTCTTTATTTGGTAGCATTTCACCTGAGAGTCTGTGTTCTGTGAAAAAAATATGCCCATATCAAGGGTAAATAAAAAAAAAGAAGTGTATAAAAAAGTAATGGAATTCAAACACACTTTGTGATAACTCACTATATCTTCAAAAGGACAGTATATTAAGGTCTTCTTCAGACATTAAAAAGAGAACATGTCTGTAACCTCCCTCCCTCCCCTCTGCTCAGGAGCAGAAGTAAAGAGAGCACATGAACACCAGCACCAGTGGAGGACTGCTAACTCACAGTGTCTAGGAAATAACAGGTGTTATGTGTTTAGGCACTCGCCTTTACTGCTATCACATGCCCTGGGGTACTTTTCATACAACATGGAGTAAGGAATGAGTAAAATCTCTGTTCCCCAAGCCACTTCTTCCTTGTTTCATTGATCCCTGTAATTCTTTTCCATGCTCAGCAAAAACATGCACATAGTTATATGTTTCTGTGTTGATGTGTCGGAATAAAAAAATCTGATTTAAAGGTGTTTGAAGAGACAGGTTTACATCCAGATCTGATCATGCATGCAAAAAACAAATGAGATGATGTTTCAAGACCATAAATGCAACTGCTTCTGGCAGTCACAAAAGAATAAAACTTTCCCTCTAAAGATTAAAATTATCATTCTGTCCTTAATTACTCTAATATAAAACAGAGTAACAGGTAAATACTTTAATGATTGGGCTTTCAGGAAGAAAATTAATTCAAAATACTATTCAAAAGCTATATTTTGCCCCCAGAGGAAGGATATAGGAAAGAATGAATCAAATTGAACACCTGGATAGGGAACTTCTTATTCAGACTTTGTTCCTTATTTGATTATTGTTGATAATACTTTAAAATGTTATCTAATTCTTGGGCTATGTTAGTGTTTTTAGTCAAACTCAGTAGTTTTGCTAAGGGTCAGAATTCAAAGACTGACAATACATAAAAATTAGGCTGTGCCCCAAAGAAAGATAAAAATGCTATTTCATTAAGAAAAAAAAATCATTGCAAAATTTTCTTCCTTTCCTGACACTTATCATGGTTTGACCTGGCACAGAGCCAGTGCCCCCATGAGAATACCCTCTCCCTGGTGTCTGCTGTGAGATGTGACCAGGAATAAGCAAAGCAGGCTCCTGCTTAGAAATAAAGAAAACTTTATTAACTAAACTACAAGAAAATAAGAACAAAACCACAAGGAAAATGAAAACCTTAAAAAAGCATTTTCCTCCTCCCACCCACCAAATTTCCCAATGCAATACATTCCCCCAAATCACCAACTCTCAGTCCAGCACCACCCTTTAGAATACTCAGTCTTCAGTCCATGAAGAGGAGAGGAGTCCTTCTTGCACCATAGGCTTCCCCTGGAAACACTGTTGAAACTTTGTGTGTTTCCATGTCACTCAGCACCACCCGGAAAACCCTTTTGCCATCGTGACATCTTCCTTCCAAGACCAGTGCTCTCACCACTGTGCATGGACCAGAGCTACTTTTAGGGTTGTCTTTCAAGGATGCCTTGTCTCGCTCCAAAAAAGGCACAGTCTCTCCTTTGGGACATCTGTCCCCCCCAAATTTTTCACCCCCTGGGGCCGAGGGGTCCCCACAATGAACCCTCCTGGTTCTGAGGCACTGCCTCCCCCTAAATGCAGTCTCTGTGTCACAGGAAAAAAAAAAATGGTTCCGTCTTTGGCCACACGAGAAAAGTCCAGCCAAAAGGCCACTCCGTCATCTCTCCCCCCACTCAAGAGTCTTCTGCACTTCCCTCGTGGCCCATCCCCTCTTATCTCATCTCTTATCTCTCTTCTCATTCAGCTCCAGGAGGATCAGCATTTGCAAGGTCTCAATCATGCAAGAAAAGGGTTGAAAATTTCAGTCTCTGCCTGTCCCAGAGCTCCGGAACTCCCACGCTGCCCTGCTGGGCACCTTCTCGCCGCACCCCCCCTTTCTCCTCCTGGGCCAGCCACTATCAAATTCAGACGCCGGCTCTCCCTCTCTCTCTCCTGGGGGTGGCTGCCCGATGCCTCCTGGGGCTCCTCCACCCTTCCATCCTCAAGGGCCTCTTCATCCCCCATCTCTGTCCAGGCCCAGGCCTACCACAGGGCTGCCCCTCCCCCGCCCAGCAGCAGCAGCTGAATGGGGGAGGGAGATCCGACCTCTTTGCCTCGAAGTCCCAAGAGAGCTTGCCAGGGCTGCAGCTCTGGTTTTTAACCCCTGTGTGTTCTCAGAGGTGTGTCCGAACGTCAGTGGCCACATCAGGTGCCAATATTAAAATCTGAACACCCATTGGTTTGACTACAGCATCCCAGAATTCCCATTTTCTGGTCAAACCAGCACACACTCCTGCTTGTACAGAAAGTAAAGGGAAAAATTACATTTGAATGATAAACTTTCATAAGTTGATTTTGTTTCATGATAGTGAAATCTTTTTCGGAATCTAACTGTAGTGGTAGGAAGCTTGTTTCTCCTTTTGCAACCTCAGCTGCGTAGCTGTGAGATGAAGTCAGAATGGAAAATAAGTGAATAAGTGAATAGTCCTTTTTGAGATAATTCTCCTCTGCATTGGATTTTTTTGTTTGTTATGATTGCCTGATGGATTTAGTAATGTCTTTGTCTTTCCCATGTTCTCCGTTAACAGCTTTCAGTGCATTGAAGCATACATCATTTGGCAATGGTCTTTCTGAAGGAAGGAAAAAAAATCTCATTCATCCTTTTTTGTACTCCCTTACATTATGGACTTAATTATAACCAGTTAACTTAGGGGTTTTATGAATTTCCTTTTCCATATAATTGAACAAATCCCTGTTTGTCAAGCACAAAAACATCTTAAGGCTTGTGTTTAGATATATTTCTATTATTTCAAATATTAGGTATTAGTAAATAATTCTAAGACTCTCTCTCTTTCCCCTGCCCCTGCAGTAGATGAGCATGCATGTGATGAGTGTACTAAAAGTATAAAAATCCTGAAGGAAAGCAGATTTTTATCTTGATCCAATGGACTTTTTTCAGTCATTAATAGGATATTAATTATTATCCAAATAGGATACTGCAATAATTTTCACTAATTTATATTCAGGATAGCAGTACAGAGAGTAAAATTTGTATTTGTTATCTCAATTTTGTGAATATTCTGCCAGGGGGTCTAGATCAAAATTTTCTAAACTTGGCAGCTCTCTATATTGATTTAACAAATTGCTAGTCCATGCCATTTTTCAGGACATCAGTTGCATATGATTTCTTAACCTCAAAATGACACAGCTGACACACTTTTTTTTTTTTTTAATAATGTATAGAAAAATAAGAGTGTACATGTCCAAAGGATAGAAGAATTGAGCGAAGATTGCTTTCAAAACCAATCTTCAGGTTTAGTTTGTCTGTCTCAAATTTCAGGTATTTTTCCACACCACACTCAATGACCTTGACAAAAGGAGTCTCACTTAAAACTCACTGCTCATCTAAAAGAGCATTTATTAAAATTTCATTTGGAATTTTGCCTTGGAATTTGTCCCCATGTATACACCTATGTCTCAGTTCTGGCTGTCTTGCTGAGGAGTAACATTGCATTTATTAGGAGTAATAAAGCAATCACCTAAATATAATATTGCAGCATGGACTACTGTACAATTTTCCCCAAGTAGTATAGTATTAGTCTATGGTTTAATGTCGCTGGCTAGTGACTCATTAAAAACCTACTACTCCAAGAGAGTGGGTTAATATTCATGGTGGTATATTTCCCTGTACTGACCCTTAGTCCTCAAAGTTTAATGCTGCATCTGTCACATTTTTTTATATACACTGCACATAATCCTTGAACTAAATTATGCAAAGCTGTAAAGCCTGCTTGCCCTGCCCTGTTGTCTATATTGCAGTGGCTACTTTGCCAACTCACTCATACAACATAGCTAACTGTGTGCCCTCCCAAATTTTTTTCCAGCTGAGCTGGAGCGTAGGTGAGGTTGTAGCCTTTTACCTTGGCTCTCAAGGACAGTCTTCTGCAGAGCTTTGCCTTGTTGGAGTGACTGGTGTTATTTTGCCCCTCATCCTTGAACCATATCCTGTTGTTCTCTCCAACAGAAGGAAAATCATAGAATCATGTCGTATCCCAACTCGGAAGAGACTCACAAGGATCACTGGTGTTCAGCCCCTTGCCCTGCTCAGGACCACCCCGAGAACCACATTGTGTAATATCACTGCCACAGGGTGCTTCAGCACACAGGGTGCTCCACAAACAGGCTAGGAGAAGAAGAAAGGTCTGGTAGTGGCTAAAATGGGGAGGTTATAGGTTTCTGTTTCTAAAACCTTTTCTAACCATATTATGTCACTGAGCCTTATTCCAACAGCTGACCCTTCTATGCTCCTGCTGCTCTCCTTTCATTTTCTCTGTACGCTTGTTTTTTCTCTTCTCTGCAAAAACAGTATTTCCAAGTTGTGACCATTATTCATGTCTAGGAATCTGACCATTCAGTTCATGGCATAGAAAAATGCTACTCTGATGAACTGCCTGGTAGAACCAGTTCAATTTATTTTTCATCTCAAATATACCATATTCTGCCTGTCTTGGATTCTTCTCATTCTTTCTCTTGTCACTTGCTTCTGATCAAGCATGGAATTGCATTTTTTACAGATCTTACTTTTTTGCATATAAGGCTGTGTCTGACCAATTCCATGAACTTGTTGTGTCTTCATATAAGGCTCTGCTTCTGAGCCTGAGATTGAATTGTATTTATTTGATAAGCATTGCAATATCTTACATCTGATTTCAAAGTGACATACCACTGTGCCTCAGAACATTCTGCAAGGGAATACATGTGATATCTGGATCTTTTGATCCTTCTCTAAAAAAAAAAAAAAAAAAGGGGAAGCAAAACCATATTTTTCTGTATATTCATCTGCTTAATATCGTTCAATTTAATTTGCTTTTAAAACAGTATCCAGCATTTTGTATAGCAAGTATGAAAATATAACAAATTTAGCAGTAATGATAGCTCAAAAACTGCTTAGAAGTTCACCAAGAATTAGGCTGTCTTTTCCATTGCTCAGTTGAAAGAAAAGCAAGGTTCAGCCTGTGCATCAACAAAGAGGAAGGTAAAGACTGTTTACCCAGTTCTCAGAGATTAAGTAAATGGGAGGTGGAAAATGGGCAAAGATCATCAGATACTATAGCCCTGTTCTTTCTCCTGCTTTTTCTGTTCAAGGTGACTGGCACAGAGAGCTGCTTCACAAACAGAGCAGTGAAGAGGAAAAGAGCGTGAGGTACATTCTGGTATTTTTTTGCCCACTTCCTAGGGTACAGAAACTGAGCTTCAACCTTTTGATAACGTGAGAAGAAAAAGAATCCAGAAAAGATTGTTTAAAAATTCCCCTTAATGTCAGTTAGAGAGATTTGATGTTCTAAATCATGCCTCACTCTGCAAATTGTGTGAATGAAAACTGAAGTGACCCCAGAGCACAGAGAACATAAGTACCTAAATCATCTGTGGGCATGGATGTGATGCAGGAGAACATAATTTAAAACTCTTATTATTCAAGGAGTGACTCTTTCAAAAGGTTACATATGTGGACTCTCAGAAAGCCTTATAACTTTCAATAAGACCTTTGTAATACAGCTCCAATTAAAAGTTACAATTTGGTGTTGTTACTTATAAACAGACATTTTTGTGAAATAACCTGAAATATATATACTGATACAAAACCAATATTTTCCTTGCCACCTGGACTTTGCTGAAACTAAATGAGTTACTTTTAAAGAGGAAGAGAGTTTCACAAGTAGGAACAGAAAAAGAAGAAAGACACACTTCATTCATTCTATGACCATTAAAAGAACAAGCTTATGAATATCAGAGGACTGTGAGACTTCAGTAGAAAAGACAACTATCAGATGAAAGCACTCTAAGTGAAGATGAATTTCCAGGATGACCTCTAAGCACAGTTTAGGAATATTCATAGGATAGTGTCCTATCTGGCATCTATATTATCTTTGGTCTTCATGACCCTTTAGTTATATTTCAGGATTTAAAGTCAAGTTTCAGCTGCCAAGTCAAGAGGCAGAGTTTAACAGATACTGAATTGTTAGAAAATATGAGAACCATGTGCTAGAAAGTTACCTAGTCTTCAGAGAGAGAGCAGGACTGAATCCAGGAAAAAAAATTAAAAAACCCAAACCCCCACAGAATTATGTTTAATCTGCAAAAGAACAACTAAATTGATATTACTTGGTGAAAGAAAATCTAATTATTGCAGTCAGAGATGAAAAGGAGAACTAAATATAAAATGTTTTATATCTATACCTCACAAGTCAGTGTTAAAATCAAAATGGGATGATGGAATAAAAAAGAAAAAGGCAGATTTTGCATGTCAAATCAAAGGAAAAATGGAGCAGGTAAGGCAATGCAAATGGAGGAAGCATAAATTATTGCAGAATTATAGAGCTATCAATTTATGAAGGAAAGGCACAAGGGCCTACAGTAAGCATAATAAAGGGTAAGAATGATGGAAAATACTGCACATGAACAGATCTGTATTGGATGATTTAACTTGTCAAAAAATATGTAAATTAACTCAAAAAATAAGTAGCAGGAAAAAAATTCTGTTGCAAAGAACACAAACCGCATTCAGGAACAATGTAACAATAAGGAAATACCATAAGGTATAAAAAGATCTCATTGAAGGAAACATTAATTAATCTCTAATTGCAATTTAAGGAATAACAAAATAAGAACTATATTCTTATATGTAATCAATAGAAAATATGTAATGAAATGTATTTTTTTCCTCTATGGAACTGTTGAAGGTAGCTACTGTTCTCTCCAAAATGTAGAATGTATGAGATTTAAGCATGAAAAGTGGTTGAGCTCAGACTAAATACTAAAACTGTCATGTTTTACTACAAGCTATAGTTGCTTGAATTCAGCCAGAAGTAGCTGCCAGTAATTTTTCAGATATCACCAGCACATTTGTTTTGCTATTAATTCCCCAGTAAATTTATCTCCTTTTTTACACTTGGACAGAGTAGCTTCTTCCTGAAAGAAATACTTTCAAAGAGCAGTAACAGAAGGAGTACTTCTGCATCAAAAATATTCAGTGCTCAGCTGTGAGGCCATGAAATGAGAGAGTTCTGACAGTAGAACTGGAAGATTATCTGTGGACTTGACAGAGGATAGAAGAGGGAGAGAGAATGAAGAACCAGGAAAAGGGTGACAAGGGAAAAGTGCTTACCCTCCCTTTCCAAAAACCATGCTGCCTTAACAGTAAGGCAGCCTGTTGCAGCAACAATGAAAGAGAGGACCTGTCGGGAGTTTAGTTCAAGCATGGCTTAAAGAAAAAGGCCACGAAGCCATGCAGCTGAGAGAAAAGTAACAGGTAGCTGTGAAGCAGTTTCAAAGCAGTTTCCAGCCTGACTTCTATAAACAATTAGTCTCTCTCAGGCATCCTTGTATAAGCAATAAAGTTCTCAGGCAGTCTTCCCATAACAAAGGTAACATCCTCTCTGGGAAAAGATGGCACCCTGGGAACAGTTATGGAAGTTTTGGGAACCGTTCGTATCACAGTGAGAACACTGATTTTGTTTGATGTAAACAATCAACGGTATTGTAAATCAAAAGGAGTGGTTAGAGTTTTCTCTGTTAGCCTATTATAAAGCTGTATTTTGGAATATGCATGAAGTTAATTAACACTGTTATTTAAAGTGACGGATCGATCAATAAAGTCGGAGTTCGATGCATTATAGGATGGTCGTTCTCCCCCTCACTTCAACAAGGACCTGAAGTCATTTCTTAGTGACACAATCAAAACATCTTCCTGTCCTACATTTCTTAAAGTCCAGGACTGTTTCCTGCTCTGGATCACATGCTCTGTCATCCACTAATCAGAAGACGTCTTTTTGTTCAATGTCATTTTCTGCACATTGCCTAAACATCGATGTGAATTGGGTATCCATCACCTTTTTTGCACCAAGCACCAACTACTGCATAGAAACAGCAGCCCTCCTTCTTTGAGGAAAATGATCATAAAAATTGGAGGCTTTAAACCACAGAAACCTAGGGCAGGGATGTCCTCAGAATTTTCACCTAGAAGGCCAAGGAGGTGTGAGCCTCTTGGAAAATGAGTTAAGGCTTCTTGTTGTCTCCTGATCTTGCAAAAAATTAAAATAACCTAAATGCAGCAAATATGTATTGTGATCCAAGAGATGTGAGTTATCCAAACTCTTTCAGCACAGCACAATAGCGCATAATGATGTTGGAAGTCGGAGAACTGCTGCAGCAGTAAATGAACAATTCAAAAGAGTAGAAGTACAAAAATGTTCTCTACCCATGTCTTTTCCTTATGCCAAAATAAGCTTAGGTAGCTGTGAAATTCCCATGAATTAAAATCGTTGGTACACATGCATAGTTAAAATACATTTTATTTGTTTTTTGGAGGAAAGAGAAGGACAGGAAGACATGAGATTTCTGAGATATGTATGTTTGCTGCTGGTGGATTTCTTGGCCAAAAGAGTCTCAATTCTATAGAAGAGAGAAGTATCTCCAGACTTGGAATCCTGCCTGTATATATTCACACAAACCACTTTGCTTCCACACTCATGGAAAAACTTGAGATGAGGTAATGATAATATTTTGGATCAAATTTTTGTATGTTAACCTCCAAAAAAGCAAGATCAAATTCTTTTTTTAAACTTGACTGTTTTGCCAATTCCTTAAAAAATTTGACTGTGCATGCATACATCTTGGCAAAGTATGAGACATTTGTTCGTCTTTGTGATTTTTGCATTATTCAGCATTTTCTCCTGACATCTACAAAATGCAACAGGTCTGATTTTCACTTTTCTTTTGAAGTGTTTCTGCTTCTCCCTAACTTCAGCCTGAATTATGAAGGTCAGCCTACCAGGTTCACTGACCAACCTTTGCAAAAATTCCACAAGCAGCTAATAAATGGGGTTGTCATAAAGTTTTTTCATCAGACAATTGAATAATACAGATTTCAATTCACAGGCTTAACATATTTAAAAGCAATGTGTCTTTTTAGTGCCACTATGAAGAATGTGTGTTCACAGCAAGGACCGTTCTTGTAGCACAATAAAAAGTCCAATATTATAAAAAGTCAGATTTAGTAATATCTCAAATACAGAATAATGACAACCTTGTTTACAAGCTGCTGGAGTGGGTCAGAGTAATTCAGGTGACCTGCTTTCTCTAGACACAGGCATAGGTTACAATGCATTAGTTAGAGAAGCAAATTAGTCTAAATTTTTTCTTCTACTATTTGCAGAGAGAAAGGTATTTAAACTAGATTCTGAAAACTGTAGTGGAAAACTCTTGCCTGGGTTATAATCATAACACATGCCTCTAAAGTAAACCTACATTAGCACAATTCAATGTGGTAATTAAGATAGAAAAAGACAGTACTAAGCTGCATGGCCTATCAGATTCCTTGGGGAGAAAAAAAAGGACTGACGTGACTTGAAATGTGTCCAAAGGGTTTAGTTAGCCTCCAATTAGCTGCAAACTTCCTCTATTAAAATGCATAACAAATACCAGACTACATGTCCCTGAACCCTTCATTATTTAAGTCCTAATTTCAGATGGTTCTTTTATTATACCATATATCCCAAAAGCTAGCATTGACTTTTAATTACACTGTACAATCATTGCTGTCAGGTGATAAGTTGGAAGGACAGAAGACTTCAGGGCACCTCTGGGTGAACCACAAGAGCTCAGCTCTTAACTAAAAGCAAACAATAGAACAAAGGCAAACATTCTAGGAACAATCTACAATAAAATGAAGGCCAAATGGTCATTTCTCCTTAACCTTGCATTTTATACTTGCCATGAAATCGAGAGTCTATTTAGGCAGAAAGACAGAAGTATAGGAACTCAGAAGGTGAAGTGGAACAGAATATGAATTGTGCTCAACTCCTGGCACTCCCTCCACTTCAAAAAGGATATATGCATTTCTTTGTTCCTGCATTACTCTTATTGACCTCTTATAAAAGGTCCTGCTGGGGGCTGTTTGCTGAAGACTTCCATACTGTGCCAATATAATTAATATACTGGAGATGGGGAGGTAGTGCATTAGGCAGATTTTAACTTCTGTCTTTGTGTATGTTTTGATGCAGTTTAGTGTCTCCTGGCCATTGTCCATTTTAATTTTGTCTGTGTGAGACTTTGAAGGTGGGTGGAAACACTTGATTAGATTTTGAAATTCAGAGATGCTCATATGTCCTTGGGATTGCTGGGTGGTGGTAACTGCTTGCCAAAGTAGAAGGACACAAAACCATCAGTGAAAATTCCACTATCAGAGGATGACAGGGCAAGAAGAGAGATGTGTGTGGATGCCACCCTTCTAAAAGGGAGAGGCTTGACATTAGGAAGAACAGAGCTGGGCATTATAACTAGAAGAGAAGTATTACACTATCACATTTTTTAATTTATTTTCTACATTATGGGAAAATTATGGGATAGAAGGAAAAAAAAAACCTTTTGAGCTTCTTTTTTTGTTTTGTTTTGTTTTTTTCATGGGGAAAACAGAGCAGCTGGTGTAGAGTCACAGAGTCATGGAATCATAGAATCACAGACTCACAGAAAGGCTTGGGTTGGAAGTGACCATAAAGATCACCTTGTTCCAGCTCCCCATCATGGAGAGGGACATCTTTTACTAGACCAGGTCCCTCAGAGCCCAATCCAGCCTGGCTTTAAACATTTCCAGGGATGGTTCAACCTCAGCTTCTCTGTTCCCCTGCCTTACCACACTCACAGTAAATAATTTTTTCCTAATATCCAATCTAAACCTACTGTCCTTCAGTTTGAAGCCATTTACCCTAGTCCTGTCACTGCATGCTTTTGTAAATAGTCTCTTTCCATCTTTCTTGCAGGCATCCTTCAGGTACTGGAAGGGCACAATTAGGTCACTCTGAAGCCTTCTCTTTTCCAGGCTAAACAATTCCAATTCTCTCAGCAATTCCTCACAGGAGACATGCTCCATCCCTTTAATCATCTTGGTGGCCATCCTCTGAACTCTCTCCAATGGGTCAATGGCCTAATGTCCACCATGGGAATCTGGAGTGCAGAGTATTCAGCTGAAGTTCTCCTTTTTTGTTTTCTGTCTCTCAGTATAACTATGACATCTTCACTGCATGAGCAAGTCACACAAGTAAGAATTGTGCAGAAAACGGACTTTTATTACATTAACAAATGCTTTGTGGATTTGTGAAGAATTATCTTGTTAATTATACATAAATATCTTCTCAAAATCTAGTACTTTGTGCTGAAATGGAAAAATCATGAAAATATACAAACCCTTTTTTTTTCTTAAATGTTTTCAAAACAAAATCCACATCTTCTAACAAAAATTAATATTGTTTTCTGCTATGGCTTCTCTTTCCTCACTTTAAGATGGCTACAGTTGAGAAGTTCAGAATCTAGACTGGTGCAGCCTTCAAATAATTTTCTTCCTCCCACTTTGCTTAATAATTTCCTGGGAAATTTAGTTCTCTTGTGATTCAGTTATGAAGGATACATTTTAAACAGCAAATACTAATTTATCAAGGGGAAAGAAACCTGAAAATCTAATAACAAACAGTCAGTACAATGGTAGTTTAAAGGATGCTGAACTCTCAATTCAGTACAGCTACAGCTAAGTGCAGGTTCTATTTCTGTGCTGAATTTGGCCGTGAAGTATGCAATAAAAATAGAAGGGTCAGAGGAAGCTATAAAGCAACAACATGAGATCATTCAAAGCTTATGCAGCCCTTTAGAAGTCCTAATCTGAAATGTCTAATCATCTGAAATCATTACCATTTAGGGCATTTTTTGAATACTCAGAAGTAATGAAATGTCAGATGCAAGCTTAAAAAGGAGATGCCAAGTTAAGGTGCAGGAAGTTACTAAGGGAGTGAGAACCTGAATAAATACCATTATTCATTGCTGAAATATAATTACTCATGGTTTTTTAGGTTAATATTCTCCTTTCCAGATAAGCTGAACACGAATAGTTGAACTTAAGCCTAAGGTAAAAGTCAGTCACTGAATAATATTGCTTTTCTTATAGTGGAAGTTCAGTATGAAATGTTTATTAATCACTCCATTAACCCAGAGCAGACAGGTAAAAATCAACAGAATGTATACACCACTGCTTTCTGTTTGCCAGTTAACAATTCAATTCTGAGTGATCTATTAGTAGAGAGAAAAGTAAATTTTTAAAACTGCTTAAAACAATGTATCTAGGCCAAGCTTTGGGAGGCAGGCATTAATCAGAAGTATGAAGAGAGTGGTCTCTCTAAAACACTGCAAAACCAGCTTTCCCACAAATAAACTGGCTTTGTCTATGCAGACAGGCAAAGTAGTTCTGGCTGCACTGGCCCTCAAAGTCACATTGTCTTCTGTTAGTAGTGTTGGTGATTAAATTAATCTGAAATTCAAGGTAAGAATTTTTATGTTTGAAATAATTCAGAGTAAAAAATACCAACAGAGCAGTTGGATGAGTTGCTCACCTGCCTTGGCTTGATAGAGCCAGACTGCATTGTCAGATGCATGGAGCAGCCTTTAAAATCTTCAGAGTTCAACCTATAAACCCATCTAATCATATATTTGGTTGTGTCAAGAACAATTGATTGGTGAATCTGAGTGAAAAAAGGGCTTGTATCTACAACTAAGTGACCAGCCCCTCCTTTTTAAAGGTTTTCTCTACAAGCCTGATTTGATTTGTTTACTTTTCCCCTCAATAAATTATTATATATAATTAAGTAATAATTAGAAGCCCTACATTCAGTATAAAACAAATGTTCTTATACCATACCTTTTTTATTAGGTTTTTTCTTCATTCACATCCATCCTGTCCCTCATAACTGATGTTCTCATTCTTGGTGTAATTAATCATACAGATGAAAAGAAAAGAAAGGAGATAAAAAAGAAAAATAAGAGGTTCCAAGAGCTTAACATAAGTTCCTGGAGTTCTCTAGTCCTTCATCCAAGCATAGGCTTCTCCATAAAACAAGGTATACAGAGCTATGAGGGGTTACTCTGTACTGGTCCTTATGGGTATTCCACTAAATGAATAATGCAGCGGACAATTCCTAACAGCATCCTTCCTGATGTCTGAAGTCTGCTTGATGTCTGAAGCCTGCTCTCCTCATGTCCAGATGTGAAATTTGATGGCACCTTTCCTCCTGCCAACAGAGATCTGTTTGTGGTTGCTCTGGCCAAGACGGCCTCCCTTCTCCACTGGTGAGATCCTCTCTGCTAAGAATCAATGAATCGAAGAGGGCATCTTCCCTTGTTGCCTCCCTCAGTACTTCCATTGCTTTGGCTCTGCTCATTTCCTTGCCATCTTGCAAATTGTTTGCTGAATTATTTGTTCCAGGTTCTTCTGAGGGATTGAAGTAACTGGAGTGGTTGCCTGACTTTTTTTGGTCCTAATTCCATGACCTCTTTAAAGAGAGATGTGATGTTTGCATCCCATGATTTTTCAAAAATAATCAGAAATGTTTCTGAGATTTCTTCAATTGAACAGCAGGGCTTGGAGAAATAAAAAATCTGAAACACATGAAAAAATCAGGAAATGGACATGAAAATTAAAGAGTTAATGCAGTACCCTCCTAAAGCAGGACATTCTGGCAGGTGTAAAGCTCTAATTAAGAACTGCAATTTTAAATTTCAACTGTTATAAATTTCAGTATTAACTAAAGCGCTTTATAAAGGAATTTAAAATGCCAATGGAAAGAGCATTTCACTCTCCCTTAGGCATTTCCCGTGGTGCAAGGGCATATACATAAAAACCAGAGATGGAAAACAACAGCTTTGCTTTTATCAAGTTTAAGAACATATGTATATAATTACATTTTTAATAAATACATTATGCATTTTAACTCTTTATGCTTCATAACCTAGAGATTCTGTTCATCAGCAGAAGCTGGTTGAAAAATGCAGTGTTTATCCTTATTTTGTAAATATTTCAACATAATTTTATTCCTTAGATAGTTCTATTACTTATCTTTCTGAACCTTAGAAATAAATCTGAGAAGTGAATATATTCAAACTTCATTCTGCAGTTGGAACACATTTCAGTGAATTTGCTTGTTTATTGACCACCTAGTAATATGAGTGCAGCTAATGGTCCTTCAAAACTATTTTGTGCTTAGTGATTACCCATTTTTGCTAACACAACAGGAAAGACTTTCAAGGTGGCTGGATTTTCAAGGTTTAGATTATTGCTGCTGTTGAATACTGGACTCCTTTTGTGCATCTCAAGCTGGACATGCAAGAATTGACTTGACAATTTCCTTTTATGCTATCTGATTTTAAACTGAAAGAGGACGATTGTGAATGCAAATGCCAACCAATGGGGTGCCGACCTCACGAGGGTGGTATGATTGGTAACTAACACAATTTCTCCCATCTGCATCAGCTTTGTGTACCACACAGCTGAAATAGGTTCATCTTCTTGGAAAGCAATTTAAAAGTTTCCTCCATAAGGTAATCATATTACCATATTTATTTGCTGCTGTGTTTTCCCTGCCTCATTTGCCTAACTCACATCTATTGCAGCTGGTGATGCTAGGGGAAAAAAAGTGTGAAAAAAAGGAACAGAAGGGGATAAAGCAGGAAAACAACCACTATGACATTTTTGCTTTCTTTCCTCAAACCTTTTATATTGGGAGTCAAATTTATTTTGTTGAATGAATATTGGTGTAATTTGATGCATCCTTAATCCCAGCACACTTATCTGAATAGGTATTATGGACTAGAAAACTGATTTTTTTCTGCTTAGCCAAGTGAACCACAAGAAGAATAAAAATTCTACAGCCTTAAAGGCAATGGTCTGAAGAAAAACAAACAGCAGAAAGTAATCATGGAAGGGACAAAAGGAGATCAGACATTCTGCTAAGGAGGAAGCAGCCTTCAATTAAATATCTATTAATTGGTAATGAATGCCAAATAACATTAAATAAGCATCTAACAGAATATTAATCACATACTTAAGGGCTAATTGCAGTATATTAACAATAATGGCCCTTTAAGAAACTAGATATACTATGGGAAGCAGTAAGTGTTAATTGAAAGCTATTTCAGGAACTTTATTTTGCTTTTCTTAATTGGACAGTGACACAATCTATTGTTACTGAGCCCTTCTGTCCTTATGCTTTCAAGTTTGCCATTACTTCTATGCTACAGAATGCAGCAGCAGAATTCAACCAGTTGTGCTCCAAGAAAAAAAAAATTAAGTATTTTTCCTTTATATGGCCTGCCATAATCCTTATGGACAGCACATGTGCTTCTTGTCCAATAACTTTAGTTCACTCTACTGGATAATGACAGTTTAAGAGTTACTCTATGTTTAAACCTGTCTTCCAGCAATTTTTCACCAGAGCTACATCATTCCCCAAGAATGAAACTTGAATGCACTTACAATAACCTACAAGCTTCACTCTTGATCAGAAACACTAAAAGAAGAAAATAACAGAAAATTAAAAAAAAATACAGAAAAGAAAAAACAGTGAAGTGGTGCTTAAAGCAAAGCAATGTAAAGAATAGAAAAGAAAGTGTAGAGGAAACAAAATGGGGATTTAATAAAAATAAAGTACATGAAGCAATTTTTCAGTTTTCTCTAAGAAGTTAATGAAAATCAAGTCAGAAATGTTCTCCTGTCAAGAAATAAAATTTGGTGTGGTATTTTTGGGAGTCTCTTTCCTCTCAGACCAGGGTGTCACAAACAAAACAGTTCTCAATGTGATGCCACTCCGGGGGTCTGTGTCACATCCAGGGTTGACAGACTGGTGCTGCCATCAAAAGAAGTTGCCTCATTTATCCCCTTGGACCCTTTTCCTCATCCCCTCACTGTGCATTTCTGTGCACCAGTAAAATTATTCATGTAATTAGGGCATTGAACAGATTGGACACCTGATCCAGATGAAATAGCATGAGAGGAAAATTAGTTCTAACTCAGGTCATTCCCCCAGTGAAATTAAAAAAAGTCCCAAAGGTTCTTCATCTAATGTGGCATGACGAGATTTTTCTAGGGACAGACTGAAGCTCAAGCTTCAGGTTAGACATCCTGTGTTTACCAATTATTGCAAAGAAATAGTTGGTATAACACCAGCTGTCTGGGGCAGGGCAGGGCACTGCCTCACCCAGCACAACCTGGCCTGCCCCACCTCTCACCAGGTGCACATGAGCAGGCATTCCAAACACTCCAGAAATGGCTTGAGACACTAAACTTACCCAGTTTCTAACACAGCAGGAACTTAGGAACTCATCCATGTGAGCAATTTTTGTTTCTCTGTTTGGTGACTGTCACATTCTTACTTCAGTAAAGAAGATTAATGTCTGGCTGAAAAGCCCTACCAGTGATGCTTAACTGCAGCACAGTGGCTCCATAAAGCCAGTAGTGGTGAATAATTCCATATAAACATAGCTAAAAATGCCAGGGTCGAGCAGGGTAGCAAATTCATAAACGTCTTCCAGATCAATGTCAATTTTATTCTGCCAAGAATGCATGTCACCCCAAACAGTCTGCCCCACTGCTGAACTGAAGCAGTTCTTTGTACTGTTTCTAAAAAAATTTGAATTGAACTGCTTCATCTTTTTTCTTTCTCAAAGTCTGATTTTTGCTATGTTCTATAGGCAAAAGCTTTTGCTGCTTACTGTAGAATAGGAACTCGTGACAAGTGGCATGATGTGTAGACTCCAGCCACTGCAATATCCAGAGTAATTTGTGTTAAACCTCTTGTTGTGATTTAGAAATGGTATTCTCCAAATTAGTACTCCCACTAAAAAGACCACACACCACTCCCCTCCCTTCTCCAGTGGGTGTCACAAAAGACAAAGAACACAAGGTACTGGAAACAACACTGGGATAAGAAAATGAAGGGAAATAATAGTAAGAACAAAAGATATAAAACTATTTACACAGAATCATCTCAACAATAAAAAAATACTGGACTGTTCTACCCACCAAGTTCCTAAACTGTCAGGAATGTCTTTCTCCTGGGAAGTAAGAGAGTTCCTTTCCACATCAAATAACTGTAGGGTTTTGGCCATGCCCTCTCCCAGATATTGCAAAAGGTTTACAGCACTCCAAGCTCTGTATCTCCAACACTAGCATCACTTCTTGCACTGAAAATAGATTTAAGGACAGAAGGCCCCCAAATGCACTGACGTCCAGGGCGTGATCTTAATGACTATTAATTCTGACAGTCTGATTAAAAATGAAAAATAAGCTATTTTCCAACAAGGAAATAAATAAGCATTAAATTCACCTTATTCTTCAGATCGAGATTTCTGCAGTACAAAAAGTCCCAGCAGTGCCCTTTGATATTCAGAGATGATTAGTCCAGCTGCAGACAGCTGCGCCTCACAAATCTACTCAACATTTAGCTCTGGCACAGGCTGCCTGAGCTGGGTGAGGAGCTGCACAACTCACTGCAAGCCAAGCTTTAGCCAGTGGAGATTCAGTAGTAGCCCCAGTGAGAGAGCAGATGGACAATGAGGGCTCTGAGCCTTCATTAGCATTGCTTGAGCCCAAAGACAGTTTTAGACAGCTGCACCTGACCTGCCTACCCTTCTCCATATGAAATCTTCTCACGTCCCTCGTGTTTGCTGCCTGGGCAAGGATTATCTCTTCTCTCATGGGGACTGTCTGATATTCTTTTGTTCCCATTTGATTTATGCTCTTCCTTTATTCAGTCAAGTTTAGTTATTTTCCTCATCTGTACCCTCTAGAAGACAGGGAGAAGGACAGATTCCAATGGGGTGGAGAGCCATTGCTTAGAGTTCCTGAAGCCAGGGTTTTCCAGAAAAGTCAATTCCATTCCATGGGTTAAAATTGAGAGATTGTAGAATAGAACTATGAGGATATCCTATAATCTGTGTGTTTTGAGGAAAAGCACTATTTTCATATTTTTTGGGCAGTAAAATCTGAAAAATCTTTTCTGTAAAAAAATCTGGATTTTTAAAACTGTAGTTTTAGAAGTATTTCTTGAATGTGAAAAACATAGTCAAAGGGACTGCAGAAGACATGTTTGTTGACTTTTTTACAGGCATTATCCTGCAAAATATGAATAAAGGCCATTTCCCTGAGTTTGTTTTTTGACAACTAGTGTAAAGGTGAATTATTCTGGTTGAGGATTTTCGCAGAAAATGCAATGGGAAGTTCTCTTCATCTACATATGGAAAACACTCTGAACCAAGTAACTGGATTATGATTCAGTCGTGAACAGAAAACAATGACTTATAATGGTTTTCTGTTCATGAAAACAATGACTTATAATGGTTTTCTGATACTCCCGCACTAGTGAAGCACCTCAGTCACCTCTTAGTCCAATCTTACAATGCCTGTAGAATATCAGGAGACATCTACTGTCTGAGGAATGAACACATAGCAGTAGATGCTAGATGATCATGCTTTAAGATTATCGGTTTTCTATTCCACTCATCTCTTTTATATTTTGCAGCAATATATCACAGGCTCATGTATTGAAAAAGTCTCCAAGGACATATCATTCTCTAAGGAAACTGCAGGACGTTTAAAGCTTTTGTCTACAAATGAAATATAGTATGTTAAGCTAATAACAAAGGAAATGTCTCTTCTTACAGGACTTCTGGTGCTGTTAAATGTTGTAGAGAGAATTTTAGGATAAAGGGATGTTGTTCTAAGTGTCCTTGAAAATAAACCCTAAAACTGTACAACCCTCATTAAAAACAGCAAGGATTATCAAGCTTAGTGCTATCACATACAAATCAGGAGGATTAGTACTGATTTATCTTTAGCATCTTCCATTAAAAAAAATCAACATGTAGTGCCTTCAGAACACAAAATATCATTTTAGGGTCAAACTCTGATGGTACAGAGAACATAGGTTTCGAACTCCTGGACACAAATATGGCTTGATTATATATACATATGTATACATATATTTATATAAAGCTTTTATGTATGACTTTTATGATTTTGACTGACCACTGTTTCCACTGTTTACTTATTTACTCAGCACTGACTGTATCCTTGACCTTGCACAACATGCAGATATCAAAACAATCCATTCCCTACAGGCTTTACAATTTGGAAGACAAACATGAATGATAAGACCCACTAGGAAACCCAGAGGGTATGTACTCCGTAAATGATAGGGTTTTTATTTTGTATTCTTGATTTTGCTTTTTATTGTGTTCCTGACACAGAGATAGGAAGCACTAAAAGTCTGTAGAGCCCTCTAAAAGTGGGTGACAAGAAATATTAATGTGCCTTGTTTTGAATACAGAGGGTAAGGTTCCTCAGTGGTCCTGTACCATTCAGAAGAGAGATAAAAGTTGATAATGATGCCTGCTTTATTTGTAAGATG
The DNA here is from genome assembly GCF_027887145.1 of Ammospiza caudacuta. Classification (NCBI taxonomy): domain Eukaryota; kingdom Metazoa; phylum Chordata; class Aves; order Passeriformes; family Passerellidae; genus Ammospiza; species Ammospiza caudacuta. Next base: position 100,894,097 of record NC_080593.1, read on the forward strand.
AACATTTTCTACAATTCATGCAGAAATATAAATATTATTTTCTCGGAAAAGAAAAAAATTATTTTGCAAAATTCTTAAAACTATATTGACAGTTACAGACCAACTGGCATAACCTATCATATGGAAATTTCATCTGCCACAGAGAAAGAGAAGGATTGAGAGAGAGAACATAGAGCAAAACTTGGTGCTGAGAAATTGCCATACAAGATTCAGGACTGATTGTGAATAATTTTGCTTATTCCAGTTATTTTTGGAAAGAGAAATATTACATACATTATCTTTCACATTTTCCTTTGTTGCTGACAGTTGCCAAAGATTCCATTTTCCATTGATCTTTCTAGTCTTTTTTTTTACAATAAGTAACATTTCAATTTCCAAATCACATGCTCCCAAACTACACTTTGCAAATGCAAACAGAGTAGCAAACTATACTGGCAAAATACCTGATTGTGCACACTCTGGACATAAATATAGATTTGTCTGTACATTTTAACTGACTTTATTATCCAGTTTTGTTTTGCTCTAACTAGATAATGACAAAAATTACACTGAAATCCAAGGGATGACTATAATTCACTGAGGTGGAATGCCATGTACTTTATCTGATAATTTTAATTTTTAATATTATGTCTGTATCTGCTTCCAGGTCCTAAGACTTATCACATCTATCTTTTTGCCCATGAAAGTATTCTCTCTGTTTCCTCTAGACAATATGATTTCTTCCTCCCCCTATGCCCCTGCACTCCAGCTATTTCTCTAATCTATTTTTAGAAATTCCATTTAGTAAATGTAACTTCTAAGGATAAATTTAAGTGAAAATAGATATTAAAGTAGATCTTTGACTGTAGGATTTTTTGTAAAATATTATTTTTTCCTAAACACTTAAGATAAAATATAAATTAGTGGCAATGTAAATTATACCTATGCACTCTAGAAAAATCATCTGTCTTTCTACTAGAAACAAATCTACAGTCAATCAGCATTATCAGCCAGATGCTATGCAAAGAAACCCACTTGAAATCATGTGGATTTTCAAGAGAATTCCTCCTTTTCTGCTTCTTCATTACTCTGAGGGAAAGGTAGAAATCTGGTGCAAATATTATCTCTGCATAGCTGCAAATGTTGCTTTACAGCAATGGAATATTATCTTGCTTTAGAACTCCAAGGCATTATTCAATGCGTATGTTTTCAGTCTACAGTAAAGTGCTCTAAATGAAAATGTTCTCTCTTAACTCACCACACAGACTCTGCAGACTTCATCAGAAAATTATGTTCCCGAGTCGCAAGACCATTCTTAAAAGTTTTACAGTTGTGCATACATGCAAATTTGTATGCCTAGGACAAATGAAATATCCATTTAAATAAAAGAGGGGAGAAGAGCAGTCCTTATGTCATAGTGCCTTACCTTCAAAATAAGGTTGTCATTGACATTAAAATTTTAGTAGAAAATATTTAGGGGCAAGCCTGTGACTGATGTCATTCATTTCCTATGAAACTTTGATGAAAGATTCCTTAAGGCAGAAAGTTGACTGTCTTTTCCTGTTGTGGATATAGGCAAGAAGAGAAAAAGTACACACATACAGAGATATATTTATGAAATGCATTTAACTGTAGTAAACAAAAGAAAGAAATTGTGTCTGAAGATTCAAAAGATTCAACATTTCCTGTGATCAGCTAAATTTAATAGAAGTGACCAGATGCTTATTAATAAATGAAGGCCTTCTCATGGGACTTGAAGGGCAGTGCTATTTTATCCAAATATATGTGCTTATTCTTTCTGAACAATAAGTGCTGAGAGGAACTAAACATATCTGCTGGTCAACTTGATTGGAGCCTAAGGCATTTCAAAAGTGATACAGAAAAGGAAAATAGAAATGGATAACAGGATGGCAGTCAGAAAAACCTCAATTCACCTAAATCAGAACAAATTGTGTATACTCTGCTGACCTACTTTTATGACTTCTGTCTTTATTTTCCTAACATTTAACTTGGAACACCAAAAAGAGCCTGAAAATGCAGAAGCTTTGGCTCTGCTCTCTGTTGCCATTTTTCCACTGATTCTTGAGTCTTATTAAGAGCTCTCTGAGGAACAGCTCATTGGCAACAATATTGGCAAGCAAAACACCAGAAAACTCAAGACTATTTGCCTTGGTTTTAATGTAATTTTAAAGAAAAAATCAGATATGACTGGATAATTAAATACCATTTTTAATCTGAAGAAAGATATTAAGTTAGAGTCTTTTATCAGAGACATTCTATAAGCATAGAGCTCAGGTATAGATGTACGTCAGACTAGCATTACATGTTATCTATCCAAATGTATAAATTCATCCCACAGCAGGCATGAGGTAACCCACTGTCACTGAGATGTAGCCAAAACAAAGGCATGACACTTATAAAAGCCCACAAATTAGTGTATAATAATTACTAACTTGATTTGAAGATGCATATAAGCGTTCTAATATAGTGTAACTAAAAACTGTGTATAAGTGTTTTGTAACTTTGTGAATAGTCTATAAACTTGTACCTGAGCAATGTGAGCACCAAAAGAGAGAATAAAGGTTAGAACAGTTAGAACATAGAAAAGATTCAAGGAACAAAAAGTTGCCACAGTAACAGACAAGTGCATGGCACTACAAATAGGCAGGCATCCTGCTGAGCACACAAGAGAGGTGGCTGGGAAGACAGATGAAAAGGAGAGAAGCATTATCAAAGCCATAGCTAGATGCATAAAAGTACCAAGACTAAGTGAGAAAACTAACTAAATAAAAAAGAACCACCATGACCATCAGTTCTAACTACATGGTATCAGATCTCCATATTCACATATAGTTTAGTACATAAAAAGTGTTAAGACCAACAGTACTTTAAATATACTGGAGAAGATTACAAATAGGCAAGCACTAATCATTTGCAAGAGTGTTCAAATGATTGGACAAGTAAAGTTTAAAACTTTAAGCTGTCCTGTTTAACCTGTCTTCTAAAACTTTCCCCCACAGTGATGTCTGAGTTTTTGCATGCATATACATATACATACACTCAATGGCAGCAGAGAGATAAGCTGGCTTTCACTCAAGTGCTTTTTGGGAGTATGCAAAGTGCTTCTCCTTGCCCACCATGTGCAAATTTTGCGGGGGAACACTGTTTATTGTATGTACTAGAGAAAGTGTGAAGCAACACTTCACATGAGTGAGGACTAGGGAATTCTTGCAGTGTGGTGACATGCCTCTTAGAACATTAAAATTCATGAAAAACGGCTTTGAAAATCTCCCCTGTTTCTGCTATAACAATGTAATCCTACATATAAAATTACAATCCTATTTCTTTCTTCTCTAACCTTGTAATTTCTGAGCCTTCCTTCCCTCCATAGGGGAGGCCTGGTCAGAATTTTGCCCAGTCTTTACAGAAATTGCTCATTAAAATGCAGACAGTATGGCTAGGAACTTTCCAACTTCCCATTTCAGTGGGAAAAAACAGAGTTAGCCTTGAAAAGATAAATAGGTGGAGACTGTTTTTCCCTTCATGGCTGAAGAAGACAGGTGAATTCTTATTTATACAGCCTTTGAGATGTTTTTTGATTATATACTCTATGATTTGGATTATGATGACAGCATACTTCACAGTTACTGAAGGAAGCCTAGCAATAAACTACAGCAAGTACAGGCAGAGATGCACAAGCACACAGAGACAAATTGAATTGTTGGTGCAATTCCACTCACTTCATTGGGACTACACCAGGAGATGAAATTGTCCCTCAGCATTACTTAAGGTTCAAAGAGTGTGTTTAAAAGACAATAAATGGATAATGCCCAACTTGGGCACTTTATAACCAAGTTTTCCTCTCTCATGGGGGATGATCCAGAGTCAGAGAAGTGTTATAACCTTTCATTTTTCATTGGTACTAACGTATATCTACGTACCCAACGTACTCTATATGGGAAAATCAATAAGTGCAATGCTTAGTGATAAATGTTTATAATTTTCTTTCTTGCTACCACGTCCTAATAAAAACACTACTTCAAGAAATTGCGGTTACACTTACAAAAAGGAAAACACTTAATTCTTTTTAAGTACAAAATTATGCATAACAAATATACTCTCTTGGGTTTAAATATAAGGACATATATGTTTTTTGAAATAATTGACTGACACGGAGAAAAGATGGTTAAACTTCACTTTTTCATTGCCTTTTGAAAGGTGTTAGGATGAGGACTGTGTGCTTAAAGGTGAGAGAAAAAGTTGGCCTGAATTTCATTTTTCCTTTGATTTATGTGTGCAACAAAGCAAGTAGTAAATGTGAATGAATTTAATTGGTTATTCTGCCCCTCTATCTCAAAAAACCTTTCTTGCTGATGAAATATCTCAAAAACTAAATAACCCAGTGTCACCATATATTATGTGAAATGACAGGTTTCATGTTTCAGCTGAAAAGCAAGACAAAGGGATATGCATTTACAATGTGACAAAGAATTCTTCTGACTTATGCATAGGTTCCTTTTTTAACTTACTCAGTCAATCCACCATTGTACAGACAGGGGATATGCTATACCAGAGAGAAATAAGTAATTCACTCTATCTCTTTCCCCAGGTGATTTCTTTCAGTTCACAGATTTTCTGTAGAAGCTTTTAATATTTGGGTAAGTGTATGGCTTAGTATTTTTAAGTGAAATGTAAACAAGGGAAAAAATGTGGACTGATATAATGAAAACTAAAATTCCTATAGTTACAACCTTTGATCCCATAATTTGTTTAAAAAATTATGTAAAATTATGTAAAAAAAATTATGCTCCCATTTAAGAACCTGTGATTTTAAAACCATTCATAATAATTCTACCTTTACCACCAGAAGTTTTTCCTGAAAAATCATTTATCTTATTGTAAAAAAGACAAAGTTAATCTCTTTGTTCTCATCCTGACTTTGAAGTGGAGCTTCATCCAGATATTTGTTAATGGAGTGGGAGTATCCAGGACTAGTTTTGGGCCATGGAGACGCTGAAGTAATCTTGTAGAGAAAAGACTTACTAGGATAAGGCTGCTGATTTCTCTCCTCAGAGTAAATACTGTTCCTGAAGAAGGTTTTCTTTTCAGAGTAAAGGCTCATGATTTTTTTTCATCTTCCCACATGTTATATAAGAATGTCTCCATATATTGTGCCCCTCTCTCAAACGGAAAAGTTCACTTAGGTAAGGTCTATGATGAAAAGTTGTGTTTGAAAATTTGACATATTGCAGAAATGTGTCCTGTTGCCAAAAAAAAAAAGTAATTCAATTATTTTTCTTGCTCATAGATTAAAAAAGCTACTGTAAATGAGAAATAATCATCTACAAAGAAATTTTACCCCTGGTGACATCTTAGATTAATTCTTAGCTTGGTGAAGTAAATATCTTCATCAATATTTATAATGAAAATAATACACTTTCTGAATGCTGGTAAAAATGTGCAATGATGAAAAAATGTGTGGAATATTAAATAATGAGGGGGCAAGCTTCTGGTGTAAAATGTGAATTCCTTTGAATAACTGAAGCTCTAGTGTGGACAGATACAAGTTCAGACACCAGCAAATAAAAATGTAGACCATAATTGCAAGAAGAGCTTTATTCTGGATTGCAGTGACATTGAGAGGGAATTAAGGATTAAAATATATAACAAAATGAAGAATGAAATAATGTAACTAAAAGGTTGAGCATCATCTTGGGATATGGAAGAAAGGAAATAAGAAACATGAGAAAAGTCTGCTTCACAAGTGACATCAACTGAAATATACTATTATGGAACAGTTCTATATAGTTAAGGTGTTTTCTCTTCAAAGAAAATCTCAGTGTTGCAAAAAAATTTACAGGACAGCCTTGAAAAAATATTACACAAACAGAAACCGCAAACGTATTTTACAGCACTCCTAGTGAACCTCAGAGTTGGTATAATCAATTAGTCAGTCAATGTGACTAAGTCCCAGTCTACAGGAAGATTTGTGAGGAAGTGAATTGGACTTAATGGCCAGTACAAGAAAGAAGATAATTTTGTGGCTGAGGTCTGTAATAAGAAATTTGAGACATCAGTACAGTTAATTTCTAAATGATACCTGGAGATATGCTGAAAACCTTGAGTTGACAGAGACTTCAGAGAATGGTGGATGGGATTCTAAAGGTCAGGTTTGATGGGCTCAAACATTTGAGCAGTCTGCTCTGGTGGAAGGTGTCCCCGCCCATGGCAAGAGGGCTGCAACAAGATGGTATTTAAGGTCCCTTACAACTCAAATCATTTTCTTATTCTATGATCCTAGAATATATATTAGAGATATATAGAGTAGAGGCCTGAAAGATTTTGAGATTTGATTCTACAGGATGAAGTTACATAAATCAAACAAAACAGTCGGGATTAACCTTAAAAAAATTATGAGGACATACTTGAGTCTCTGGGATGTAGTCTAAGATTTTTCTCCAAGAGTGTGAAAAATCTATCAAACAACAAGGTGATTCTTTCAGGAGATCCCAGCACACAGGTAATGGTTTCATGGAAATTCAAAGTAGCACAATTGAAGTGTCTTAGAGTCTCTAAACCAAACCAAAGGAAAATAAGACTCTTGAGGTTCTTGGAGAGAAGCCTATTAAACAGATGAGAAAGAAAGATCACAGGAAATGGTTGTTTGGCTTCTGAGTTTAACTGCTGTCCTCCTACACTTACAAAAGTTGTATCCTACACCTACTATATCATTCTATTTCTGATTATGAAACTTTTCCAGCCCACCGCAGACTCCAGTCAACAGTTAATTTATCTCTAAAGGCTGAAGTTTCAAAGCTAATTTAAATGGAGCTTTGTATGCCAGATTTTCTTAACTACCAATGTAGGTTGAAATAACCTATATATTTTTAGTATTATAAACAAAATCTCTGATCAACTATGTCATTCTTTTATTCATCAGCATTTAAAAATGAACTTGTTATTCATTATGAATAACAAGTTCATTCATGATTTTTTTCTTTTGGAGCAGTCACAGGAACAAAGCTTGTCCTCCATTAGCAATGCCTTATTAAGGGTTGCACTACTTCATCCACAAAAACTGAGATGATGTGTGGTTGATATCCACATGACTTAGGACTTCCCAAATAGCCTGCAGCTTGCTAAATTGCAAAACTTCCTCCAATCTTTCAAGGAAAACCTTAATAATTTCTATACTATTCTGGTTTCTCTCTCTTTTCCCACTTATTAGTGAGTATACTAGGACAGAATTCTTCCTTCCTGTTCCCTGTCATGTCAATATTTTAGATGACTCTGCAAGTCCTTTCTTAGTGATGAGCTAAAGTTGCAGCATGAAAGGGCAAAAGTGTAATTACGAGGGCACCTGAAATCCAGTGGAAACTTTTCTGCCTCTTTCATTTGGGAGGCAAAATAACCAAAGCCAACATCATCCCTCATGCACATTCAGTGACTCAAGTATCTCAATGCCTGTGTATTGAGATAATTAATTTGTCAATAGACTTTAGCTGTACCTACTTTGTGAAAGGACACACTGGACTACCAGGGTGCAGCACTGAGAAAAAGAGGAACTGGTAGCTTTTCCTGCTAGACTTCTTTGGATCAGCACTCCAAATATGCTTATGATTTAGAACATGTAATTCCACTTCCATGTTTAAAAAATCGGACTTGGCCCACTACAGAATGAGGCCTTTGACACTTAATGAAAGGATGTGAAAGAACATTCTTTTGCATAACAGAAGATAATACTTATGAACAATCATTGCCTTTCCAAGTCTATAAAACCTGTAACTAATGTGCTAAAAATAGCTCTGTTGTGCAATATTATGCATGTAGTAATTATCATGAACGAATTTTATTATATTCATTCATATTAATGGAGCAGTTTTCATTTATAGGTTTGTAAACATTTCAAACTCTATTACCTAGCAGCATTATTTCACTCTGTTGACAGAATATATTGTCTTTTGTTTTATAGCCATAATTGAGTGCAGAGAGCAAAGAAGCCCATAGCAGACAAAAATTCAGTCTTGGTTATAACACTGAACTTGAACACTTAGAGTATAGATGCAGATTCTTCTCAAAGGCTAATGCAATGGACCCAAAATCTGCTTGTCATCCCCAACCATCAGCTGAATCCATCATTCTTCAAATGCTAGGAGATCATCACCATAGAAACCACTTACCAAATTGTAAAAGTTAAGACCTGAATTGTCTATCTGGAGAATTTATTTAATTGCAAATAGAGACCTTTAAAAACCTAGCTCACTACTAGAATTATACTGAATCTCCTGTGGACACTCAAAATGTGAAAATATTAGGTAGGAAAGGTATAACTGAGAAGGATGAAGTGGGGAGAAGGAGGTCATTTTTTCATAATGGGTCAAAAACTAGGTTTATTTATGTTCTGTAGTGAAATGAATTCCAGAACATCAGCAAAAAGTGCAAAAGTGTCTCAGAATTGCTCAGGTCTGTTTTGATCCTTGCTGTGGCAGCACAGCTGCAGCAAAATTAATCTTGTTAAAATGCTTCATGACTTGAAGTAAAGTTTCACAATGTGTTTATGAACACATTGATAATGTGATAATGATTTTCTGTTATCATTTTTTTTCCAGTACTTCTGTTGAAGTAAAAAAAAAAAATGAATATAGAGGAATGAAACTAAACTAGAAACTGTATTAGACCTGGAAATAATGTCGTGTTAGACCCCTGTGTTTTCATGGCACAGAGAATGTCTTTTAGCTTCAATAACAACTATGTGAAAGTTTATATTTTTAAGTAACATGAACATAAATTTCAGGAGAGAGGTATTTCTGATTGAAGTGTTCTTGCCTTATTTAGGGTGGTCAAGTGTTTCAAATGTGTCTCTTTGATTTCAGTGGGAGTTCTACCTGTTAAGTACTTATTCTAATATGACCAGAATGTCATGTGGTCTGAATAGTGTTTTCAGATGTGTGATAATTCTGTAACACAGGTTTGAGTATTTTATAGCATGATTTCAGCACCTTCTAATGGATACTCAGATATTTTTATTATATTAATAGCATATTTATCTGGAGGTTTCCAAAATCAAATGAAACAAGAAGCTTGTCAGATATTAGTGCTGGATACATTTCCCTGAAATTAATAGGGATAATAATCAGCTGCAGGAGGAACCTGACATACACCACCTGTTAAGCAGTACAAAGAGAATGGACTAATAAGTACAGCATTATGAATGTAGAGATGACACCAGATTCCTTTGTTCAGGAGAGAGAAAGAAAAGGACCCATACTGAAGAGCAAGGGAAGGAGATGAAAGCCAGGATGGCTATGAAGGTATTCTGCTGAGAGAAGAGACAGAAGAATGCAACAAGAGGGAGACTAACTGTGTCTACTGCATTCAAGTGCCAATCTCTCATTTGGCACTTCAAACGTATGGCAAATGCTCTTCAAAAGAGATCAGCCTCCTAACTAGGCAGCAGTTGCATCCTTCTGCTGAAAGAAAACATTTTACAATAGAGACATCAGATTGTTCTAGAGACATGGGACGTTGCTTGTTTAGATAAAAAGCCGCTCTTCATGTTAGAGAGCTCTTTTATGATGTCAATTGACAGGAGGGGTGAGGCCATTAGACAGACTAGTAAGATGAGGTCCCTGAGGAAAAAAGAAATAGAGAATTCTCCTGTTCAAACAAAGCTGTGTGTTTTACACTTTTTTGGTGTAAAAGCAGTGTTGGTTTAGTTGTCAGATGTATATATATATATATATATATATATATATGCACTTACACAGCTCATTTTTCCATTTTTCCCTAGAACATATAGTATTCATCTTAGATGATTTGTCCAGAGTTTGTCCAGAGTTAATTGTGCAAATATTGTTCACAGACAGAGTCACCCATGTCTGCATCCATAGGAAACTACCACTTTTTAGAAAATAACATTTTTGTAGGGAATGGGAAACACTCAAAGATCCTTCAGTGACATTCTTGCCATTTCCCAGGATCTAAGGAAAATTCCCTCTTACATGGGATGAGGGTGATGGAAAGATCTAAAATGATGCATAAACCCCACCATTTATCAGCCTGTCTAGAGGTAGGTAGCAAAGGTAGTATACTGACAAGCTAAGTATTCTTTTATGCATAAATCTTACTATTAAGAACAGGCCTCAAAAACCTTGCCTGGGAGCTGTATTTCTAAGGAGCAGAGAGGGGAGGGTGTGATGGGCTGAGCATGGCCAGCAGCAGAGCACTTACCCTTCCACTTGCTCATTCCCCTCTCCTGCAGGGCAGACAGAAAATAGAAGACAAGAAGTCTTGTGCACAGACATGAAGAGAGTTAAATAGATGAGTCAAAGGTGATATGCACAAGCAAAGAGAAATGAAAAATTTATTCTCTACTTCCCAGCAGCAGGGCCTCAGCATGCATAATGATCACTGGGGAAAACAAGTGCCATGACCATGAATGATGACCCTTCTTTCTCCTTTCCCCCAAAGGAGTCAGAATGGGTAAAACCAAAACTCCTTGGTGCTGTGCAAGCATGGCTCAGCAACAGGCAAACACCTATTGGTGTGCTGTCAAGACTGTCAGCCCCACATGCAAAGCACACCACATATTGGCTGCTGTGAGGGAAAATAATTCCTACACAGATCCAGCACCACGGGCAATGACCAGGAGTACTGTGAAGATGTAACATTCTTAACATCACCTCCTGTATGTCTGACACCCTGCCAAGTACTATCACAGATGTTCACACCAAGGACTTCCATTCTGTGCAACACAGTGACCTTTTTCCCATTCTGCTCAAACAGCTTCATTATGGAAACCTAATGGAGAAATCCAGAGATTTCTTGTACCTCAACTTTCAAGATACTTCTTCCAGCAGCAGAGCAGCTCTGACGGGTTTCCTGTGCCTATTACAGGAAGGGAAGTGGGTGTAAGAAGCAGTTCATCACTATTTCAATTAAAAAATGTCACTTCTTAAAAGCTAAATATTCTATCTGAGGCAAAGAATGGAATTTTTTTTAAGTGGACTCTGTTCTAACAAAAATATTTATATCCTTCATCCTTTCAAATGTCACTCAACAACAGCAAACTAAATAGCTTTCTATTTTCCTCACACTACTTTCTAACCTGGTCCTTAATTATCTGAAAATAACTGAAGTCACATGAGTCTGTGTACTGAGCTTTCATTAACTTTTTTCAAGTTTGCCAGTGTTTGACAATTGATCCCCAAACAATTACACTGGCTTTCAGTGTAATTACCACTTTCAGCTTGCTCTTACAGATACTTAGTATACCACTTAAATCTCCCAGGTGCATGTTTTTTGGAGTTATTCAGAAGGTCATTACTTAAGATCACACTTAATCATCCAATTATTTGTTCCCAAAAGGAAAGTACTAGGGATCAAGAAGTACAGCATGTGAATGTAATCCCTGTTGAATTTCCATTTTTCTACAACTTTACTATTTATTAGGAGCTCTTTCTTTAAGCCAGAAATTTACATAATAACTTTCATGAATTAAAAATCCTCTTTCGTGAATCCTGAAGTACTTCCACTTTCTTTTCTTTCCAGAATAATTCAGGCCAAACTGGTGGAGAGTAGAACTTATATATTTACCTAGATGTTTTGTTGTTATTATTGTTATCACTTTTTGTCTCTATAAACGGAAAGAAATTGATAATTTTTTTTCTGGGTGAGAAGCTATTTAGTCAGGATAGATCCCCTGAATTGCAGTCTCTAGTCAATCCAATAGAAACTGGATTTTATTTAAACCAGCTTTTTACCAATCCACAAGGCCAAAGAATAGTTCTGCCTCATGCATCCTAGTGCTGATAGGACAGAATACTATTTGTGGCTTGGTTACTGAATAACAATAGCTGAAAACATAACATCCTGAAAGAAATGGAACAGGCATTTCTCACAATAAGAATGTATTTACCTTTTGGACCATAACCATCTATAGGTAGTTGAAACAGCAAAGCACTATACAGGGAGGAGTGGAGAAGGGAGCAGAGGATCCTCAAGACAAGGCAATCAAATGCTGATTACCTGCTGGAGAGGTAAATGATGCTAGTGGTATGCTGCACCAGACTGCTTATGTTTAAGGTAATTTAATAGAAGCTCTTAAAAATATAATGACCCTTACAATAGATGGACAAATTTTTCACTGTGTGACGCCTCTGAGTATGACTTTCCAATATCCCATCTTGCCCAAGACAGAATTACATATTTCTCCCATTTTAAGAGTGGGCATCAGGTAGGTTATTTTTTGGTTGGTTTTTTTTCTGTCAGTGATATCTGTTTGGTCTGCAAAAAATTTTTCTTCTCTTTCCCACAGAGTTAGTGTACAGTTGCAAAAGTAACATCTAGTATGCAATAAAAACAAAGAATGGAAATAAGAGGGGTTTTGACCAAATTCCCCAGGAATGTATTTTGTTTTTCCAGAATGACAGCCACTTGGTGGCTGAAAACATAACATCCTGCTTGTCTGCTTCAAAAGCATCTCAAGACAGCATCCCTATACAGTTCTCTTATCAATCTTAGAAGCATGTTATTCAGTTCCGTAGTTGTTCTTTGATCTATGTCCTGGCATCATTTCTTAAAAATTCTTAGGCTATGAAGTAGCTCATCTTAACTCATTATTTTAATTGCATCCCTCCTGTTCTTCTTCTTGCTATCTATCCTTTATTTAAAACCTCCTCTTTATATTGCAAGTCTTCTAGTTACTGTGAAACTCAAAATTCATTACTACTGAGAAGTTCTAATTGACTTACATTCAAAGGTTTGACATACACAAATCTCCTTTTTCTCTAGATAATTGAGCTCTACATTCTGTAATCTTTGTTTTCTCATGCTCTAACTGCACTATGCAAGATCCACTTCCATCTCAATGCACATATGCCTATTCCATGTTTTGCATTCTTTTGAAGCTTATATTACAGCTAATTACTTATCCATTTGTCTGAAACCCCTTTGACTGCCATAAGTAACTTAAACTCCAAAATTATTGGCATATGTCCAAAGATGTAGAGACTCATGTTGGGAAAGACACAGCCTACATGGTCTTTCTTCTCAGAAGACAGCGTAAAAAAATCCCTTTTCCCCCTTCCTTGAAATAAGATTAAGTAGAATATGATTAGGTTCTTGGCCACACCCACACTGGTCCAGCCTCCATCCCTCATGGATACATGGAAAAAAATTAACACTGTCCTTGGCTGAAACCAGGACACAGGGTAAGCAATGATCAAATAAAACCCAAAACCTCATTCTCTACATCCATCAGAGATGGAAGTTGGTAGAAAAAAAGTAGGTTTTTTTTTTCTGTTAAGAAAACCAATATAAAGAATCCTTGCAGTAGAGATGATTACATTACATTTGCTTTCAAAGAAAGTAAAAGTACGCCAAGACAAGGTAAAAAAAAATATATTTGTAGTAGCATTTAGAATACACTGAAATATAACATGACTCTTATATTCCTGTTAAAAAACTTGTTTTGAGGCTGTGGCCTACAATCAAAGTATGGGGGTTTTGGGGATTTGTCTTGCTTTCAGAAAAAAAAAAAAAAGGTGTTTAAATAGAAAAGGCTCACCCATCCACCAATAGATAAGGCATTGGGAGTCTTACAGTGCTCACATACTATCTAAACAAAGGCACCAGATCTTACATCCTATGGCATTCTAGAAAAAACATTTCTTGACAGTCTTTATATCTCATCATTTCCCATACAAATGTTCTTATTTGCAAAATTTAAGCTATCTTCAAGCATACTCAGCTAGTTGTTAATTAAGATATCCCGCTGATTCCTTTGTGCTGTAGTAATAGATTGATAAGGTAATTTTATTAAATTCAAACAAGCTGATTTTTAAAATTCCTTGGAAAATACTGTTTGATAGGCCTTGTTATTGCATGTATATTTGATTTGTGAAAAATCCATTTTTTTAAGAGCATGTCAGTAGAGGAAAAATTCTTGAGAAAGACAAGCAAAAAACTTTGTTCATTTTGCAGATGACAAAGAGGATAAGTAAGGAATTGTGAATTGCGAAGCCAAAAACCTCTGTTCCTTTGAACCAAGAATAAGATTGACATACTTCTTCTGAACTATTAGAACACTGAATTCATATGTGAATTTGAAGATTAACTCTGAGTGATCTTACTCAGTTCTGCAAAGGAAGGACAAGTAAAAATCAAGACTCCCTTTTATCCTCTCAGACACCAAATCTTTCAAGCTTTTCCACTTCAGGCTGTTTCAGAAAGGCCTATAAGTGGACAATGAAATTGTAGCAAATTTGATGCATCTGAATTTAGATAGCAGCATTATAACTGCACCTTCATCCTTTCTGTTTAGCTTTTCCAACTTGTCCTATTTTACAGTGCTCTGTCCAGATTAGTCAGATGAATATGACGGAAGAGGTAAATATAGTTGCTCATGCTAGCATTCAAACTAAGGAAGATTGTGGCCTGGAATAATTGAGTTCATGTAGTTCTTGTAATTTTGTAATTTGGATGTGTACAGCATATAGAGAACAGGCATATAGTAGCCATCCACTGATCTCCTTTTCAGTAATAAGTTACCTTTCTATAGCTACATAAAAAATATTCTCAGTAACTGAGATGAAATCACAGAAAAACTTTGACATTCTTTTTGCTTTTGCCTGAGTTAGTTGTGTGGATTATGACATTCGTCCTCCCTTGGATAATACAGTTTCCATTTATTCAATAGGTATGTCTTGAACAGAAGTGTAGAAAAGAATAAGGAAGGTGTAAGGCCTGAACAGCATCCAAAAATTTGCATTCTAATTTGCCACACACCTAAGTATAGGTCTACCAGAGACCTTCTTTTCTTGTTTTGACTTTTCAAATCAGTAGATTTGGATGGGTTTCTTTCTTTGTTATCCAGGTGTGGGTTCTTTGGGAGTAATTCTAGATTTCATTTTTTCTGCCATACCATGCCTTGGCCATCCATGTATATGCATTATAATGAGAGGATGTCTTTCCTGACCCAGAAGATGCCATTACCACTGAGAAACTATGTGAAGTATCATCAAGAGCCAGCAGACATAAATCCCCACTGAGCTCAGGCTGGCTTTGATTCCCAGTGTTCCACTGATTTCCCTTTTACCAGCATTCTGTCTGTCAGATTTTTCCATTATATATACACTTTGAAGATGGAATACGTGTCTTAGATTTGAATGTAGAGAGATCAAACTGTACAACCATGATCGCACTCAGTCCACTTGCAAGTGAGGCTGGGACTTCACATAAAACTCTAAGTCATCCTCTTGAAGTTGAGCAGAAATGTCCAGCAAAAGTAATGAGAGTAGACTGCGTCAATCAATATTTCCCTAAGAACTGACTTTGAAAAGAAAAGAGGAAGATTGCCTCTGCAGTTTGCTTTCTTCTAAAAAGTTTTCCTGAGAAGATTGGCAAGAAAGTGTCACAGAAGGGAATGAGCAAGGACAAAAGTTGCTGCAAGAGTATCAGGACCAGCAGTTTCAGCTGGAGTGGCAGAATGAGATCTAGTAAACCAAGAGACAAATGCTGGCAGGTAAATACACAACAAGGTTAGGTGGCTTATATCCTCTCTAAGGACTTGCAGATGTCTAAATATTTTCTTCCTTGTACATCTGAATTTGCCTGCAAAGCTCTGAATCTTAGGAGGATTTAGCTGTGATTAAGGCAAAGATAACAAGCCTCTAAGCAAAATGCAAACCAAGCAATTTCCAGCTCAAACACCATTGTAGTCTTTACCTAAATTCTTTCTTTAGAGATAAACATGGGGTTTTCTGAACAAACTTAAGTTTGATATAGTCTACAAACTTCTTAACTATTAGAATAATTTGTGTTCAGGAGGAAGACTTTAAATGAAAGGCTGAAAATTTACTGAGTTCTCAGGGTATGAAAGAAATTAAGTATATTGGGATATTTGGCACGAAAACAACATACGGAAATATTCTTATTGAAAATAATAATTAGGCACATCTTTAACTGAGACAACAGCTGACACAAATAAAGTTGACTCTGATGAAGAAATTGTAGAAAAATTATTTTATGTATGATATTTTACTCTTATGAATTTATAGCACAATGGCTCAGCAATAGATTTTGCTTAATGTACGTGCATCTAGTCACTCAAAATAATTTCTCTACTCTTATATCAAAAACGTCTGTTTCTGATTAATTTAAGTGAATATATAGAGATAAATCTAGACCTTAAAGGTGTATCAGCAGAAAAAAAATCTATTAAATATTGTTGATTTTTCTTTTTGTGGTTTATAGTAGTAAAGAAATGTCTGACACATAAATAATCAATATGGCTGATTGGCAGACAGAGCTCCTTGTAGTATGCCAGAAACATATTTGTTGTCCCTATGGTCTAAGACTGTGCATTTAGATTTTTGATTTAGCAGAAACAGGCATACATTTCAATGCTGCTTAAATCACAAACCAAACAGACTGCACATATCAAAAGGCTTATGGGAATGCTGTTTGGCTTGCTTTTGCTTTGCTCCCCACAAAACAAGAACTAAGTTGCAATTAAAATACCCATTTGTGTTAGTCTTGTTTCAGGAGGTTGTATAAGAAACAAGGAAAAGTAAAAATATTTTGGCATGACAAGGATGGTGGTCAAAGAGTGATGTGATGTGCACACATAAGAAGCCCTAAGTTTCCTCTGTAGGGTTATTTTTCAAGGTTGTGAAATCTTTATTTTGGTCTTAAAATCCCACTTAGAAACAACTTGAACTTGGTACTTTGTTCTTAACATGAAAGTTTGTAAGAAGTTTTATACAACTGCAAAACTTGCAAGTGTTCCCTAAATGACCACATTTCAAAAAAATTATTAAATGATGACTGAGGTTTTTTTAGTGTTTATTATATTTTTTTTAAAACTTGTTGATTATCATTAAAAAAATCTGCTGGTGGTATAAAGCTTGCACCATTCTCTTTTGCCTTTGAGTTCCAAAACAAAGCTTAACATAATCTCTGCTGGAATACTCACACCTTGGCATAACAGTAACAACTACTCCAACTCTTTGAGGCAGAGCAGGGAGCAGCTCACGGAAGGGAAGCCATCTCAGAAAGAGGTTAGCTGCAGTTAATTTGATTTTTTTTTTAATTTAAATGCCCAATTAGTATTAAAAATCACAGATTAACTAATTTCCCTCATCACCATAAAAATCACATGAGAAGTTTCAGTTTGTAAAATTCAGCAGGCCATTAGTGTTTTTGAGATTTCTGTGTTGCAATCATAAGAGGAACAGAAGATAATAATTTTGACATAACATACACTTCTGAAGATGAAAGAAGATTTCACAAGTATGCAAAATATTTCATAAAGTAAGAAAAAATATCATTTATTTTATGCTCATGCTAGAAATTCCTACAACAAAATAGTATTAAGCCCTTCTTCAGAAAGGGAAAACACTGTCCAATACTAATGATTTAACTGTCCTGTCCCTCTCATCCTAATCCTGTTCCATTATCAGCCACAGGTTTGTTTTCAAGTTATACTGAAACTCCTCTTTAGCTAACAAAATATTATTCTCCATATTCCAGTACCAAGTCCTCTGTTTGCCCATGGTTTCACTCATTCTCTGTCTGCAATGCATATAAATCAAATGTAGCTCTTTTGTCTCTTCACTTTGTTTAGTTTTAAATGCACCATTTGATGCAAATAATGACAGGACTAATTGTTAAAAAATCTGATTTGAAGTGTCTTCAACTAAAACTTGAAGAAAATTGTAGTAGTTGCATAAAATACATTTTAAGTAATATTTTTAAAAAGCATACTTTTGCCTTTATTTTGCAGCTCTTTTTGTCTGTGAAAACATTAGGCTAAAAGTTTTGTAAATTATTATTTTCAAATAGTACATGCACATGTACGTAATAAAACGTAGTAAATCCATTCTGGATTTACTCTAACAGAGCAATCTTTAAAAAATGTTTAGAATGTTGGAGAAAATAATTAGATTTTTGTTTGGTTCCTTTCCCCTTCTTTAGTCATTTTGGATAAGTTACTTATGATGTTACTGAACTGAGTACTTATATCTATTCTGGGAAGAGACAGATTACCCATTAATTAAAAAAAAGCAAAAACCATAAAACAAAACAAAACAAAAAACCCCAACTGAAATGACATGATAAGCAATCCAGGTTAACATAATATCTGAATCATACTGAAAATCATGTACTTTACATCTTTATTATTACATTATAATTGTCATTAATTTTAAGTTCAGCTGATGTGTCTAGAGCAGATGTTTTCAAATGTCCTTCATTAACTGTACTTCTTTTTTCATTTTCATTTTCCTCTACCCAAATGAAGAGGGCTGCTGCTAGTCTGGATGTTTGCTGAGTAAAATAGTAGTATATGAGAAAGTCTGTGAAGGAATGAAATGGTGGCACAGTTATACAGTACTAGAAATATGAGCATTTCTGGTGACAGGTCTTGCAAGAACCAGCTTGATTCTTTAAAGTAAGCATAAAGAAAAATCAAATTCAAGAACTTTGGCCTGAGAATATGCCTTAGAAATATGAGCCTCATAGTAGCATACATGTTCAATAATATGCATCCATGTTCATGGCATATAGAATGCAATTGTGAAAAAGATGTAAGTAATGCTATTTCTCTTGGCTCTTTGTCTGGTTAGAAGTTGTAGGATCTGACCACAACTTACACAGGAAAGTCACAAAATTGTCAACCAGACATGACACTGATGCTGCCTGAAGAGAACAGAGTTCAAGGTGATAGAGATCTCCAGTATATTACCATGACCTTTTTTCTGCAAGGAAAACTGAATTCTTAATATCCAAAGTAAGCACGTGTTCTTCAGATAAATTAACTGTTTCAGGTCATCATGTGGGAGAAAAAAAAAAAAAGAATTGAAAGTTCCTCACTGTGAAACAAAAAAAATCACATTGAGGAAGACTGGATTTCTGAAAGAAACAGGATCACATAATCACTTTGAGATCATCTTTGACCAACCACCACCTTGTCAAGCAGACCATGGCACTCAGTGCCACATCCAGTCATTTCTTAAACACCTCCAGGGATAGTGACTCCACCACCTCAGTGGGCAGTCTATTCCAATATTTTGAAACCATTGCCATGTAGAAATCCCTTCTGATGTTCAGCCTGAATATCTCCTTGTGTAGCCTGAGGCTGTGTCCTCTGGTCCTTGTCAGCTGGGAGAAGCAACCAACTTTTCAGGGAGATGTAGGCAGTGATAAGGTCACCCTGGAGCCTCCTCCAGCGTAAACAGCCCCAGCTCCCTCAGCTACTCCTCATAGGACTCACCCTCCAGACCCTTCACAACCTTTGTTGCCATTCTCTGGACATGTTCCAGCACCTCAATGCTTTTTCTCTAGCGCCCAGAACTAGATACAGTACTTGAGGTGCAGCCCCAGCAGTGCAAATAGTTATTGTAGTTATAACTGTTCCAACACAGCAGCAGAAATGAGTGTAAATACCACATATTATAGACACAGCACTGCCAACAGCTGTTATTAGGGCTGCATTCAGAATTGTATTGCAAATTAAATGTTTTCACTTACTCAGTGTTTTCTGAAGCTTTCATTCATCAGTCTATTCTCTTTTTTCAGCAGAACAAAGCCAAAATCTACTACTGTGAAAGTGTCCTCAAGAAAACTGTTCTCAAAGGAGTTACTAGGGTTCACTTTTCTCTTAGAAAAATTATTATGCCCCATTTTTAAAAACCTCAGCACAAAAATGAGTAAGATGACTGAAATTTCAAGGGAATTTGTAAGTAAATTTCACTGTGGGTATTCATTTTGTGCTTGGCCAAATTTAAGAGGTCTAAATATATGTTTCATGTACTTTTATTGAATGAATATCTTAACATAAGTAGAGAATATTTGCCTTGGGAATAGGAATTAAATAAAAAAAGAAAAAAATAAATAAAAAGAAAGTTTCCTAAGCTTCTGTCTCTCTTCTTCCAAAGTGGAAAATTATTTTCTAAGGAAAGCAATGAAGCGTGTTTGTATGTTTCTTTACTGTGCTAAAGCCAAAGGCAGCAACACAAACAAATCAAATAGAAGTCCTTGAAAATATGTCCTTTTCTTTATTGCTCTCCAAAAATTGATTGCTCTACCAGCTATGTATGACAAGGTGGGTAACTACAAATGTATTTAGATTTGATTATTTACAGAGTCTATAAAGAATAGGACAACGGTTGACAGGATTGATCCAGTTCAAAACAAATTCCAACACCAAAATGCAATAAATCAAAGACAGACAAAACATTGCATAATTCTTTAGAACTGGCGCCATTTTACTCAAAAATCTCATACATTTGCAACATGACTTGTGGATTTGTACATATCTTAAATATATATCTAATAACTGTACACATGCAGCATTTACTACATCTAAAATATTTAGTTGTATCTTTCAGGCTTCACATATACTTTTTCTTTGCATATTTTAAAATTTTAAAACAGTACAGATTGTACTAAAATATCTAATAAGATTTGGTACATCTGCCTGCAGAAAATGTTAAAGGATGCAAGGCCCAGTACCTCTACCACTTATTCTGATAGAAAGAATCTATTTTCACTGACTTAGGTAAAATTTAAAATAATTTTAATTGTCATCTGTTTTACTAAAATCTGTTTCTATTTATAAGAAAGTATTATTTGTCTATGCCATCAATGCTGTCAGGGCTACAAAGTATATTTTTCATCTGAGAAAACTTGTAATTACTGGCACATTGATGTAATGAACTAAAATTATAAGTTTAATTTCATATGCATTTTAGTATTTTTTACTGGGCACAGAGTTACAAATGTATGTTAGCTTTTGGGAAAAAAGACTCTATCAAATTTTATTCTTCTAAATAGTGTTAATTAAGAAAACTATTCATACCCTTTTAATTTTGGCTTATTATAAGGCCAAACTCTTTAGAAAAAGAAAATGGACATGTTTACTTATTCTATTCTTGCATCATTTGATTTGGTTATTTAATTTTTGAAGTGTTGTTTTCAGCACCATACCACTATGGAAAACATATGAAAGTAAATTACTGGTATACTAAAAAGAAAAAAAAAAAGAACAAACCAGAAACAATTGTTCTTAGGATATTCTTTGAATAAAAATAAATAACTTGTGAAAGTAGGTAAAATATGTTTACTATTGCAGTGAAAAAACCTTTCAGCCTTTCTAAATAGTGCAAGTTTATATTTTCTTAATGCTAACATGCCTAAATTTTAGAGCACATTTTGAAGTGGAAAACCATAACTTGGAATGTCTGCACAACAGAAGTTATTACTGATGTAAAAAAGTCACCTGACATTTTAATAACAATGCTTTATGATACAGTGCCTGTCAAAAAATACAGTTCATCATCTCTGAAAGAAATTTTCCTTTCTACATAATATCAACTGCATGATTACTTCAAGCAACTAACTTCTATCTAAAAGTAACTATATTAAGTGCCATTAACATAACAAAGAGTAATTTCTTTCCAAAGAAAATTAAGAAATGTTAAATGTCCAACCACTTGTACAAATATATATTTTTATCCTTCTGGATATATTTGGCATTGGAATAACACAAGTTCAAAACAATTCTGTATTTGCAGAGTCCAACATATTTCTACAGTCAGTAAATCTTTGTGCTAGCACAGAAGTGAATTTATATCTTATTGATAAAATTTCTGTTGTAAAAATGGAATAACTTGCAGTGTGGAGTGAAAATTAATTTGCACCTCAACAGATGTAAGTGAAGACAAAATTACCCATCTGCCAAGTAAGAAATTGCTTTAAAATAGATCTTTAAAACCGAGTGAAAAGTGTTATCTGTCCTTAAAACCAAATTTACACTTTGCTTTCATGGGGGAGTGAAGGCATTGAGGTTATTCAGCCTACATTTTAAGGGCCCCTACACATATCTTCATCATCCTACCAGACATCTCACCATTAATGCAATAAACAGAGTTCATAATAAGAGTTCATTTCCATGTGCATCTATGCACCATGTACACACAGGTGCTATTCCCTTCTGTTTAGAGAAAGCTCCTTTACCACTAATCGTCCTCAACTTTGATCATTCTGTCATACTTTTTGATACATATTGGTCATTCAAAGGAATCTTGTAAGAATTGACAATTTCAGATCTTGCCTTTTCAAAACTGAGTTATTTGAAAGATTATTTATGGCCACGAAATTACTATAACAAAAGCTTATGAAGCTGCTAAGTGTTCGTCTCCAAGCTCTATGCCTACAAACTCAGAAATGGCTATACCTCAAAGGCAAAAACCAAGCACCACTTTTAAGCATTTAGGTAAATTTATTGCAGTGATCTGTGAGGTATTTCCATTACCTTGAAAATTATGATGGAAGCAGCTAACTTTGATAAATCTCCTTTTTTCCCTCAAGACAGGCAGAACTGATGCCAAGTGTATCTATATCTTCTCAGTTACTAGGAGTACTGCATAAATTTAAACTTGTGAACAGGTACTGCTTTAATTAATGTCACTTCTTTTAATTACCTCTTAAACTGTAGCAGATACACCTTTCTTCTTACTTAAAAAAAATATCATGTTCATGTTCAAACTACCTATCCTCTTCGTAATTCATTTGTCAGTTTGTGAATTGAGTGTATTCATGCTTTCAAAACTGCATAACCAGTTTGCTCCAGTTGGCATCCTTACATTTCCTGGGTCCAACCTGAAGAATCAGAAACCCCAAACTGGGTCATTTTCCCAGTTCTGTGTAGAAGACACAATTTCTCAATCCCATGGGGGTAGCCATAACAGCTTTCTGTCTGGGCTGCCCTAAAGTTATAGACTTGGGCATCCTGTGTTCCTCAACACTTTGACACAAAAGCTAGCAGAGCATCAGTCAGCTTCATGTCACAGCCTTGCCTCTATTCTGATGTGTAGAGCATCAAAACAGAGAAGTATATATTTTGTAAGAAATTGTCAGACCTCAGAAAGACCTGGGAGACTTGTAAAAGGGCAGCAAGTTGGCAGATTTCTCCAGTGACAGATCCTCACAAAGACAAAGCCAGACACAGAGCCTGCGGGTAAATCAGAACGTCTGCAACACACAGAAACTCTTCCCCGGCTTCCAGAGACCTCATGTTTCATGTACACGTTAGAAACACTGAATGCCAAGTGCTTTACTAGTCCCAGTGATGATAGTCAGAATACATGGGCAATACGAACAAGAAAAAATACCACGATTTGAGCTAAGTACATTATTTGATAGCCACATGGCTATGTTCATTTTAAACTTCTTTTAACTCTGTGTTGAACTCTGCTCATCATTTTTCTATTAAAAAAGTTTAAATGAAGGGAGTAAATGTTTATTTGCCCAGATGGCTAGACTTTGAACCAGGCAGATGGAGGACAGCAAATCCTGACTGCATTTCTGACAGGTTTCTGGAGTCCACTGGCTTGGGAAAATTGAGCCAGACAGGCTATGCTCCCTCATCCTGTTTCTCCAGGGCAAGTAGCCACTATGCCTTTCCTAGATTCAATCCAAGCTTCAAAGATTTCAGGAATCCCTATGCTAACCAAAATTTAGTTGTCACCTCCAGAGCCTGAATCCCTACAGGAAGCTGACTTGGGATGAGTTCCTAAAGATCTTGACTTTCAGGTGACTGTCTTATGGAAAACTACAGTGCTTTGTACGTTCCAGTCATCTTCCTGTTGAGGCTGTTCTGCAGGTGTTGTCCCTGACAGTGTCACTGAGCATCTACAAGGACCCTGTGAATATGCTTTGCTTCTGAAATCGCTATTTGTACCTTGAATCTCAGTCTTAATGTATTCTATTATCTGCACTACTCAGTGGTGTATTTCAGCCAAGCCTTTGGCTCAGTGATCATAAATCCTCATTGTTAGATGGAAACATACTTGTCTGTGTATAAACAGTAGGGAAGAGGTGTTCTATAGCTGCTGCTGCACTCCTACATTACCAGTAAATGACATCCCTTCTCCACAGAAAGAGCTATTATTCCTATGAGGCCTAGAACTATCAACTGTTTGGGTTTTTTTAAAAAAATCACATATAAATATATTCATACAAACATATGTGTAAAGGAAGGCTATATATCTAGTGGGAGAGGCAGAGGGAGGGAGAATATATGCCACAAGAGGATTATTGTATATGTTAAAAAATTACACGAAATATTTTTGTCAAGCTACACTGGCAGATGTCGGTTTTTTGGCTGTTTAAATGACCTGGAAAGGCCCGGGGTGGCCTTAGACAGCCCGCGCTTCAAAGGACGAGAAGAGGCTTCAGGTTTTTTCTCAGTCTCGGTGTTTATTAATTGTTTATCTAAAAGATTTTCTCTCGGCCCAACAGAGGTCTGCACAGCAAGCCAGCCATGAGCACACTGCGAGCCCCCGGGGCGGTCACCTATCTTTATACTCAAAATTACGTATACAATATTTATCAATTTTCCCCAATACCTTTTACCCTTATTAACCAGTGCACTTTTAGTAATAACCAATCCCAAAGTGCCAACATCACCACAGAAGATGGAGGCCAAGAAGAAGAAGAAGAAGAACAGGACACGCCCCAATTCCTCCATCTTACTTCTTTAGACCCCCCTGTACCAAAATCCTAAACCCTGTGTTTTACACTCTAATTAACTTATCCCTTCACCGTTTACCCCAGCGAAATCCTCCCAGTCCTCATACAGGTGTCGTCTCCTGTGTAGGATCAAAGTCCAGCCACCAGACACTTCTGGCAGCATTCCAGGACTCCCGAGCCCCCCAAGGGTGGTCTCAGTCACTCTGCACATCAGTCCTGAGGTGCTGAGATCCCACAGGCAGAGTTTACATTAAGGGATTCATAAATTAAACCAAACAGCACTAGTAGAGAAAATGTTTGAAAAAGATACTGAGGCAGGAAAATGTGACATATTTGGGATGTTTCTTTTGAATTTTCAGGAGTTATTTTTAGAAAAAAATTAAGGATAGTCAAAGCCTAATCCACTATTGCATAGGAATAGACTTAGCCATTTACAGGAAGATAAGGTCTGACATGTATTTTCCCTGCAAATGCAGTCCAGTACCTGCAGCATTTTGAAACATGTCTGACATTGCTCAGAGGCAAGGGTTGAGAGACTCATTGTGTAGAGCCTTTCCATTCCAGAGCACTGGAGAACTAAGGAATATGAGAAGATGCCTCACACATTTTATCAGGCACTCGGCAACTGCTCTGTGCAGACAGTTTTAGCACCACCATTCACCTCTGCCCTCTAGACATGAGAAAGGCACTGTCAGGGTGCCATGGGGGCTCACCATGGCTCCATCAGGACAGAGCCTGGCAGCCAGAGCCCATCCCACCACCTCAGCCAGGAACAGGGCAAGGGGGGCACCAGGGCAGCCCCAGCCCTGGGCACCTCCCTTGGAAGGCTCTGGGGGCTGATGTGGGGTCCTAGGACATGGACTGGGTGTGGGGAGCCACAGGGGTGGGCAGGGATGTGCAGGACAGGAAGGCAGTAAGGAGTTTAAAGAATTTATCATTGTGGTGACAGAGTTGGCGAATTGCTGATGAAAGGTGGTTTAATGTTTTATTCATCAGTTTTATTTTTCCTACTTTCATGTGTTAGTGGTAAACAGTAGACGTTAACCCTCTTACCACTGACATAATTTCTTTCAGCAGACAGTTGTATTGGTCTACAAAACCCTAGCTAAGAAAACTGTAAATGTGCTTCAGCAAATGTCACTTTTTCCTGCAGATTCAGATGTGGACAGTGAGGGCTTCATACATAATCAACTTGTGCACCCTTTACTGCCAGAGTAGAAAAGAGGGAGAACAAAATCCAAACCACTCTCAGGAAAAAGATAATTTCCTGACACTAAAGGTATTATCCATTATGGGTTATGAATTAGGTTTTGTGAATTACCCTCATCAGCATGTTACAAATGGCAGCACTAACTGCAATCCAAAAATCTGCTAATCATCCTGGGGAAAAACACATTCTATCCATGGGTTGCTAAGCTGAGAGGTAATGTTTGTTGATAGGCCAAGTATCTTCTAAAGTAGCTCAAGCAGCTTTAAAGAAAAAACTCAAACAACTAAAAATGGCAATCTGAGAGTAATTGTTGAGAGATAATTAAGTTGGTAATTATAAAATCATAAAGAAGATGTAAAACTAGATCAGAACTGTGATTTCTTAATGTGGTTTTGTAGTAACATCACTTTTAGATGTATTCCTGTTGTTTAAAAAGGGTGAGAAGTAGAGTTTTAACCACATTTCTACAGAACTTAGGGGGTGAGTGTCTATCCCAAAGTGACTAACCAGTACTGTGGGATGAAAGAGATGTTTCAGATACCAAAAGCTGGTGCAATGGGAAAAATGAAGTCCTGATAAGGATAAAATAAAATATTTTTTTTAAAAAAGGAAGAAAGGACAAAATCTGAAAATCTGATGTTATAAAAAGGAACTGCTGCAAAACATCTGGTGAAACAGCAGCACTTAACAGAAGAAAGGCAAAGAGCAAAAGGTCATGAGAAAATAAAATATATATTGGATATTTGAATGTTCTCTGTCTCTTTTCCCCACATATTATCTCTATATACTTTGCTTACAACCAGTTTGGTTTTTCTTCCTGAGAAAACTTAGTTTTGAAATTTGAAACTCTGACCTGGGATGAAAATTTTCTTCAGAAAGTTACTTGGAACAAGAAATAAGCATTTGGATGCTTATATGTTAATATTTCCAGTTAAAAAAAAATATCATCCACAATTTAGATGGCAAATTATGAAAAAAATTATATTTCAGTAGAGCTTAAAAAACATTTGGTTTGATTTTTTTTTTAAGCTCCTATCACCAAATCAGACCAAAATATTTATCCATTTTCTTTTTGAACTATGAAATACACCTATTTTTGCCCATAAAATATTTTATTTTTCTCAATCAGTGTTTTCAAATGGAAAAGTTGTTTCATGGATATATTTCTGAGTAGAAGGCATGCTGCATGCGAGATAAGAAGTAAACTCATTCTTGATTTAATTTCCTGCATTCAAAGGGTAAAATTGTCATTGTCTGCATAGACAGCCATAGGGCTATCCTTGATATTCACCTTAGGCATGGGTGTGAAAAATTATATAAACTGATATTACATGTTAGTTTAAAAATCATGTTACACCTGTGGTCTTCAAGCCAAGATCTCTGAATCCTGAGTGGATACTGAACATAATTTGAAGTTTCTTCAACAAATAGGTGAAAAGAATATATCTGCAGTTAATAGACTTACATTTAATTTATAAGAAACTCACCAACTTCAAAAATATTTTAAGCATTCACAAATTTAAAAGCAGCTGAAACCCACTATCTGTGTTATGTCACAGACAGGCATTGAGATATCTTTCATTGAGAAGTGTGGGATAGAAGCACATACACAGACCATATTACACATGATAACATCCCAGTGAGGAGTATTTTTCCATAGTGGTTTCACACATTATGGTAAAAGATTCTCACAATCATGGTCCTCTATACATAAGATAGTTTAGAAAATCAGTTCCATCTACTTATGCACTGTGATCAATACAAAATAAAATGGAAAACAAAAAAAAATAGCAACAAAAGTACTATTCAAATTCCATAAATATAAGATAAAAATATGGGACATTCCTGATACAATTAAATACCAAAATACACTGTTGGTAGCTACAGTAATGTTACTCTAGCTGAATGGGAGTTCCTGCCTTTATATAGCACAGAATAATCTGAGTTATACTAGAAATGGAGGAAAATACAAGATATAAATAACAGATGTAATAAAACTCAAGATTGCCACCAGAAAGAAAACAATATATTCCTTTATACGTCTCCATGAAGCCAGCCAAAGTACCAAAAATGGTACTGTTTGTGGAGTTGTGTCCTGACTCAGATGAAAATTTTCTTATATGGAGCTACATGAGTGTTAACCTAAAAAGGGTTACTCACATGAATCAGCAGAGTATGATTGGTCTGCAGCACAGCTGGAAGATAATTCATTCCTTAGGAAAAAAGTCCTGATAACTTCAGCTTCTTACTGAAAACTTCTTTCTTTTGTCTTTCTTTTGTCTTCTTGTCTGGCCTGCAGGAACAAGTAATTTTTCATTTTGGGGAGGCAGGGGTAGGCTATCTAAACCACTCAGCATTCCTTGGCTGCGTATCATTAAGAGGGTTATCGTCTATAAATCATTTAATCTATATTTCATTTTCTAAGGCATTAGAGCAGTGTTTAGATCAAAAGCATATTGCGCACTACTACTTACTAACTCTGTATAGGCGGTGGTATAGGAGCTTCTTGGCCTCTGCCTATCCTAAAATCATATGTCCTTTATTGCATGGCAATTCTGGGAAGAGACTGTCCTAAATTCACGCAGAACAGATTGAAGGGCTTTCTAAGTCTAGACTAAACTTAAGCAGTCATCAAGAGTTTTGATAAGCCAAACCATTGAATCTTGCCTCATCTACTCCTTGCTCTGTATTAGAGCAGGGCTTGGCAAGTGTCCTGGATCAACAACAAATTCCCATATGGATTTCTGATTCTGCTTTCTGAAATTTAGCAGCTTGAACTGGAAATCAGATGACTTTTACTGAATCTGGTCATATTTCTTTCTTCTATCACTATTCTACCCATCTTTTCCTTGTGCTGTGCCCACACCACCTGCTAATCCATCTGGTCTGTTCCTGTGTCTGTTGCCTATATCCCAGGCTTTACTTGCCTAGCATTCAATAACTCTTTATCTGTGACTGCCGCCTTCAACCTGCCAATCCTGCAAACTCCTAACTTGGTTTTCTACTTCTCATCCTTGTTCTTCTCTATTTAAGATGGGTCAGTAAGGCTGAGTTAGATAATATTCTGATATTCAAATGCCTCACCCATGTCATTCCCTTTGTGAGGCTGAAACCAAAAACACAGCAGAGATTTTATCACATCCTTCCACTGGACCCTACAAGACACATATATGCTCCCTTACCACCTGTGTCTTTCCTTTCAAGAACACAAAAACACTTTGCATACCTCATTTCCTCCTGCCTAAAACTACAGGTGCTCTGTCAGCCTCTTCATGCTAGGTTCTCTATAAGCTCCATACCCTTCTTCTGTACTAGACCACTATATTCCTTTTCACCCATCCTTATTCATTTCTCCAATAGATTTCCACTCCCCATCCTGTGCATTTGACAGAAACCATAGTTCCCCAATACGTCCATGCATTTTCTATGCATTACCCTGTGCATTACATTCCCTTTTTTTACAAGTTATTTTGATAAGGTGTTCCACTTATAGCAGGTCTCCCTAGATTTTCCACTTCCTTTGATTCTGCTCCCAACACATCATCACAGAATTAGGAAGGCTGAGGTTTGAAGGGTCCTCTTGAGACCTATTTTGCCCTTTACCTGATCCTAATACTCAAGTGGGATCTTGTGCTGGGGAGCCCAGAACTGGACCCAGCACTCCAGACATTACCCCACCATAACTGAGCAGACTGTAAAGATTATCTCCCTCAACTTGCTTCCTACTACAGTCTAGGATGCTGGCGGCAATCACTGCAAGCACACATTGCTGGCTCAAGTTCAACTTGACAACCAGGACTCTCAGGCCTTTTTCTGCAAAGCAGCTTGTCAGCTAACCAGCCCTCAGCATCTCCTGGTCCATGGAGTACTCTCCCCACATCAAAGAGTCACTTTTCACCTCATTTCATGTCTCTGTATCCCACCTTGTCTTCCAGTGTCATAAGAAAACACAAAATGTGTTGTCAGAGTGTAAACTAGGAGTGGAGATAAGGAGATACAGGCATGTTGGAAACTATTGTTGCTAGATCTGGAATTCATCAGGCACCAAGGCAGCTGAGCTAAGACAAATGGGTCTCTCAATCCCCTCTGTTTTTCCAGTCCTTTCAGGCCATGCACACTGATGTCACTATTTGCTTGCAATGTTGCAATCTCTCAGAAGTTTCTAACCTGAAAATAGGACAGAATTGCCAAGACAGATTACAATGTGGTTTGAGATCTTGTGCCACAAACTGTCCTTAGCTCGTGAGATGCCTTTCTGACACAGTAATTCCACTAATAGTTTTACTCTGACATTGTTACTGCAGAGCTATTTGGGACCTGGCAATAACAGTATTATTTTCTTGGCAAGTGGTCAGAAGAACAATTCAGAACAATTTATTGGAAATTGTGTGTAGAGATGAGACAGAGGTCATTGTACTACAAAGTCACCATCTTGCTTCTAAATACATTTGCATGTTTCCATAATCCAAACTCATCTTCTTAAAGGTACTCTGTAATTTCTTATCTTGACTTTATTCCATTTACCAATACTAAACACGATCCCCAGCTATCAAATATCTATGCTGAAAACATAAACAAAACCACAAAAAGAACCATATGTTCCTCATTTTCTAGCTGTTATCTCAACATTTGCAGCTTTTGCAGGGCTGAACTCCAAGCGTGGGAACACACTCTTCCTTCATTCCAATGAATTTCACATGTACCTTGACAATGGTTTGCTTTTACGTTTAGTTTCTCCTTATGGACTATTCCTTTATGTGTTTCCAGCTACTATGCACCAAATATAAAGAGAAAGCTGAAAAATTTATGAGCATCAAGAGTGAAACAAGTCACAGGCAGAACAAATGTGTATATGTTTCTGAGCGTATCTATATGTTTGTGTGCATGTGTGTGTGCTCCTAAAATGCTGGAAGTAATAATGAGTTTGATTTGGAATAAGGAAAATTTTTTAATATCTCAAGTGATGATGCCATTTGTTCTGTATTTTCATTGCTAGCTTTTTCTTTTTCCATGAGCAAGTGGAGTAAGTGTTCAAGTTCAGCAGTGGTAGGTGCTATGCAAAGGATAACTAAGATGACAACCCTAGATACTCCTAAAAGGTCTGTGAGGGTTATGTAATACAGTAGCAAATAAAAGTGCCAGCAGTTTTCAAGGGTATATGTAAAAGACCATGTAAATATGTGATTTAACCTCTTACATTTCTCAACCTATTTAGCTTGGATCCTCATTCAACACTATAAAATTATCTATACAGATACTCATGTTAAGCTATTGAAAGCCAGTCTTTCCCCAAAACCAGTCAGATTATTCTGCATGAGTAGAGCCACAGCAACCATCATTTAGATACACAAAGTGAGACCAGTCTGTCTGTTCCCAGTGTGTACCACAATATAACTCACATTTCTTGCCTGATGTTTTGTACCTCAGCTGGCACTTGGCAGCTGCAAGGGTCATAAGTTGATCTGCAAAAATATGATTCCAGATAATATTCCTCCTACAGTTCTTTCTTCTGCAGCAGTTTTTCTTTCTGAAAAAGCCACAAAAGGTAACAACAACTAATATTTGAAAACTGTGGTAAATACCCATATCTATGAAAATATTATGTTTCTATACACACTGTATTGGATTAAAACATTGGTAATATAAGAAATTCCTGGTTTTGCTAAAAAATAAGGAAAATGGGAATCTCAAAACACAGACACAAACTCACTGCCAAAAATTAAATTCCAAGTGCAGTTAGAAAGGCTGTGGATTTGGCCAGTCAGTCTTTTGAGAACTGGCTTGAAGGGAAACAACCAATGAAAGTCAGGAACCAGAGACAAGGAGCACAAAAGGCCACATTCATACATGAGAGCAGTGAACAAGAAAATAATGAGATATAACCCTGGGAAGAGGTTAAAGAGAAGGCCTTTGGATCAGGATCTAAAATACCATCAGGGATGAAGGCAAAAAAAAAATGTCATCAGCTGTGGCAGTCTCTTGTACTTATGGAAGCAGGACTTTGTATATGCTTTGTAAATATGTTGAGTAACCTTAAGACTCCGGGCTCAGTTATCTGGGTGGGTACCTCCTGGCAAGTAGTTCATGCTTCTGTTAAAGAAACTATAGAGCCACAACTTAAAATACAAAGCAGGTGATACTAAGTTCAACATAGCTTAAAACAAGGAAGTAAAACCAAGGGCAAAATGAAATATCATTATTTCTCCTCTAAGAAAACACAACAATGTTTGATCTTCAGGATTGCAATCATTAGAATATAAAAGGTTTAGATTACATCATGCACAAATGATTTAACAAAAGTAGTGTTGAGTCTGTGGAATTTTTTTATTATTATTATGGTAGATTAACACTTGCTGTATTTGTTTAAGTTTTTTAGAAAAAGACTGATTGAAGTGAAACATATAGATGGAAGACCTTTGGCCTTGTCACAAAAGCTTATTATACCAAGGTTACCTCTAAGAGGTCCAGGTGACTCTGATTCATGCAACAATTTCTCCAAGGTAACAAAATTATTTCCTGATGACATATGACAGAAATACATGCCCTTTTTCCAAAAACTTGGGGTGCCAATGAGTTTGCTGCTGCTGGATTCCTATACCACTGAACTATTTAAATGAAAACTGTAATACTGCAATGTCATATTTTGGAAGAAAAGCCACACACTTTAATAATACTCTTCCTTTTAAACTGAAAACACATAAAAATTTCAGTAAGTATATAACTCTATGTGTTTCAAAATGTTTTTCTTTATTTCACAGTATTTAGATTTTCTTACTTTACTTCTCCAAAGCAGAAAAAGTCTGCTCTTCTGTTTTTGTGTGAGAATACAGTTCCATTATTTGAAAAGGTCAAAGTTTACTTCCCTCCATTTATCCTAAATACACTCCTGTTAAAGTGATTCTTTAATAAGATATTTATTTTACAGCTCTAGGAAAAGGGCACTTGTGCCTTAATTAAAATATTGTACATGGAACTGCCAGCCTTGCTTCATTCTGACTGTGTTATTGAGTCTGACAGTTCACCTAAATCTTCATCTACAGGTGATAAATTCCTCTTAAGTTCAAAAAACCAATACAATAAGAAACAAACTTCTAGACTGCAATTTATTTTCAATCTATTAATGAGGAGGCTTTTTTTCAATTTTAGGAGTTGAATGTCACTAGCTGTTCAGAGACTCTTAGAATGTATGTAATGTTTGTTTATCTTGATCATGATGGACTCATCTACACCATTACATGTGGAAACTCAGAAATAATTCTTTCTGACTACTCTCTTCTGAAAGTGGAAGAAAGGAAAAGGAAATTGTGGGACACTGAACACAGGAGAGGGAAAGAGAAGAACCTGCAGAAAATACTTATACATTGACAATGTCCATCCCCATGCCGCATAATCCAAATGCAAAGTGTGAGAAATGAAGGCAGACAATATGCCACTTTGGAGCCTTCATTGAATATATGAGAAATTTTGTCAATCTGAATTAAGTATCTTAGCATATCACCTAATATCTTTAGAAGCAAAATGAAGATCGACATTGCTGTCTGAAACAAGCCAATTAGTCAGTTAACCTTGTAAATCACAGTTTCTTTTGTGACCTGGAGCAGTCAGTCCTCAAATTAACAGAATTAAGGATAGCTCCACAAGGTTATAATAGCTCTGATTTTCAAGGAACAAAAGAGAACTTGAAATCCAGTTCAGTCTATTTAAACTCACAAATCCAAACCACATTCCTATCCCACAAACTTCCTTTACTGATTTCATTATCCCTGTGAAAAAAACAATCAAGCAACTCAAAAACCTGAAAATAAAGATACATGCCCTTGTGGTGGGTTGATCTTGTCTGGCTGCCAGACTCCCACTTCATTGGTCTTTCACTCCTCCTTTTCATCAGGACAGGGGGATAAAATAATATTGGAAAGCTTGTGGGTTGAGAGGCAGCAAAAGCTGCATATGGATGAAAAGCACAAAGAGGAATTAATTTAGTACTTCCCATCAGCAGGCAGATGTCCAGATGCTTCTTGGAAAGCAGGTCCTCAGCACTCATAGCAGTTGTTTGGGAAGACAAATGCCTTAGGAATGAATGCCCCCACCTCCTTCTCATTTCTCCCATCTCTATCTGATGAGTATGGAGTCATGTGATATTGGATATCCCTTTATTCAGTTGAGTCAGCTGTCCTAGCTCTCTCTCCTCCAAATCTCTTGCCCACCCCCAGCCCAGTGGCTTTTGGGAAAAGGAGAGGTTCAGATAGATTGCCTTGAAGCTGTGGAAGCACTGCTCAGTAGACCTAAAACACTGTTATCAACAGTGGTTTAACCACAAGTGTGGAGCACAGCACTGTAGGGGCTGTTGTGACAAAAGTTTATTCCATCCCAGCCAGACCCAGGACAGCTTTGAAATCTCTCTCTTTCTTTCTTTCTTTCTTTCTTTCTTTCTTTCTTTCTTTCTTTCTTTCTTTCTTTCTTTCTTTCTTTCTTTCTTTCTTTCTTTCTTTCTTTCTTTCTTTCTTTCTTTCTTTCTTTCTTTCTTTCTTTCTTTCTTTCTTTCTTTCTTTCTTTCTTTCTTTCTTTCTTTCTTTCTTTCTTTCTTTCTTTCTTTCTTTCTTTCTTTCTTTCTTTCTTTCTTTCTTTCTTTCTTTCTTTCTTTCTTTCTTTCTTTCTTTCTTTCTTTCTTTCTTTCTTTCTTTCTTTCTTTCTTTCTTTCTTTCTTTCTTTCTTTCTTTCTTCTTTCTTTCTTTCTTTCTTTCTTTCTTTCTTTCTTTCTTTCTTCTCTTTCTTCTTTCTTTCTTCTTTCTTCCTTTCTTCCTTTCTTCCTTTCTTCCTTTCTTCCTTTCTTTCTTCCTTTCTTTCTTTCTTTCTTTCTTTCTTCTTTCTTTCTTTCTTTCTTTCTTTCTTTCTTTCTTTCTTTCTTTCTTTCTTTCTTCTTTCTTTCTTTCTTTCTTTCTTTCCCTTCCTTCCTTCCGACACTTCCTTCCGACACTTCCTTCCGACACTTCCTTCCGACACTTCCTTCCGACACTTCCTTCCTTCCGACACTTCCTTCCGACACTTCCTTCCTTCCGACACTTCCTTCCTTCCTTCCTTCCTTCCGACACTTCCTTCCGACACTTCCTTCCGACACTTCCTTCCGACACTTCCTTCCGACACTTCCTTCCGACACTTCCTTCCTTCCTTCCTTCCTTCCTTCCTTCCTTCCTTCCTTCCTTCCGACACTTCCTTCCGACACTTCCTTCCGACACTTCCTTCCGACACGTCCTTCCTTCCTTCCGACACTTCCTTCCTTCCGCCACTTCCTTCCTTCCGCCACTTCCTTCCTTCCTTCCTTCCTTCCTTCCTTCCTTCCTTCCTTCCGACACTTCCTTCCTTCCGACACTTCCTTCCTTCCTTCCTTCCTTCCTTCCTTCCTTCCTTCCTTCCGACACTTCCTTCCTTCCGACACTTCCTTCCTTCCTTCCTTCCTTCCTTCCTTCCTTCCTTCCTTCCGACACTTCCTTCCGACACTTCCTTCCGACACTTCCTTCCGACACTTCCTTCCTTCCTTCCTTCCTTCCTTCCTTCCTTCCTTCCTTCCTTCCGACACTTCCTTCCGACACTTCCTTCCGACACTTCCTTCCGACACTTCCTTCCTTCCTTCCTTCCTTCCTTCCTTCCTTCCTTCCTTCCTTCCTTCCGACACTTCCTTCCGACACTTCCTTCCGACACTTCCTTCCGACACTTCCTTCCTTCCTTCCTTCCGACACTTCCTTCCGACACTTCCTTCCGACACTTCCTTCCGACACTTCCTTCCTTCCTTCCTTCCTTCCGACACTTCCTTCCGCCACTTCCTTCCGCCACTTCCTTCCTTCCGACACTTCCTTCCTTCCGCCACTTCCTTCCGACACTTCCTTCCTTCCTTCCTTCCTTCCGCCACTTCTTTCCGCCACTTCCTTCCTTCCTTCCTTCCTTCCTTCCTTCCTTCCTTCCTTCCTTCCTTCCGCCACTTCCGCCACTTCCTTCCGCCACTTCCTTCCTTCCGCCACTTCCTTCCTTCCTTCCGCCACTTCCTTCCTTCCGCCACTTCCTTCCTTCCTTCCGCCACTTCTTTCCGCCACTTCCTTCCGCCACTTCCTTCCGCCACTTCCGCCACTTCTTTCCGCCACTTCCTTCCTTCCGCCACTTCCGCCACTTCCGCCACTTCCTTCCGACACTTCCTTCCTTCCTCCACTTCCTTCCTTCCACCACTTCCTTCCTTCCCTCCCTCCCTCCCTCCCTCCCTCCCTCCCTCCCTGCCTCCTTTCCTTCTGCTATGACATTCCCTTCAGGGTGACTTTTTCCATTTCTTCAGACAAAGTCGTGATATATTGTCAGTTTAATGCTTTTCCTGAGCTTTAGTAGTTCTGACTAAAATAAATTAGATTAAAAATATTATCCTCAGTGGTGTCTGGATATGGTCTTTTCATCCTCCTTGTCAAGTCTAATATTTTCTTAATTACAAATCAGACTTTTATTTTAATTAGAAATTCTACAGGATTACAAAGAATGAGCATGAATGTTGAAAAGCATTCTATAGTAGGAGATGGTATTGCCTTTTGCAAGTCCATCTGTGGTTTAAAATAATATTATTAATATACAAAGAAGTATTCTCTTTTCTATGACTGGGCTCCAAAATTTGCCATTTTCCACCAAGAAATACTGAATCATTGGAACATGCCAACAGATTAAACTTCTGTCATAATTTAAAAGTACTCTGAATTCTCCAAACTTAAATATGATTTAAATCATATTTAGAGTCAGAGTGTTGAAGTGTACTATGGTTATAATTTGATTAATCAAACTGATGATACATACTTCCTGCTTCACCAACACAGTTGAAGTTGCTATGTATATTAACAATAACCTGGAAATCATGTGGGGACAAGACAGTCTGATGACATGGGATACTTTTTAATCATATCTGGGGCTTTGTTGTAGCCTCATTAAATATGTGTGTGATCTTACACACAAAGAGATGAAAGTATTCACTACCTTTGTATCAAAGGAAAGAATAAAAATAACCAAGAGCAAGACATCACTTCAGCACATGAAGTACTGAGAAGACCTAAATCCATCCACTATTTGCAAACACAAAAGGGAAAATTAAAACTCATTGAAAATACGGGTTCATTAGAATAAATACTTTCTTTCAGAGAATGTTGATGACAAGGTTCATATGGAACAGCAATAAATATCCAGGTCAAGAGACAACCTCTTTTTTCTCATATCAATAAAAGAATGACAATTACATATCACCAAAGACATTATGATTAGCAGGTTTCATTAACAATGACACGTTACCTTTCTTGGGAGTTACCCAATATTGTACAATGTTTTACTTTATAAACACTCACAGGGAGGGCAAATAAAACATAAAGGCCATAGAAGAAGACAGTGGTTTCAGTTACATCATAAAGATTTCTTCTTCTTCGTACTAAGCAAGTGACTACAGCAATGAAAATGGAGAAGAACCTAACCTGCACTCTCCACATAGAATCTAAACTTTACTGATTCTCATCTTGTGATTTTCCTAATCCTGGAACTTGATTGTGTGATAAGTTTTCCCTCATATATTTGTCGAACTTGAGTCACGGGTGACTTTTAACACAATCTCCCAACCATAATGAAAACTTGAATTTATATCTTCTATGATATCTCAAAGTATTGATTGTAACCATACAAAAATCTACTATTGTGAAGTTATCATTTTTGGAGTAGAACATACCTTTCATTCAACAGCACTATATCCCCAGAATTTAATATTTCACAATTAGCAAAGAAGGAATAAAACACTTCGGAGTTTTTAACATGCCTTTCAATATAAATCCTTTTCTTACAGCCCTTGGGATAGTCAGAATAAAATTACATATGGCAGCAGAATATTTAAAGAACACATTTGTGGAAATGCTCATTTCCAAGTATCTTGAAGAGCGCTGATGATGCAACATCACAGTAAAATATTTCTATGGAAAATGAGGTGTAAAAACACTGCAGGAAGTGCTCAGTAAGCAAGGAACCATATAAAACTTCTTATTGGCTTGAGGACTCAAAATGTTAAAAATTGTATTCTACAGAAGAGTTTTAATAAATCTGGGATATCCAAATTCTGTCAGAAAGGTTTCTGAAAGTAACATCTTAAAAGTAGATGAAACTAAAGTTTAGGCCATCTTTTCTACCTCTTCTAAAAGTCTTACTTCACTTCCCCCAATTCCTCCAGTCGGTCACTCTTCACGACTGGTGATAGTGGTGAATTTCATGAGAGGAAAAGAAAGGACTCAGCTTGGCCTCCCACAAACCTTCAGAATTTTATAAAGAAGACAACAGCAGTGCTGTGAAAAGGTCATTGGATGAAGGTCTTCAAAGTACAAATTGGTGACACTTGTTTCTGCTTCCTACTTTTGTCAGTCAGCAGTGCTGTCCAAGCAGACAGATGACCAAAGAAACAATGAAATAAGCAAACCCCATTTGATGGCAATGACGAGATCAATGTTGATGTCAGTTTCTAACTTCTTCATTCTTTGGCACTGTACTTCTCTCCATAAACTCTGTCCATTTGATAATTACTGACATTTTCATTTTCCAAATACAGGAACATGATCTGGAAGGTAAAAGAGTTTCAGAAGTTTTCACTGCTGCCTCAAAGTTATCCAGGACTGAAATACAGATTATTTAACTTATTTACATTATTTCAAAACATAAGTCTACCTAATACATTATCAAGAATAGAACAAAAAGACACCTTTTCCAAAACCCATTTAATTTTTTTAAGAGTAGAAGAGGGAGATTTTCAATTGACTAAGAGGGGTGAGATCTGGTAAACTGGAGAGAAAAGTATACCACTACATAAAGTAAATAATAGGAAAATTAAACCTTGGCAGTATTAAAATCACTAAAGCCAAACAAAAGTTCAAACACATTTCTGTCTTTCACACATTCAATACTGAAGGCATAATCTGAAATTGTGCAATAGACATCCAGTAAAGAATCGAAGTTTTCCAAGCAACAAAATGGCTCAGGGAACAAAAATTTTTTTTTCTTACTGCTTCCTATTAGGAAACTCCTTCAAATGCAGATACTAAAAGTAATGGCTACACAAAGGATTCCACTCTGGGATAAGGAAAACTTGCTTTTTTTCAGCTAAATACAACATCACATCTTTTCCTATTAGCCCTGATAGACTAATGCCTGCCCAAAGTTGCAGTCATTTGCCTTATGATGAATGAGTTACTGGATTCTGTATAACTCATATTGATGGGAATCAGCACACGGAGACCATCACCACAGCTGCTCTTAATTAGCTGATTAATGATAATATAAAGAAAGAGGAAGAAATGTGGAGGATTTGTGTTGCTGTGGTATCTTGTATAAATATAGATAGACAAGTGGCTACCTTTTTATTACCCTGATAAGAGGAATAATTTAAGAAATTGAAAGAATAATAATCTTGCATATAACATACTTTGTGTGCATTCAAATGTTATCTAAAGTAAAATCTTGTCACTTAGGAGCTGTCTTCATAAATCATTGATAGATGATAGCAAATGTCCTCAGCAGTCAACGTCTGAAGTGATTAATTTCTTCAACCTTGACTTATAAGGCTATTTGCTGTAATTATGCTGAATACATGACTGTCGAGCCTGAAACCCTGGCATGTATGTGACATATGTAGGTCCCAGTTGTCCCCTTTTTGTACCAACTTGGAGGCAGTGAAAATTCTGTCAGAAAAAATGGAAACCAGGGATGACCTCTTAGGGATTATGAAGCTGGAACAACAATTGGCTTGTGATGTTCCAGCTGACAACTATTTCCAGAACTCCCTAATGCAGTCTAAGACACTGGGGTTTCAGCTGCTCATTTTCACCTTTCTTCTTTTCCACCAATTTATTTAAAAAAAAAAATCTAAGCAATTTGCTTTCCCAACTAGTCTGTGTTGAATTTTAAAAGACTTTCTGAAATTCAAATGTACCTATGTCTGGAAAGAGTTCTCAACAACTTTCAGACCCCCTCATCCTCACACACAAAGGCACATATATATCCATAATACGTGTTAGTGGCCCAGTTTAACTCATGGCCAGAGTCCTAACAGCTGACAAGAGGTTGGATTTCCAATGACAGACTCCATACAGCAGTCTTCATGTTATTATTCTGAATTAGGTCACCACAGTCAGGATCTACCCCCTTCTCCCAGATCCAATACTGATTTCTAGTACAATGGGTAACTTAATCTCCCCATCTCTCAGTTCTCATATTTAGATTAGCCATACACTTTTTTGTTTGGGTCATTCAAATGTAGACTGCAAAGTGTTAAGACACAAATAAGGCACATTCAGCATAACTAGACCTTTATGTCAGCTAAGGCCTTCAGGTGCTTCTACAGAAGATAAAAGAAAAAAAAATAATTAACCTCAGTGTGAGTGGATTCTCTCAGTATAGTATGCCGTGAATTCTGAAAGTTTAATAATCTTCATATTTTCACTAGAAGACAATGCTGTCTTTTGTGCTGGATGTTAAACTTCAAATAAGATGAGAAACAACAGGATAAAAGATAAGAAGTAAAAGACTAGGTTTAAGATGTAACCTGGTGCCTGTCTGCATTTTAAGCCATTCCTTCCATTATTTCCAAACTCATTAGTGATTGTCCTGACTTATGCAGCTGTAATTAATATTTGTTTCCTGCAGTCTTTTCTGTTTGATTCACTGTAGGCCCCTATCTGCCATATTCTGTAATCTAGTTAAGCAGTTTTGCTGAGGAGATGTGAAGGCTCCAGCTTGTTTTCAATGCAGAACATCCCTTTATAGCTGATTCATTATTGGGAGAGAGGTGCTAGTTGGGGCAATAAGGAGGTATGAGGATTTTAATTGCTGAATAATTATTACTAGCATAGCTGGCAAAACATAACTCTGAAGGATTTTGGAGAAGCATTAAAAATCTATGTGCAAAAGCAGCCAATATGAAGTGTGTTATGCTCTACAAAATTATTTTCATACTAAAATAATTAAAGGGCACTTTTGGGAATGGATGAAAACTGTACCTTATAAGCAAAATAAATTGCCACTTTCTTTAATTGCTGAATTTAAAAAAATCCAGCATAACAAACAAAACCCCTTATACTTGATTGAATACATTGTCATTTTGTATAACTTAGAATTATTGAAGTAATAACCTTGAAATGGAGAATTAGGTGATTTTTATTGCACTTTTACTGTCTTGTTCACAAGAGGTTTTTTAGGCATACATTTTAAAAATACAATGTAGTTAATAACTGCTAGAGTTTTGTTACCCTTGTTAATTTTGGTAATTAAAATTTGTGTCCTGAAATGTAAAATAATACCTTTGCAATGCAAAATGAATTTCCATATAAACTATGATGAATCACATTTATATCAGCTAGCTGTTTTCCAGAAGAAAACTTAGGATTACAGAGGAAGAAAACACACATGCTGCACTATATACTTCACACAAAGTAAAAGAAGGAGTAAATTTTTCTGTGGTTGTAACCACATATAATCCACTTAGATGTCAAATTTAGATGTAGAGATTTACAATTAAAAATTATTGCCAATCGCATGCAAACAAACTCCCTCTATCAAAAATTGCAGTGAGATCTACATCCAGACCCTCTCCTATGATTCTAAAAGGCTGTTCAGGTGAATAAAGCTCTGCATTCTGATGAATCCACCTGGTTTAAAGGAAATCACACATTCTCAGAACTGTAGCTGTTATGCACTTTACTGAGAAGGAAATCACTTACATGATATTGTCAGATTTTAAGTCTGGTACTTAAAGTCTGTTTTAATCTCTTAATACTCTCTCTGTCTAGGTAACTATCAGGTTTTTTCTTAAGTTCCTTCAACACAGGCCCAATTATGCAGGAGCTCACAATCCCTGTTCACTGAGACTCATTACAGACCAAAATGATCCCAAGTTTTAGTTGAATCTATTTTAATATTCTATATCTTTGGAAAAAAAGAATAAATAGAAGTAGTGGCTTAAAAATACCTTTTGGACACTTTTTTCTACCTTGTGTTTCTGTTTGGCAAGTGACTATAGAAAGAGAGAAGTCATCTTGTAAACAATATAGGGCAGCAATAACAAAAAGATGTCTCATTTAATGTAATTTTGTCAGTTTTTATCAAGTAGTTCAGAACTGACCTGCAGAAGTATAGTCAAACTGATTTCCTATAGCTTATTGTGCTTGCATATCTTTTTTTGGCAACAGCACAGTGAAATACTTGTCCATGGAAGAGGTAATTACCTCTTTAGTGACAAAAAAAAAGGTTTTCCTTTGCATTTTTTACAGCATCATATCTGATTGCTGAGAACTGAATTCTAATACAACATAAATTATTAAATACTTTCTGGTTTGATTCTGATGTTTGTGGCTTTGGTCAGAACTGGTACATGAGTTTTTGTGCATTTTGTCAACCAAAAGAAAACCTATTGGGTTTCAGCTGCATGCTGCAGCAACTATTTTGTACTAAGGTTATAGAATAGATCTCAGAGATAGTTGAGCAAGGAACTGCCAAGGCTTTAAGATTAAATTTGATATTGAGTATGATCCAGCTGTTAAAAAATTAACATTGGGCATAACATAATCTAAAGTCCTTAAACACTACAGTAATTACATTGATGGGTTGCAGAGCTCCTCTTGGCAGACACAAAGTATAAAAACTACAGTCAAATGGCATTGTTTGAGTTTAAAATAACAGAAATGGATCAGTTATCAAACACCACCAAAAAAAAAAATCACATTCCTCATATTAAACTTTAGCACAGGACTCTGTAACATCATGGATTTCCTAGTTGTAATGCATTGACATAGATTAAATGGGGTTTAAAAATATCGCCATTTGATAGACAATGATCAGATAAAGAGCTTCACAAGAATCCTGCTCTAAGCTTCAGAAGTTGTTTTATTTAAAAGTTCAGAGTGACTTTCATCACCTGTTTCATCTTTTTCCTTTCAATAGCTTAAGGTATGATCATTAACTCCCTGAACAGGTTTTCCTGTGGTAGCAAGCATTCAATGAGTCTTATCTCTTAATCATCTTATCATCACATATGAAGTCCAGCTGATGGCTAATTATTAGTGGCACTCCTCAGACACTGATTCAGAGATTAGTAAGGTTTAACATCTCTATTAATGTCCTCCACGATGAAATGGCATGCACTCCCAGCAAGGTCACGGATGACATCAAACTGGGGTGGATGCAGTCCATAGAGTAGAGGGCAGGGCTGTTATTGAGATAGACCTCATCAGGCTGGAAAAAAACCCTCAGGAGGGTCAACAAAGGTAAATGTAAAGTCCAGCATTCCTGATGAAATGTCAAACATGTAAGTAGCACATCACTGCGGCAAAGACAGCCGCCTGCATCTTGGACTGTACTGAGTAGAGCATAGCTATTAAAAGAAGCACTTCTTCATCTCTCCTTACTACTTGTGAGATTGCATCTGGACTACCATGTCCAGCTTTGGTCTCCCCAGGACAGCAAGGAAACTGATGTCCTGCATGAGGCCAGGAACAAGCAACAAAGATGACTGGAGAGCTGGAGAACAGGATGTGCAAGGATGTATTAAAAAATTCAGTTTGTTCAGTCCACAGAAAAGAAGAAAAGCAGCTAACTTGCCATTCCCAATTATGTTATTTGATTACTTCTAGCTTCAGTTCCTCTAGGAATCCCTGAGGCAACACTATTACCCAAAAATAAAATAAAAAAAAAAAAAAAAGAAAAAAATGAAAGCCAAAAGAAAACAAAAACATCCAATGAAACGCAAAAAAAGCCCAAGAAAGTTGAGAGACTTTTTTGTTTTAAATTCTTTGATCTAAAAGCATTTGGGAAATTCAATTGGCCCATTAGTGATTAGATTTGAAGGGGAAATTCAATTTCTGTAGTAGAAAAGAAGTAAACCTAATTTTTTTACTAAGATTACATTTTTCCTTCTCTCTTACATATGGACAAACTCAGACCGACACTTTAATGGCATTGTTCTTGCCTGTTTCTCCTTTGCCAGTTTTGTGACTGTGATGCCTGAAGTGACCAGGTTAGTTCCCCTGTAATACTTGCCCATGATTCTTGGCTTGCAAACTTCATTGACAGAGCTGGTTTTATGTGCAAGAGTTCTAAACCTCCATCTTCATGAAACTTTATTATTCATGAGACTGGAACAAGTAATATATGTCAGCTACCCAATTAGTCTCCTTTAATGGACTTTTCAACAGCAATGATGTCGCAACAGCTCATTGCAGAGTTAATGGAGCTGAGTGCAGCAAGCAGGCACACACAACTGGAAAAGGATTCTCTCTTCCAAAAGTTAATTTCAGACATGTGGAGCTTAGTTACTGTATATTACAACTTGTTCCTCCTAATCCAGCTGGAAAATTCCTCAGTAATTCTTCTCTCATTTATTAAAATTTGTAAGTGTAAATATTATCTACAAGCCCCAGTTGCAGTAGCAAATTTGAAGTAACTGAATACTCACATAAACTTTTGCCACACCAAAGGGTTAAATGTTAGATAGATCCAAACATCAGTACCAGGATAAAGTTAGTTCTTAAGAAACCTTAAGAAACTCTGG
Source organism: Ammospiza caudacuta (assembly GCF_027887145.1). Classification (NCBI taxonomy): domain Eukaryota; kingdom Metazoa; phylum Chordata; class Aves; order Passeriformes; family Passerellidae; genus Ammospiza; species Ammospiza caudacuta. The sequence goes on from NC_080593.1 coordinate 100,938,403, forward strand.
TATTGAATTTTTTATATTGGTAGACTAGTTTATAAGACAAGAAATCTCACTTTTATGACATATTTCTTCTTTTTCTCTACTCTGACATCCTTTATCACTCAAATTGGTGCAATTAATTGATGAAATATCAAAATGAAAGAGATTTCCACATCAATAACATAGTAAATGAAGAGTCATAGGGTATCAGGACCATTATAGTCAAAACAAAAGTATTCTAAAACTATTGGTTAGAAGAAATTAGGAGTGATGATCACTTAGTAGAGTAAGAACCATTTCTCTTTTTGATGAATAATTAACAGAGAAAACAGAGACACAGAGACACACAGAGACAGAAGAAAAACTGAAACAACTTTTAATCTTGTAAAAATACTTCTGTAGATAAATATTGAATTGAAGTCAGAACATGTTTTTTCTAAGAGAGAAGAGCCTTGGAATTTCCTCAGTAAAATGCAGACTTCTCATCAAAACAGCAATGATATTTTACAAACTGACAGCTGGGCTGTGTGATTTACAGAATCACAGAATCACAGAATCACTAGGTTGGAAGAGACTTTCAAGATCATCAAGTCCTACCCATGCCCTAACACCTCAACTAAACCATTTCAAGTGCCGCATCCAAACTCTTTTTAAACACGTCTCTTCTTCCTGGTTGGATGTACAATAAGAGACTCCTGGTAGAATGTCAGCCTTGTTGCCCTTCCCCCTAATTCTTACCCATAGGCATTCAACTTCATCGTGACTAGTTTCAATATCCATGGCACCAAAAGCCTCCCTAATATAAAGGGCCACCCCTCCACCTCTTCTCCCTTTTCTTTCTCTTTTGAAGAGCTTGTAGACAACCAGTGCAGCACTCTAGCCATGTGAATCTTGCAACCACATTTCCTTGATGGCAACTACATCATAGCTTTCCTCCTGCACCATGGCCTCCAGCTCCTTCTGTTTGTTGCCATGCTGCGCACATTGGTATACATGCACCTCGTCTGGGCTGCTGATTTCACCCCTAACTCAGGCTTACCACCTTGGGCCTGTTTCCAGAGATTCCAGCTACATCCTATTCTCTCTTCAAACCTAATTTAAAGCCCTCTCAATGAATTCTGCCAGCTCATGGGGTAAAAACCTCCTGCCCTTAACAGAGAGATGGAGCCCATCTGATTCCAGCAGGCCAGGTGCCGAAAAACTTTCCCCATGATCAAAGGACCCAAAATTCGGCTGATGACACCACCTCTTTAGCCATTTCATAATGTGGGCTCTCCTATTCCTTTCATCATTTATCTCTGCCACCAAAGGGACTGAGCACAGCACTACCTGCGCTCCTGCCCTACCAACCCCTTGACCCAGTGCCTTAAAGTCCCTTTTAATTGCCCTGATGCTCCTCCTTTCAATCTCACCACTGCCAGCCTGGGGCATCAGCACTGGCTAACAATCAGAGGGCTGAATCAGCTCAGAGAGTCTCTCAGCATTATTCCATACCCAAGGGAGGCAGCAGACCTCTCTGTGGGATGGGTGCAATTGACATATGGGGCCTTCTGATCCCCCCAGGAGGGAGGCACCCACTGAGTTCACTGATGCTTGTGAAATTATTTAAGGCGCTGGGAGGCTATAAAAATGTTGTCTCTTAGTTTTGTAATTTGTATTTTCATATGCTATTGTTATTCAATGTTTCTTAAAATAAAATAAAATTAAATTAAATTAAATAAAGTCCTGCTACATTTTTATTTGTTTGCCTGTTTGGATTTTTTTGGTCTGTAATTGACTTATACTTTAAATTTAAATGCTTGATATTTATATTTAATGAGGAAGAAAAACTCTAAATCTTCATCAGTGTGGCTAAATTTAAAATAAATTTGTATTTTGATTAAAGTGACCTTATTTTTTCTTTAGTTTTGAAGTGTTTTTGCGTTTTAATATATGACTGAGCTATACTCCAAGAGCTGCAGAGGGCAAAACAGCTCCAATTAGAACCAGACCCTCTCTTTTGTTCTCATACACTGATTAACTGCTAAGAACCACCCTTCATCCTCGACCCAGGGGGAGGTAGATGTCAAAATGTCCTAGAGGCTACATTATCTTAGGTTAACAGTGATCCTTTACAGATAATTTCCGGTCCATCTTTCTACCTGCTGAGTGGGAAATGGGAAAATTGGGTAATTTGATCTTAGAAAAGTCAGTGGACGTTTTAACAGAAGTTGCTGTCTTCCAGGTGTACCAGAAATCAATAGACCTTTTATTTTTGTAAGGCTAGGATCCGTCTCACTTTGCTTTAACAGTTTAAGCAATTAATCCCAACAAATTGCCCCAGGTTCTTTTGCAGCCTGGTGAAAGACAGATCCAAAACCTGATACACCCCATTTTAAGATTTTCATTAAAGACAAGTGGGATGAATCTTCTTTTAGAGATGCTTTTGTTTCTCTATGGACAGGGAAGACCCATACAATTAGCTTATAAGAGACCCTTAACTCTTAATAAGGCTGAAGTTGGAGACGAGAATGTCCCCCCCTTCACAAATATATGTTTTCTAACTTCCATCACACTTTACCTGTAACCTGCTCCTTTGCAGTTTTCAGATTCTAACCCCGCTTCATTGAAGTGTTTTGTTTATATCAAGTCCTTGCAAAACTGGCAATTTTCCACAGACTTTTCCACTGCCAATGTAGTGCAATAAAATAAGATAGAGGAAAATTTCATCAAATTTCCACTTCAGCTGGGTTCAGTTGGGCTTCATGGCTTACTATGTCCTTGTGAGCAGACACAACTTGATGCTTCCACAGGAGCCAATGGGTTTCTAATATAGAAAACAGTTGAAAAAATTCTATGAGAAAATATAAAATTCTTCATAGCATGTGGCTGAAATAATTGCCACAAAGCTTTGTTCTGCTATCCACTTACTTTTGTATTTCAGACTAATTGAGGGCCCCACTGACTTACATTGAATTTTATGCAGACACTGGGATTTTAAAGAAAACAGTATAATTCATGCAATCTTTCATATTCATATTAACAATTTCCCTATTGAGTGAGATGGGTAGATTGGATTTCTTTAATATAAAATTGCATTTTTTGTGTGGTGGGCTGACCCTAAACAGCAGCCAAATACCCACCCATCCTCTTGCTCAATGTCCTGTGGGATGAGGAAAAAATAGAAGGAAAATAAGACTTATGGATCTAAATAATGACAATTTAATAAACAAAGCAGAAAGACTAATTCATTCACTGCTTCCAATCTGTGGGCAAGTATCAAGCCATTCCCTGAAAAACAGAATCTCAACAGGTGTAACAGGTGTTTTGGAAGATAAACACCACAACCACCAGCATCCTCTCCTTTCCTCCTCTCCCCCCACATCTTCTATTACCCAGTGCAACATCTTATGGCAGGGGGTACTCCTTTGTTCATCTGGGGTCAGCCATCCCTGCTGTGTCCCCTCCTGATCTTTTGCCCAATCCCAGCCTAGTCTCTTCAGAGAGGAAGAGAAAAAGCCTTGATGCTGTGCCAGCACTGATCAGCAATAACCAAAACACTGCTATGTTATCAAGTCTGTTTTAGACCCAAATGTAAATCACAGCACCATATGGACTGCTATGAAAGAAGTTAACTCCATCACAGCCAGCCTCAGCACATTGTGAAATGAAGGAGAATGGTTGGAACTATCATACAAAATTAGTTTCTTAAAAGACAGCATTCTGATTTTTCATAAATCAGGTGGAACAGAGAGTTCTTTCACATCCTTTTCTCTGCCTATAATGTTACATTTTTCTTCTGTGTTTAGACCAACTTATACCTCATATGACTTTTATATAAAACTTATTTATAATTTTTTGCTTATTTCTTCTAGTGCTAGTTCTTTTCTGGTATGTACTATCTTATTTATAACACAGAGTTCAAGAATCAAAATGCATCCTTTGTAAGCTTTGTTACAGAATATTTCCTCTAGAATAGTCAAATCTTCTTTTGCTGGACAGTTCCACTGATAGCAGGCACTCAAAGTAAAGATGGGTATTTTGCTTTTACTGTCAAGTGTGTAAGTGCTTCCTTCTTTAGAACTGCCAAATCACCAAGTGAGAGAACTGAAATGTTGATCCATTTGTATCATGAAAAGACTATTTTTTTTTCTTTGTATATTTTTGATTTTGGAGGAAAAGAGTGACTTTCTAATGCACTAACTGTACTGATTCAAATATATCTGTCAATCAAAAATGAGAGAGGTATGAAAATTACACCAAAACATTTTGAATTCTTGTTCTGACTGAAAATACATGTATATATTTAAATCATCTTGGAAGAAAAGTGCAGAAGAAAAACAAAGAAGAAATGTAATTTGATACAAAGCTTTATTCAGTGTAAAGGGATTTGACTGAGTTTACTTCATTGATTTAAAACACCATAAATGAAAACTCTGTTTGGACAACAGGATTCTCTTTAAATATTCTTTGTATACAAAATTTGCATTTGCATTTACATTCCCAGAATTTAGAGAAAAAGGATGAGATAAAAGATGTTTTAAATTTGTCAAAAACCTCACAGTAGGATCCTAGGGCCCAGTGATGGTGAAGTAGTTCTATCAAATGAAGAAGACAGAAAGGATATATTCACTACATTATAAAAATTCTTTGTGAAATACTAAAGAAATTCATCTTATGCTTTGTTATAGTCCTTGTCTGTATCCCAAAAATGACTGGTAGTGTTTATATAGATTTCTCTGCTTTCTTGGCTTAAACTGTATCTCCTTTGGGGCTTCCCCATGATTAAAAGCACATAACTCATTTAAGGGCTCTACCCTGCACCCTTGTTTCTGTGCATGCCAAATCAGCAGAATTCTCATTCATCTGAGACTTCTGGAACAGACCTAAGAACTTCACCCGATACTGTTTTTGTTAGGCTAATTAGAAAGATGTTGTATCTCTCGGTGAGTTTATTTAAAGAAACTGGTCTTTTTTTCCTTTGTGCTCTATCTGCAAACTTTCCACACAGACTCATCCTCAAAATTTCTCTGGGAAACAATGTTAAATTTCCACAAGAAATGTGTGTATTTGCATTTCATAATGTGTTTCAGACTAAAATTCCAAACAAAAATAAAGCTTATATGTCAAATAGAGAGAATATCAAGATGCTCCTTAAAGTTCTGTAAGATTTTTTCCATCATAATTTCTTTTGCAGTGGTGATCATAGGGAGTATTAAAAAGAAAACAATGCTGATGAAATTATCAACATCTTGCATTTGAATGAACAATCCATTTGGCCATTGCTTCTGCTGACAAGAATTTTTATCTGAAATAAAGAAACCTCATAATTTATTTGGCTGAATACCACACTATTCTGTATGATAAAATGCTTAAGGTAGTATACATTTCACTTTGATGGTGAAAACAAAGAGCAAGGAACTCAATAAATATTCCTGCTATCCCTGGAATTCAAGGAAAATATGACTATTTGTGTCAGTCCTTTGTAGGTCATATAATATGGGGATGGCCTTGCTAGGAAAATTGAAGTGGATTGCAAAGAAAAAAGACTATTCAAATGTGACCTATGTGGGTTCTAGAACAGAGCCTGTACTGTAGAGTCTGAGTATATAAAGAGACATCTTTATTTACAGCACACTTCAATATCTGACTATTTCTTTCCCATATACTGTACGTTGGGGTGGTAATTAAATAAACTTTTCCTTCAGGTTGTGGAAACATTATCACTTGAGCTCTGCATGGACAATAAAATACAAAATTTCAAATTCTATTTCAAGGTCTATGTTTGAAGTAAGCTTCCACTGTTTGAACGGACACACAATTGAAGCTCAAGTGTTTGAACATAGCTTTGCAGAGACTAGAACAGGTTCGCAAAAACATTCCTTTTAAAACTGACTTTTGAATTGGAACAAATACTCACAAGTATTATTGGTTGCTCAGCTTGACCTGTTTCTGCCCCATCTAATACAGTGTAACGTGTTTGCATTCCAGATTTTGATTTAAGAAATGCTTTTTGTTCTTACTGTGTGGTGGCAGTCGCAGTTGGCATGAGAATACGTAGGCACAGTTGGAAGAATTGTAGATTGAAACTCTACACATCTTCTGAGATATACTTTTTAGACCAGAGGTGAGGAGGTAAGAGGCAAAACATTCAGAAAGCATCCTACACTCAGTTAGCCACAGCACAATTTAGCTATATTCTTAGAAGGATGACTCATTCTGCCAATACTGCCATATAAAAAAATGACCTATACTTCATAAAGTAGCATTTCAGTTTAAGTGGACAATTCAGTTTTACATTTTTATTTTTAATACTGAACTGGCTGTACGATATAGCTCCATAAAAAGCCATATATAACACAGCAGCAATTTTCTAAAAATAACGTGAGGAATTTATGAAAAAGGATATCAAGCTTCAAGCACATCCAAGAGGCAATATTGTGAAGCATCTCATGTGGCTTTTCTATGTGATCTGGAAGTTGAAGAAGAATGGTCTAATTTAATAATCTAACTCAAAGGGTTACAATGAGAAAAAAGTATCCAATTAAGAAAACTTATTTTGCAGAATGAGATGCCCTGTCATGCTAGAATTTTCTGAAGGTTGTGTTAATCATACATGAAAAATCAACAAAGAGAAAATGGAAATATGTAGTTGAACAAAGGATATTTTCATTAGCTAATCAGTAAAAGAAATAGTGCAAGATAACTCAAATAATTCAGAATCAAATAAACAGCTCCAAAATGTGAATCAAATGCAAGACTTGACCTTAATACTAATTTTCTTTTATTGGCATAGAAAATAGATGTTTGAAAGTAAAGTGGTCAATGTAAAGTGCTCATTATCCATGATAATTCTGAGGCTTTGGGCACTTAGATTATTTTCATAATACGTCAAAAGAAAGTACTGTTCAGTACTTTCAGATTTTTTTTCCCTTACTAGTTCAGCCACAGCAGTCTGCAATTTAATTAGTAGTTACTTAGACCCAAGAGACCTGTTGCGACACACAATTTGCTTTGGGTTTGCGTGGTGTTGTGACACGAGGTAATCATCAAGTTTTTACTCTCTGAGGGAGAGAGTTTATTACTCTCTCCCTCAGCAGAATGGGGGGAGAAAATAAAATTTTAGAACTTGTGGATCAAGATAAAGGCAGTTTAATAATGCAAAATCAAAGCTCATGTGTGGAAACAAAGGAATACAGGATTTTTTTGTCTACTTCACATCAGCCGACAATGTCTGGCTACTTTCCAGGAAGCAACAATTCTGCACAAGTGGCGACTGCATTAAAGACAAACACTGTAAACAAAAAGTGCCTCTGCAGCAGCACAGGGGGATGGCAAATGAGGTTGTGGTCAGTTCATCACACATGGCCTCTGCCACTCCTTCATCCTCAGAGGGAGGACTCCTCACACTCCTCCCTTGCTCCACTATGGGGTCCCTCCCATGGGAGGCTGTCCTCCACCAACTTCCACAATGGGAGTCACTTCCGAAGGGCTGCAGTTCATCACTGAATTCTCCAGTCTGGGTCTCTTCCCTGGGTTCATCAAACCTGCTGCACTGTGGGCTCCTCTTTCTGTGAGTCCACAGGTCCTGCCAGGAGCTTGATTCAGGGAGGGCTTCCCACAGGGTCATAGCATCCTTTGGACATCCTCCTGCTCCAGCATGGGTCATTCCATGGGATGTATGCGGTCTCTGATCCACCACGGGCCTCCATGGGCTGCAGGGGCACAGCTGCCTCACCACAGCCTGCACCACAGCCTGCAGGGGAATCTCAGCTCCAGCACCTGGAACACCTCCTCCCCCTCCTACTCAGCTGAACTTATTGTCTGCAGGGCTGTTTCTCTCACATATTTTCACTTCTCTCTCCATCTGCACAATGCAGATTTTTCCCCCCTTCTTAACTTTGTTATCCCAGAGATTCTACCACCACTGCTGATGGATTTGACTTTGGTCAGGAGTGGATCCATCTTGTATTTGGCAGGCATTGGCTCTGTCAGACATGAGGGAAGCTTCTGGCAACTTCCCACAGAAGCCAGCCCCCTAGTACCAAAACCTTGCCGCATATGTAGCTCTCTAGCTAGTATAATTTAACTCTTCTCATACAGGAATGTGATACTAGAGTGACTTTTAAAATATTTTTTTCAGATTAATTTTCAAATTCTTCAAATACTTCCTTATTAAAAAGAGTAACTCCAATCAGCAGGTGACATGTATTGATTAATGTCTGCAAAAGCCCAGGCATCCAGAGCTTCATGGTGCTACATTTTTAAGGATTTAATGCTTTTCTCGAGGTATTCACTATCCACAGGAGCCCTCCAGGAATGCCCACAACATGGTGAGCAGCTGGGCAACTACAGACAATGTGTAAAGAGGCAGGGGAGTAATGACAGCACTGAAGCCAAGCTCCTTAGCTGTGCTTGGCATTCCTGATGTTATGCAGTTCTGAAACAGGACAGAAAAGCCTTTCTGTCTAGAATGAGCAGCCTGAAAGCAGATTTCAACCTCTATTTTGGCAAAGACATAAGTGACACACTGGCAGATTTCTCATTACACTCATCCTGTGATGTTCCACACTTGGTGCTTAGAGTAGTACTGGCATGCCTAAGTGAGGGAAGCAAATCACAGGGGACAAGGCTAGCTGCAAAATGGAAGAGCACACAGAAGAGCAGCAACTGGAATTTCAAACTTTCCTTTGGTTTTGTTTTAATTCTGTAACCTTTGTTCTTATCTCTATCTGTGCCTTCTTTTATTCTTGAGTGCAAGGGTTGCTCCTTTTCTTTGCTTTGCTGCAAGAATAATGGCAATTGGTTCCTGCTAGAAATAGGTTCAGAAGTTCAAGTCTTCAGAGCTCTTGCTAACTCCAGGCGCTGTACAGAATATTAAGATGGAGCAATATGTCTCCTGTGTTACACTTCTCCAGGCTTCAAACTCAAATTGACTCACTAAATAATTTTGCTACACAGAAAACAAGAACGAGACAAGACATGTATCTGTATAAAGGCTGTTTCTGGATGCAAATATTTTCCACCTTCAGGTAAGAAAATGTAGAAGGTAATGGAATGGAAATCAGGCAGGGATGAGCTCTGATGACCAAGTATTTGCATTTATCTCATTTATCTCCTCCCTATGGTAGTACCCTGACTTTTGAGGAAACAAAGGTCAATCCTTCAATATAAAAGATCTAGAGCATAATTATTTCCAAGTCCTTGACTCTGCAAGTCACTAAGGTATTTCAACACAGTACATCCACTACAGCTTTCACCCAACACAAGTTCAGACACCCCTTTAAACACACTAGAATGTCCAGGCAATTATCATCGCTGAAGTAAATGACAAGGCTTTTACTCACTGTGCAGGACTCTGGAGAGACAATTAGAATATCCTGATAAAAACAGGGTTTAGTCACTTTGATAAAGCTTCTGGAGCTGTGTGGGGTAGACTGCAGGACATAGCCCAACAATATGGTGAGGTTCCCTTATGCCAAAATATGGTCTGTGTTCTGTCTTCTTCCTTTCTGCCAGTTTTCAGCTCTGCCTAACTCTCCTATGCTCCAGCAGAGGTCCCTGCTGAAGGAAAAGCATAAAAAGATAGTTTCCTGCCAGCCTGGTGAGCTAAACCAGCTCATCATGAGATACAAGTAGTGCCAGAGTTGTCTTGTAAGACAAACTCTAGGGCCAGGTGTGAATGAAAATAAAACTGTTTTGGAGGACTCAGGGAACATCAACCACATCAAGACATACACATAGTCCAAAAATAGACCCCTCGGTGCTTTTTTGGGGTGGATATACAAACACACACTCCTACAGCAGTTTCCTTTTTTGTTTGTATCTCAAACAATATTCAAATGTCTGCAGTTTATTCCATGTTCAAAAGCAGCAAAGTAATTTATAATGTATTTTATTTAAGTGAGAATTTCCCATTTTCCTGGATGACCTAGTCATTTGATCTGTAACGTAGTGATTTTCCTTAATCTACAGAAAAGAACTAACAGATATTAGGAAAGGTTTTACATTATACTTTTCCTATGGGTACAATGTCTTCTTCAAAAAAAGAGGCCAAAGTGAGAGAACATAAAAGACTTAAAAAACAGGATTTGCTTTTATATGTGCTTACAATAAATCGAGCACTAGATTGATTTATTGCCTACCCGCCTCATACTAGTGCAGATACAAATGAAAGATAAGATTTGCACTGGTAATCTTGATAACATTCTCTGTATGGACAGACATTCTGCTTCTTTACAAAACAAAACAAAATGAAACAACAAAAAACAAAACACGTAAGCAAAAAACAAAAGCAAAACAAAAATCAACAAAACCCCAAACAAACAAACTCCCACAAAACAAAACAAAAAAACCCAAACAACCACAAAACCCCTTAACCAACCAAAAGAAAAAACCCACCCTGCACTTTTTAACAGAGAACTTTGTGCTTTGGTTTGTGAATGCGCACTGATTTGTGATAACTGAGATTTTGTTGTGCAAGAATACAGCAGAGCTACTATTGCATAGGAGTATACAAGTGATTCAGATATTATGCATATTAATCTGGATGTAGCCTCCCTCCCTCTGAAAGATTAAGCACTGATGATATATTTTGTTAAAGGAGGAAGGAAGGACAAAAAGTGAACTCCTACCATGGTTTTCCTTGTCAATCATCTAAAAAGAATTAGTACAAGTTAGTTTCTTGTTTTCATACAAGAAACAGAAAAATCAGCTATCTTTCCTCTTTATAATTTGTAATGTAAAGTGTCCTAAGTAATGCCACTTAGAAAATCTCACCACTTTTTAATATATGATAATGAAAAGATTGAAGGGGTTACTCTATTTTGCTGAAAAATATTGAGCTTTCTGTTTCTGATGTTATATTCAGTTATTCATGAGAAATTCCAGTTTATAATAAACTAGAATTATTTTTAGGTAGATTAGGAGGCATTATGTGCCTGAAATTTAGGAAAGCTGCTCCCACAGTATGTTTAGAATTATAGGCTTATATAGCTTTTCATGTGTATGTGCATGTGCTTTGTTTATGTACCTACCTACATATATTATAATATTAACAAACTCTGTGATAGCTCTGACTTTTGTCGCATTCTTCCTGATTTATCTGTATTAGCCACAATGTCTATCTTATACCACTAATCTGGCAAGTGTTTAAGTTAATTCTTGAAGACACAGAGCAACTGTTCATAAACTTAAAATGTCACAGAGAATGCTGACTTATAGTAAATGCTTATTCTATTCATTAAATTTGGCTTTTTACCTCAGAAATGCAAAGCAGACAAATATTGGGTAGGGATAACTTACACAGGCACACATTTGCCTCCATATCCATGCATCACATTTTGTATTATTTAACAGCAGTCTGGTCCTGCTGTTTTATTGCCCAATTGGCTAGGATGACATATGACCATAAGAATAGATAGAGGCTTACATTTGCATTTGTTCTCACATTACAGAGCTCAGAATCAAACTGGTAAGCAGAAACTTATTATCTAGAATTGCAAGGCACACATTGCTACCATGGTAATGTTTTAAAAAATTAAGGGTTCTCAGTAGGTGTTCACTGCCTCCATATTTCAATTAGCACATGCTTACTACATGCCCACAATTCTTATAGATTGTATACTGGAATACATTACTTGGATGTGCATAATGCATATTTGAATGTCTACACATTCTCACAGCCAAAGTTTCTTTTACCCAGTATTTTGGGAACATATTACAAAGGAAGAAAGAAATCTTGCAGCATAGGAGAGAGAAGGCAAGATTTGAGGGATGAGGGATGTACAAAAGTGATGGATCACTTTCCTGATCCCAAGGCTACTGTACTCAGGGCTGCTCCTGAGGTATAAATGAGATTTTTCTAACTCTTGCTGTGTGCTGACATACTTAAAAGGCAAAGTTACAGGAAGGATTCCCTATAGCAGACAGTAAAGTTTGGGTTCCCAAAGCTTCTAGCATCCCTTTAATAGTCTTCAGTAATCTAAATGTTGCAGCAGACTACTGAAAAAGACTACTACACAGTGGGGACTTAATTCCCCAGTTCCAAACATGCCAAATGTGGTGATATCAGTTAGCATTGTCACATAAAGAAACTACATCTCAACAGATGGATTGTCTGACCAAATATTGCTTTGATTTTCACAGTGGAAAAAAGAGCTACAGAACTTAGATCTGTTTTCTTTCATGATTTCATATATATTGTGTTCCCAAAATAAGTGCAAAAATTTACAAATAACATTTTCATATAAATAAAAATGTATGTTGATATGCGTGTGTGTGCCAATATATTAGTATGTATTTATAACTATATAAATAAGAATTAGATCAACTGGTCATGTATGCAACATATATGTACATTTGACTAAATATAAAATATTTTTCAAGATGATGGAACTTCTTCCAGTTTCATCAGAGTCAACTTGAGCTATGAGTGTTAAGTACTTCTGAAGACTGAAATGTGGTTATTTAGGCAACTAAATGCTGCAAAGAGCTGTCATGTTTGAATACACAGGCCACAGTGTTTAGGGATTAATCAGCTTTCTGTTATCAAATATATCAGCTTACTGGAAGAGAGGAAGACAATACAGTAGCCATGAAAACTGGAACCTGACTTTCGGAAAAGAAGCTAACTCATTAGGTCTTTATTTAGCATATGAGACATAGCACAAAATCATTGGCCTTTCTTAATAGGCAGTTTATGAATAAAATAGAACAGAAAATCCATATTCTATCATACAAGATCATTGCAATGGCCACTCTTTTCTCTTTATAAAGCACACAAAACAAACCACAAACCCTTCATTATTCATTATTTTCTCTATAGACTCACTTGTCTCTCCTGTATTTTGTGCAAACACAAGTTAATACAGCAAGTTCAACCTCTTTCATTTATTATCCACATTTATGGAAAGATATCTCTGGAACATACGTTCTTGAATTAGAAACATATGGCTTAGGCTAAACACTTCTGGCGGGGTCATGAAGAGATGTCTATTCAGCCATGACCAGACAATCAGGATCTTTGATCAAGTGGCTTTGCAGGACTGGGCTTTGCAGTATCGAGAGCTACTCTGTTGGAGCAGACTTACTTATTTCCCCAGTCACTGCAACAGATCTGGAGCTACTTCTTTGGAGCAGACTTTTCCCCAGCATAGTCCCTTGTGTGACAGCACCCTTTGTCAGGTCTCACTGCGTTCAAAGTGCTTGAAAGGCCCTTCTGGCCTGACTGGCTTTTTGGTACTGAAGGAAGAGGTAGAGCCAGTTGGCCACCCTTAGGGTAATCATCACCAATTGTTGAAAAGCTGCTGTTGAATATTGGAGTTAATTTCTGCTGATCCAGGAGCTACTGAACTTGCAAGATATCCTAGGAGAACTGTGCATTATAAAAGAATTATTTTTTCTTTCAGAAGCAAAATTTCCTAAAGTAGTACTACTTAAATATGATGTCCACTTTTTGTACTACTGTCAGTTTCATGAAAACATTTTTCACAAAATTATTTGTTGTTTAAATGATATTTCAAAAACCACTAGGAATACAATAGGTATACTAAAACATGCTGTGATTTGATTTGAATTAAGGCATAACTCAAAATTCAGTGGAAAGTTTTAAAATCCCTAAGTAACAATAAAAAAATTAATACCTAAATGATAAAATCACTACAGAAACAAAGCACTGTATCCCCACATACATTTGTTGCTTAAAATTTTTTAGAGTCAAGGTAAACTCCTTACAAGTAAAGGACACTGTAGTTAAAAGTAGTTTTGCTCTTTTACAAACTGTCTCCTCTTTACTGCTCTGTGATTTCAAGTTTTCCTATGTCTATCTGCTTTTTATAGACAGTTCCTGTAAGCCTTTCAAACTTGAACATTTATTTTGTTTAGCAAATGAGACCTATGAAGAGCAAGAGGAGGATGTGCAAATCTGAAAGCAGATAATATAATCTTTAACATGCAAGGGCGTAGCTACCATTGTTAATTATAGACTTTTTTCAGTCTTGAAAATTAAAAAAGGAAAAAATGCTATATTTTTTCTTTTGTTTGTTTTCCCCTTTGTCTTTTTTGTTATTGTTTTCATTTTAGGTGCACTGTGTTTTTTCTAAATGCTGCCTTTAATCTTGATTTTGTTGGTCCTTTGGAGGAATAAACATTAACTGAATGTTCAGAAAAATGAGAAAAGGTGAATCCTTTGTCCACAGGAAAAAAAAAAAAAAAACAAACAAAAAAACATCATGTAACTACAGTTGTTTCTTCTCTCCAAGCACCTGAGGTGAAGGGCCTTCTCTCATGCAACCCTCCTGGCCTGTAAAGGGAAAGGAATATATGTGACATAAAAGTCAGTTGCCTTTTCCGTTAGGACTATTGAAAGTGGTAGTCCATCATCAGATCTGGCATTTGTTACTGTATTCCTGAGTGGCAATGTAGGTTTTCTGCATTCCTCAAACCAGATTTCAGTGCAGGTCCTGTGCCCTCAATTCTGGAAAAAGAGAAAGCTGGGGAAAAAATCATCCAGTAAAATGAATTCTGTCCATTCTTACTTTTTAGCCAACAGTCCTTGGTCTACCTCTGCTCATAAAAATTTTTCCACAGAATCAAAAAATTTCTGCCCTCACCCTGACATTTACACCATGGCAGAAAATATTTCCCAGTTTCTGAAGAAACTTAGAGCGGCACCAGCCCTCCTGGAACACAATAAGCAGTTGCTAGCAGATATTGTAATTTCCAGAGCAGTATGGTGCTTTTTCCATCTCTTTCCTCCTAGCCCACACTACAGTCATGTCATACTTCAGTTACAGCAAATATGAATTCCAGAAAAATGAGATTGTGATTATGTTCTTAATTAGAAAGATGGAAACAAACACATGATCTTAAAAGGACATGAAGAGAACAAGAGGACTTGGTTTGTACATATGTACTTGGTATATATATGCATGTGCACAGAGGTAAACAAACAGATATAACATCAAACAACTTTTGTAACATCATCAGGCATATTTTGGCCAGTAATATAAAGAAATTCAGCTAAAAATATTAAGCGCTGAATGTGACTTCTTGTCTTTACCACATACTCAGAAGACTTATATCTTTTTAGTACTGTAATGTTCTGTTTGCTCTCTTCAATATCTTTCATTTTCCTAATAATTACAGCTGTAGCTTTCACGGACTCTTTGGAGACCATGATAAAGAAACAGGTTTAGGTTTACCATGCATCTTTAAAATATGTATAGAGATTACATATGTGTTGCAAAATATCCAGCATACAAAAATACCCACAATTATGTTAGAAATGTAATTTTCATTAATAATACTTTCCCACTTTTTAGCAAGTCAGATGAAACAATTTTTTTTTCTTTACTGTCCTCTCAAACAACAAAATCTAGTATATGAAACTGTCCTTGATAAACAAAGCACTGCCTACATACAGAGATCACTGAAATTACTCTTTGAAAAAACTGGGGTTCTCAATTTTTTGGAATTAGGTTAAATTATAAGAAAATTCATCACAAGTAGAATCCATCACTCAAATATGCCTGTTTCTTTTTAATAAAAAATTTTAAATTAACATTTATCACTATATATTTTGATGCATGCATGGGAGCTGGTTGCTGACTTTCCTTTGCAAGGAGATGGTCTCTCATCCTTTGCAAAAGGCCTCATGGTATACAGCAGGTATCTTAGAACTTGGATCCATTTCCAAATAAAACAGAGGGCTGCAATTAAACTAGCTGAGGTCTCCACAGTACATAATATTAGCTATTTTGTGTAGCAGATGTCTGGACTCCTCAGTTTTGCTAAAACAAAGACATGCAACAGTCAGAGTGATAAAGGTTTGAGGACATGCTGCATCCATCTCTCAGATTATCAAGGCAATGATTAGAGGTACTTATTCACAGCAGATACTGTTCAGTTCTACAGCCATTATTCAGAGGTCTTTTTCCTTTTATCATTAAATGTAAAATATTCTATTCTCATTTCACTCTAACTAGCACAGTTCTTTGACTGTCTCTGTGTCTGCAACTGAAACTGAAAGGGATTAGGGAAGAATTAGGGAAGATTGCTACCTTGCACATAGCTTAGCCATTTAAAAATGCATCATTCTTGAGTGGCTACTGGGAATATGCAATAACTTGTTAGTGAAAGTCTGATATTTTTCAAATGACCTCTTCATTGTACATATACTAACACACATAAATCCATGGACTCTGTTGGAATGAAGCCATGGTTGCTGAGAGAGCTGGCAGATGTTGTTAAGCCACTCTCCATTATCTTTGAAAAAGCACAGAGAACAGGAGAAAGTGTTCAATGACTAGAGGAAGGCCAGTGTTACTCCCATCTTCAAAAAGGGTCTCCTTCAAGAAGGAGGACTCAGGAAACTACAATCAGGTCAGCCACACCTACATCACTGGAAAGATAATGGAGTAGATAATTTTGGAGGTCATCACAAAGGAAATAAAAGATCATCAGGAGTAGTCAACATGGATTCACCGAAAGTAAATCATGCTTGACCACTCATAGACTTCTGTGATGGCATGCCAGGATGGGTTGAAAAGGGGAGAGCAGTGGGTGTTGTCTACCTGCACTGTCTCCCATAACATCCTCATAGGTAAATTCAGGACATTTGTTGAATGAATGGACAGTGGGGTGGATCAAGAACTGCCTGAATAGCAGAACTCAGAGGGTCATGATCAGTGGAGCAGAACCCATTTGGAAGCCTGTAGTCAGTGGTATTCCCCAGGGACCAATACTAGGTCCAGTCTTATTGACCTTGCTTATTATCGATGTAGGCAAAGGGATCTAATGCACACTAAGCAAGTTTGATGATGACACAAAACTGGGGGGAGTGGCTGATACATCTGAAGGCTCTGTTGCCATTAATTGGGACCTTAAAAGGTTGGAGAATTGAGTGGAGAGGAGCTTAATCAGGTTCAACAAGGGCAAGTGCAAGATCCTGCACCTGGGGAGGAATAACTGCAAGTACCAGCACAGGCTGGGGCTCACTTTCTAGACAGCAGCTCTGCAGCGAGGGACCTTGGAGTCCCTGTGGGTGACAAGCTGTCCATGAGCCAACAGTGGCCTTGTGGCCAGGAGGGTCAATGGGATCCTGGGGTGCATAGAGAAGAGTATGGCCAGAAGGTCAAGGGAAGTGATCCTTCCTCTATATTTAGCCCTAGTGAGCCTATATCTGGAGTGTTGTGCCCAATGTTGGTCTCCACAGTTCAAAGTAGACAAGGAGCTGGAGAGGGTTCAGTGGGGGACTACAAAGATAGTTAGGGATGTAGAGCGTCTCTCTTATGAAGAGAGGCTGTGAGAGCTGGACCTGTTTTGTCTAGAGAAGACTGAAAGGGGATCTCATCAATACATGCAAATATCACAAAGAAGAGCACCAAGAGAATGGTGCCGTATTTTTGTCAGTGATGTCAAGTGACAAGACATGTAGCAATGGCCATAAACTAAAACAGAGAAATTCCACCTCAACATGAAAAACTTCTTTACAGAACAATGCAAGTGGCTGCCCAGGGGGGACATGGAGTATCCCTCTCTGGAGATGTTGAAAACCCACCCGGACCTGCTCTTGGTGACCCTGCCTTAGCAGAGGGGTTGGACAAGGTGGTTTCCAGAGGTCCTTTCCAACCCCAATGATGCTCTGAATCTGTGATTCATTCAGACCTACATTAGAAATCAGTGGACCTTCTTAAAGCTTTCTATCTTTGTTTAAAATTTTTAGACTGTAATTATTAGGAGAAGATGTGCTGAGGTTCCTCAGATAAATTTTACCTTTCCTACTGTTTATATACACAATTTTATTCATCCTTTTTATACCAGTAAGGTTCAATACCACATGAAACATCAGCATAACAAAGTTGTAATATCTGCCATAAGCCAAGCTTATTTAACAACTGGGAAATGTACAAGACATCAGGGTAATTAAGGCTGAATGGAAAAAAAAACAAAGTACCTTAATCTGCACTTATTTCATGTCCCTGCTCATCAAATGCAATTGAAGAAGTACAATTACAAACCAGTGTATAAT
Organism: Ammospiza caudacuta; assembly: GCF_027887145.1. Lineage (NCBI taxonomy): Eukaryota > Metazoa > Chordata > Aves > Passeriformes > Passerellidae > Ammospiza > Ammospiza caudacuta. The sequence goes on from NC_080593.1 coordinate 100,956,389, forward strand.
ACATACTCTCCTTAAGCTGAAAATCAGAGGGGAATTTCTACAAGTTTGAAGGACAATGGATTTGCAAACATTTTCTAATCTGGTGAATCACATTTCCAGCACCTGACTTCAAAGACTATGCACAACCAGTCATCTCCTAAAGGTTGTTCTCTACTGATAAAACCAGTGGTGTCAACAGTTTGTATAAAATTGAGAGTAATTAGAAGTCATTTCCTTCCCTCTTTCCCATGCTTTTGGAATGAAGTATCTCATTCTGGAGGGCAAATTTCATCTAGGAGTATTTGTGGATCACATTTGCCCTTATGTAAAATAGAAAAGTCTTGCATGAAAGCTATACTAAAATGTATCATCTTCTGTATCTGGTGCTGATAAAAGATGCAAAATCCAGTCCAGGGAACAGTGTTGATCACATTTATCACACTGTCTTCAGGTTTCCCTTATGCTTTTTCAGGAATAGACCTTCTGGTTTTCCCTGATAGGTGTGTGAAACTTTGCTCTGTATAACAAGGAAGGCAAGCACAGAACTTTTTTCCTTATCTCTCAGTCTTATAAAAAAATTAGTTTTTTTTTTCATTTGGCAGCAACACTAACAACTGATAATTCTGGAGCAGATGCAGGTCTCTGTAAATCTAGGGATTTGTATAGTTTTTACTTGTAGATTTAATACATACAGTAAGTTGGAGGCTTATTAGCCTACTTGAAAATTTCAATTGAAGGTTAATAACGTCTTTAAACAAATTCATTGCTTACATGGATTTGAATCAAATATTTCAAGAACTGTATTTTTAACAGAACCAGAACAATTTTTAGTCTTCACTTCTTCTTCAGAATAATACAGGCAAAATGTCCTACAACTATTTACAAATTCGGACTTATCCCAGATTTGCTGAATTCATAGGTTTGGCTGACTTCTAGTTACTGCAGCAAGATACTGTAAATTATACTAAGATGCAGTAATTCAAAAAGAGTGTAAAAATATTCTGTATTTCCCATTATACTGAAGAGTTGAGTTTCATCACATAAAAATATTGCTTGCCCGCTTCTCATAAAACAGCTGAGGTTTTTATAATAAAGAGGTAATAGCTTCATCTAAGCAGGTATCATTTCTTTCTGTAGATTGCTCTCAGATGGTAAGGCAGACCTAATGCACGACATTCAAAAGGGCAAATAGGAATATTGGTTACAACTCATGTTTCTTTCCTGCACTAACTTGAAGAAATTAAGTGCCATTATTACCCCAGAAAAGACCATGTTATTTCACCTCCACACCTTTTTGTGTGACCTTCTGAGATAGCTTGTTTCAAGTTGTCCACCAGTCTTACCTAACCCAGCATACAAAAGTCCCAGGCTGGTGGGAACATAGACCCAATTTTTATTTTCCAGTGACATTCAAATGCTTCTAAAATCCCCTTCTAAGTGACAAGATGGAATAAAGTTGCAGTGCTTTTCACTCGGTATGTTGCTGCTACCTCAGACGAGCTAAAACCCTCATTGATTTATATTTTTTAAAGAAATGTGTAGTATATGTTAAAAATTTATGCCCTGGATAGAAAGAATCCCTTACATGGCATTACAGAATTTCTCACTACAGAGGTTTCATATCTGCCTCTGAAGCATCTGTTGTTGGCCACTATAGGATACCAGTATAGATTGATGATTAGTCTAATCCCACGTGACATTTTCTCTCTTAGAATTATGCTGATGCATTTGCCTAAATGTAACTTTTTACCATTTGAGGAAATATAGAGCATATTGGCTGTGGAACCCCAGGGCGAACATGTTTCATGCACTTTGGATTGGAAGAGGACATTCCAGTTCAAATGACCTATCTCATTCTTTAGGATTTTCTTTCTGGTAAATTCAGGAATTACTGAACTCCTTGGCATTCAGAGGTCTTTCGTGTGAATTGGTCCTTTCCAGTTCAGTGCTTCACAAAATGACTGTCTTTCACAGTTCTACTCTCCATCTTTGGAAAGCTGGCCTTAGCAGCAGTTCATCTCCCTCAGACACTTCAGGGACATCAATCAGAAAGAAGGTCACGCCCAGACTCTCTCCTGAAAGCGTGGATGCACTGAGGTGCACATTAAAGTAAAGTTGGAAGTTCTTTTAAATTACAGTGAATTAGTCTGGGCACCTAAGGAAAGTATTGCCAACATTAGGCAGTTAACTTGACTTTTGGAGTTACAGCACAGTTAGAAATCTTCAGAAACAATTTAGATTTGATGCCCCCAGAGGAGCCCCTTCCTTCCCACTACCCAGTCAGGGAGACTGACAATTCTCAGCTAAGTTACTTCCAAGTTGCTCTAAGGTCATTCTATTTGAACAGTCTCCTGACTGTTCAAATGATCACTCGAGATTAAAAAAAGGAGAGCAAACTGAAACATTAGGAATGCTTGACCCCTGAATAAAGTAAAACCAGAAGGCTTTTGCACCACTTAACTTCAAGATGTGGTTTCTTTTCCACTATAGGGTTGGGCTTTTTTTCTCTTGACTTATTACGAATACCTCTTCCTAGTCCCCTTTAGTTTGCAATATTAATTCATACTGGTTTGTATACATTTCAAATATTCTAATTTTGGTTTAATATCCTTGATAATTGTTCTATCCTAATGTATGTATATATATAGTTATAAAAAGTACAATATCAATGGCTGGAAATAAACAATTAGACATACCTCTCTTAAACAATCTCTGATTTAGCAAGTGCTCCTTTTGCTAGTGTTTCTTGTTCAGGAGGTTCATTGTTCGCTTGTTTTTGATATGCAACCAGAAAGGCATGCTTAAAAGATGTCGTGACTAAGGCTTAGCAGCAGTGTTTTAATGCCAGCTTCCACTCTCATTTGTATAATTTCCTGATATACAGTGAAAGAGAGAAAATTATATTATGATTCTTGATTTCTGATCCTGAATTATCTCCTCCAAGTGTGATATTCAGTTTAATGTGCAGCACCCACAATGAAAGCATAGCACATAATGAGAATGTTCTGTGCATTGTTATTCCACAAATGATTACTTCTTTGATCACAGTATAGCAATGCCAACCTGTTTAAACCTGTTGTCAATATGAATAAACAAGCTCAAAGTGCTTGTCTCAGAGTGACAGCACAAAGCAGCCTGCAATCAAGCCAGTATACACAGAAGAGAAAACAGTGAATAGTAAAAGGTTAACTTCTAACCTTTGGTAATACGATAGAGTGTTGTTTTGGTAAAATCATGCAATTGAATTCAAATCCGGCTTTTCATTGCACAAAAAACATATTTAATGTAGATTTGATGCATCCCTAAACTGTAAGATATTCTGGCTGTTAGGAGACAATTTTCTTCAGATGTATGTTTTTAATCCAATTTAAAGCTAACTCCAGAAATGCTGGATTTTAGAAGACAAGAAAGAGGAGAGATCAGCTAATTTTTCATCAGTTCTAAGGCTTTGAAGTGACTGTACAAAAGTCAGTGCATGTTTTTCCAGTCCAGTAAATGTATGTACTGCATCTTAGAATATTGAAAGCATCATCCTCATGAATTTTTTTATAATAAATTAAGATCTTGATATATTCTAAAAGAGAAATAAAAGGCACCAGGGCCAGCAGCAGCACATTTTTTGGATGACCTAAGATGGTATATCAAGATGGTTTCTCACATCCTCTGATTGGAACTATATTGTTCAGGCAGACTGTTCTAACTGTGCAAAACCACGTCTAATATATCTTGGAAATAAATGGCTACCAGAATGCTGGAATTAATCCTTGCTCCAGTGGTCTGAATACATGGATGGATGAGCACACAGCAAAGAGTTCTTTCTGAGGAGTTCACTCTGCACCTGGAAGGCCCTGCCTCTCTGCTGACAACTGTCAACTGGCCTTGTGTTTAATCCTAATCATAATTTACAGCTAAGGATTTACTCCTAATAGGGAGTCATTGGGATACTTTATGGTGCCATTATGAGACATTTTGAACTAATCCAACTGACTAATCCAGTCTCATTACAGTTGATTTCAAGCCCATAACTTGCTAGTTCCTGATAAGGGCACAAAGCCACTGACTTCAATCATTCTGGCTCAGTCACAGGATTGTTTGTCCCTAATCTACTGCAGGTGACTCTGTCTTTCTTTTTGGCATCCACATCCCCTAATTTTCCTCTTTGCTGGGATTCTTCCTTCTAAATTTATGGGCTAAGGATACTTATGCTTTCCTGACCTTAAATACCAAATGATTATACTTTGTAAAAACCTGTTAAGCTCTCAAATAAACAAGTCAAATACCTGCACAATGCTATAACTTCTCAGCTTTCTCATTAAAACTGCCCTGTTAATTTCTGTGCCTTGCTATATTCTCTGAAAAATCTCCAATCTTACAGAAACATTTGCATAGACCTTTGACTAAACGATTTACATGGAAATCATGCTTTTTATTAGCCATTCTGTATTTGATTATTTGGGTTTTAAAAAGCATAATATAGGCTTAGTGAAGGATGAGCAATCGCCTACAACATCTAAGCAAGAAAACAGTGACTTCACAGTCCCTCCTGATTTAAATTTCTAGGAAATAAGAATAAAAATCATAATTATGCACTCATAAGCCAGCAGACCATAAGCAGACCATAAACAGCCAATGAACTGTTTCTCACAGTAGGTGGATAGTTACACATGTAGTCTGTTTTTACATTTACTGAAGCCACTGGAAGGATCACATGGGCCTACTAACATATAGCAAATTTATGTATTTATGTATTTCAATGAATCCTCTCTCATCAGAGATTTAACCACAGCCTTTAAATGTTTACTCCAAGAGTTCATTACATCACAGTAAAATTTTGCCTTTATTCTATTTCTTTATTTCCAAACATCTGATATTTTCATGTTTTGTCTGCTGTATCAGAGTCTTCTGCTTATCTCATATCTGTTCTTCATACACTCTGTGACTATCAGTTTCAATTCTTCTCTGTGATATCCTAGATGCCCAGGGCACCATATTGTACTGCTACGTCTTTTCCAAATTGTTTATAACTCTGCTCTGAAACCCCTTCAGATTTTAGGTCAGTTTCTGAACTGTACATCTGAGAAGTGTTGTCAGTAATGCTAAATAATAAAGCTATACTGATCCACCAAGAATCTCACTTTTGTACTCACCAGGGATAATTTTGGGTAATATCTGACTACTGTAAACTAAGGCTAATTGGAGATAACTGCTTTTGCTTTATCATCTTCTATAAATACAGTCCTACTTAAACTATTTGATTAGTTTACACAGAATCAATATGAGAATTATATAGCTAGTGGAGTCTTCACATTTGCATATTTTTAAAATTGAAACAGTGAATTATTTTTCTCCTTTTTTTTCTTGCTTTTCAATAATCTGGAATTTCCTAATCATTTCAAGCTGTATTAGAAATTAACACTGAAATACTAGGAAGCTTCTTACTTTTTCCATTTTCCACCTTTGGGACAGGAGGTTGCTCAGATCTGTTGTTTTAAATCTAGCCTGCTATAGGAGCTGCAGCTTCTGATTTACTGTTAGTGTGAAAAGTATTTCATCAGCAGCCTTGGAACTGACTGTGTTTATTTCAGTTTTTCAAATAGAGAGCAGAAATATTTATTCAATAGAAAAGGGAAATATGTATTATTTATGATATATCGTTTCAATCTAGTAAGGGAAAAGTTATTAGGATTTCTTTTCTTTCTCATTGTAGGTAAAAAAAACTCTCTTATACGGTAGATTCTACATTTTTTCTTTTGTCTTTTTCAATTCTTTATCAGCTTTTCACCATTCTTAGTTTTCAATTTATATTCATGGTTACTAGTCACCCTATTTTGCTATTTGTTACAGAGACTCATAAGATAATTTGGGTTGGAAGGGACTGTAAACATCATCTAGTACCAGCCCCACCCCGCCATGGACTGGGATATATTCTACTAGACTAAGATTGGTCAAAGCTCCATCTGACCTGACCTTGAACACTTCCAGGGATGAGGCATCCACAACCTATGGGTTTCATGTCCCATCCCCTTCACAGTAAAGAATTTTTCCCTAATATCTAATCTAAACCTACTCTTCTTCAGATTGAAGCCATTGTCTCTTACTCTGTCATTACACACCCTTGCAAAAAGTCTCTCTACAAGTCTCTTGCATGTCCATTTAGGGATTACAAAAAAAAGCTATATAATTAATCTTTGCACACACTCCCACAAAGGGAGTGTGTGTCTCAAAAGGGATCTTTCAAGTCTTGCTGGATCACCTTAGAAGAACCATAACTTTTACTCTTTTGGGTAGACAGGAGGCAAAAAGGAGGAAAGAAACCAGAGATCTCCTTACCTCCTTATGGATCGCTTATCTATCCTTCTCAAGCTACATCTGCCCAAAAACCTGTGCAAAAAGGGGAAAAGTTGCTTTGCATTTTGTTTTTATATGTTAAATTACACCATTTGGGACCCCAAATCTACTGCTGAAGTAGTTTCACAGAAACAAGCAATTTCATTGAATTGCACAGGATATCCAATCATGTGGTGGTAGAATTGACCTCTCTGGAAAAATTCAATTTAATCCAGCTGGAACAAAAAGGTTTTAGAAGGCACTCCCAAAGTTTTAGAGAGGACTTCATAGTCTCTTATCTAGAGTTTTCCAGACCTGTGTATGGAGTAGTGCAAGCAGAAGTTCCCACTCCATGAGTTCATTCATCCAACACACGTCTGTAATCATCAGAAATTCCAGGCCAAGTGTTCAAAAGGAGTTTGAGATGTTTTTACATTTTCTCTGCCAGCTGCCACTTTTTTCATGGTACTCAAGCTCCACAGAATTTTTCCAAAAAGAGTTTTTTGTCCCATTCTTTCTTAAATAAGACAGACATTGGAAAACACTGAAACTACAGTGTTTTCCACACAAAACACATGCAACCCCGTCCAGAAGAAGAAAAATAACTCACATATGTTTGCCAGCCTAGGTCAAAAGGCCAAAACAAGTTTTACTGGTTTCAGAGTTTAGTGTATTTTATACTCTTCCTATATATTTAACACATGTACCTTGCTACTATTTAGTTACTTATATTTTTTTAACCACAGGATAATAAGCCTTGCTATTTATGATATATAACAGGCAAATAATATAACCACACTAACAAAAATACTATTTTTGGTAAGGTTTTTGTTTGGTTGGTGTTTTTTGTTTTGGTTTGGTTTGGTTTTTAATATTTACATAAAGCATCCAAGCTTCAGTGTGTGATTTATAATATATAGAAGAGCTCTTTCATTCAGGAAAGAGCTCTTTCACTCTTTGCCTCTCTCTTCTACTCAAGCTTTGAAAATCTGCCTTATTGCCCACCCACTTCTCTCTCTCCTACACTGCCAAACACTCCAAGCTTCCCTACCCCAGGATATCTGTGCCAACACTAACTTCTCTTCTTCATGTAGGGACCCATTCTAGTCTCACACCAGGGCGATGTGGATCTACCCCAGAGAGGTAACAGCTGGTAGTTTTTTCCAGCAGTTTCTGAAAGTACAAAATCTTCAGAGCACAATGTATTTCTGTATTACATGGGATATTTTTAACATATTGACTATAGAAATTGTTTCTCTGTGTATGGGGAAAACTACAGTTCCATTTAGTTGACAATGCATTTGTTTTCCCAGTTTTGTCTCAGAAAATACCATAGAACAGGTGTGATGCCAGTGTTTGTATGGTATAACATATTACTCTGATAGAAGGTAATTCTTATCAAAAAGTGAACCAGATTTATGACTGATTTTAGAAGAGTAACATAAGGATCCTGCATAGATTATAACCCCAGTTCCAGTTGTTTACCATATGCTGTCACATCTGGAATGATGGCCTTTTTCCTGTCAATGTTCTCTGTACACATTTTGTAAAACACTGGGACTGTTACCCCCTACAAGAAAGGTCTCAACTATGAGCAGGAGGCTTCAGCAATTTTTCATCTTTTTATATGCTGCCTTTTGTTTCTCCACTTATTTTTTCAGTGCTTATATCCCCAAAGTAATCAGGGCAAAGTTTGCTCCACTCCCTTGTCTGACCTGGAGGCACAGAACTCCAGAATTACAGCTCTCATCTGCCCTTCTTTGACATAATTCTTTATGGTTTTCACCTCAACGCCCATGTAAGACTGATATTGACTGTAACTGAGACATGTCAGGGCTCTGCTGCAGTCTGCACACCACAGAGAGCCAGGCTGGTGGATGAAAGTTTGGCTTATTTTGTGCCTTCTTTCTCAATGCATCAGATTTGGGAAAATCTAGTTAAATCTATCTATCACTCACATTTCTACTGATAAATAATTTAGAACAGAACTCTTCTCAGATCTGTGACATTGTACTAATTAAAGCTTTCAGCTTACATATGGATTTGTGCAAAGGGCTTAATTGTTCATGCATAATAAAGCATAAGAGGCTGTGGTTGCTGATATGCATACAAGCATTTATTGATTAGTTTCCTTATCAGAAATTTCTTTGTCCAGATGAGATTTCCAATTATACACAACACTTTTTAATTATTTAAATGACTTCTTTAGCAATGCTGACAGTGTTCAGAAAGCTCTGTGGTGTAAGAATTTAACCATCTGCTGCTTCAGTAACACAGTTTGATGATAATGTGTAATGCTAACATAACAGACAGGTACTTAAGGAACTAATGATCCTGTTCTCATGTAGGACACTGTAGTTTGTAGCCATCACTGACTACCATCCTACCTTGATTAATTTTTTCAAACATTCAGCTGTTCAAGAAACACTGAACAGAGACTAAAAACTGATGCAGAAATAGCTGCACTTTAAAACATGTCAATTCGCTTCACCTCTTACCCATACAATTTTTCCTAAATGTACAGTCATTCTGTTGGATAGTCTAACCACATCCATCATTCTAGTAGCTTCCATTAAAGACAAAAATAACTCCAAATTCATGGTTTTCTTCCTCAGTCTACACTATCAGTAAAATTGGCTTGGCATTTCCTACTGTCTCCTTCTAGAACACTTTTGAAATAATTTTAAAGGCATACTTAAAATAAAATGAACATTTTTGTGAGTCACTACTGAGAAGATATTTGTTTACAAAAGTCTTTCTAGTGGATAATACAGCATGAATCAGTTATACAAAAAAATGTGCAAATTTTCATCTCTTCATACAGAAGAAATTTTGACATAACACCAAAAATTGCTGTAAAATGCGTAAGATTCAAAAGACCACAAAATACAAGAATTATTCAGGGAGCAAAAGTGTCATATATTTCACTGCCCCTTTTTCACTCTGGCCCTTTTTTTACATAAAGAAAATTTTATCCCTTATAAAATTAGCAATACTTGGAAATGGGGGAATTTTTGAATTCAGAAAAAAATTAGTTATCAAGAAATAACACAGCTAAGATTATAATTCAGGTGACAGTGTTTTCACAGATTATTTTGAACAAGGGGTTTTTTTACCATTATTATATTCAGCTACTATTTATTTTGTATATATTTTTTGAAGAGTTTGTTCTAAAGAGAACACAAAAATTTAAATATTTTTAAACATATAGAAGTACAAATTACCTTTTCATTACAGGCTGTGATAATAACTGCACTGTTTCACATCAAACCTGCAAAGTAAGTAAAAATATGTTCATGGACTAGGATGGCTTTCCTGGAAAGAGCGTAGAATTTAAGAATGTACACCATAGAACCCAAATTTACTAAAGGATTCTAAACAGGACAAAAAATTTACTTGAATTAGTATTCCTACAGTATTCAGGGGGTTAGTCATGTTTAAAGCCACTGTTTCAGTGCTTGGAGCTGAATTAAGCTCCAGATAGAGTAAAATGATACTTTAAGTTCAGCCTTGAACATAGAGAGGAACATAATATCACTTATCCAAGTGCTTTGGGAAGAAAAAAAAAGTAAAAGAAAAAAACTGAGAAGGGAGCCATCTGCTAAGTACTTCAAAAAGTTAGTCTAACTGAGAAGTTAGGCTGTCCCTGCCCCAAAAAGCATGTAATATAAATAAGCAAGACAGAAAACTATTGAAAAAGAATTACTCACACAAGCTGAAAGAACAGACATAGTTGGCAAGCACTGTGTCAGTACCATATTTTGTTTAAAGAACTTTCATTTTCTTTTTGTCTTATGATGGATGATGTTTATCAGAGTAGCAGAGGGAGAAGGACAAAGGTAAGAGAAAATAAGGGGTACAGACCAACAAGAAAAATGAAGGAAGGCAGTAAGAAAGAAGGGACAGGATCTGGCTGATGTTAAGCAAAGCTTGTAATCAGCACAGGAAAGTGAGCATACAGCAATAGAACTGTGGAAATATGTTAGCTGTTCCTAATTCTTCTCTTTCCAGTTCATCTGCTTGACAGGTTGTTTTAGGTTTTTTTCTCTTCTTTTCTCCAAGATTGCAAGAGTAAGGAAAGAAAAGAGAAATGCATAAAAGCACATATCTAGAAATATGCAGCTCTGCAACTAGGAGTTCTTGATTTTTTCACTTCCTGGGTGTGTTCAGGATACAAATGTCCAGCATGTACAACTGAGAAGGGAAAGAGAAAGGGAAAAAGGGAAAAAGGGAAAGGGAAAGAGAAAGGGAAAGGGAAAGGAGTTACTGTATTGGAATTTTCTAATTTAAACCCAAGTACATCAACTTTTATTTTAAGAGCATTTATCATGGGGGCAAATATTCTCCAGTCAAATACTGCAAAGTAAAACAGTGCCAAAGTATTTTGGTTTTCATTGTCTTACTTCCACTCTTTCTAAAGCAGACAGTGTTAAATACCACACATGAAGGGGAGAGTCTGAAAAGAGCAGATACCTACTTATAGCTCCATGCTTGTGTGAAGTAAACAGAAGGAATTTATTAAAATATAATTGGATCCAAATATTATATAAACTTAGATTCTGGATTCAATCTTTATTCTTCAGGGCCGGCTATAGCTTTTCCGAGAAAAATATAGTTGCACATAATTTTTTCACTTGAGTGCTGACTCTTTGACTCATTGCTTGATAATTGATGGGACTCAGCTCCAGATAGAAGTGTGGAATGCTCTTGGTATAATATTGCTCATTTGCAAGAGTTGTAGATGAAGTTTGGTTTTCTCAATTACAGTAGAAATCTAGCAGTTTCCTATACAGCTCTACAATAAATTCAATAGTTGAGAAACTGTTTCTTCCTCCCTTAAAAATCACTTTCATAACTCTGCCTTCTGCCATTTCCACACTAATTCACATGCTCCAATAAAATATGCTTTTAAAGATTTGATTTTATCTGAATTACACCTGCACAGGCCCAGCCATTTGTTTTAATGTCTCCAGTGGCAATCATTTACCACCTACTGATATTTTATTAGATAAGGGTACTTAGGCAGTTCTGCCTTCAGTCCCAAAAGGGTAAGTGAGTGGGATGCATTCTCACATTAACAAGGTCTGTGATCCCTTCAGGACCAATGATTCCTTTCTGTAGCACTGTGATATTCTGTTGTGATAGAACTGCAGTATAAAAGAATGCCCAAAACCTGATAGATCATCACCATTTAAAAGCTAGCAGATGAACACAACCATTCTTCCTTCTAGTAATTTGTAATCACACTTCTTCCATATCCTTTATTCTAAATCAGCTTCTATTCATCAGACTTATATCATGTTCTCTTAGATGAACTGTTCAAGCTCTCTGTATCTTTTTTTTCAATCTTTTCTTTCATCTTGTTCTATAAAAGGAGAAAAACAACAAAATGTGCTGTTGCTCTGAAAATAAGCACAGGTGGATCTGAAGAGACTGTTTGCTTCTCACCTGCCAACACAGAATTCCTAATTGGATGCCTTGCTGCGACAAAAGACCGTTTGGGAACAAACAATAAAACTGCACTTCAGTTTTCCAATGAAGGTAAATTTTGTAATGATGCCCTAGAAATAGAGTGCTCTCAGAGTTTCTATTTATATTCTCACTTGAAGAGAAAAATGTTTCAAATTTTGTGGTGCTTACGGATGTGGCTGAGTGCTTGGTAGTGTTTGGTTAATGGTTGGATTTAAGGATCTTAAGGGTCTTTTCCAAGCTAAATGGTTCTATGATTCTATGAGTTAAGAAGAAAAGTTAAAACCATAAAAACAGCACTGCACTGGAATATTTTCCTATATATCCTTGGATCTTTTCCCAGTTCAATGACAACAAAAGATAAAAATTAATGCAGCTGAGAAATGTGCTTACTACTAAACAGTAAGCACATTTTTTTCATGAATATTGTGATAAAGCAGAAATTAAAAGTGCTGCAGAGAATACAGTATATCAGTAAAATATAAAGCAAGGTATTACAAGAATTACAATATACCTGAAAGAGATAAGGTATTTTGAATTTTTAAACAAATACACTTTGCAAAGAACTTAAGGCAGCTAATAGACACTGTGGGCAAGTACTAACAGGAAGTAAATGGGGCAATGGCATAGATTGCCCCTTCCTACCTCTTTTTCAAGTGTTTCAACATAAACTCATTCTAGTTAAAATAGAAGTATGCATCTGTGATCTGCCTTACAAGCACAACGTTAAATTAAGAATTATTTTAGAAATAGAAAATACAAGTAATGTCCAAATGTGTTTTCCCAGAGATTGTCAAAGTCGTATTCACTTCATTCTCGTGTTTTGATGCCTTATTTCCAGGCACTCTTTTTTTCTCTTCCAAGTCATTTGGTCTAAATTTGCTTCATTTTTTGAAAGATGTCCTAAGTGGCAATGTTTTCCTAAATTAGGAACTATCTCTTCAAAACTCAGTCTAAGGCTTTCTTCTGGATGCATTCCTGGAAACACAGGAGGTGTGAGGTGTTTGGTGTTAGGTTCATCCAAGCACCACTAAAAGCTCTGCTATGTGACTCAAAAATATGATGCAGGGCAAAGCTCAATCCAGAATTCCTGTTCTCATTTCTGTCTTAGTGATATTACCAGGAACAACCTGAGCCAACTTTGGACATCCTCATATTTAAGAGGTGTTTACATCTGGGGCACTTCTCACAGTCGATAACTTCTCCTTTAGGAAACAGATCCCGAGCCTTGGGTTCTCAACAATACTGGTTTCTCACATGATAACAGGTCCTGGATGTTTCACATTGAACCAGCTAGACTGAAAAAGGCTAATGGCTCTGTGTTTGAGCAGCAGGTCTTCATCTTCCTGATGACATCCTGCTGTCTGTGTTTGGACACCAGGGGGTTAGCCTGGAGAGCTTCAGAGCTGCCAGCACAGTTGGACTCTGTGTGGGTGTTGCAACAGTAGAGGCTTGAGAGGCTCTTCTCACTCACACACCAACCAAGTGTTGTTCGTCTGGAGTGACAGCCAGGCATTGGTCCCTGCTGTCTGTGTTTCTGCCAGATAAAATGTCACTTTTAAACAAGTCTTTTCAGTGGGGAGCAAAGCTTTCTCCTCCATGTCTTGAAACAAGATGCCCTGGGCTGGGCAGTGCTGGGCAGGGCAGGTGGGAAAGTTTAAAAATCTTAGAAATCTCAGTTTAGAAATATTTTCTTCAGTCATAGCCTAAGAGACACAGCACTGAGCAAACTATAACTAGGCAACCACTAGAGAATAAAATTAACAGGATAGATAGGACAGGTCATGGTGGGGCTATTGAAGATGACAGAAAGGTAATTGGAAATACTGAGATCAGAATCTTATCAGTCTGTGCTGATTACACATTTAGTGAAAGAATTGCAGGTTTGATGAATGTCTCGAGCAAATGTTCTTAGCATTTTGTGAAATATTCTGATCCTTTCACTGTTCTTTCCAACAAAAGTTTTGAAACTTCAAAGGGAACGCAAGTTATTCCACAGTTTGGGGAGGAGAAATAGAACAGAAATTCACAGTTTCAGTGTTGGCAGGTGGCATATCAGGAGCTGCGCTGTGCAGGCAGAGGAGGGTTAGAATCTTATTTTAAAGTAATCTGTCCATGCACCCTCATCCACAGCAACTGGGGCTCTTTGTGTGAATGCCTGAGTCTGTGGACACAGTTCTGGGTACTTTTGATTTCCAGGCACAATATCCCAGCAGATGCTCAGAGGGGAAAATATTATGCTTCAGAGAACTCTAATGTTCTTCTACGGCTCATCAGGAGGAAGTATCTTCCCTACTCTTATTGCCACTGCAACATGGGGTAAATCAAGTGCTGTTCTGGTTCCCACCTGCCCCAGTGACCCAGCACCATGTGGGACTGTTCAGAGCCTGCTATGACCTTCTGCCTGGAGAAGCAAGCCTTGTGTGTGGTGTGAGAGGGCCCCAAAGAATCTTGCTTTCATAACTCCCGTAACCAGTTTCCCAGAGCCAGGATGCTCCCTAGATTAAAGTGAGCAGAAAGAAAATACTCTTCAAATTGTGTTCCGTGCCTTATTCCAGATAGATATAAATTATTATAATCATTTAGTTCTCTAGCTGAACATGAAGCTAAAGCAATAGTAATGAATAAAGATTTCTAGATTATACTCTTTAGCCTTTGTCCATAATAAAGCTCCGGCTAACAGGTCCATTTAAAGCAGGTCTCTGGGGACACGGAAATAAATGCTTTCATTACACCATAGAAGCCTCAGAAAAAAAGCAGAGATATAAAGTAAATCTACTGTGGATGCTAGTCCCATTAGAACATTATCCAAGGAAATCAGACACATTACTGAGGAAAAGCACGAGACCGGGACAAACCCCCCACAAAATAACAGTATGCATTTTAACCACTGTGACAAAATTTTATTGCCACTTATTTCCTGAGTTCAGAAGAATTGTCATCAGCCACAAAACACCTGGAGTTTAGATTACTACATGCTAAATTATGTTTATGTACTTGTAAAACAGTGCTACATTCCTACGGCTCTTAAAAAGCATCTTTTCTAAGAGTTAGTTACTCTGTGTGAAACAAACCTTTCACAATAAAATCAGAGTGTTTTCTGTATACCTGAGAAGTACCTCTTTTTTAAAAAGAGCTTTTTCTGAGGGACATATTAGAGGAGGGGAGAGCATAGAGATGCTTTCTCTAATTCCATATAATCTTGTAAAATTGGTTTTAAAAATGTTAATATCTGTCCTTAATTTTGTATTGCTTCCTAAGCTACAGTTCCTCCAATCCAGAGAAACAGCTGAGAGGAAGCTGCAGCAACTTGAAATGGCAGTCTTACCCATTGCCCTCTACCGAGGCAGGGTGTGCTCACAGTACAGATTATCCCTGGCACTGACTTGCTCAGCCTCCTTTTCCTTGTGAGAGGTTAAATTGCAAGGCTTTTTGCTGACATGTAATTAAAAAAATAATAGTCTCTATAGCAAAAAATATCAAATCAAATCCCATTCATTGTACCTTGAAGGGTAATTTTGAATCTGAATGGTGTATCAATTAAAACAAATACATATTAAATTTCTTAAGACATTAAACATATAACTAAACATACTAATATATTACATTAGCATTTAAAATTATTACAGCTTCCCCCTCCTCAATGTCATACTACCTCTGTCTGTAGTATTTCAAATAAAAGCAACAACTTTCCAGAGTACATTGAAGACACATATTTACAAAGGCCCATGTTATGATGCTATCAGATTTCATGACTTCATCAAAACATTGCTTGTCTAAAATGAAGTTGGTTTATTTTCTAATAGTAGGCATTTATAGACCTTGTATTGTTCTCAAAATTACTTCAGGGACAGCATAAAAATAATTCCACTTTTATCAATCTCTATGTAGCACTAGTATTATAGCATTGTTTTCATGTTAGAGTGAAGGTTGTATTAGTCTTACACCATAAACTCCTATTTCGCTGGATTTTATTACCATGATTTGTGGTCCAAACTAAAATTTGTTACTAAAAGTCAGTTATACTGCTCACAAAGTCTGACAATATCCATAGTACTTATTACTTCTATTCTGGACGCAAAAAATAAAGTCTGTTTAGACACAAGTTTGTGTGTGTACATAATGGATGTAAATACATAATACTTGCACATATATGCTAAAGTTTAAACTGCATTTTCATGCACACAGAAACACAGCCTGCCCATGTATGAATACACGTATGCATGCATATATGTATATATATGTGTAATTCAAAAAATACCAAAATATTTTATTCAATTTCTTCTCTTTGCTTGTATTATTTTCTACTCTCAATAATGCCAAAGCAGTATTCTTAGCAGAGGAGTAATCTCTAGCCACAGTCAGCTCTGAGACTTTTGTGTGCTCTGCTTTTGTGACAGAGCAGGGAGAGGAGCCAAACAGGGAGAAGAGGCAGAGTGTGATAAAGCTATTAATGGAAATTGTCTCCTCAAAACTGCCCCCAGAAAAACTTACATTGTGCTAAAGATTCAGAGACACGAGCCTGGCTGCTGTCTCTGCCCCCATTTTGCAGGACACAGACATGAAGAAGAGGAGTAAGCCACCACTATGCCCATAAGTTTTCAGCTGCATTCAGATGTCCTCTCTAATGAAATGCTGAGAGCAGCTTTAGTATTAGTGGTCCTAGGAGGTGAGCCATTTTTCCTCAATCTCTTATTTAGTATTTTTTTTCTAGTGAACAAGACATAGAAATGTGTTTGCCTGGCAGAATTCAGTTCTCTGAAGATGCAGCATGTAAAGTGCTGTACGCATTCCTCTGCCTTCCTTAACATGGTGCAAAAACAAGTAGTTGATTTGCTTAGGGTTTACAGAATCACACATGATTTTTTTTTAATTAATCAACATTTCTTTCATGTATTTCAACAAATTTATTTATTGCATGTTTTTGTGTGTTATATATAGTCTGGCTTATGAGACCAGTTAGGCAGTTTTTCCTGATTATGAATTTACCACAGTAGTCCATACTTGGATCTATTTAGACCAAGTTATCTTCGTTACAAACTGAATGTGGTTTTGTTTATCAAAAATTAGAATATGTATCATCCTTCAGACTTTTACCCCAAAGAATGTCCTTTAATTGGAACTGTTGAAGAATATGGTCTTATTTTTTAAAGCTTCTAGAACAGGGAGACCATATGGACAATTTTCACACTTACATTAGTTGTAACATTATTTTATCTTGTTCACTTCCATATCCTTGACACCCTTTCAATGCAGAGCTTTGCAGCATTTCCTTAAAGAGATGGAGAATAATTCTCTAAGAAGTTTAAAAGTGCGCTGCTTTTGAATTGTACAGAACATTTTGGTCCTGCTTACAATTGCAGAAAAAGTAGTCATCACCAGTTTCACTCAGCTGTTCCTGGCCCACCACTCCAGTAATTGGTTGTTTTGCCAGTATAAGCTCAAATTCAGGAAACCAAAAATCCTCACAGGAAGGGCCTTAACACCTAGTACTGTAGTACTGTACTGTACTGTACCACAGAGTGGAATATAAAGTTATTAACCCTATTTTTCCCAAAATGGGAGATGCAATTTATTTGATTGTATTTGTACAGTGACTATCATGAACACCTGTAATGTAGTTTGTTCCTTTAAAACCAAGCACTAGTGGAGGAAAACTCAGCTGACAAAAAATGTGACAGAACTAGTGACTTTGTGCAGTTACACCAGCTGCTCCAAACTTTCTTATAATCAAAGACAGCTGAAACTGTTCTACTCTTTTTCTTACACCAAAGCTAAACTTGAAAGAGTGTTTTGAATTTTTTTCCATTTGAGTCCAAAAGTTTTCAATTGCAATTAAACTGAAACCAGAATTGTCTTGAAAAAAACATTGCTTGTGGCATAGGTGTTATATTCTTCGGGGGTTAAATATCTTATTGCAAGTGAATTTTTCCAATACAGAGTTTCTTATACTGTTTATGTCAGATTTATCTTCCTTTTGATTCATAACCCCTCTATTAACCTTTTCTTTGGGGCTATAGGTCTCCATGTAGGACAAATATAACTATTAATAATTATATTAATCTTTGCTCACTGGTTAACAGACTTGGCCAAAACAAACTTCATCTTACATTTTTATATTTGTAGACTGTAAAGATTATTATTGCTATTTATTCATGTTCCTAATTAAGAAATTTGAAATTAAGGGCAATGTTCTTTTTTAGATATAATTAAAACAGTATTTCACAGAATGGTGCCTGAATTTCCTTATCTCATTCTGTGCCAATTAACTTGGCCCAATTTGCTTGCTGAAGTGGCTGGGCCAATTTAATTAGCCTGACTTCACTCTCTGATTCTGTATCTGAGTATTACAGAGTTAGTGTTTAGCTCCATGGAGTGACCATAATGAATCTGTATGTATGTGGGGAGTAATTGCTTTAGTAATGAGAAAGGACAAAACAACAGTCCATATCAGTATGTCACTTTTTAAGCAGGCTTTCCTGTGTGGTGTCAGTTTAATAAAAGAGCCCACAGTGACTGTGCATCTTTAGGTCCCACTAACATTTCTGGGGTTTGTGTGAGCAAAAAAGTGATACAGCCACAGGTGTTGTACCTCATAAAGCCTAATCAAGGTTTTAAAACCTATGTATAAAGCATTGATAAAACTGCTTAAAAGTTTGGGTAAATATATTCAGTAATTTTTTTATTTATTTTTAGCTTTACAGACTATTCCAAGAGCGGGGGAAAAGCATTCCCAAAACTTCTTGAATTGGAAGGCTTAGCACCTATTTAGTTTGCCTCATCTTCCGAGTACTCAATAAATACTTAATTCTGCCCAATATTCTTCTGATGTGTAATACTGTTATTACTATTTTTATTATTGATAACCTATTGATATATTTATTTAATTTTTCCAATATGCAAAATTAAAGAAGATATTTGGAGGGTTTGTATGAGAGAATTGTGCCATAACTTAGACCGGCACAGGTTAGATCTGTTATCTGGAGATAAGAGAGATATAATTTCAAAATCTTCCTTACCAGGTGGGGTATCCTAACACTTTTAGGAGTTCATTGCCATATCACCAGAGGGTGTAACCAAGAGAAAGGCAAGGAAGGGAAAGTATCATATTTTTCAAATCAGAAATAGAGGGAGATGATGATTTTCTCAGCATTAATGCTAATGTCCTGCTCAGTCATACTATATTCAATTCAAGGCCAATGACACAGGAGGGTAGTATTTCATGCATCTTCCTCTACTATGTGGACAAAGAAAATTAAGACAAAAATCTAGTTTGAAAGGACACATAAATATCATAGAAAAATTTGATACCAAAAGTGAATATAGAGTTCAGATTTTCATAGTGAATCATAGAATCTAGGAATCATAGAATCAATCATAGAATCATAGAATGGCCTGGGTTGGAAGGGACCATCTGGTTCCAATCCTCCTGCCATGGACAGGGACACCTTTCACTAGATCAGAGTTCTCTGATCCATATCCAACCTAGTCTTAAGCACTCCAGGAATGAGGCATTCACAACATCCCTGTGCAGCCTATTCCAGTATCTCACCTCCCTCACAGTAAATAATTTCTTCCTAAAATCTAATCTAAACCTCCTCTCTCTCAATTTGAAGTAATTCTCCCCTTGCTTTATCACTACATGTTCTAGTAAACTCTTACCTACCCTGCTCAGCCAGAGGAAATCGCTGAACTCTAATCTCCAGGGAGCATGTTAGATGTATACACACTTTTGGATTTGGCAAACTTTTACTTCAGCTAAGGAGTTGCTTAAGTTACAAATGGACCTACTTTTTCCATTGCAGGGAGATCCTGCTCATTGTGAAGCAGTGGTGGTGGTGTTAAGCAGTTGTGCACACTTATGCAGGCAAAGCATTTATTTAATGTACATAAGAATTGTTCTCTGAGATATATATAAACTCACAGAGGAAAAAAAGGAATATATTAAGGCAACGAGGATCATAGAATGAAAGTTATATTATTGTAAATGAGAGGGATAGCCCAAGATTAGAGAGAGGCAAGTTTGCACAGCCCCATCCTGATCAGATCACAGAGTAGCTTGATAGCAATATAACCCAGAAGTGCACCATTAATTCCATTTCCATTGCCACTCGTGTAAGTGGGAGCAGTAGGATATCCCAAATGTCATAGATGTTTTCAGGATTTAGTAGAATCTGAACACAAGTAAGGCTAGTCAGTGGATATCAGCAGTGAAGTAGAAAACATCATCTTTCCCTCGAAGTATTTCCTTTGGAGTGAATTTCTTTTAGCCACGAAGGACTGACACTTATATAAACCTCCCTTTATTTGTAGTGTGAAATAAAGCTGAGGTGTGGCACTTAAACTTTCTGTTCAAGCCAACTTAATACGGGGTTTTTTTATCTTTTGGTCAAATTAATCTTCAAAAATCTATTTCCCACTCTTTGCATTACATGGCCATACAGACAGCAGTGAGGAAGCCACAGAGAAGTGAACTAAGGTCCCTTCAAAATGCAGTTCAAGAAGAGCATCAAAATTTCAAAGCCAGATTCAAGATGTCTGCCATTATGAATGGGGAAACAGAACTGATGTAAAACTACTGTGGGGTGAAATCCAAAACTGAGCTGAACATGGACTTAAAAATTGTGCACTGCAGGCTGTGAAATGGAATTAGAGAAGTATCATCATTCTCTTCTGCATTATTCTGTATTTTGTAGTTCTTTTAAGAATGACTGAATGCAAAACCTTGGCACATGCACATAAATTATACAGCTAGGGTAAAATACCCTTTTCTCTCAAGGCAAGTAGAACTGTTCTAGGGTAGTATTATTCAAAAATGGCCAAAAGTTTGCCTTTGATAAAAGAACAGCAGTGTACATGAATATATGAATAACCATGGCTCAGTGGCAATCTAGGCATTCACATGGGTAATAATGGGAGTAATTGAATAAAATACTTCTAATAGTCCATTTCTTTATATTTCAGTTAATATGGATTTGAGTTATTTGGCAAAATGTGCTCTTCCCTGGCAGTTTACAATATCCTATTATTGAATCTGAGGAAATAAAGGCAGCAGAAGTGTTTACAAAACTAAAACACTTAAGATTTATGAATTACCACATTATTCGTAAAAAATTTTCGTTATTAAACTCTGTTAAGATGGAAAAAAACAGTAAATGACACATACCATCATCTTTGCTAAAAAAACACGTTGGGAATCCAGATGAAGCCCTGAGGTTTCATTTTGTAAAACCAAAACAATCACTTACTGCTAAGATGTTTTGCATCTTATTTCTGCCAGACTGGTCTATTTGTATGGACTATGTAGTTCAATGCACATGATTCAATAATTCAGTGACAGAGAGGCTAAAATGTTTGTCATCAGTAGTTGCTGATTATTTCCCAATTTTTTTTTAATTTTGTTACTCATTCAAATATCTGGTTAAGGATTTACAATCGTAATGTTAAATATTCTGTAAAAAATAGTATATATGTTTATTTCTGCCTTATGTCATCTGGTTATTTTATCGAGTGATTTCTGCTCATAGCCTCTAAAATGTATGGAATTGTGTTGACTTTGATTTGATAAGTTTACAAATATATTACAAAAGCAAATATTGTTATTTTCCTTAGTACTACTCTCTTTCTCTATTTGCCAAGCATTGCATGTAAATCAGGCCTTCTCTTGCTTTTTTGGCAACAGCATGAAAATGAAAATGCTCAATTGAATTAACATGCATTAAGACTCTTAAATAGCTCACTGGCTGAGGAGCAGTTGTGATTTGGTCTGGGTCATGTTGTCATGTTACACAGGTGGCTAGAAAATGATTGCGATTATTTCTGCACACAATCCCAAATTCTTGTTCACTGCAAACAGGGGTAGGCCTCTATAAGCATATATTTAAAGGTGGGCTGGCACATCTATGGTTGACTAAATATTTGCACAGGGAAGGTGCAAAGCAACAGCTCAGGCAAAAATGGGAAGAAATTTTAGGATTGGAAAGTAGCAAAACAGCTCTTGTCTTTATGAGAAAAGCAATCATTGCAATGTTTTTCAAGCCTAAATATTAACAAAATTATTTTACAAAGAGCACACATGTAACTCAGGCAAACAGCAATCAAAAACAATCTGCTCAGTCATGCAAAATTAAAAAAATAATATTTCCCCATGCTAATTTTCTTAATATGAAACTGTCTGAAGATAATTTTTTTTATTTCAGTCTGGAACAGGAGTAAAGATTTGCCCATACTCCACACACAACTGCCTTCAGAGTAAATTAATCTAACAAAATCTTTCATGGTTGGTTCAGCAAAATCCAGCTTCTCAACAGGGTCACTGCATTCTCAGTTCTCCACCATTTCAAGGAACCTTTTACAGAAAGGCTTTTACAGGGTTGATTCGAAATACAGTTGCTTTTTGCCTTTGGCTATTTTGCCCTACATTTTACTTTAGGTGCTGGCTAGTGCTTTCGACCATTACCGTAGAAACCAGTCGTACTTCCAACAGATGTCTCACATAACTAGACCAGTTGCAAGGCTGATGGTCGAAAGTTAGAACTAGCAGCTGAATGAAACTGAAAATTTATATCCTACACTGAGAGCTAGAGTTACTTAAGGCAAAATATTTCATTAACCTTTCCCAAGTCAGGAACAGTAGCAGAATTACTGTGAGCATATTAAACTGGATTTTGCTTAAAATTCTAACATACCTACTCCATAACCTTTTGGCAATTTCCCTAGGAGAAGATCTCAGTAAACTTACAAAGATTTACTCTTCACCTGTCTTCTTCCATAATAGCTATCTCTGCCTTAGAAAATGTCCGTTTTTAATAGACAAACACTTCAGAAAATTTATTGAGATTTCACATGGAGTCTGACTTAGTAAAGTAGATTTTGGTATTTCTTAAAAAGATTTGCCTTTCTCATCCTTTGTTTCATCTGGGAAGTCAACGGGGGCAGGGGATTTCATATTTAGATTATATTAGAGCATGTGGTATTCAAAGACATTTTTTAATCTACTTTATCCCAAAGTACCAAATCAATACCCTGAAAGATTTTCAGCAGAATGGGGATGTTGATGGTATTGATGGCATTTCAACAGATGGGCAGTGTTTGAAGAAGATTAAAATGCTGTTTAAGAAAGAGAAGCAAAATATCTATCACTTTACTCACAGCTGTTCTTTTTTTATCTTTCCTGAGATTAGGTTGTTGAGAAAGCAATGGTGATTTTCTGACTTCTCTTCTATGTGTTGGTTTTCAGATCAGAATTCAGAATAAAGAATAGCAGATCACTGCAAATGACTGGTTTATTTAACTGCTGTGTGTGTTTATGTTACTCTGGAATTTCACCTGGCAGAATATGATTTTCCTTGGAAGGCTCCTCTACCTAATCTCTTCCAATATTCCAGGCTAGGACTATAATCATGAAAGATTCCAAGTTATATGATGATTTTGAGTGACTCAGCATTTGGTGCTTATGACACATATCTTATCTACAAGAGAGCAGTACCTGAGTCTCTCCATGTAATTCAAACACCAAGCTCCCACTTGCTTCAGCTGCAAAAGCAAATCCTCTGATTTTCTATGAGAATTAAGTTTAAATTCAGTGGTAACAGAAAATTGGTAGCAATGAAGACATATCAAGGAAAAGAAACCCAGGAAATCAACACAGACTAATACGATAATACTATAATACAGATGAACTCACCACCAATTATCTTGGTGGATGCAACCTAGAAATACAGCAGTCTCTCTTTAGACAGTGGGACTGATTGACAACTACTTTTTTTTGTGATGGCCAGATCAGAGGAATCCCCTCTGCACAGGGATAGGTTCTGCAATATGAGATCCTCATAAACAGTTTCCAACCCTCACTAAAGTTCCATTTGTCTCTGTCATTGAGTCTCAATAACAGCTATCAACTGAAAACTACCCCAAATTCAATTATTACTTTTAGCTTATATTTCCATGGGGGAAAAAAAAAAAAAAAAACCAAACAAAAACATACACTAAATTGAGAAATATCTGGAATGTAAGTCTTATAAATGGAATATTTTTCTTAGAGATCAGTTTAATTACTGATTTTAGCATCACTAACACAGGTCATGAGTTGGCAAAAAACTCTTCCAGATATGAGTTCTTTCCTGGCATGAACTATTTAACAGAAAGACTAAATTTATATGCTGTAGTGGCGATCAAGAGAAAGCAATAGGAAATCATTGACACACAAATGGTGGAGGCTTTGTAAATTTAGCTTAAATCACTTCATAACACCTACAAAACACATACCACTTAGCTAATGATGCGTAGCAATAATTTTAAAATTTTCATTAAGGCATGACTTTATCATTTCTATCTTTAGTGTCCTTGTGAAAGTTATGTAAAAGCATAGTATTCACAGCTTATATTCCAAAGAAAAGCTGCCTAAATGCTGAAAGCTTGTCGATCATTTCTCAGATGTACCCAATAGACTTCTTGCTGCAAGGTTCTTTCCTAGCCAGGAACAAAAATAGAACAAACAAACAAAAAGTGTGAATGTCTTGATAACTGGATATTTTCTCACTTTCCAGAAAGTTATTCATTTCTTATAAGCCTCAGGTTGTGTCTATTTCAAGTACAGTCCAGGGTTGTTTTAACAAAGTTTAGTGAGATTTCCATGCCAGACCAAAATTCTCAGTGTCATTTCAAATCTGCTTAATTCCACATTAACTGTCTGCTTCTCTGGTTTTTTTCTCTAAACAAAGTTCTTAGTAACATCAAAATGTGTACAAATGGGAAAAGAAACATGGAATGTGATAATTATTTGATATGTGCAACAATAATCTATTTTAAAGTAATTTTAGTGGTTTAGGAGCACATAATTTAATTACAAGGAAACAATGTACAGATCTATTGGAAATTCTACCATCTTGTACATTAAGGCCATTCCTTATTCATTGCAATGTTTTGTGTACTGTTGCAATATTAAAAGATAAATCAGAGAATGTTGTACAGCTTTTCAGGATATTTTGACAATTCAACATTTGTATTGATTTTTCTTTTCCATTTCTGGAAATTTGACATGCATGTAGCAAGCGGTAGTCCTGCAAAATGTCATCTCTACATGAATGACCTTCCTGGAAATAACTAAATGCATTGAAGTTAACGCAGAAAGATTTTTGTTAATCAAATTGTTTATTGTATTAGAGTTTGCAATGCATAAATATAAAATTGGAAACAAAATTCCCATAGTCTAATTAGCACTTTATTAATGCTGCTCACATCATACCTCAATGAATTCTCTTACATTTTGAATTGAACTGAATTATCATCTGAGCAGCTGGAAGAAATATTGTTATCCTCCTTCTCTTCAGGAACGTTATTCCTTCTTTCTGTCTCTGAATCCTTTCTAAGCCACAACTGAAATATTGCACCTACATCTACATGGGCAGCTTAATTGCTAGAGCAAGTGCTGTTTAGTGAAACAGGTCCCCAGAAGATTCCAGGGAGGATTTTATCTTTCAGCAGAGCATAATTTCCTAATGATATTTGTTATTTTTAGAATATCTTTAAAGTTAAGTACATTCAAAATTTATATTTTAAAGGTATTTTCAATCAGGGACATGATGTTCACAGCCTCAGGACATTCTGACTGTTATTGGAACTTATATATGCATATTTAATTTTGCTGAGGACTGAAATGTCACATTTGAGTCAGAAAACAAAATTGAGTGTCTTGTGTGAAACTGTACTTTCTGTAGAAGTATTCAGGTTGAGAATTGAAAACATGACTTGTCAAGTTGTATACAGTTAACCAGTGTTGAGTCACTGAGCTGGAAACAATGTTCTGTGGTGTTTGTACTTGACTTTTTCTTCATGATTGCATCAATGAACAATAGTTTTAGCGATGTGGATTTTATAGCATGCAAAGACCTCCAGTCAGGGAGAGCATTAACCAAGTGCAAGGCACTGAATGCTGTCACAAGAAGAACTACATTAGGGAAGGGTGAAGTTCCATTTCATCATCTGCACTATAGGGATTACCATCCTTCTTCAGCAATTATCCCTTCAAGAGAGTGACCATGTGGTGCTGAACTGTAACCTGACTTCTGTATTTAGAACTGAGTCTATTAAATGCCATGAAAAGCTCATATCCAAGGAGAAATGAACTGGAAATAACCTGAAGCAACAAAGAGATTCTTAGCAGCATTCTGCTGAGAAGGTCACCAATTTCAGCATTTAGAGGCTTTTTCTCTGTGATGATGATCAGGACAGCACAACTGCTTTGACTGCTGTGGAGAACAGAGACAAAAAAAAAATTACTCCCCATCTAAAAAGGTCTAAGAAATAAAAGACCAATTTTGGGTGTTTGTTTTGTTTTTTGGGGTTTTTTTTAATTATTATGAAATGTCTTGAAACTATTTTTGCAGTAGAAAATAAAGCACTTTTTTATCTTGTTGGAATATTTTTGGTTGATCCCATATCTCTTTTCCCATTTAAATTAGTATACAAGCAACACAACATGCTAGGAAATAGGTACATTTGGAAAATGCTTTGCACTTGAATTGTAAATTATAGCACCTTGGAGCTTCATTACCCTTTTCTTAGGACTATTTTTCAGGAAATAAATTCACACTTCTAAAGACATAGCTCTCCTGTTTAGAAGGACAATAGAGAGTGCAATTTTCAGGCATATTTTATTAAATTTGTAGTTGTCATTTTTTTTTAATGGCAATCCTGTAAAGTATTATGATTTTCTTTTAAAGTTTTGTGATGATGGTTACTGAAATTTAAAGGTGTTCAATGAAAAGCACATGTTGGAAACTTTGATTGTGTTAAAAAGCAAATGAATGAGCTGCATATTTTTAATAACCCTTTTCCTAACCTTCTAATTGTTTATCAGATGTTAAGTATCTGAAGAAGGCATGGCTACTGCTGGTTACAATGCCTGGAAGAAGAGTATAGATTGTAGTGGAGAGTCCTGAGATAAATTGCACTTACAGGATCTTAAAAGAATGGCTGGATCAAAACTGTAATTCAACCATAGTCCAAACATATGCTTATGCTTGTGCCTATTTATATATGTGACAAAAAACTTGGAATTAAAAATTTATTTTTTGCAGGTGGTCAGGATTCACAGAAACTTTCCAGCCTCTGTCAATGTTCTTCTCTGATAAAAAAATTTCTAGAAAACATTAAAAAAGTGAATATGCATTCATAAAGAAAGCAAGGAAAGTAATACATAAAAATCAGCAACAGGCTACAGACTGTTCATCAGCTCTGGATGAGTTGCTGGAACTGTTTGATAGCCACTGCTAAAGTTCTGAGAGAATCACAGCACACCAGAAATTAGCTATTTCAAAAATATGCATTCAGCATTCATTCACGTTTTTGGCTGTCTAAAGCTGCTTTATATTCTCCGTACCTCTGCCTTAGATCCATAATCGCGTGACTCAAGACAAAGACTAATACTGAGGGGTCTTATAAGTAAATAATTTTACCCATGTTAAACAGATTATATTTTAGGAAAATCAAAATTCTGAGAGATCACAGCATTTTTGAGAAAAAAAACACACATAAAAAACCTAGCCAAACCCAACCAAACCAACAAACAACAAATGCCTCGAAACCTCCCAAACTTGCAAAACCAAACTTAATCACAAAAACTCCATGGATCTTTCATGATCAGCCTACTTAGACTGATTCACATGGTGATGAATTTATGTACTTAAGATAATCAGGCCAACACTGAATAATGACATCAACTTTTAGATGAGTCAGAAATCAGTGCAGTGCTGCCATGCCCCATTGTTCTTTTAGTATACTGGGACTTTATCTCAGTACACCATAAACTAAACAGACTGACACTTCCAGGACACATTCATGAAGGGGAGCACAGCAGCCTAAGATCACTTTTTTTCTCTGCTGCTGCTATGTTTTCAGCATGTGACAGCAAAGTCATGGAAAGGAGTGAGATTAGAAAAGGGATGGGATTAGTGGAGATCTTATCAAATACTGATTAATATTTTAATCACTCGAGAATATTTTTTCAAGGAATATCAGACTAATCACCCTATATTCCTGAGGCAGCTTGGCAAGGATGTATTTCAAACATTTCCCATGCAGTCCATTCCCAAAATTTACAGTAATCTAAGTATCAGAATAAAGTTTACCAGGCTGATATAGTTCTAGAGAAGACAAAGGACAGAGGGTTGAAGGGAAAACAAAAACCAAACAAAAACCTGAAAGACTTCAAACCCAACCAAAACAAAAGACCCCAAACAAATAACAAATTGAGTTAGTCTGAAAGGTGAGAATGAAATTTGATTTCCTACAGTCTGGATCCTTTTTCTGTACATCCTTTTCCCCATAATGACTCCTGCTGTGTCCTAACTCAGAAAGAGACACAATGCTATTACTGTGCCGTTACTAGTCAAGACTGGCTGAGCAGCTTTTGACAGAACGTGCCACAGAGGAGTTCTGCATTCCTCGCCCTCAACAGAGACTCTCATTTGTGTCTCTTCTCTTGCAGACAGCAGACAATCAGGCTTGAAGTGTGTAGCAGTGCTATTACCTTTGAGATATCTATATTTATTTCAAATGTTACGTTAGTCATTCCGTTAGAGGCTGTTGGAGAGAGATACTAATGAGCATACAGCAAGACTGCACAAGAGCACATTGGGACACATCTAAAAAGCAAACCAATATGTAGATAGAGGAGATGAAATAACAGTTGTTCTGTAAAATACACATTTTCCAGTCCCTTTTAGGTAGAAAGTCACATCATAAATTCTTTTGCCCCAGATTATTTGTTGAGTTTGGTCAGAATAACTGCAAGAACACCCCTGGAGCAAGAAAATTGAAAGTTATGAAGCAAATCCCCTCATTCCTTACCTTGCTGACCCACTAGAGTGTCAAAAGCTAGCCAGATTCCAAATGTCAGTAGAAATGGGGAAGCCAAAGGGATTTGGCAGAACAATGCAGAAACTATATCAGGCAATTCCCATAGCTTTAGCTGATCTGCAGAATAATCTTATAAGGTTATAAATCGACTCATGGTTGTCCTTCAACACAGTAGGTGTAGGCACATTCTGTTCACATGTGTAATGAATGATTGTGAAACCAGTGCTTCTCTGTATATCATTCAGGATGCTTCTCTGTATCCCTGGGAGATAATTTAGGTTTTATTTCCTACTCATTGAAAGAACAGTATTGTAGTGCTCCAAACTGCACAATTAGTGACGTATTTGTTCTATATGCCATTTTTTTAAATAATTGAGTTAACAGTTTGTCGTGATTCTTTGTGAGAAAGATGCTGTTTCAATTGATAGCTACCTGAAACAATCTTTCTTTCCCCAATATTGACAACTTGACTTGTAGAAAACATAAATGAATGATGTGATGCAAATGAACAGCAGGCACTCTCTGACTCATGAACACAGCAAGGACTTCAAGTAAGTATTGCAAGTAGATCCAGGATATCTGGATGCATTGAAGCCCATGCATTTTTGACATTTCTGGATTCTATCGGGCTCTGAGAAGGCCAGATATGAAAGAAGAAGAGAATGCCAAAAATGCATTTTGAGACAGGATTTTTTGGTACATTCAGAGTAACAAATAGGCCAAAACCCAAAAAGAAACCCACAAAAACATTTTAAATTCAAAATTACAAACAAAAAACAGAGAGAAAGAGAGAAAGAAAGAGAGGAAGAGAGAAAGAAAGAGAGAAAGAGAGAGAGAAAGAGAGAAAGAGAGAAAGAGAGAAAGAGAGAAAGAAAGAGAAAGAAAGAGAGAAAGAAAGAGAGAAAGAAAGAAAGAAAGAAAGAAAGAAAGAAAGAAAGAAAGAAAGAAAGAAAGAAAGAAAGAAAGAAAGAAAGAAAGAAAGAAAGAAAGAAAGAAAGAAAGAAAGAAAGAAAGAAAGAAAGAAAGAAAGAAAGAAAGAAAGAAAGAAAGAAAGAAAGAAAGAAAGAAAGAAAGAAAGAAAGAAAGAAAGAAAGAAAGAAAGAAAGAAAGAAAGAAAGAAAGAAAGAAAGAAAGAAAGAAAGAAAGAAAGAAAGAAAGAAAGAAAGAAAGAAAGAAAGAAAGAAAGAAAGAAAAAGAAAGTCCCTAAACAAAACGCAACAAGAGTCCTCCACAGTTCTTCCTTTATTCTCTTTCTAATAGAACTTAACAAAATGAGATTTCCTGTATCTAAATTACTAAGAGTCAGCATGTCATCTTGGTTTTCAGTTTAGGAAAACTGAATACAAGTTGACTGTATGGTCAAATTGACTGCTGTTTTTACATGTGTATATATATATATAGTTATATGTATATGTAAAGGAGTAAGTGTATGACCTACTAATAGAGTTTATTAGTTTGAGATGAAGCAACAGGGATCCATGTTTCCATTTTCTTTGTCTTTCCTGACTTGAAAGTGAAAAATTAATGTCTTTATTTAACATCCTACTTATTCTGAAACTTGGAAAAAATATCATTAATAACAATCATTACTAATAGGCCATGTGGCATCTAGACAACCAGATTCAGACTTCTCATGCTCAGCATTCCATAAACATGATGATAAATTACAGTTGCCCCATCCCATTAATAAATAACAGTACAGGAAAAGGAACATATAAAAGATGGAGGACAAAGATATAGATAGATATAGATTATGTAGATATAGATATAAATATAGATGTATGTATGTATGCATATATGCGTTAAATATACAAGTTATTTCCACCTATTAAATGCAGTTACATATAATAATATTAATCCGCCTAATTTATTGTTAAATCTAGGGATCTAAGGACTGCAGAATTGGAGAGATGCTTTTTTTCACTAAGGTGGTTTTGTATTGAGAGACTGGAGAATTGATGAGTCCACAGTGGGGACCAGATCAGTTTTACAGGCAGGTGTGTTCTGGAATTGTGCCTTGTTAAGCCAGTGGCCTTTGTTAAGCACACATAGCAGAAGAGGCTAGCTGTTGAAAATATCCACATTAGTCTGTGGTATTTAAAGGAACAAGGTCATAAATTCTTCCATATCCCACGTTAACAAGTTTGCACAAATAGTAAGACTAAGAATAGAACTATTTATAGGAAGTACTATAAATCCAATTTAATAAATTAGATGTGGTTCATTTCTTATAAGCCTTGCTTTTTGTAGACACTTTAATAAATAAGCATTGTATTCTTAAAGCTTCCTCTATTCACAAGGAAGAAAGAGACGTTAGCTTTATTCTTCTTAACAGTAACTTCTGATGCTAAAAACATCCATAAATTCAAGGCTTAAGTTAGGACAAGAAACTTGAAGGATCTATATATATGTAATCTGTTCCTTGTAATTTGAATTCATTAAATGGATCCAAATATTTTGAATAACTGTACTTTCTTTGTATAAAATTTTAATTTTGATGTTCAAAGCATAAAATACAATGAAATAATGAGAAAACTGTTCAGAAATTCTTAATATATCTGCATTTTCAGAAGACACATAGAAACAGAAAAGTTCAGAAAAATCAGAGTGAGAAAAGGAAAATCTCCATGATAAAATATCATGTTATCCTGTATATTTGTACAGAGTATAAGATAACTACATAGAGGTACATAGTGTGGGAAGATCAAGCAGAGTTGTATAGAGGGTGTGTTTTGGAAACATCCACTGCATGTTAGACTTGTTCCAAAAGTCCATAGAGAGATCCAGCCCCTCAAGTGACATCTAAAGACCTCCAACGTTTGAATTTCATTAGTCCTTAGTTAAGCACCATTTCCTCAGCCATGCCTACCACAGGATCTATCCAGGGAGACAGACATATAAAACTCCAGATACCTGGGAGCCTTTAAGATGGGAGCAAAGATGTTTATGGAATATAAAATTCAGCATCATGCAAAGGTTGATCTGAGGTTTTCCAAACAGTAATTTTTGCTGCCTAAACTTTGTGTAAGCCATGCCTTAATGCTCGTGTCTTCTGGTCTTGTCAATTGAGCACAAAGATAAGGATCATAGTGCAAAACCAGAATAGGGAAAATTTATGGGAGGTTGTGTGTTTTTACTGTTCATTACCAACATGTCATGTAGAAAGTGATGTAACTTCCCCAGATTAATGCTTCAGTCAGTGCCAGCTCAACATAGAAATTATTTGTTTCAGCTCTGAAAGCATACTGGGAGCACATTACATAGGGTAAAAGTAAATGGAATGTTACTATAACCTATTTCAGATTAATATCCTGGTCACACAGAAAAAATAAACTTGTAGATGTTATATGGAAATATAGTCTGGAAAGTTCCTATAATTAATATTTGTAATGAATATTGCCTCAACCAACCTCAATAATCTTGTTAACAACTTACAATATATTAAGGATAACTGTTTGTAGTTGTGGGGGGTTATAATTTTTTAATTGTGTCTAAATAACTGGTCTCAATTAAAATAGGATTTCTTTCTATGTTGTACCATCTATCTATTGAAAAAAGATTTTAAAGTACTAGATGTGCAGGCTGACATCACTCATGCTTACTTACCAAGTCTTTACATAGAGAATTCAGCCTCAGTAGTACATATACCTCAAGGCAATTCTTCCAGATATATGCTTCCAGCTTCCTTGATGTAGTGAGTTGTTTTTATTGAGAAGCTGATTTAGGAATATCTCTTGTTTCTCCCAATACTAGGAGATAATCATTTCACAAAGGATTAAGGAAAGTTTGAGATGAAGAGTTATTGCCTTCTTTCTTTTTATTTTTTCCTTTTTTTTTCTTTTTTTTTTTTTTTTAATATAAATGCTGCTTAATAGTTGGCAACTTTTTCCTTACCAATTACTTGCAGTGACTTTTTGTATAATTGTCACCTGCCTTGTCCTTTCACTTAGCAATTCACTTTGGGTTGTTGTTGTCCAGCTGTGAACCTGCAGCAATTTCAAAGTGACAGAATGATGGAAGCTCACACTTCAGCAAAATCCTTTTAAGATTCCTAATAAGTGGGCATTTTTTTTCCTCAGTGAACATTATTTTAACTTTTTAGTTCAAAAAGTAATATATAAGGTTGAGTTGACTGACAAAAGAAAGTTTTGTTTTCCTTCTACATTGGAAAAGATTCTTAGAACTCAGAAAAAATTGAAAGAGAATAATAAATGTATTTTAAATGGTAAAAATCTGAAGATTTCACAGCTGTTGCTGAAAAGCCAAAAAAATTATTATCAGTTGGGTTTTCAAAGATGCATTTATTTATTCTGTTGATGGTAACAGAAACACATCTGAACATCACCTCTTGAAGTTTCCTATGTTATCTCTAGTTTAATCAACAGATCCTAGATATTACATATACTGAAAAAAATATTAGGCCAATGTTTTAAAGCATCTAGGAAAGCAGTACTTACTTTTACCTTTCAATTACTTTTTTTCATCGAACATAAACATTTGTTGCTACTGCACAAAAAATCATTTCAAAAGAGGAACTGTCATTAACAATAATTTTCCACCTGTCAAGTACGTGTTACAATTAAATATTCACCTTTCTGAGATGTAGAGAAATGTGACAAAGACAAGTCACCAGGAATGGGGAACCAAGATGACTTTAAATGTGCTCAGATGAATTTCTGAAGAACAAAAGCAAAGGGAATCTGAGACATGGCAGAGTCAGTTTGTTCTGCTCGAAGTGTCTCAATAAACCTTGGACTTAAAGAAGTCTACAATGACTTAGGTAATCTAACAATACTATCTTAGCAGAAACATTTTTGAGGTTCTGAGAAGAAGATGCATCAACAGAAATAAATAACATGCAAGTCAAGCCTTGAGAAAGGGATAAACATAAACATGAAAAGCTGCAGTTTGGACTTTGGGCCACCCAATCCACTTCCATTTTTTTGGGGGTTTGTGTGTGTGTGTGTGTGTGTGTGTGTGTGTGCGCACCTCCATGACAAGCCCTCACGTTTCCATCTGCTGAGCCATTATGTGAATCCCAGTGTGACGGCCCACCAAAGAACAACACAGAGCCCATGGATGCTGGATGCTGATCCAACAACTCACACAATTGTGCCAGTGTTTTTTACTGGACAAGCAAAAGCGTAAACACCATGGAGGTCGACCTCCCTCAAGAAGACTCAAGGATGGCAGTGGGTCCATTTGACACAGGGATGACCAAGCAGCATCCCAGTTCATCCAGGCTCCATTGCATGACACCATAGCCACAGCTCTGCTGGAACACCTGCCTGGCTCCCTACAAGGGCCCTGCCTCCACATTTTCACAACTGGACAACAAACAACAATAAAAAACAATCAATTGAAGCATACAGTCAACCTGTACTCAATTTGCCTAGACTGAAAACCAAGATGAGATTTCGACTGTTAGCAATTTGGGTACAGGAAATATTTTTTTGTAAATTCTGATGTAAAGACCACAAAGGAAGAACTGTGCACTCTGAGAAACCCAAATTTTTTTCATAGTTCTATGAGAGGTGTTAAGGGAAGGATGAAAGCAATGCTGAAAATACCGCAAGAACAAAAGTACTCAAATAGAGTATGAAGAAGCTACAGGAAAAGTTATTATTGAATAAATCTACTGTGTTGTGCAGAGATAAATTTGCAGTGTATGTGCTCTCTGAGATTGAGAGTAACAGATAAGAACAAAAGAGGCAGGATATAAATGAGAGAACAGAACACAACACATCCAGACTAAGCAATTCCTTTGTAGTTTTCATGACAAAACTACTGCATACCTCTGGAGGAATGTGTTACAGACATTCCAGCAAACTGTCTGGCAATCCTGGGATTTCTTACCAGCAATTTGCATTATTTCCCTTGGCAGCAAAAGGTATGGCTACAGAATCATTCTGCCTCAAGCTCTATTATAGAATCTAAGTGGCATGGAAGACCCCAATAAACCTTCCCATTGATAGATTTTGGCAAAGTATAGGTTGGTTTGCTTGGTTGGCTTTGCTTTCCATGAATTCTACTCCCTTTCCCTTTTTTCTCCTTTGGTCACTGTGACAATAAGATTCTATCACAACCTGCTTTGATTAAATCTTATCTGATTTGATTTGATTTGATTTGCTGTTTAACTTGAAATAGGTGCACCTATTTATAGTACAAAATAACAAAGAGGAACATTGTCAGCTTCAATGGTTAGGTAAAAGAAACTGATTTAAATTGTTACTAGACCCTATTAAACATTTACCTTTCATTACTGAGGTTCAAACATCAAATGATTCCCTGGCTTTGATAGACTTTGACCAGTGTGAGAGAGATCAGAATTCACTCCACAGTCCATATAGGCACAAGAAGTTTTCTTGATAAATTGCCTGGGCAATTTTTTCATTTATTTTAATTATCATAAATGAGTATTATGATTAATGTTCCATAAATACATTTTAATAAATGTAATATGGCATAGTCCATTTGCATAAGAAAATAATTTAGAAAATAATTTTAACGTACAGCTACTCGCTTTTGCCTGGTGTTTCTCTCTCTCTATCTCTCTCTCTCTCTCTCTTGCTCACACGTACACACACTCTCACACTCTACTATATTCTAATTTAACTAGTTTTATGGCTTTCTCATTCTGGTGACAGTACCAACCATTTATGGTTTTAATGCAGTGCAGAGGCATAAATAAAATTTTCTACCAGTGTTTGAAGTAATTTTAGAAATTACAATGCATTTTTGCACTGTAAAGCATAAAGAACACTACCATAAAGAGCAACATTTTTATAATTCATCCTAATTAAAAAACCCCAGTCTGCCTTTAAATTTAATTAGAATGAACCTTCTATAGGAGACACACTGGAAGCCAAGTAATTTGCATGTTTGCAGATGATACATTGTGTTGAAGACAGGCTTAGTGCCAAAAAAATTATCTAAGAAGTCTTTGTATGTTAAAGACATTTTAGGTAGCAGTGCAAACTACTGATTGATGGATCTTGAATTATTGGAGCCCCATTCTGCAGATTTAAAGTCACACATATGTATTTCCCCTCTGATTTGCTTCTAAGCAGATGGTTTCAACTCATAACATTTTATACAAATAAGCTCAAATGGCTACCGCATTGTCATTTTTCAAAAATATATCTGAGCATCATGCCAATTAGAATTCCCTAATTCTCTTAAAAGGATTTATATTTAAGTGGTAAAACACTTGAGGGTAGGTATAAATAAAACTAGGTTTTATCATTATATGAACACACAAAGACAAAATAGTACATTTCTTATTTTCTGTGCAATTCCATTTATTTTCTTCCCATACAACATGAAGCTCTATAGCTATAACAGAGCTTTAAACTTGTGTACCTGAACACAAAATTCTTTTTTGGCAGTGCCCACTAACAGAGGGGTTTAACAAATGTGCATGCAACAAAGCACAGGCATGTTATTGCTAGCTCATGTAGCACCTCTGCCTTCTTTCTAGCTCTGTCCTGGATCTGAGAGTAGTAACTCTTTGGAAATATTGATTTATTTTTTTTAACATAAATCCCAAAACTGGTTCATTTGAAAAGCAGCAAAGGATTTAAGCCATGTATTTAATGGCAGATGAATTGGTGAACCATAAGAAGAATATTATCATGGTTTTGCTCAGAGGAGATCAAGAATTTCACCTACCCATAACCCTCTGTGGCTGGCTTGGGATACTCCTGCAAATTATTACCCTTTCTAGGGATTTATTGCAAGGTTTTACATGAATCACTTTACCAACACGAAAGAAAATGCTGCTTCTCAAATGTCTAGTATAGGGCTACAGTGGCCCAATGATTTTCAAAATTAATTTTATTTTGAGTACTTGAAGACAGAACAGTTGATTGCCCTATGCTCATCTACAGATTGATTGACTGTATCTCTTGAGATTGTACATGCACCTCTTGATTTTTCATACAAAGAACTGTAACATTATTCTTGTGCTTGCCTCTGTAACTCTAATTTTGAAAGGACAGTTAATGTTGCAGGAGTTACAGAAGAACTTCCATCTTCCACAAAGGACAGCTATCACTACCAAGTTCTTTGGAGTATTAAGTAACTTTTATTGTATGATTTCTAGCAAAGGTAAATTAGGGACTTATCATATGCATGGAAAGTTAGCAATAATAATCCATTGTATTAAATTGTCTTCAGAAGTAACTTGTCCTGTTGACACTAAGGAAAAAAAAAAAAAAGGATATTTACCTGCATGTTCCTCCCTGTGTCAGAACTTTATTATTTTGGATATGTTGGGATGTGTGCTAATGAGTCCTGATTAGTTTCAGTAGGCAATTTACCTTTTATTTCTGCATGTTTCCAGACACTTCTCATAATCACTTCCTCTTTATTAATCTGGAGGGACACTTGACTATTAAGCAAACTTTGGGAAGAAGGGATGTCTTAGAGGCATTAACCTTTATGTGTTATTGCTAATGTTGTCAATCCACCACTATTTCCCCCTGCAGCCTAAGTCTGTCTCATAATTTCGGTCACCTGGACATGGAGTAGGACTGATTTTATGTGTCTGTGGTATCAGCCACAGATTTTTGTGACAATGATGAATCTTTATTCTTTTAGACATATTTAACCTTTTAATAAGCACTTTAATAGAATATTGTGAATGCACCAGTCAGTTTTCAATAGACCTTAGAATATTTCAGAAATCCTAAACAAATTTAGATCATATTACTTTCTGGCATCAGCTGATGTTAGCAGTGATAACAGTACAGTGCTCTAATTTATTTTGTCAAAATGCTTCTTGAAATACTAAACATTACTTCAGGCTCAGAACAAATAAAGGCCTTATGACAATTACAGTAAAAGACTTCAGGTTACTTCGCCCAACATTTTTCCTAGTTTCATTCAATGATATAAATTTCAAATGTACCAGCATCCAACCCTCCACCTATGAATGTCCCCTAACAGAGTTTCAGCACAGCCAATTTGCTCCTGGTCTGCTGTCTTTCTAACTTCAAGGATACTTGTGCTACTTTCTAACACAGACTGGGACAGATGGAGGGTGGCTCATTATAATACCTTTCTCCATTATCTATTTTGCTATCTAGAACATTCTATAAATCACATTTCGTAATTCAAATCCGAGTGGAATTTTGTAGCTGAATTCATAAACTAGACTTGTGTTTCAAAGTGCCTATATCTCCTCTGGAAAACTTGGCTGTAAATGCAAAGCAGTTGACCCTGAGGGTATCACACCCTGTCATGTCACATTACACCTCCAAAAGGCAGGACTTGTGCTGTAGGACAAAGTCATGTGAAAGATGCTGGATGCCTTTGAGTATCCCAGCAGGTAGCTGTAGAGGGTGAGCATCCATGGTGGCTGGTAGGTAAATTGCAGAGTGCTCACTGAAGCCCATAAACTTCCTTGTGTCCAGGGACAATGAATTAAAATGATGGATCACATTCTTAGCTCCAGCCATTTAAATGAATATCTTGCACAATAGCCTGTGGCAGGCCAGTCATTCACTTCCTTGTGGGCTTATTGTGCAAATTCCATTTAAAAGATGATGTGCAAAGGTTTGACCTGTCCTGGTAACCACAGAAGTTTCTGAAAATTTCTAAACTAAGTATTATATACAAAACAAAGAGATATCCAATGGTTTCATCAAAGACTATGATCATGTCATCTTACAGCTTACCTAAACATCCTTTGCATGGGTGTTTAGGTAAGCTGTAAGATGACATGATCATAGTCTTTGATGAAACTTCCCCTGCATCCCTTCTTTCATGCATAATACAAGCAAAATTTCTAGTCCACAGAAGCTGTAATTTCCTGGCACACATAATAACAGCACACAGTAAAAATGAGTCAAGCCTGATGCCTTTTTCTGTAAATTAGTCAGTTATAATACACTCTCACAGCTCTATTAGAGCAGCAGACCTGGAGGCAGGATTCTTGACCCTGGTTTTATCATTTATGAACAGTTTAACTTCAGTTGACTTCAGCTGATGACAATAAGGGAGTAATAGTGTTATGATGTTTTTATTTATATATAACATATATTTTTAAAATATCACCATGTTTATGTTTAGTTTGAAATCTTAAAAATATTATGTTAGAACATTCTATTCAAAATATTTCCAGGTATTGGGCTTCTAATTGCCTCTAATGCTGATACGAGTTCTGAACAAATACAGTTTTGAGGATGTCTACATTTGTATAAGTGTCTAGTGTATAAGATGATTTATAGAGTAGAGAGGGCTTATTTCTAGATTTATTTCTTATTTCTTAGATTTAGGTCATAACTAAAGTACCAGTTTAGTTATGACCTAAATCTAAGAATATCCCCTATGCTAGCCTTATTGTTGTTCTCACTCTGGAGTATGGCTGCAGCTCCCTGCTGCGGGGCATTCAAAACTTTATGTAGCCTTATTTTGGTACAACTTATCTCCATTATAGTCTCTGAGATAAATTGTGCATTGTGGTTTGGCTGCACACATTTGCTTCCTGTACATAATATTATGTTCCAGGATGAGCCACCAAATACAAATTAAATACAAATACAAACGTGAAATCTTTGGGCCTTGTAAGCCACTGCTGCATGGACTAAGATTCAGCTGCTATCTCAGTCATCAAATCCTAACATGTCTGACTGACAGGGATATAACAACCATGACTATGCCCATCATTTTGATTCTCCTGTCACTCAAAAACAGAGAAAAGGGTGGGATTTCATCTAATGTCATTTCTGTATTCCTTTGTGTATTTCAGTATAGATGTAACATCATTGTTAAAAATTTAGTCATTCCCTTAATGCTAATGAAAAAATTGAGTTCAACTGTCAGACAACCCAGATTTATTTCATGCCCATTCCTCAGCTGGTGCAAAATTGCATTAC
Source organism: Ammospiza caudacuta (assembly GCF_027887145.1). Taxonomy (NCBI): domain Eukaryota; kingdom Metazoa; phylum Chordata; class Aves; order Passeriformes; family Passerellidae; genus Ammospiza; species Ammospiza caudacuta. Next base: position 100,995,904 of record NC_080593.1, read on the forward strand.
ATTAAGGCAATTTATAGCTTGTGAAGAACGGCTCCCTTTCCCAGTGTGAGGACTGGGACACTTTTTTGGAATTTCTTTCAGATATAAATACTTGACTGGGATTATGAAACAAAAGGCCCAGAGTTATTTACATAAATTAAAATAAATTAAAATAAGCTTAAATCTTATTAAATACTTATACCTGTTATAATAACTCAGAAAAAAAAAATCCAAATGTTTCAGGAAGTAGATGCTTCTTCTGTGATATTTAAATGAATGGGTGGTGCATTTTAGCCATGAGCAACATCAAAGTGTGCTATTCATGTTCTGGGATTAATGCTCTTTTATTGCTGAAGTTAATCATCATGCAATCACATGAAGAAAGTAAAGTTAGTTTTTACAGAGGAAGAAGGAAAATCCCTGGTGTTGCTATTCATGTCTGAAGTAAAATAAAATCTCCCTGAGAAAGAGAAGAAATCTTTTTAGTTTTATGTCTCATGGGAAGGTCTGTGCACATAACCCAAGGCAATTTCATTGCACCTTTGGCAGACGATGGAGAATTAAAAATGCTCTAAGTCACACTCATTAGATTTCTTCAGTATGAACTTCCAATGCAGTTATACTAATAGAAGGCAAAATCTACAATTAATAATGAGAAAGGGAGTCTCTAGCAGCTTTGGTTTCCCATGACATTTGAATTATTCATTAGAAATTATTACAGAGTAGCCCAGATTAAAAAAAAATATGTCCCCCAAATCCTAAAATCTCCAGTATCAGCAACAAAAAGCCATTTGTTATTTCTTCATAAGGGGGTAGTGACAGTGAGAATCCACTAACTAGTAAGATGATTTTCCATTCAGAGCTAATTCACTGATCTGATAAAAGGAATCTCTTTTCTTATTTTGTACCTAAATTAAATGTCCTGGTGTTACAGAATTAAAAAGAAGTACATTAGACTGTATGAATTATTCACAGGGAGCTGTGGTGATAAAGAAAGGCGGCAGTCACAATGAACAGAAATACTATTAATTCCTTTCCAGGCTAACATGCAGAAAATGTATATAACACTAAAAGGAAATACAGAGGCTATGGTAAATCACACTGAAAGTCCGACTGTAATCTGTTATTCACAATATAGGCTTTCCCCCTCCTGCTTTTGTTTCATTGACTGAAATTGGACACTCTCATTGCACCACGTTCCAATGTTAAAACAATGTTTGACCCCTGTGAAACAATTTATTTGAAAGAATTCAGTTTCCACTTGGGCATAGTATTTGGGTTATTTTTCATTGTCAGCCCCCAAACTCTTCATTAAGTGTCTGTCAGAGCTGTTGTCAGTGGTGGAGGCATCCTCTAGCTCAGGATGGCCTTGGCAGAACTCACTCCAGGCATCCAAAAATGCTTTCTCAGCCCACCTGCTCTGAGCTCAGTTGTCTTGGGGCTCACTCAGCTCTGTTACCAGCCTTCTGCTTTCAGAAGGGTTACCTGGGCATCCCTCTCTTCTGCATCAACCTGCCCATGCTTCAGTGGGGAGGATCAGTGACCAAAAGATGATGATTGAGAGCTTTCTACGCCAGAATTCCAACCATAAATACCAAATTACAGACATTTTGTTATTCCTTCATTTTTCTGTTCTGTATGTTGTATGCCTGTAAACATGACTGCTGAGTTCAGTGCTCTGCAGAAAGAGAATAAATACCAAAATGGTTTATAATGCAAAGATTTTCATGTCACTTCTCTTAGAGAAGAAACAGTTGACTATGAATTGCTTTGGACTTTAAATAGCAAACTGGTGATACAAATGGACCTGAGATTGGAACAAAGATCGTGGCTGTTCTTGAGATGTTTATAAGACATCAAGTAGATAACATTAAACAAACACTCAAAGAAACATGAGATAAAAAGATTCTCACTAATTAACAATGATACAGATATACCAGTTCCCAGACGTGTGCCAGAGGTATTGATGTTTTGTGCAAAAGCACAGGCTTCACAGGCTGCCTTTTCACTTCAGTACAACATGTTCATTTTTGCAGTGCTGCTCGTTACTTATTTTCAGAAGAAACAGGACCAATGATATTAGTTAAAATGGTGGGGGGAGGAGTGCAGGGGGAAAGTAAGGATTGGGTTATCAGTTCTTGTACATCAAGATAAAGACTGGTGAGTTAAAAAGATGGAAGAGTTTCAGAAAGATTTAAAGATGCAAGATCACCATGGCAAAAATGTTTCATGCAATTCGCAACTCAAGAGGAAGCAAAGACAGCAGAAGGGTAAGAGAATAAAAGCATAATATTAGGTACAGTGATAGTGTGTGAGCAAAAACCAGGAATCTGAAGGAGTTCAGCAAAGTGTAGAGCTTATTCTTGCACAGCTAAAGACAACTGGACCTAAATCAGGCCTTTGCTTTGCTTACATTGCTGTCATATTTTCTCATTTCAATGAAAACATGTTTCAGGCTTATGATTATTTAATGTATGTCAGATTTGCATACTCAGGCAAAATGGGTTTTATTACCCATTTACATATTGAAGGTATTCTGGAAAGTCTCCTAAAGGATTGGTATAGCTGACTGAAAAGCAGAATATTCATGCTGTGAAGAATGTCAGCATTAAAGCAGAAAAATGTTGGATTTTCCAAATCAAAAAGAAAAGTAGAGTGTTCAATACTGCAAATTTGCTGGAGGTATTCTGCCACCACAGCTTAAAAGGTATCTTAGCTAGAGGAAAATTCTTTTCTGTCCTGTGTCCCTTTTGAATAAGCATAGCTTTGTTCACTCTCTTTCCTATTTCTCTGCAGCTAAGGTTTTGGTCATTTACTACTCCAGGGCCATTTATTTAGCCTTTGCATTTTGAAATCAAAAGAGTCTCTCTATGTCTTCAAACTTTTCTACTTGAGGAACATGAGTTTCAAAGTTATTTCAAAAAGCAGGGCTTGGAGTCACTTAGGCCAATTAGAAAATATTGCCTTAATCAACTTTGCACACTGATTAACCAGCTTCCTTTTCACAGAGAAGACTGTGACATTCTGTTCCAACAAAAGCAGCAGAACTATTTCTTTGAGATGGAATTTGTCTTTCAAAACTTCATCAGAAATTTGAGCAGAGTGGCATTTTGTAAATGCAGCAAAATGGCCTTTCTTTTATTCTTCCTTGCAATGCAGGAAGATGTGGGTTTGGGGTTTTTGAACCCTCAAACAGATTTAACAGTAACAATTTTTTGTTTTGAGAAAAAAAAAGCATTTTTTTTCTCAAGGTGTATAGAAATTTTCCATTTTTATAACATTCAGAAACCGGAGATTTAAGCTACAAAATCTTTGAATTTGGGTCTAAAGACCAGTTTTGTTTTTGCTGTTCCTCAATGCACACTCTAGATGAGGTGCACAGCACTAATTTTAAACAACTAATCTCAAATTACCTATAGGCGAAATGCATAAAACTAGTTTAAATTGTGCTGTCTTAAACTTCCAACTTACTGCTCTTTCGCCTCACACAGAACACTACTTAATGTCTAGGTTTTAATTTCTATCTGATTTTTTCTGAATTATTGTTGGGAGAAGTCTGGATGCAAATAAGACCATAAAAAACAATAAGTGACCAGCAAATATCTCAGAAACTGGCTGGATAATGAAAAATTTAACAAGGAGACCTTGTTTTCTGTTGAATTTCTCTAAACTCATCTTGAGATAAGGAAATGTAAATACAACCAGTATAAAGAGCATGATGACATTACCATAATTTGGAAGTCAAGTTTGTCAGTAAAAAGGGAAAGCAAATTGGATGTAATCAGAAGAGTCTAGACTAGAGAGAATGGTACAACCTCATCAGCCCCTGCCAGTTGATGCGCCAATTATGCCACGCACACTAATTGTTGGCTATCACAGCCTGAATCTGTGACAGGCATCTGCACAAGCATTTTAAATAATTTTTTCAGCCATTAGGATATAGAGAAATTGAGATTTCCACAAGCAAATGAGTGTTTGAACAGTTTCCACAACTATTTGTATTACACTTCCTTCTTGTCACCTGGATTAAACATTTATTTACACTCTTTTAGCCTGATGCTTTTCTCTCTTTCCTGCAGGAAGAAAACAACTTAGATTTACAACACAGTGTTTCATTACATGATGTTAAAGAAAACTAAATTACAGAAGTGTCATATCATAATAAACAACTGCTAAATTATTAAGCACTGGGTAGCAGATTTTGTCACTCTATTAACTGTTTATTCTAATCCCTGTCAGGGATTTTATATATTGTTCTTTGTTTTATAATAGTGCTTCATTAACCAAGAACTTTTCTGTGGCTGAGATTTTAGGGTCTGCCAGCCACACAGATGCTGCTCTTCTGCATCTGCATGTTGTCACAGCGTCACCACATAACACTGTGCCTCTGAAAGCCATAAATAAGTGATTTGGAAGGCAAGGGTCAGGACCTATGCCCTTTTGAACCCACGCTGCAGCACTTAATGGGGGCTCCAGATATATTGCTCTTTCCTCTGTATTTCCAATTATTTGAAAGCTCCCTTTAGATTATGTCACACATTCACTCTCCTCCCCACCACCCTTCTCCCTTTCCTCCTCCCCCACTGCTTGGCTCATCATCTATCATAGCGTAATTCAGTGTGAAATAGCATGGTGTTGGAAAACCAAAAGGGAGCATTTTCTCCACATCAGATATTTGTTATCAATTCGAGCAAAGAAACCAATTCCAAATGTATGTAGACACTGGATTGCTGTCAAAGAATCCTCATTTATTGTGCCAAAGCTATTTTATTTTCACATGTGTTGAATGTAAATTGGCCCTTGGTGGTGAGGGTTTTTTATTTCACATGGAAGCATCAATGCTGCTTTAATCCTGCTTAATTAGGACCAATTTAGCATGCACAGGATAGAAAATATTGTGAACATCTATTTACCAGTTAGTATACTTCTTGACCAGGCACTGAACAGATAAGCTGTCATTATGAAATGAAAAAAACCTATATGCATACAAGTGACATTATATTTAGAATCATCTAGCAATATTATACAAAATAAAGACATACAGAAATTCAGATTTTAAAAATCTATCTTCAGGTTATGTGTAACTCATGAGTATTTTGTTTTTCTTTTTCTGAAATTAATTGCCCTACCACCATATAGTATTTTTAAACAGCTAAAATCCCAATTCTGCTAAGTCTTTTAAGAATGTCATGCTTGTGTGATGTTAAAGAGGACATTATTTGCTGTCTTAATAACAAAATTTATTTATCATATTTATTAATTAATTATTTCGAGTCTACTTATTTTTCTATTCACAAAATACTTGCTTAATTTGCTGATTGGCACCCTATAGTCCATTATCATTGAAAATAATGAAAAAGCTTGGAAACTTACAACAAATGCTTATGATGTGGAAGTGATAAATAGAAAACAATTTGGATGAAGCAGCAAGACAATAATTCATTTTTATTATTATTACAATCAAGTTAATTACTGTTTCATTTTAATCCACTTTTCATCAGACTTAATCACACAAAGTTTTTCCAGATGACTAAAACCTTATTCCTTATAGAACCTGAAGGAAATTGTGACAAAAGGAGTCGAACAATGCATTACCATACTGATGATAGGAAATTTTGAGCTTCTTCAACATTCTTTTTTGACTTCTCAACAACTTTTTCTCCCATCCTGTTACCAACACAAGCCAGATTTACATTTTTTTGTAAGTTTCTAGGTGGGCCATGTTTCGATACATGCATCAGGCATAGTGATTAGGGGCCATTTCAGTAATTTATAATTGTTATCACATGTATAAGTGAAAGAACATCCCAAAAGCCAGATATATTCTAGGTGATTTTGGTAAATGTTAAGGTTATGATTTTCTTAGCACACTCTAAACTTGCCAGGCAGTTTAAACAGTGGTATCAGTCACAGAATCACAGAATGAACAGTTTGGAAGTGACCCTCAAGGATCAAGTCCATCTCTTGGCCCTCCATAGCAGCATCCCCAAGAGTCACACCATATGCCCAAGAGTATTGTCCAAATGCTTCTTGAACTCTGTCAAGAAGAGACAGAGTGACAATTCTAAATGCCTGCTTAAGTCCACAGCAGTCACAGGATGGTGTGAAGAGCCTTCGTGCTTCCAGATTTTCCACTTTTACAAAGCTCAGTCCAAGTACTTCTCTCATTAATACTTCCCATTGGCATATGGCAAGTCCTGGAGTTCACTTGTCCAGCTGGTGAGCTGTGGTGCCCTAGGTGTGCAGGGCAGTAAGAAGGCAACAGGGAATGAGGAACATTTGTGAGGGAGTATTTTTCACATCATTGTCCCAGTCAGCTGCTCTGGTTTGGATCACCTGAATACTAACTGTGGCTAAGCTACAGCTGTAGGGACAGGGCAAGCCAACAGTGCAGGAGAAATCTGCTAAAGGGAAGGCAAGATTTAGGGGATGTTTGTTTAGGGAATAAGGACCACACCTCAAGTATTTCTTAAATGGGATGCTCCTCATACGTAGCAAACTCATTCCCAAAATCCTTACCCTTGCAGATGAGTCCAGATGTAGTGGAAAGCTCTTGTGGAAAGCACATTCACAAATTCTTTTATTTTTGTGGTCCTTGGAATGTGTAAATACCAGAAAGGGGCCAGGGAGAGAGTTACTGTTGGCCTGAACTATACCAGGTGTTAGGACTGTGCTGTCACTTAATGAGGAAGGGGCTGGTGCCCTGTGCCCAGAAGCATGCCCCAACTCTGCCGGCGGAACTGGGCTATATGCAGGCTAGGACACATTTAGTCTGCAGTGCCCTTCCAAAAAGACCATACTGAGTATACATTTTGGGAACTGGCAGTAAAATATTTTAAGCAAACTGTTTGGCTTATGCGACTGTATGAAGCACATGCACACTTTTGAATAGTTGCATCTCTTTAAATACCACTTAATTTACACTGAATTATTTCAGTGAATGTTCTTCCTGGCAAAAGAGTGGAAATAAAGAAAAGAATTAGCAAGACAAATAAATTTCCTTCTAATAAGATTTCTCTGCTACATTCCTCATCCCATAAAGCAAGTGTTAAAATACATGATGAGAATGAAACACAAACTTCCTTTTTTTTTCTACAGTAGGGTTTTTTTGTTTATTTTTAAACTAACTCTTGGATTTTACTTAATTGTGATTTTATTTAACACTCTATTTAAAAATATACATTTATGACTCAATTTTATACACCTTTTTTATTGGCACTAAACTTGTGCCTTGAATTATTCTAAAATTCACCATGAGAACTGGGAATCTACCTGGCTTCAGTGATATCTGTGCTGGTCTGACAAGTTACCTTTACATCCACCACCCATTTGTATGATATGTTTTATCTACAAAAAAAGAGGTGGCTGTTTCAGGCAAGTGCTTTTTTTTTTTTTTTTTTTTTTTTACTTTAGAGCATTTTTGAGATACCTAAAACACCTAAAAGTGCTCTCATTTGGTTGCTGAGGCAGCTGAGAAATCAGTTCATCTAAGTGCTGGAAAAAGCATCGTCTGATTTACTGATGCAGGCACTTCCTAATTGCATAAGCAAAGCAAGCAGGAACTGGCCAGGCAGTTTTATGGCATCTCTCAATCATGGCACTCAATGCTTTTCATGGAGTTATTAAGTATACAGAAGATGAAAAGGAAATGCCTGCAGTTTGGCTTATAGTATAACTAAAATGTTTTTTATATATATATGTATATATATATATATATCTGCTAGCACACAAAGAATATTTTAAATTTCCTAGGCTTGATTCACCCTGTTTCAATGGCTCAGAACATCTCCTTCAGTAACTCACAACTAATGTGAGTTTTATTTGTTTTAGTGCTCTGTGACACTCACTAAAATAAATACCCAATCACTTTAACAGTCTCCTAACTGTGAGTGCCTGCTGCAAGAGCTATTATTTTATAATCTCTAATTCCCAACTTTCAAATACCTTGAAGATACGGAATTGAGAGAGAAGTGAACTATATTGAATGGTAAAAGACAGATGGGCACGGTAGGCAAACCTAAGAAAGGGTAGCTCTAGGCACCTTTCATCAAAGAGAGACTGTCATTGGAACAATTTAGTCATCCATTCAGTGCAACCTATTTTAACACTTGGCTTGAAGTCTGTGGGATCTTAGGCACACTTGTAGCTCAGTGTTGCTAATGAGGTACTTACTGCTTTTTTACCTGGGGCTTTATTCTCTAAAAGAGATGCCTCTACCGTTTTCCTTGCAGAGTAACAAAAGAATTGCTATTGGCAGCAATTAAGAGGTTTGAATACCATTTACATTTCGTTATCTCTCAGGTCAGTTAGACACTTGCACAAGACAGTTTAAATTGAAATACTACTTTGATTCATTTTTTTAAAAGCATATTAACTTCAATCATAAAATAGATGACACCTGAAGTCACATCTCACCTCTGGTCTCATAATGGAATTCAGTGTTTAATCTTCTTCTGTTAGTTTAGACTAAAAATTTTTCTGTGTGTAGACTTTATCCTTTTCAGGAGTCTTTTGTGCAGCTCTGACCACATATGAGCTGTGTCATGGGGAGTAAGCCAGTAGCCACTCTGTGTAGGTGCCTGGCAGCCTGGATAACTCCTTCACTCTTCCCTCCCCGCCTTCACAGAGGAAGTGCCTCACTAAAACAGTGCTCTGAGATACTCTAAATCATCGACTCCTAGGAGCTTCAAGGACAGAACTTTAAATTCAGCCTCGGGATAATCAGGGAACAAGACCCAAGCACACAGACAGACTGTTATCGAAGGATCTGTCACTTAACTCTTCTCTACTCTCACTGTGTAAGCAGACACGCTGAGCTAGGATTAGACACTGCAGTCCCCTTCTGATAACACACTTTGGATGGGCAGAGCACCGTTCAGTGGTCAAGACCCAAACCCCTCTGTCTTTTCAGAAGGATGCATTGCGTTGATCAGCCTCTGAACGTGGATGAACATTTGGAATAAGCATGTTCAACACCTGCTGTTGAATTTGACCCCAGTTGCAAGGAACAGGCTAATAATACAGCTTGGATCTAGTGTGCCTTCCAGAAACATCCACAGAAACAGCCTTCAGGCTTGTGAGGGCCCCCCAGAGCGTGCCAGTGAACAAGATTCTTCTCTATGCCACCAGCACACCAGAATCTAGAGATGAGTGCTAATGAGACAAAAGCAAGAGGTGAGGAGGACAAAAGAATACTACACAAAACTGCTGCTGCCAAGTTCAATTGTTTTGCAGTAATTATGATACAACAGCCTGCCTTTTGACATCTTGGAATATTGTCTCTTTCTTCTTCCTGAGATCATCGTGCACAACCATGATGAACATAACATGAAAGTGATAAAGAAGAAGCAATAAGTTCAGATATCTTATTTGAAGAGCAAAGGAAAAAAACACCCACCTGTGAATGTCTTTATCCTGCAAGTGAAATCTGTCATGCTATTCAGGCCACTTCATATAAGTCCATAGGTGAAGAAACATTGTGATACAGAAACGACACTGGTAGATGATGAAATCAATAACAAAAAACTGTTCCAATACATCTAGAAGTTGCTGTTTGGTTGGCTTTTTTTTGTTTCTTTTTTCCTTGTTAGAATGGGGTGTTCAACCCGCAGGAGTGGGAGGCATCAGAAAAATTCATGGATCCTCTGGTATGCTGCAATGCTGTAACCTCAAATGATACATAAGGCTTAATATAAACTCATTTATTTTCAGAGAATTATTTCAATCCAGGTTGTTTTATTAATATTTAAGGGGGGGGAAAGCACAGATTTATATAAAATATCATTCTAATTTTATTTCTGTATTTATAGACAGCAAAAAAATTATAAAATGGTTGAACTGTTTGCAGGGTGGGGATGAACAGCACATAGCTCTATATATATAATAAATATTACCAGTATATAGTTTTACATAGGTTTTACATTTATAATGTATATATTAACTACAATTTTATGTAGTAATAGAAAGCTATGTGCATGTAGCTTTTCATTCATATTTCAGTTCAAACCACTCTTTTTTACATACTAAAGGGAAGGTGGTTGAGTTCACAAAAGCTTATTTATACAGAGACCTTGAGAGCAGTCTAAATGACAGAATGGTTAAACACAGATGCCTGCCAGTTCTTTATCTTCTTTATCACTAACATTGTTGCCTTCACAGTGAAGATACAAAAGGAGAAAATGTACTATAAATAAGATGTGAAGTTAAGATAAGACATACTATCACTTCCCTACTATATATGTCAGCTTGACCTTGAATAACTCAAGATAGATGTCTCCAAAGATTATATAGACATAATTTTTGACTACATGCAAAAGGGATTCAGAAGCAGATATTATTAAGGACGTGGTTTGAAATCTCTTCTAGCTGACTATTCCCACACAAAAAATTTCCCACATTCTCTGCGTCCATTGGGATGTATGATCATACAGCTGGATCATAGCAGAGTCCTAGACAGTTAAAATAGAATGGGGCATTGATGTTTGAAGCCCTGACCCTGCTCACTGCTCATACATGATACCAGCCTTATTAACAGGAAACAGGATGTGTGTCTGGAAACCATAATTTAGGAGAAATGCAGACTTTCTTTTTTAAAAATAATTTACTGGACTATTGGTAAAAAAAACTTCTTGCTGAAGTATGTCTTCCATCCAATGGAAGATTGGGAAATTTTTCGGGAGAACAGAGCAAAGTAGGAAGTCCTAATAAGCTCTGAGCATGGGCCTGGATAGCTGAGGAAGTATAAAGGAAGGGAAATCAAGAAAGGGGCTGGTAAAAAGCACAAGTAGAAAAGAGAAAGTGGGAAGGAGCACTAACAAAGCTGAAGGCAAGGAGCAAAGCTGACAGGCAAGAGGAAGTCTCACACTTGGTGGGGAGGATGTGAGGAAAATTGTAGGAGTTAGCCCAGGGCTTTACTGAAGAGGGAAGGTTTCAGCAAGATGCCTAAATAAGTATGTGCCTGGATATGTGTAAGGGTGAGTATCTAGACACAAAGACAAAAATATCAGGGAGCTGAGCTTGGATATAAAGTGTTCGAGCAGAAGAACAAAAGAAGGATCAGTCTATTTCTGGGCTCTGCGTAGGGGAAATTAAGTCAAGCTGGTTGAAAAACTGTGTCGACAGGGTGTTCAGGCATTTCTATCATGAAGATACATAATTATAAAAACAGCCAGATATTATATGTTCCTGCTTAACCCTCCAGACTTGTTCATTTGAAGAAATGTGCCTAAGGTTCACAACTGTAATTTTCTGCACTTTTCTGAGCTAAAGCTCTGAACCATTTCTGAACTTCGGAATGGAACTTTTAGAATACATTTTTATCTTTTCAGAGGAAACTTTACACTTTAAGACTCTACTTTGAATAAGAAAAATATTTCCTATTGAACATTTACTTTCTCCTTTGAAGTCTAGCTTCAATTCAAAACACATCTGTTTCAAAGATAAATCAAAGCTGATGCAGCAGCTTGTGTTCAAATGAAAACACACATATACTTTTTTTTCAGCCCAGAATTTGGGATCTTTAGGGTTTTAAGGCCTCAGTATTTAAAATAACTTCAAGACTGTGATATGTACAGGCAAACCTTATGGTGTTTTGGTTCTCTGTACTTTTGTTGGGTTGAGGGAGGTGGGGGATGTTTTTTACCTAGTCTTTTAGCTCAGCCGTAGCATATTCATTTCAGAAAGCCTGTTCTAAGTAAGTTGGATTTTTAAAGGAGACAAAGACTTTGGGAAAGCCAAGTCAGGGATGTTTGAACTTGAGTGGTCACTAGTAGACAGACAAGTCATGTTGTGCATGGAGCTTTGACTGAAGCCTGGCGATAAGATCAGAGCTGTGGAATACTTGCGTGAAGGTTTCGACAGACTAAAATTGGAAAGGTTTATGACCTTAACACTGGGGGTGTCCAGGTCAAGAAATGTAGTTAAAGATACTTATTTCTAGCCCCAAAGGTAATTATCCATTATTCTAGTGAGGGAAGGAAGAGGTCAGCATGTGGAAATGAGAAAAAATAAATTATAATTAATTTCTCAGGAAAGACAGGATTAGGGAATAGTGTTGAAAGACAATGTAAGAGTCAAATTGAGAAAAAGCCTGAGTGTCATTATCCCTGTAAGCACTGCCGCTCACACATTGCTGTGTGCTGTTGGCAAGCTGGAAACTTGCAAGTCTGGTTTCTCCAGACAAGTTTCTTAGCTATAATTTCTTTCCAGAAGCAAGTTCAGGTTGCCATAATTTAGGATTTCAACTTGAAAACTTGAGTAGAATTTACTTATTTTATTCTAAACTAGAAAAAAACCCAAAAAAACGAAAACCAAAAACTCAAAACCGTTTCTACTAAGCCCACAACTCTGTGGCACAGCCATGACACAAAGACCCCATATACATTAAATGCACTGAAGTATGTACTGGATACACTGAAAAGTTTTGTCGCTATGCAATGGGTTGCCAGGTTAGTACCAGTTGAGGATGCAATGATCAGCTGGGTGTAATGCAAACCTCTGCAGAGCAGTCATGTTACAACACAGTGAAATCCCAAAGGTGGGAACACTATTTGAAAGCATTTTGACTCTGTGATCTCATCGGTTTTAGTGGGTTTCTGACAAACACAAGCACAAAGAGCCACTCAGAACTCAGTGAGTGTTAACTAAACATTCCAAAATGCAAAGAAGACAGTTCTGTACTGGGACAGTTTAAGGCCTAGAGGTTCATCTGTATGCTTTTCTTTTCGGGACGGAATTTAAATAGTACATAAATTTGTGCTGGTTTTTTTCACACAGCACATTTTCACACAGGCTATTTCAACTACAAAATGATTCATGTACACCAGTTCTAGCACCAGGCTGGTCTAAATGACACTATTTATCTCACTTAATCAGGAAGCCCACCTGACCCAAGTGTTCCATTAAAACAGCTGGAGATTTTGAATAATTAGTACCTCATAAAGAATAGCTGTCAAGCAAGTTAGAGCACATTTTTGCAGCAGTCAGGCAGTATTCTGCACTCATTATCAAATCCAATAAAATGTTGGTCCATTCATAGAGGTTTCTCAGAGAGAAAAAGCAGTACAGTTTGTTGATAAGTGCCTGAGAATGTTCATTTAACAGCTCTAAGTTGCAAAAGATGCACATTTCTCTAGCTCATTTCATCCACAAATGTTTCACCATTGACCTACCTAGACTTTAAACAAGAAATTCACAGTATCTGAGATGTCATTAAGTCAGTGGTAACCCACTTTGACTCTGCTAATGTCTTATCTCTTCCTGAGACGATTCAGAGTCTGAAAGCAACTTTCACTTTAATGTTTGTTTTTCATACACACGGAATCTCAGTCCTTCAATCTCTCTTCTGGGTCCTGAAATTTCCCTGGTAACAAATATTTCTGTCTGTTACAAAAAATAGAGCCTGTGCTCTTGGAAGTAGAAAGAGAACATGGATCCATCCTTAGTGAGCTGTTTCTGAGGGTCTCAATGTAATAAACCAGTCAATTGGAATCCTTGCTTTTGAAAATGTAAATAACATCATTGGCACCTGAAATAAATTCCTTGAGACCTTCATTATTTTCAAGGAGTCACCTTCTTTCAAGGATTTTGATTGAAATTCGTGCTGCAGTATGTGAATTCAAAGCCCAAGCTAGTTCAGTGAAAAGTAAAAGCATAAGCCCCTCTGCAATTTTTGCCTTCACCCGTTTCCACCCTTTTTCTTTCTGCCCCACTCCATGCACACCTTTCTATTAGAATAAACCATAAATAACTCTCACAATACTGTGCAGAGCAAGATGAGAACTTATTTCCCCTCTAAGTATTCAAATAAAACAGATGGAATATTTACCTACTGAGCATTTGTTAAGGAAAAAATAAGTGTGGGATAGAAGGCTTGTGAACAACAAAACTTGAAATCATCAATTCCTTTTAGAAATTGCAAAAAAATCATGATTTCATCCTGTATTTCAAGTATTATAGAATCCATGTATTTTAAACCTGCAAGATGGCTCCAAAATTGAGTTAATTTTCACTGTGAAAATTTATTTTCAATTTTTTTATTTTCACAACAATATATTTCTCCCCTTCTCTTATCAAACCACAAACTTTCAAGCAAAAAACGGGTTTTGCAATTAATAGTATATTAGTTAAAATGCACAAAATAATACATGATTTGACCTTAATGCATCAAGTAGCTAAATTTGGAAAAACTGCAACAAAATATTCAGAGCAAAATTCAAAGGGAAATTGGCTTCTTTTTGATCTGAATAGCCTATGGTTTTCTTAAACTATAGGAGATTGACTCTGAATTCTTGACTTCTGCATGAGAGAATTTGGACTGTAATCTCTAAACTCCACCAAGAAAGTCCTAAATATACCCAGTGCCACCCAGAGGCATAAAAAAATTTTCCCCACTTCTTCTTACTTATACCCCTGTACAGGGCTTCACTTTCTGCTAAAGTTGATCAACTGTACCCTAATGGAGAAGTCATTATGACTGAAGTCAGTGTTACATATTCACTGATCATCAAAGCTAGTGAGTTGAAATATGTACTTCACTGAGAAATATTTTTCTGCTTAAGAAAGCACTTCTTTTTTTAGTTCACTAAGTTTATTCTTTTCACATGCTCCCTTTGCGTGTACCTCAGCTTGGCAACTTGATGGTGATCTTCAGTAATGATATTCACTTACTTAAAATTTCCTCAAGCAATAAATTTATTCACTGGCTTTTAAGCTCTGAAAAAAAAAATTAAAAAAAAGCAGCACTGCAGTATCTCTGTATCCACTTATTGGGCAGTACTGGTGAGAAATATACATCCTACTCACAAGGATTGAAAATTCATAATGTTTCTGAAGAGAAGCACTAAACTGATGTTCATTGAATTTACTGCTAGCAAAATCAGAGCAGGATAATGAGAAGTAAAATAAAGCTTTAAAAACACCTTTCCTCTACCCCTCCCTCCTTCCCTGCTCTACCTCCTACCCCAGAGCTGCAGGGAGATGAGGAATGGGGGTTATAGGCAGCTCCTCACAAGTGGTTTCTGCTATTGCTCAGGGAGAGGAGTCCTTCCCCTGTTCCACCATGGGGTCTCTCACATAGGAGACAGTTCTCCACTGACTTCTCCAAAGTGACACCATCCCATAGGAGGTAGTTCTCCACAAACTTCTCCAAGGTGACATGATCCCACAGGAGACAGTTCTCTACAAACTTCTCCAGTGTGAGACCATCCTACAGGCAACAGTCTTCCACAAACATCTGCAACGTGGTCATTCCTCCATGGGGTGCGGTCCTTCAGGAACAGCCTGCTCTGGAATGGGCTGCAGGGGCACCTCTGCATCCCTGTGATGCTCCATGGGCTGCAGGGGCACCTCTGTATCCCTGTGATCCTCCATGGGCTGCAGGGGCACCTCTGTATCCCTGTGATCCTCCATGGGCTGCAGGGGTACAGCTGCTTCACCATGGTCTGCACCATGGGCTGCTGGGGAATCTCAGCACTTCCTGCCCTGTCACAGACATGTTTTATGAAATATCCTTTCCTTAGAATTTTTTCTCCTGAGAAGCTGAAAGGCCTCAGGAACAAAATGTAAACAATGATTATCTGCTGCTGTGGGATGCAACAGGTGGATCTGTGATTGGTCTCATGTGATTGTTTCTAATTAATGGCCAATCACAGCCCAGCTGTCTCAGACTCTCAGTCAGACACAAGCCTTTGTTACCATTCTTCTTCTTGGTTGCTAGCCTTCTGATGAAACCCTTTCTTCTATTCTTTTGGTATAGTTTTAATATATCATTTACTTTTAAGACAATATATGTCATAAAATAATAAATCAAGCCTTCTGAAACATGGAGTCAGATCCTTGTCTCTTCCCTGGTCCTGGGACCCCTGCAAACACCACCACACTGCCCTTCCTTCTTAAGTGACCCTGGTGTCTGCAGGGCCATTCCCCTAACATGTTCTCACCCTGCTCTTCTCTGGCGGCAATTATATCCGCACAAAAGCTTTTTTTTTATTTTTCTTCCTCTTTTTAAATATGTTATTACCAAGGTGTTACCATCATTTCTGATTGCTCCAGCCTTGGCCATGGCATATCCCTCTTGGAGCCAGCAGGGATTGGCTCTGCTGGACATGAAGGAAGTTTCTGGCACTTTCTCACAGAAGCCTCACCTGTAGACTCACCTCCATTACCAAAACCAGGCCATGCAAGCCCAATACATTCTATCCCTCACCTCTGTGAATCACATATTTAAGGATTATCACTAAAATCCACATTCATCACACAACCAATACTCACATCAACAAAAACAACCAAACAGAGCAAGACAAAAATTTCTCCCAACCAAAATCAAAATAATATCCTACCAACACATTAAAAAAATGGACAATTTAGACAAAATCCACCCCTTGTCCCCTCACCATAATTACAAAAAATCTCCCCATGATCATTCTACTCTCTGAGTTGTTCTGTATTTCTTTTGCCAGTTACCTCTCCCAGTTACTATCCTTATCTCAAAACCTCATGACCTCAGGTTTTGATACCAATGGGGAACCACATCTCAGTCTCCAGTGTGACATGTGGAGATAGTCACCCTCACACTGAGTCACCTTAGGTACTTGTAAGTTAATCTGTTATTATCCAGTTTTACCAAAAGAAAAAATACTTTTGTTATGTTCCTGCCATGCTTACACAATGGTCCCTAGCCAAATAAGTTCTCACCATGACTTACAGCCACCAAGCCCCACGATAAAGGTGACAGTGTTTTAGTTCCTGACCTTCACTTCAACTTTTATTTGCTACCCAGAAATTATTTTTGCTCCAACCATCCCATTTCTAATTCAGTCCCTCCTTCACATTTCCTTCAGAGGGCTGCAGGGGAGCCATTCTATGCCTTTAACGCAGACAGAATGACAGAACATTCTGACTTGCAAGGGACCCTCAAGGATCATTGAGTCCAGGCAGTCCTATATCTTCTCTAAACTCTAGAAAAACTGCTTGTAAAGCTCTGTCATTTTCTCTCTGTAACATCCTTTCCTTTTCTGGAAAATAGCACCTCTCTCTCTTCATGCTGGACATTTAATTTCTCAGTTCTAATTAATAATTTATTAGTGGTTGTGAAGTCTCCCTCACTAGATTCAAGAACTTTCCAGACACAAACCTGTGTGTTTTACTCTGGGATGACCCTGCTTAAGCAGGGAGGCTGGATCAGATGACCCACTGTGGTCCCTTCCAAACCCACTGTGGTCCCTTCCAAACTTGCTCATTCTGTGATTTGGTCATTCTGTGAAAAGAATTAGTGACACAGAAAGCAACACATCTATATTTTTTGTTTCTTTGCTTTTTAATTTCTTTCCTGGTTTCAGCAAACTGAAGAGTGATTTCTTCATATAAAATCATCAAATACGACGTATCCTCTGTCTCTGCCTCTCTGTAGCTTTTCTCAACTATGCTTCATGATATTAAAATGAAATTAGCCATGCAAAAACCAGCACATGTCATCTTGGGTGCCTATGTCTGACTATTGCTGTCCCTCTGTACAGGCTCTCTCCAGGTGATCTCGCTGCCTCAGTGGGTAGAAAATCCAGAGGAGCAAACCCAGTGGATCTGGATGATCTCTGGAAAGTGGTGTGTTCCAGCTGACCCAGGTCTGTGTAGACTTTGCACAGCCCTTCCTGACTCCAGACTGAAGCTGTTCTCGAGCCCACTCTGTGGAAATGCTTTCCCCAGGAAAAGTCTGCTGTTCAATAGGCTTTTGCTCGTTCTACAAGCATTCCAGAAATATGCCAGAGGATGGATTGTTACTAGATAGACTGGAAAAGTTGCCAGCAAATGTGACTGAAAACATCTTAATGAGCTTTGAAGTGCATTTCACATTAAAGAAACACTTCTCCTGAATTAGTGTGTAGTGTAAGCAGCCCTTAGAACTGGAGTACTGCAACTTCATCAAGTACTCCATGCCTGTCCCATCAACTGCTACATGATTCAAAGATGTTTTTTCACTGCAATTTAGAGTGGCCCTTAATTTGGGGAAATGACATGGTAATCTGGATTTATTTTATGTTTTGACACCAAATCACATACTTTTCAGTCAAAAATTCCCCATCTATAGAATAATAATTCCTTTTTCCTGTTCCCTTACAATCACCTACACCCCCAGTTTAGACCATGATGTCCCTGGTCTGCTTGAAAACACAAAACTGAGATTAGGAGGTACTAAAAATAATGTTTACTCAAAGGATTCCACCAAGTACTGGCTTTGTGGGGTTGTTTGTAAAACCTGTTTAGCACAGAACAGTTATCACATTGCATATCTCCACATTATATTTTCAGGCTTCTTACCAAGGCAGGATGCATTAAAGCAGTTGTGAATTTCTAAGCTGAATTATTCCTTTTCAGCAGTGTAGTTTACATTGCTCTCTAATAATCTGGGTTGGCTGTCAAGAAAATACAGAGACAGAGCAATAGCAAGTGCCATGTCACTACAGAGCTCAGTAACATCATTATCTATTCAGTAATCTTACGAGTTTATTTTCTCTATTTTTATGCTCACCCTATATCATTTCCACCTAAAAAGAGAGAAAGTTTGTGTTTTCCCTGCCTTCACTGTGTTATTCTCTTACAAGTAGAGCAGGACAAAAGAACTGGAATAATTCCTGATGCTGTGGCTCTGTGTCCTTCTCCTAATAAGAATTATAAGTTTGAATTTAGGAACATAGTAAGAAAAATGCAAAGAGAAATTCTACTGACTGAGACAGTTGACATGAGTAGATATTACTGTGAGTACAAAAATAGCTTCTTTAGCAGGGTTTTTCTAATGGCTAAGATTTTACATATATTTAAGCCATTGTTCCATTTTGAAGTTCAATTAAGCAAAGGTTTTCACATCTTTACTCATATATGTGAGATCAGACTAACACACCATTCTGTTTGCAGTTTTTGTTCATAAAGAATTGTGCAGGGTCCAGCAATTTCACAATGTAATAGCATGTTTTATCACTTGAACTAATTAGAATGTATATTGTCAGTATTGAAGTATTTGTTCATTGTGTTAAACATCATATCGATTACAAGACTGCACATCTAATGCAAAAGACTTTTAATACTTTGATCCTTTCAGACTCAAACAGCCTCACTCTTTTTTTCCTTAGCCATGCTCTGCTGAATCTCATGCCAATCCTCTCTCTCATCTCACAGTCAATTTAGGACCTTTAGATGCCTCAATTTAGAGTTGTTTTTTTTTTTCACCAAAGCCAAATATTTGAGTGAAAAGGACCTCTGAAAACTTGGATCACAAAAAAAAACTTTATTACTATTCACATGGAGTAATGCTACAATGACAATATGAGCACTCTTTTAGCTGCATGGATCTATTCTGGTTTGCAGCTGAACACAATCAGCAAACCCCAGAGAGTCTGCAATTCTCCCTGTTCCACAGAGGAGATGCTGGACAGAGATACTGGACCACAATGATAATAATAATAATGATAATGATTTTTTAAAAGGCCCTAAAATACTTTGACACTTTGAAGCGATGTCTCAGCTTCCTTATAGTTCTTTGTACCGTGCAGAGAGTTTAAAGTTCTGCTGTAGCAATACCAGCTCTGGCTTCCAAGACACCACTGCATGCATAATGTGGCAGCCATCTGAAAGCAGCAGAGCAGGTAGGGGTATTGCTTTGATTTTCTATTGCTGTTGTTGTTTATTTGCATAATTTGGAGTCAAAGTCCTTTCTCTCCTACTGCATTCAATACACACCCTTCTTTTTCTAATAAACTGTGCAGCAGCATGTAGGTACTGGCAGATTGCAAAATGCAAAGAAGTTTAGATTAGTCCCTACAAAAGAAAGCAAGAGAAATGGGAAAAAAAGCCCAGAAAACACAGCATTGTTTTTCTATTAGTTTGCCAGATGTGATAACTTAAATAAGAGCTGAAACAGAGGATTTCATCGTTCTTCAAGCTTCAGTGATCTATTGTTGGTCTCCTTTACTTCCCTTGATTGTCTTCTTTTTAAGTTTTTCTTTAAACTTTAAAGACTTTAGTCCTTGAAAAGCTTTCTCAACCCTTGAACACTGCTTTGTGTGATACAGTAGGTAGGTGAGAGAGATTGGAATGGGGGGAAGGTGAAGAGAACTCTAGCAATGATAGTAAGTCTGAACACATTAGGCTTAGTAAAACTCCATTTGAAATACTGATAAAAATCGAAATTATTGAGAAATTGAACACAGATGTTAAAATATAAAGAAATACATTTTTCAAAGAAATGAGCCTGTGTTTTACAATCAAGAACAGAATTCTGGTATTTAAAAACTTAAGGCAAGGCATGGTCCTCTGAAACAGGCACAGCTCTCACCTAAAACAGATAATACCCTCACTTGCCCCTAACATACCCCTCCAAAAGACCAATTCTCTTACATAAAACATAAGCCTGCACTTTGGGGTTAGGTACATTTATAAGTGCTGATAGTTGAAAAGCAGGGACATAAACCAAGGACTTTTTTTAAGATTTCTTTTACCAACTGCCTTTGCAGTAGCAGTACTATATTCTACTAGAAAAACACTCGCTAAAGAGTTCCAAGGTCAATTCTTATCTCCTGATACAATGTCAAATATCCAATAACATTTTCAGCCCACTAGGGACAGAACAGAAAGTTAACATGAAAATTAATAAATCACTGTCTTAACTGAAAAAAAAAAAATGAACCTTTCAACCTTTCATCTACAATGCTACTTGCCCTTGGGCAACTAACTTGGAACAACTCTTAATTAAAAGCATTTTTTTGGTGGGTTTTTTTTTTGTTTTTTTTGGGTTTGTTTTTTTTTTTGTTTGTTTGTTTGTTTTTTGTGGAGGAGCATAATACAAATACTTCAACTAAAACAGAAAACAGAAATACATAATGCATTTTAAAAAGCAGATTTTCTTGGAATACACTGGATACTAAGACAGAGAACTTAAATTTCTGCTCCCACGCCACAGCATTTTATTTACCTATATATTTATAGGGGGTTATAGTTTATTGCACACAGCACTAGAACAACATAAGGAAACCACAAGATAAAGCATAAATATTCTCATAAAACAAAATACCTTTTTAAGGAATCATTATTTTTCCTGGAGTATTAAGAGACCAGTATTCTGGATCTGGAAAGCAGTGCATTTATTTTGGTGAAAAGTACTAGTTTCCCAAAACCATGCAAGTATTCCTCAGTGAATCTGTAATGTCATGCTCATGTTTAAACAAAAATTAAAGTTTAAAAACTACATTTTAAAAATAACCAGACTGAAATTTATCTGTGTTTAGGACTGTAAAAAGTCATTCAGAAATACTCAGCTTCTTTTGCCACATGAAGCTTAGACAGTTGTATGGGGATTCAGGAACAGGAATGAAGATAATCTTCCTATTGTTACAAATTCCTTAATTTTTTTTCCCCTGAATAAAAGGGCAAGGCTAGGCAATATCTCATTAGAGATATGAAGACATCTGATCTCAGATTAACTACGTAACTAGAGCTTGTTGGGCATTTTCCAGCACAAGTCTGTTCACTTGAAAATTACATGAAAACTAGAAATTATCAGAAGTTAATACTTCCACAAATATATACTCCTCCATATGGAAAAAGAAAGACTTTCTAGTACTAACAAAGTAGAAGGAAAGCAAGAAATATCTCCAGGACTTGAGCTAAATCCACATAGGAAGCGTGTTCAAACTTTTGAAAATTCATTCAGGACAGCAACTTCAGCTATTACCTTGGGAGTTTTAGGTTATATCTATGTGGAGACAATCTGTATTTCTCTCCCTCTGGTCAGAGGCTCTTCATGTTATATAAAACATTATAACCGCATTTGGACACACAGAGAGATGGAAAGGGGGAGTAACTTCATAGTCTAATGATTAGGTACGCTAGAGAACAACATAAAAATCTCTCTACCAAAGAAAATGCATTATCTACCCAATAGAAATGGCTCAAACAGGAGACAGTGAAAGTGTCTCATGCTGGAATAAGCAGTATCCCAGTTATCCCAGTCATCCAGGAATTCACATCCTTGATGTGATTGAACTCCAATTTAAGGACTCTTCATCTGACATTCGCAGGTGGAATTTTTCTCATGTGTCACCTGAGAGCTTTAACATTGCCTCAGATATTCAGGATGTGAATTTGGTGCTTTTGCAGTTTTTTTTTGCTTTGATGGGACATGACTTGATCTTATTTCAGAATTACATATATTCTTAAACCTTAAAAAAGAAAAAATGCAGGTTTGAAAATGGAGCTTTACTAATGCTAACAATATTAGCTTTGATCAAACTCTATGCTTACTCAAGACTGACTTACTGATAACTAGCCATGGTAAGAGTCACTGATTTCTGCTTTGTTTGACTATTTCTTCTATCATACTAATTTCCTCTTAGTAACTCTTGTGTTTGCTCAGTGCCTTCTGAAATTCTGAGTCAATTTGCTTCTGTAAGTAGAATTAAATCACTTACATTTTCTTCATTAAAAATTCCACCTACTTCTTTTTTGTCCAACAAGAATAACTTTTTTTACTTAATTAGCAAAGACAAAACTGTCTACAAAAAATAAGAAAAAAATCAAAAGTTCTAAGACGTTATTCAGTTAAAGAAAAGGCTGTTCAGATTAAAATTCTTTCAGAAACACAGCTGACTTGAACTTTGACTATTTAAAAATCATTCAACTCTTGTTTCAGCTATGTCCTTATTGCACCATTGTCTTAAATACTATTTTGCAGATAAAACTACAAATCACATTTGGCTTGAGGCATATAGATCAGTAGAGATAATTCTTTTCAATGAAATTTTAGTATTTTACTTTTATTAACACATTCCAAAAGCTAAATATTCAAGAGACTTCAATATTAGGTATTTAATTCTATTGCTAAGTAGGAGTCTTTAAATGACAACATTCAGTTGTGTGAGATATTCCATTCATATTGCTCTGCTTGTGTTTTGAATCGTGGTGGACCATCTGCCAGCTGGGAAATCCCACTCCTGTTTGCAGCAGCACTGCAAATTCTATTGGTGTTTATGAAATAAAATAACTTGATTTAGGAAGCAAGGTGAAAGTCTTGTGCAGCACTTCAAAATTACTTAAATTAATAAATCAAGCAGTACAAGGCATTTTTATATCTTTCCCCAAGAATCACAGAAGACTCTCTTTGAATTAATCCCATTTTAACTGTATCTGTGAAGCTGTTATGTGTATTGCACCCCTCACTAGTGGTGGATGTGAGAGTCAGATCATACATTACTTGTAGAATTAATATTTTCACTTCCTTCTGTGACAGGAAACCTTTCCACCCTAAAATGTCATTTTCTTACCTTGTGGTATACTTCCTGGGATGCCACCATAGGAAGAACTTTACAGGCTCAAGCAAATCTCAATATTTAGAACCCTAAAGGAAAATTCTGCTCAGCTTGTTAGCTACTGTTCTCACATTAATGTATAATATCTCTCTCTTTGCAGGAAAATCCACTGAGTCTCATTTAACAAGCACTCTTTCACAACTCTTGTAGCTGGTCACACAAGCTTGATGGGAATTGAATTTCTGCTGCATCTTAAAAAGTTACCACTTCAAGTACACAAGTATTGATCATGAAACAATAGTTCTAACAATAAATTACAATTACCAAACCACTCCTTTACAAAAAGCCAACTAAACTCCAAATAAACTAGGAAGCCTAACCAATCAACATCCTGTATAATCCAGACAGCTGAATAGCATTTATCTCTATGGTAAAAGATGATTACTGAGAGACCTGAATTAAAAAGCAAATGACTCTGTCTTGGGTTTACAAATAAAATAAATTTATTTTACACTATTTTTTTTAAAAAAGTAATGCTTCCCAAGTGGCAGTAGCATTCTCATTATTCAGTGTCTTCAAAATCATAACACTTACTGAAATTCTGTAATACATTACTTTTGTACATTTCACGTATCTTACTTAATTATGATACATTTAAAAGGATGATTATTGCCATTTGTCTCTCCAGGCTGCACATAAAATTTAGTCTTTATAGTGGAAAATGGCAGAGTATTAATGCAAAGAATTGATTTCAGGCTGGCAGACTCTTCTTTACAGATGGAAAAACATTGTGTCCTCATACTAGTGGCCTTTTGTGAAGGCCACTGTTGCTTTTTGTAAAATCATTTTATGGTATTTTCCAATAGGTAAAAAACTTATCAGGTTTTTACATTTTACTTAAAAAGGGAACTTCTCCCTCTACAAACTTCAGCCTTTATTTGATTTTATAAAAAAAAGTCATTATGAAAGTAAATGCAATGCCAATTTGGACATATTTCAAATCAAAGACCATTATAAAGTGTCACATATCATTTTGTACTTGAAATTTTTATTTGATCAACATCATTACTCTAAAGCTTGTCCTATTGTTTAGCAAATGCATTCAATATAGAAGTAGATCAGGAACAATGGGTAACATATGCATGAGAGCTATATTTTGCTTCCCATGGATAAAATTTGCATAAATGTGGGAGTTAGCAAAGTCATGCAGCAGACCAAAACTAAATAAATGTAATCTTTAAATACAAAGCTCTACATAAACTATTAATATGAGAAATGGAATTTTGACATTTAGTTTTTAAAGGCTTCTGATTGAAGTATTCTTGAATTCTTTCCTTATTGTACATTTGCAAAATACAGCTGTACAACTTTACTGCAAAGCTTTTCATTATGGACAGGTAGAGAATTTTTTTTACCACAGTAATCCCAAATTACTGAAAGCTCTTCTAATGATGTAATACAGATTTTAGGGGGCAATTTAAAATCTCCTGACCTGTTAATGACTGTTCTCAAGAAAAGCTCCTTCAACAAGAGACAGAATGACAAGAGTGATTGCCCATTTTGAATTAATATTAAGGATTGACTCTTTTTAATTCTTTCAGAAGAATCTCAAAGGGAAAGATCAGATAAACTCCCACAACCTTCATTGCTCTGCCCCAACAACTCACTGCAAAGTACCATACCACTTCCAAAGAAAACAGCACAGCAGCATTACTGAGTTATATATCCTTGTTGGAGCCATTTGGAACATAATTGTCAAGTTTTGAAAATTAGGATAGCTCAGAAAAATTCACAACAGGATGTAAAACTACAGTATTTTTCCAATCTACATAGAATTAGAGAAACTTTTTGTTACTTATGGCATGGGTGTACCTCAATCTACTTCATAAGGTGAAGAATAAATAGACCTATCAGAACTGATGCTCCTTTTACACTAATGGCACTAAATTAAATGCAATCAAGGTACAGAAATTTAGTAAATTATCAGTTGGGGTATGAAATAGATATGCTGGCTCAGTGTGGTTAGTGTACTCTTTGCAACCACACAAACATGAACTTTCAGCTCACTTTGGGAACATTCTGTACACTTCAGCAAAGAAAAAAGTGAAGTCTCCTAAAGATTGAGTTTTGTTTCTGTGGCCTCTCTAACCTAAGTACACATTTGGGCCAGAGAAGAAACTCCAATAAAATCACAAATCCAAAAGAAGAAGAGAAAACATGCAACAGAGTTTGAGAAATACTAGAGAGATTTACTATGATAATTCAAGCATTTCCCAACTTAGAAATAATCACACGTTATTTTTTTCACTGAAATTGTCATTTGGCTTTAATTAAACTCACCTGAATGATACATGAAATGCTAGAGGAAATGTGAGATTACTCATCATGACACTCTCCTATAGCTTTTGCTGAAGACTGATATTTATCAAATTAACATTTAAACTGAGTAGAGAGAGAGGAGGGAAAAGTCTGACTTTTTCAAGAAATCATAGATTTAATAAACTTTAAATATGCCAAAACAGAATCCTTATTTAGATTCACTTGTGCCTCCTACAATGATGTGGCTTTTGATACGTAAAATTGACATTTCTTTTTCTCAAGTATTTTCCCTCTAGGAAAGGTATTTATTAAGCTTGAGACATCATGTCTTTTTGGACAGAGGTGACAGTTTACTGACACTTTTGTGCAACCATGGGGGAACAGTTCAAAGTGTTGGCAGCAGGATGGTTGTAGGGGTGACTCCTGTGAGAAGAGGCTGCCCCAGACTGCACACAGCCCATCCCAGACGGTTCTGTGTGTTTCCAGCTGGCTCCAACACAACCACTGAGCTGGCTGCTCAGCCAACATGGTGGCACCTCTGGGAAGAGTATTTAAGGAAGGCAAGACATGGCTTAGCAGCAGTGAGGCAGATGAATGAGGAAAACCCCCATGAGACAAGCAACCGCACAGACACTGAGGTGAGAGGAGGGCGAGGAGATGCTCCAGGTACTGGAGCAGGGACTTCTGTGCAGCCTGAGGTGAGTCCAGCTGAAAAAGTGCAAGGAGGAAGAAGTAACACAGAGGAACTATTCTGGACTGTCGACGGACCTCAATTCCCCCTCCCAACTGTGCTACCTTAGAGTGGGAAGTAGAGGGGTAGGAATGAAGGAGTGAGTTTGAGCCTGGGAAAACGGGTAGAGAGGAAGGTGTTTTAAATTCTTTTTGGTTCTCACTATCCAAATCTATTTTATTTAGCAATAAATTAAATTTATCCTCCCCATGCCTAGCCTCTTCTGGCCTTGACTGTACTAGGTAAGGGATCATTATCTTGACCCATGAGCCTTTTCATTTTGTTTTCCTTCTTCATTCTCTTGAGAAAGGAGACAGAGACTATCTTGGATGGGTTTCTGGCAGCCAATCAAGGTCAACCCAACACAGTACCTAAGTTGCATAGCCTATTTTTGAAAACTATCATCTGTTATCTATCTTAAGAAAAATATGCTAGGAGTTTAGAAGGGTAGAGCAGTTACAGCTGCTGAATAACATTCCAGTGCAGCACTTGGCTGGGTAAGTTAAAAGGTGCTTCTCAGCCATTTATTTTATCATACACATAATTACTGGTCACAGCTTTTAATTAGATTACTGCATGCCAGCTATGCCACGACTGTTTCTTTTATTTACAATGTAGGCTGAATATTGCTGACCAGCTAAGCAGCCATATATATTTGATGAACACGCTCATGAAAATTTACTGTATTCTGCTGGTGCAAAACTTTTAAACGGAATTCCAGAAAGTACTGTCAGAATCTGTTCATCAAAAATTCTCAGAAAAACAACAGGGGAAAAAAGTTAAGTTGGGCAAAGCTAGGATTTTCTCCCTACACTTGTTCTGGAGGATTGTAAAAGCATTTTTGCTAACATAAATATAGGTAATAAAGAGATAGCTACCTTTCCATTTGGGAAAAATCAATAATGTGTAACAGGTTAAACTAAGGTTACTCAGGAAGAAGCTCAGTCAGAACTGAGAATTATATCCTTGGGTTTTTTCTTGGATTCAAAGTGTGTTTTTCTGTGATATAATGTTAAATCCATATTTTGAAAAGCATGAAAATCGTTTTCTGTACACAATTTTTCTCAGAGTTTGATTTTATAAAATATGCTGTATAAAACATCTCTACAGTGTCATTTGAAGTCTTTCATGAGAATGCTTTGCAAGAAGATTATCAGGAGGATGGCAGCCCAGTGGAAAAAAATGCTGATTGGCTGACCTTGTAATTTAGTAGGATAAAAGCTGATATCCTAGTTATTGCTTCAGAATTTTCTATCACTGGTGGCGCAGATGCCAAAGGGCCAAATGGAAAACAGGCTTAGAAAATACACTTCTGTCTTCAGAAACCTATGCACAGTTAAGCAGTTTCGTCAATATTTATGCTGGTACTCAGCTGTATTAGAATATTACAGTTGGAAAGGAACTACGATGGTCATGTAGTCCAAATATATATTCTGAATATAACCTTCCAGAAGAATTGTTTCTTCTTATTCCCAGGTTCTGCTTTGTATGCCTGACTTATACTGATGAATGCTAAATTTTAAGCTTGAAAGAAAGAGTTAAGATATATCTATATCTGCATTTGGGGAAAAGTGGCAAATACTTTCGTATCTTCACTTTGTATCTTTATCATCAAAGTAAAGTTTGAAATAAATTGATCAGTATTTGTGACATTAAAGTAATGTGTTCCCCCTCCATCATTTTCCCCCAAAAGCATGAAACTTGAAACAGATGTCCTGATTCTTTATTTTGAATCAGAACTTCTCACTTCTATCGACCATGTCAGCTTAGAAAGTTCCAACACAGGTTTTGCGTGGGCAGCTCTTGCATTTAGACATGTAACCAGAATTCATGAAGCCAGTATTCTCATTTACTTAACAAAAGATAAAGCCAAGAATCCATCAATATTGTATCTATGACAGGCAGCTTTGAGCCATTCCATGCCTAGATATTTGCTTTGACATTTCCTAATAAAAATCTTTCTTACAAAACTCTGTGACATTTAAGAGGCCGTTGCTCAGAATTTTTTGCCAGGCCAAAAAACATTATGCCACAAGTATCGTCCCAATCCCTGACAAAAGTAAACTATGCTTTTGGTTCCATCATCCTCCCACATGCAAAAATATCATTTGTTTATACTCAGAAGATTTTGCTGGTATACAGCAACCCCAGGGCAGTAGCTTAGATTCAGTTCAACTATTTGGCTTAAGCCAACCCCTGAACAGTCTAAAGTATTAAAAACATAAGGTAAGCATTGCTACAGTTAGATATATGTTCTTTTCAGGGCAGACTCACTATTCTGCTTAGGGTTATGTGAGGTTTTTTCACAGTCATAGGGGACATAAGTAAATACGTGACACTTTTAGCCCTTATTGCCACCTTGTAGCTGAGCAAATAAAGAAGGCTGCCCTGTCTCATTCGAAACTAGTAGTGTTTCATCATCTTGTCCCTTCAATTTCCTTCAAAAACAGAAAATTCTAAAGTGGAAGAAATAGTTAAACTGCAAGGTAGCTTGGAGATTAGTATCTGTCCCCTTGTATTGGCACTGCTATAATTCTTGGAGTTGTCTTTTTGAGATATTTTTCCCTGTGCACAACCAGCTCTGGCCAGAAAATTACCACTTGGGCACGTCTTCAGATAGATTTCTTAGTGCACTTCTGAAGAGTAGAAACAAAACAAAAGCATGAGAGAACCAAACTGGAGAACCAAGTATATTTTAAGTCCTTTGGGAATTTGAGGCAGTGTTTACACTACTAGGGGGTCTCTTAGCTAGTTTTATTTGCTGACAAGTACCATTTCCTTCAGGGCAGAAGAGTGGATGTTCATGCTTGTAATCAGCTTTCACTAGGTTCTGCACAGCTGATAAAACGCATGGACTACAGGGGAGTCTACAGCAGCCATGTGGACACAAAAGTGACCAAAATCAGAATGTACTTGCATCCTTATTAGAAAGTTAGGGAGCTGTTGTGGTTCAGTATTGAGAGTGGTGTAGGATAGGAAAAGCACTGAGTGGGAACATGAAGAAGAATGGGTTTTTCTGTGCTAAGAGTAGTGTAAAAAGAGAATGAAACATTCATTAGAGAGGGGAGAAAAGTGCTAGAAATCACATTCAGATAAAATGGAGTATAAAAGCACACAAAATAGATGAGATAGAATGAGCAGCTCTTCTCTTGCTTCTCCAGCTGTCAAACCCTTTTTTTTGCATCTCTTCCTGACACACACAAAAATCACTGCCTATGATCCTTTCTTCCCTCAGGACAAGAGCCTAGCTTTTGTCCATGAAAATCTGATTGCTCTCTAAGCCTTTTTCTTTTGTTATTGAACAAATAATGTCTTGAACTATTAAATGGCCGTAAAACCTTTCCAGAGTCTCTCTCTTGGGCATCTTCATGTTTCAAAAAGACACTTCTTCTTGTGTGCATACAAATTCACTTAACAGACTGTCAGACCTAAGGCTATGCAATGCTTTTGTTTGGTTGCTACTATTGCACCTGACACAGTGAAAACCTAATTTGGATCTTCATCCACTTACTGTTCAGAAAACTTAGAGCAGCATTTCTGATGTAGTAAAGGTTTACTTTCTTTTAAAAACAGGACCATTCTAAGAGTGCTAAATAAAAACCCTAATTCATTGACATTTTTCTGTTTCACTGGGGACTACTGGAGACAGAGGTTCCAGAGACAGATCCCTGGCAAAATAACAAGGAATTCATAACACCAATGCCATAAAAGCTTTTCACATGGAAATAATTTTTCTAATCACTTCTAGCCTACTCTCAGGTCCCTAATATGCAATTATTGACCTCTTACATTTTGAATCCACTGGCTTCCTTTCAGTCAGCTAGTGAGCCAAAGAATCAAAATGCTTATGTGAACAGGAGTCTGCAATGTGAAGGGCCCAAGAGAAGAGAGTGAAGGCCACAGAGGGAAAGTAGGGCCTGTGTCCAGGGACAGGGAGTTTAGAAGACAAATGTTAAAATAAAATATTTGTATATAAAAAATGAGAACATGAGATAAAAGATTATTCAACATCGATGGCAAAACCAGGAAAAAATTATAATCCTCATCTAAGCTGACCTGTCAAATAACAAAGGTTACAGGATTGACTAGAAGCAATTCCCACAGAATTAAAAGAGTGTGGTGAGAAAATTATGCTGAGTCTTAATTAAAATTTCCACAGAAAACCAACCACAATTTCATCATAGTACTCACTAGTTAATTATCTTCACTGTTAGACATTGGAGCCTTATTCTATCACTCTAAATTTGTCTTGCTTCATCTTCCAGCCATTGAATTTTGTTACACTTTTGTCTACTATATTAGAGAACCCTTGATCAAAGTTTTGAGTAGTGAGGTGAGCTTGTATAGGATTAACAACCCAGAAAAGCCCGCATGGCTTCAGGCTCCACCCCCTCGCAGGGTCTGCAAGAAAAATCAACTTCATCCTGTACAAAAACTTGGACAAGATATTACCACAATCTGCGTAAATAATAACCTTTGGAAAGCATATATGTTTTCCCAGAATTGGCTGTGATGTTGAGGGCAAAGGAAACGGAAATAAATACTGATTAATCTGACACCAAAAGAAAGCAGCATATAGCACTCAAAAATGTGTGATATGATAAGAAAGCCATAGAATCTTCTCACCAAATATATTTGAGAGAGAAAGTTTTCCATGAGAAAAGCTATGGACTAACACATGTCCCTTTTACTTCTGCCATATTGTAGCTGAAAGGAGACACAATATGCTTCTGTTAAATGAGGCAGCTTAAACTTGTAGAGTGAAACATCAGAAATCAAAAATTATCTAAACACAGTAGAATTAACAGTCTTAAATTTACTTAAATTAGATAAAATTATGTATCCTTTAGCTATCAAGGTATCCAGAATATTTGTCTTTATTTTTAAAAATTATATAATTTTTTGTTAAAATTTAAACTTTCTATAATGTAATACTTTTTAATATATATGTTCAATTTATAAATAAATATTTCAGACCAGCTAGCTGTTTCCATTTTAAGCTTGCAGGAGGGCATTCATGTATCCAGATCTGTATACCCTTCTAGCTGTATTTGTTGATCCAGTAAAAGATGCTATCTCTTTCTATGAAGCTTATCTTGCTTGTGTCCTTAAAATACCTCAGCTATAATAAAACTACCATTACATTATGATGGATTTTTTCACTGCTTCTGTCAGTTTCCTTATTTTTTTTTCTTTTAAAATAAAGGGAAGATAGACCAAGGGCAAAGAACTTTTGATCCTAAGCTGAGAAATCCAGACAGCCAGTACAACATATAAACTAGGAAAATGTTTTTAGCTGGTTCAGGGAGAATACAAAACACAAAAGCCTGCTTCATACTCTCAGCAAACTGAGGGTGTAGTCTGAATAATTTCAGCTAATGTAAATTTACCCCAGCTATATACTCAGTTCTTTCTATGGTGGGCTAGTCTACTCCATTTATAGAGGAATGAGAAGAAAATTGTATTTCTTTCAGAGCATGCTGAAGTTGTGGCACTTTTCAGACTGTGTATTTAGTCAATATGAGGTATAGCTGAGGGTTGAGAGAAAGCACTGGTGCATTCCCCATTTATCTGATGGCTTTTCAAACCTCTGAATAAATCAATTTGCATCTGAGTTGTTTTATAAAAACTATTCACGTAGCTATAAGGAAGCACTAATTTTTAGCATTTGCAATGATTCTGTTCACAAACTAAAACTTTTCATTTGTTACTTTACAATTACTGATATGTAAGGTTATACCTTGAAGACCTTAAATAGCTCATATCTTAGAAATCATTCTTTTTTTTCCCCTATGTCTTATGACAGCTGAGCATGTCCAAGGCAATTTACTAACACACTTGAAACATCACAAAGGAACTGGAACAATTCCTTTCCTGTATGGAGTCACAAAATTCCAAAGCCACAGGCCTTCTGGCTTTCAGAGGTGGGAGCATCATTTAAAGAAGAAAGTGCCTGATGCATCTCACTCATTGTGACTTCTCTTTGCATGTGCCACCTCACCTTTTACTTTTGATAATGTGACATCTTTCTGGCAACTGCAGCAGGGGAAACAAATATGAAAGTATTTGTGTATTTTTAGTTGTCTAGAATGCAATGATTGTGCTGTCACTTTTGCGCCGCATTTTGTCTCCCACGCCCATCTGTTCTGTTCCTCTTCTGCATCCTCTACATCTTCTTTGTCACCTGATTCTCTCACTACCTTTTCACTTCAGAGAACCAGGAGCAAGGAGACTTTCATCTGACCCGTGAATTCTCCACAGACCACTATCAAATTGTGTACAGAACACAGCCTGGGGACTGCAGTTTTCTCTCAAATTCCCCAGGTTATTTCAGGGCTTAATGTTTTAATCTCAGGGGTTTTAACAGAATTTTAATTTGCCTCCAGACAAATCTACAAATCTGTAGCACTTGTGCTGAGAATCTGTTGAATTGTTTATGTCCACTTCATGCATTTACCCATGAACACCATCAAAGGAAAAGGCTCAGGCCTCAGTTTGGTAGGAGATTCCAGACCAGAGGAAAGTAATACTGTTAATGTGTTGTGGTATTCTTTTCTCTTCTTTCAAGGAATTTTGGCTGGAGTCCTGAACCAAGGCTGGTAAACCAGCTGTTCTGAGAATATCTGAATTATAGATAGTTTTATTACTTAGGTATTAGTCACAGTATATTCCATAGTCCCACAACTATTAGTAGTTTGCAGGTGTAAAATAATCACCTTGACTATCCATTAACAAAACAACCTATGTCACTGATTTTTCTGGTGGAAAATTGAATTGCTCCAATAAGACTAAATCTGCAAGCAAATATATTATGCACTTTTAAAACATTTTCTCCTCCTAAAAGCTCAGGAATTTAACTATTTGTTCCTTAACAGCTTTGTTGGTAAAATTTAAATGAAGACTTTTGATCTAAATAATTAAATTCAAATACTTTTCCAGTTTGTATTCCCACCTTTGTAAGGATTTCAATGCCACAATCAGATTTTCAGTGATATGCATGGGGAAAAAGAATTTAAAACTTTTGCCTTCATTTTCATCAAAGAGGATGCACAAATTGTGAGAAAATCTGCATATCATCAGGATATGCAAATTCAGTGAATTTTTGTGAAAAAGTAGTATTGTGTTTGTAGCTTGGTGTATGCTCTTTTCTCCTATCTTCTTCAACCAATTAAAAAAACTACTGACACCACACTCTTTCAGTTTTGAGTTATTTTGGAATAGCATTGGTGATGTGTACTTGGATAATAACTGGAATTTGATGTGACAATCAAACATTGTGTCTCAGGCAAAAAAAAATTTAGTAATTTCTAATGATTAGATTAATCATCTGGGTATTGAAATGACAGCACCAAATATTTCAGGCAAGAGGGGAAAGCAGGACAGAAAGATGATTTCATTTATGCACAGAGAACAATAGCAGAAATTACTGACCCATTTTGCTTTCTGCTGAGAAGCAGCTGTATATAAAGTGAGAAACACTCCTCAGACCATTGTGCCTACTTAGTTGTGTGCACAAGTGCATGTGTTTTGCTGCATATGTGTATACCTATATAAGTCATTGTGGCAAAAAACACCATTGCAAGTAAGTTTGTCCATTTCTTTCCATATCATCCTTATGTCTGATGCAAGCCCCTCAGAAAATCCTAGAGTGGCTAATTTGGAAGACTGGTTTACTCTTTTACACTGAGCTATCTGTGCAGTATGGTAAATGTTAACATGTCACTCTTGAGGCCTGATGTTACACTTTTGCAACAGATAAAGGAAAAACGAGTCTTATTAATCCTGCAGACATTTTGCACCAGAATCACTTTCATGATAGGTAAGGTCACACAAAATAGGACTTCAACATAGGACTGCTAATTTGGTTACCAATGCAGAAAGGTCTTTCTCAAACCTAGTGAACTCCATTTTGAAGAATGAGGTATCACATAGTTCTGCCATGGTTTCACACTCTTATGGTTTTCTTTTTTTTTTTTCCCCTGAAGAAAACCAGCAATGCACCTCGATGGAGGTGCAAACATGTAGTATAATGGGTGACTATCCTTAGTCACTCATTGTACTACATGTTTACACCTCCATCTTAGTAGAATGGAAGTATTATTTTCCTGGTTGTGTAAACCCAGAACTGTGTCCTTTAAAAAATAATTAAAATTATAAAACAAAAACCCCAAAACATTGTGAAGCTGGTACTCTGAAAGCAGAGCAGAAACAATAACTGACTTAGAGAGCTTCAGCTGTAATGATGAGTGTTTTCTTTACCCTTGTGTCTCTTTGCAGATAATAGGTTTTTAACAACTCCAGTTTTTCACTTATACTCCCCGAGAAATTTGTCCAGCAGGCCACAATGTTCAAGGCTACACTTTGCTGGAGTAAATATATAAAAGAAAAAGCATCTTTAAAAAGATGTATTGTGTGCAGTATTTAACAGGAAAATGGTTTGCCTTTAAAAAGACATTCCGTGTTCTATGTACAATTGTTTATGAGACTATACTTGCAAGTGAAACAAGGGGCTGAAAGTCCAAAGGACCTCAATTTATTGAAGGAGTCTTTTTACCAAGGGAAGGACATTATTAGATTCACAACTGAGCACACTACTTCATAGATTTCGTTAAGATTGTGCAAGGTACAGATTACCAGCCAAGTGTGCAGCAGAATGGCAGGTGTCTCTACCCACTCCAGCAAAATTAGGGATTGAAAACTCTGAAAATTTCTTCCTGTAGTTTTAAGGGAATGTGTTTACTTGCTTGTTTTTGCAATCAGCTAAAACTGTAGGAAAGAAAAAATTGTGTGGAATTTTCTTCTTGCATATCAGGTCTGTATTTTAGCAAGAGATAAGAAAATATGTATGCTTGCTTCACTGTATTTAATGTTTTAGCCCAGCTCTGTTTTGTCTGGCCTTGGGGAATAAGAAAGAAGATCTGCTTTTGACAGAGTGAGATTAGTGTGTTCTTTTGTTGTGCTCTGTGTTCTTGCATATTTAAACTTGAAGCCTAAGTGATTGACAAAGAGAAAGGAATCTAAGATTTTCTTCACAAAAGAAAATATTTCAAGCAGAAATTATTAGCACAGGGCATTTTAAAGTATTCTTTGGTAACTAGAAGAAAAATACACAATTCCTTTGGCTATCATTCACTTCTATTTTTCCCAGAAGCTTGGCAACACAAAGTATTTTTATTTGAATTTACTTTGGTTGGCTTTCTGAAAGAGTTTTGTAGAGAGAGTTGTAAACTTAATTATTAGTAGAACTGAAATTGTGAGAATAGCAGATCTTCAGGTTATCAATATTATAGAGAGCTGTATGTTATTCTGCTTGTTTTAAAACTCATTAACCTATTGATTTTTGGTCTAGATGACTCAACCACATCAGTGAATTGATTTCATTACATAATTTACATAGAATTCAGTGTCCTTTTTTAAGAACATTATGCTGAAGCTTATGAGAGGATTCTGGTAATGCAATATATTTATAATTAAAGAATGCACTTTTCCTAAGCACAATCTGGACCCAGAGGGAACCATGTTACATCTAGTAATTTCTCTTAAAGTTGGTTTAAGTTGAGAAGTCAGTATTATGATCCATGCCAAGGGAAAATCCTCAAATATGTATCAAAAATACTTTTGCATCATATCTGAAGTCAAAAGTGTCCTAGGAGGGCTTTCTGTAGAAGAGTCAGGATTCTGGGTGGAATGGATCATCACTTAAAAGACAATTTCTTTCTGCTAGTAATATACATGTGCATTTTTGTGATACAAGATACACTTTAACATATGTGTGGGAGTATATATATAAACTCATTGGAGAAGTAAATTCTGTGGGGAGTGTTTCAGGAGCATACAAGGACCATGTAAAGACGAGCTCTCAATAAATCAGAACCCACTTCAGTTATGCTATCAGCAGAGTGCTTGTGCAGATAGCCAGAGGTCCCTGCTATCCACCAGGACTGAAACTACTGAAGAGATAGCTCATCTAATGCAGGAGGTTCCTCCTTAGCCTTCCCAGGAAAATGCCAGTATGTCTGACCTAAAAGTAACCCTCATTTTATTTTATCTAAAGCATTTTACCAGGGAAAACTTTTATTACTGTGGCTGCTCACTTTAGAAGTCTATCAGATGATCTATCACCACATCTCTAACTTCAGGTTCAGAGGCCATTTTTTGGAGTAGACCTGAATTGTAAAAGGCTTTCTTTCTAAAGGAATAAGGATGTCAAGAAAGAAAGATGGCTGAAATGTGTTACACTGACACAGCAGTGTAACACATGTATTTAAAGTGGACTGGAGATTAGGTGTTTTCTTTTTGGCAATGACTGCCAGCATAAAAGCTACAGTAAAATGATATAATCTGGTTCGTATGGCCGTTCTGTATCTTAGATTCAATGGCTACATATCAGAGATGGTGTTTTCTCTGTATTTGTTTGCCCAGTTCCTTACAGAATTGAGACTTCTCTGTCTCTACACAAAGTGCATATGTTTATGTGAGTCCTTCCATAAGGTTTTAAATGAGTTGG
The DNA here is from genome assembly GCF_027887145.1 of Ammospiza caudacuta. Classification (NCBI taxonomy): domain Eukaryota; kingdom Metazoa; phylum Chordata; class Aves; order Passeriformes; family Passerellidae; genus Ammospiza; species Ammospiza caudacuta. Next base: position 101,032,730 of record NC_080593.1, read on the forward strand.
CCATATTTAACACTTATTTCCAGAGGGGAAGATGAGCCATGGATGACTCACTTCTACCAAAGGTATATATATTGAGAAATTACATAGTGGATAGAGGTTCTTGGAGCCCATGTTAAGGAAAAGATAAAGTATGAATTCAACCCTGATTTGATTTGCACTTGGGATAGATGTGATAATTACATCTAAGATAAAACTTCTTTTGGCATTTGCTTCTTGTTAGACAAAACTAAACACCACTCAAATACAGCTATCCAGAGGAAACACACTCTATTCTTGTAACAAAACATTTTCTTTTACACTTACTGATAAATTTGCAGTGGGTTGAGGAGTAAATAAGTTTCAGTGCCTTCCATTCTGCAAAAATAAGATCTGAAACACAAAATTTTCCCATCGTGTGACAAAGGAAATAGAAATTACACCTCTCAGACTGCAAATTAGCAATATGTCTATTAGACCAAGTTGGCAGCAGTGCCTTAGGTCTTCACAGAAATACCAAGTAGGATTAAAATAAGAATTTAAACTGTCAAGTTTTTCTGGCTATATGCAAGGGGCATGCACTCAAGGCATGGTCACAAGAGTAAGATGGCTGAATAGGTAGACTGTCAAACCAAAGCTATTTTTTGATGGTCTCTGTCTTCCAGACATGACAATTCCCAAAGCCCCTGGGTTTTAGGGGCGACAGTAGGACAAACCAATGCTGTAACAGTCCTTCTCCAGTCAAAGACACAGTGAATATATCTCCAGGGGCCGACAGAGATTTTGCTCGTGTTTCTTTGCTTTTACACTTTGTGCTGTGAATTCTAAACAGAAACATGAGTAGAGAAGTACCCCACTCTTTAGTTTCTCAGTTACAGTTTCACACTTAGAGGGTACTATGACAAGTTTGTACTTTGGCATGAAAGTACCGGGATCAAAAAATTTACTATAAATATACTTGGTTAAAGCTCTTTGCTGTTGATGCACAAAAAGGAAAAAAAAAACAAAACAAAACAAAACAAAACAAAACAAAACAAAAAAACAAAAAAACAAAAAAAAAAAAAAAAAAAAAAAAAAACAAAAAAAAGGAAGAAGTCTCCTGTGATTTTTAGGAGTTTATTTCCCTTCTATTTTCACAGGCATGAATTTGAAAGTTCAAACTGCCACTGAATGTAGCCAAACTGTCAAGGCGTGTGTCTAACATTACACAGCTCAAATTTGATACTTTTGGGTAACTTGGGGCTCTAATTATATACTGACCTCAATTTTTCAAGAGTGATTTTAGATGTTTCTTCTGGAATGTGAAATTTGAGCCTGTTTAAAGACACCAAATCTTTATAGGTTTAAAATGCCTTTTGTATGTAATTATATGGAACATTTAAGAAAAGATGAATTGGGAGGATTAAGGATTTACTCAGTCCTGCCATTCTGAAATTTATAACTGTTGGAAGTCATCCTAATTTCTTATAAATATAATCTGGGGCAAAGTTCTAGAAGAAGTCTTGCACCAAAGTCAATAATTAGGCTAAACTGCAAAGAAAACGCCTCTGGTTGAAAGGAGCTGAGAATGACCAAAACCAGAAATGATACAGTGTTTTATGATTTTCCAACCAAAGGAATTTTAAAAATCTGTATAGGGGAAAGGAATACAAAAAACTCCCAAATAAATATTGATTCATTATGTTTAAAAACCTGCAAACTCAAAATTATATTGTGTCACTTGGGGTTTTCTTCTGCTATGAAAATTGTAATTATAAATATGACTCCCTGTATTTATTGTGTTCCAAATCTTAGTAAAAGATGGGTTTTCAAAAAAAAAATTCTTTTTCTCTTTTCAAATTGTGCAAAACCAATGTGAATTATGACTTAAAACCAAAAAACACACCTTTGGCCTGAAAGAGAGAGTTTTATACTCTAGCATAACTTGCAAAAGATAAGAGTAAGTGGGGCAAAGCATAACCATGAAGAAATCCAGATGTTCAGCTTATGCTCCTTTAATATTTACCCATTTTTATCTTATTTCTCCAGAGGGGCGGTGGTGGTGGGGGGAGAAGGAAAGGATCCTTCATCAGACACTTTGTGCTCCTCTACTCAGCAGATAAGTTAAATGGTGCATGTTAGCTGATATTATTTATTCAAATACATATCTTTACCATGTTATTTGATCTTGGTATAATGTAATCACTTCTGATTAAAGATATTGCTATCATCTGTTATGCTTGTAATTAATTAATCACCATTTAATTCAATTCCTATTGTAATACATTAGATACTATCATGTGATACCTTGTTGTGCCATTTCCTGTTAAATGGATTTGGTGTTTGGAGCTGAAAGTTATCCTTTAAGGATTGCACCATTGAAAGTTATCTCTACAGAGTTTTAATTCTCTACAGTGTTGTGCTAGAGATAATTCAATCTGCTCTACTTTATGTTTATGGTATTAATTATTTCATATGGAAGATTTTCACTTTCCATATAGAAGTTTTGCAGTTGGCAAGAGACTTCTTACTGATTTCAGTAGAGCTTGTGTCCTCCTCAGCCAGCTTACACAAATTCACAGGAATAATTGTAGCCAGGTAAAACTGTCTGTCAGCTTATAGGACTGCATAATGTTACATTTACTGACAGAATTGTTTGTGAGATCTGAGGCTTAGCAAGTACCAAAAATAATTAAAAAGCACTGTTAATAGCCTGTGTTGATGTCTCCTTTTTTCTTCATGTTTTTATTTTTATGTGTTTCTTTTTAGTGCAAATCGTCCATATTGTACTTTCATTTAATAACATTAATATTCATCTGGTTATATTTCACAGATACCTCTGTCATCATCACAAATTTAGGAATTTTGGGGGTTTTGTGCGTGAGTAGCTATTTCTTATTTTTCTTTTGACCTATTTGGAAAATAAAAAAAATAAATCCAAACAAACAATTTTTGGATGATGTATTTGACAATTTCTTCATGTATTTAGATAATAGAATAGATCCCAGAATTGTTTGGATTGGAAGGGACCTTAAAGTTCTTCTAGTTCCAACTTGCTGCATACTTATTTGAAGACTGTCCTCTATTATATAGGTAATTCTTAATTAAACCACTGAAAGATGATTTTTCCTACTAGAAAAAATTATTTGGTCAACTGAGTTGTAGGAGGGGATTTTACCCAGAGGACTCTTCCTAAGTGCCTGTTTTCCATTATTTATTTTCAAAAAGGATAAGCAGGATATTTATCTGATTTGCATTAACAAACAGAGGTTGTCTCTCTGTCTTGACAATGACTGCGTTTAGTAATACTAGAGCATTAGAAACAGTGGATATATATATCTTCTGGAAAATTATGTATTTGTAAGCTGAACTCCAAATTTGTACAAGTGAAAGAAATGCAAGTTTTTCTGGACAGATAATTTTGTTTCTATGAACTCTAGGTATATATAACAAGGGAGCTTATTTCATATGTACACATACAAGAATTAATTCTTACATCCTTTGATATTTCATAGCATCATATGGCTACTTACATAGCAATTCCTATGCAAAATGATAAACTAAACTTTTTGCTATAATGTGGTTTAATTAAGTAGAATATTTTAAAAAATCACATCAGTTTCTTTAACTGTATGTATGCACTGTATTGCACTTTATTAAACTATATACACAAAACAGGAAATAGAGTACAGTGGAGTTACATTAGTTTATTAGAGTTATTAGATTTAAAATATTCAAATTCTTTTTAGAAGAAATATGATATCCTGGTCAGTGCTCAGATGTGCTAATTTTGAAGCATCTGCTTATATCCTCTGAAGCCAATCAAGGTCTGCTTCAGCACTGCCCTCTAAATGAGCCAAAGTTGAGTCTTTTGCAGATTCAGACTCAGCTGTCATGAAATAACAATCCTGATCATCTCAGACAGACAGCTTGTTGAACTAACTTTTTTTTGCTAAATTTTGACTAAACCTCAATAAATACTGCACGTGCCTAGATGTAATTCAGAAGAGTGATGTGCTTTGTTACAGTTCTGAAGATTGCTAACTGGTAGAATAATTTTCCTGCAGATTAGTAATGTACATACATATCAATATTATATATTTGTTTTCCAGCAATGGAATAGAAACATGCCTGTGTTTCTTTACTCATACACTTACAACATGTAGCTATAGGAAGCTGTTATCTGAACACTTTACTGTGTTTGCTTTCTGGCAGAGAGGTTTAATAATTCCAAGACATTCTCATGTCATCACTTCAGACAAATTAAATGCTTGAAAACTATTAATTCTTTATCTATGGCATGGGCTACTTTATTTTTGTTGATAAGCTATCTAAAAACAAGTCCATTATTTCACATGTGCAGTAGAGTATAAATTTCCAAAACATATGCAAAACTTCAAGATAATGCGTTTCTAACACTTGTGCTTATCAGTCCTATTCACAGCTATGCATAATTCTCAAGGACAACAAAGGGTACTGGATATGTGTTTACCAAAGGGATATAAAGTAGTGTTCAACTACTGTAGTGAGCCTTAAAAAATGAAGTCTTGAGTCTTCTGCTATTTTAAAGCTTAATACACAAATTCAGTTTCAGCACAAAACACAAAGCATGATATTATCATGGGCATATGGCCCCTTTGTACGACCATGGCAATGTGAAAAAAAAAAACCCCAGTAAGTAAAAATTATATTAAATTATATTATATTATATTATATTATATTATATTATATTACTTTAATTTCTCAAGCAGGTTGAAATGTTTTAAATAAATATGATAATTACACTGACAGCTTAACAGACCTATAAGTCCACATACAAGTCGTCACACTTCAGCATCATTTGGATCTTACCTGGCAAGTATCAAACCTTGCACTTGGGATACTCTGGGGAGCTGCGCTGAATGCCAAGAAATCATAGCAAAACATTAAGTGTCAGAAGAAAAAGCAGCATGCTGCTAATACAGCAAGAATTTGGTCTTCTTTCCTCTTGTGGTAATTCCCATTATTTTTAAGTGTTTTAGCTTTCCATTTACTTATTAAGTTTAGCATAGATTTGCTCCAGTGTATTATAGGTATATTTATTATATTAAAAAGTGGTGACTGCTGTTATGGTTAAAATGGTATACTCTACTGCAATAGTCAGAACTCAGTGGCAAATACAGAGTAAGTGTGCCCATCTTCTGTTCCTTACTTGAGTGGAAAAGGACATGGGGATACAATAATGAAGCATTCATCTAATTCTGGCATAATTCTTTAGCATTTCAGGGAGCTGAGAAATCAGGACCTACTATGATCTACAGCTCATGGCTGGTGCCAAGACTTGTTGGCCAAAATTAAGTACAGAAAAAGATTAAAATAACCAGTAACTGCAAAATATTCTTTATTGCTTTATTAATAATTTGGCTTAAGCCAAGGAGCCTGTGTGTTGCAGCAGTCTCAGCCACAGAGGAAAAGAAATAATCTCTATATTAGACAGCTTCTTTTTAGTCGAGTCATGTGGTGAAACTGTCTACCAACCACAAGCAGGGCAAGTACTGCAGGGCAGTTCAGGCTCAGAAAGCAGAGAGGTTATGCTAGTTCTCCATTCCCGGCACCATTACCTACCAGTCTGCCAGGCTTGCCTTGCCCCTCTGAAGACAAGCACCAGCATCCTGCACCTCCTTTTCCAGAGGAACCAGCTGGAGCCAGATGAAGCCTAGAAAGGGGAATCAGTCATTTGGAGCAGAAGAATTGGAAAGGAGACAAAAGCAATGCCTTTCAGACACAAAATTGTAGAAAAATACCAAGCTGAAATGTCTTACCATGAAAAGCATGATTGTCTATGTGGGACAATTTTTTAATAAACTTTCAATGAATTTTTAAAGCTGACTAGTTGTTGGAAGGAATTTGATACAAATATCATTGTTCATAATCAAAGGTGTTTAATATTATTTGGTTTTATTTACTTAACAGGAAAACTTGCACATATATGAATTAGCATCTTCTGTTCCCCAAATATGCCTGTCTGTGTCTTCAATGATATGCACATTTTTTATTTACTATGTCTCCTTTCTCTATCAGTAGGTCTTTGTAACAAGTGCCATCCCACAACCAGGGCTAATGAGGTTGTTTTTCTGGGATGAAAATCAAGCTGAGTGGATCCTCCTTTAAAAATAGGGCACTGTCATATACTTGCAGTCTGAAATGCACTGATCAAGGACCAATATTTTTCAGGAAACACCTGTGCAGGTACAGGTAAGGATATAGCTCCTCAAAAGTCTGCAGTAAATCTGATAACAAAATTACTACATATTCTTATCCCACACATTCTTCTTCAGTCTTTACTGGAGTAATAAATATAATTACACAGGTCTCTAGTTAAATACATTCTGAAAATATTATGAAAAAGTAATTCAACTGAGTTAACAGAATCCACATAAAAGAAGAAAAAATTCACGCTCTTATAGAAACCATATATTTTATGAATACATTTTTACATCACATTGAATACATTACTTTATGTCAGAAGTCTTGTCAATCCAAATAAGTTGAATTAAATAAACTATTTCATGTCCCAGTAACATCTCTAACCTATTATTACTAAGATAAAGCCTGCAATTTATGACATCTTTGTTAATCTTCCCTCTGGGATCATAACTTACCATATACTGTATTTTGTTCATCAAGTTGGTCTTTTACTTATTTTTAAATATTTGTCATTGCTTTCCTTATAAGAACTTTTATAAGTTTTTATAAGGAAATAAATAGCAAATTGGTAAACCTGAAATTATTTTCCTCAGCTGGCAAAGAGAACTGAAATGTGCATTTAACCCACCAAAAAACCAAACAGTTTTAACAGAGCTTTCAAAATCTGTGGGGTGTTGTAGATAGGAAAAGAAGAGCTGGGCGAGTGAGTCTAACACTCCTTAGATATAATGTTGTGGTTTTTCACTGATGCAGTGTGAGAGGCACATTCCCTTCCACCTGCCATAAGGAAGCTAGACAGATGCATAAATCTAGCAAACCCACAGCAAGTTGTAGAGCAATCATGCACACCCAAGAGCATCTGCTGGATTTTAGCTTTTCTGAACAAGGCTGTTCCCACCACTTAAGGCTTGCTACAACCCAGTTCCACATTATCTTTTTAAACAAGCTTGATTTTTCCCTGGTGTAGACCCAGTGTGTACTGAGCAAATGTGTCACTATACAATCCCCTTAAAACTCCCAAGTGTTTTATTAACCACAAAATCTTATTACCAATCCTATACAATATATCCTATACATTTCTGCTTGTGGAGAGAAGTCCCTGAAGACTAAAATTTTTAAGTACTTTGGCATTTAGGTTATTTTTCAAACACAAAACTGTCTCTTAGTTGTTCAGAGACCTTAGTGCTTGCACCCTAATGCAGGTCCTGTTGGCAAAACAGCAGTTTCTAAGATGGCACCCAATTAACATTGCTCTTCCTCCAAAAAGTGCTCATATTTCCCACTTCTGGTGTTTTCCCAACCCTTGTTGTGTGTGTGCAAGTGTACACTTTCAAAATTTCCCCCTATTGCACTTGTTTTTTAAAAAAGTGCTTTCACAGGGTATTTCATTGTGATTATTATGGCTTCATAATAACTTTTAGCTATAAAAGTACTTCCTTGGTCAAATTAATTGTAGAAGGCCTATAGCATATCTGGTGTGTGGGTAGAATACATGCAACAGCACAAGACAGTGAGTAAGCACAGAGTGATCCCTGAGGTTTTAATGCATTCCCCTGGCAAATTGAAGTTTACGGACTTTCAGAGCAACAAGTTTCATGTGAAACTTTCTTCTCAGTACCCTTCCATACCTGTATCTTTCATGATCTCTCTGACCTCTTTTTGCACCATCCTCTTGAGTTTTGAGCTCCGAGGCTTAATTACGCATACTGTGGAATAACACTTTTCTCTGGTTTACACCAGCTTCTGATCTGTCATTTTCTACTCTTGTATACTTTTATTGTGAGAAGAAAAAGATTGAGGAGTGATTATTCACTCTTCCATATTGTTCATATTACTGAGTGTATTTATATGAATGTGCGTAAAAATAAATGTTAACCATGCCTTCCCATTTTTTACGAACTGAACAATAATAATCAATTCAATTTCTACTTTTCTAGAAGCAGAATCACTCCCAGGGTCAAGGACCTTTAATAAGTTATGGTTTCACTGTTATTGTACTGTTTACTGCATGATTTAACAGAATATACTCAGTTACAATTTTACTAGGATCTGGATGAACTGTAGAAAAATATGATAAAACTAGAATACATGCATTGTCAAAAACACAAATCTAGCATGGATTAGATTAATGGCACAACTAGTTTTATTGTTGGTTTTTGTATTTTTTCTTTGTATCCCTCCATCTTGCAAAGGGAAAAAAAAGGGCATTTTACTTGTTCAAAAGAAAATGTCAACTCATCCAACATACAGACTTAGGTCTCGTTAAAAAAACCTCACCAAAAAAATGAGGATAAACTTAATTTTCTTTCTGTTCCTTTCTGAGAGGCCTACTTACCTCTCAAAAAAAAAAAAAAAAAAAAAAAAAAAAAAAAAAAAGAAAAAAAACAAAATCAAAACTAAAATCAAATGAACCAAGCAATTTTCTGGTGATACCAGGTATAAATTTAACACAGCATGAGGAATAGTGTTGATCCCAATTATTTGATGATAGATTCTTTTCATTCAATTTATATGTAGATGATGGGTGGGGAAAAATTATTTTACCAATAGAAAAGTGTGCATGGTTTTCCTTTTGCAAGTTATGTGCCAGCTTGTTGTCTGCTAGCTGTGGTTGATCTAAAAAAATTTTGAAAAAACTTTTCAGAGCATAGCCAGTAACTTTTCCTGCCATTAACCCATCTTCAACTTCATCCTCATCAGAGGCTTTCCATAAATTTATATATCCCTTCTTCCCTGTTCTTTCTTGCAGAATTTTTCTAATCAAAACACTTAACATTTCAACTGAGCATAGCTGTGCTTACTTGGGGGCTCTCCTTCAGTATCAAGACTCTTGTGTTCTCATAACAGAATATTCCATTTTCTGTTAGTAGAGAAACATTTAAAGCTATGGCCTCTTTGATCCATGACTTTCTGCTTTTGCATATGTGGCGTGAATATATTGGCTTTTATTGCCAGCCTGTCACATTGCACCACATATCTAATATGTTGCTCCCAGAATCTCTTCCAGAGTTACTGCTGCTGTGGATTTTCCCTTATTGATTCACACTGCTCTAGGTTTAATGTATTAGTATGCTTTTTGTGAGTAGTGCTTTGTTATTTCCTGCCACATTTCTCCCTAGGGCCTTTGGATTATGTTTCTGTCCTCAATAGTATTTGTGACTCCTCCTAATTTAGTATTTGTGCATTTCATTAACATGCTGTTTATTCTTTCTTCCAGATTGCTAATGAAGATGTTAAATAGGAGCAATCCTGAATCTGCACCCTTCATTACCCTACTAGATATTTTTCCCCTAGTCACTCTCATAATCTTTTGTTTATAGTCTTTCAGCCAGTTTTAACCCACATGCTCCTATAAAATCCATTGCAATTCATTTTCCACTTATGGCTGCAAAAAAACACTGCAGGGAAAACTTCAAGAACATATGGATACAACCTTGATCCTCTGAAAGTCATAAAGATTGCTGAAAAAAAATTGCATCAGTAACCCAGGATTTTCTGTATATCACTTATATGTAGAGGAAGAGAAGATTTTAAGAATCAAAATGAGGGTGGTGTTTGGGACTATGGGTATTGATCCTGCTGTACTCTTCCTGTATGTACAGTTATATTCAAAGTTATTATTGACATATTTTTTTAATTGTATGACAAGTGCTCCATCTTCAATGCAATAGATTTCTTACATATTCATATGCAAAAACCTAAAATAATATTTTCTATTTAAATTTTAGTCATTATCACATATGGTAGGTCAATAGGTAGATATCAATTTGTTAAAAACAGTATTTAGCTTTATTATTTCATGGAAGCATAATGCATTAAAATTATCTTGTTTGTTTTTTAGCTAATACTTTGCCATTTGGAACCATGGCTAGGTGAGAGAAACAGATGTACTGTGGTCTGAAGCTCTGTGAGAAGATTTTCACACAGACTACGGTTCACATCCCAGACTGAAACAAACTTAATTGTGCTCACTGGGGCAAATTGTTCCTTTGTTTACAGCGCAGTGCCCTCATTGATTTCAAGCTCAATATAACAGCTATGTTTAGGCTTGTGCACCATGCTGGGATTTACAGGATCTTTTATGAAAATAGAGTACTTCAAATTTATAAGACTTGATGTTGGACTTGAAAAGGAATGGGTTTTTTTTAATACAGTCTTTTAGCTTTACATAATTGCTTCTGTACAATTAAGCAGTCCATATCTATTAAAAAAAAAAGTCCAGTTTAAAATAGGCTGTTTATTTTGACACTTCAAAAGGCCTTATATTAAAGAACTAAAGAACTGATTTTAGATGTTACAATTGGCTTTTTCTTATATTGATTTCTTTTTTTCTTCTGAATACAAGAGAATAATTCTCTTCATTCTGGTACAGCTTTTTTCTGATTGCATCAGTTCAGTTGACATAGACAATACTTCACTTAATCTCTAGGTGTGAAGGACTTTCCTCAGGACTTTAACTGGTTTTCTTCACAGTATCATTTTTCTCTCAGATTGTCATTTTGCTCTTAGAGTCTCTCTGCTGAAGTCACTGTGGCAGATGTGTGTCACATTAGCAGCTCAGCTACACATCTAGCTTTGAATTACAGACAAAGAGCCAGCAAGAAGAGTGAAATGCTCTCCTTGCTGATGTCCATGCTGACATGGCGAACCAGTCAGGAGTGAGTACTCAACACAGCTAACATAGAGGCCCTGCATTTCTGTGAGGTATTTTACAGTCACAGAGGTATTAGCTGAACCCCAGAGAGGAAATCAGGTTACTGCAGTTGTCAGTCTTGTTGCTAAATCATCTGGTAGCCACTAATTTGATTTCAAACTTGGCCCTTTACATCCTTGAGCAGCTCATGGAAACAAGGATAATCATGTATTGTTCTTATTGCTTTCAATGCTAGAGAGCATCCTGCAAAACTGAAGACATACCTCTGAGTCTTTCCAGGGTGCAATCTAAACTACAGACATCAGGAAATGCAGCCTTCCCCAGTCTTGAGTCTTTCACCTGCTCAGACTACAAACTATTCAGTGCAATGATTGTACACTATGTTGCAGTAACTGTTCTCTGTTCTCAGATCTCTTGCCCTTACCATGATACAAATAAATAATACCGAGGTACCTTGGTGATGATTCTTATCACATTTGAGAGGTTATAACATTTGAGTGGTAAAATCACTGGAACAATGTCCAAAACATGAGATATGGTCACCCCAGGACAGACCATAAAATAATTTTGTGTATGCATTATCTTTATTTCTTTTTGTTATTGTTACTGAGTTTTTTAACAGAGGGTTTTACAGAGGCAGCATTATTTCTCACACTTGGTTCCAAAATAATTTCATTTTTGTTCTGATCAAATGTACAGACTTTTTCACTCCAAATACTCCAGTTCCCAAGAGTATGGTGGTTCTCCCTCTGACTGTACCCTCTGTGGAACAGGATGTACAGCAGAATGTACAGCAGGGTCTCATCTCTGTCCTTCCTCCCAGGTGACAGTTGCAGTGAATTCAGAGTTTCTGAAGTCATCCTCCTGTTGAAGCCCATGGAGACACAGCATCCTGCTCTTCACTGCAGGGGTAAGAAGGAAAGCCAGTAGCTGTGCTGCACAGCCCAGCAGGGAACAGGCTGGCTTGTGCTCATTGCCCATCCTTTTCCACACCAGCTGTTTCAGGCCAGTGCCAGAGGGAGGACAGGTCGCAGTCTTCCAGCAGGTACGGTCACTGTTGCATACGGCCCTTTGGAGGCTGAATCCCTTTGGGACTTGCCACAGATGTAAGTCCCTTCTGCCCCATCTCTTTCAATGTATTGGTCACACTAAAAATGTTGCAGTCTAGCTCCAAGTGCGGAAGGCCATGAGGGCATATATCTAGAGGAACTATAACTTCAAGTTCATACAGAATACCTTTGCAAAGGAAATTATTTTAATACTATTCTAAATAGATTGCTCTTTACTTTTTTTTTCAAGCACAGAGATTTATTTACATCTCAAGAGGGGAACATTGGACCAACCTGGCAATACTCTATCATAGTGGAATGGCATAAACTCAATTCTACACTATTATGTATAGGTGCACACATAGAGACATATTGTGTATCTATCCACACACCTGCACATAATTGTTTTTGCACATGTGTATGTAAAATTTGTGATTAGGTCTCTCCTAGCCTGGGAATCTCACTAATACATTCTATCTCACAATGCATCCATGAGCTATAGAGTCATTCTCTGAAATAATCTGCCTTGGATGCATTACTTCCAGCAATAATTGCCAGGCAGATGGCGGTGGTAAATTAGGCAATATTATTGGTAATAAAAGTTAGAAGCTTCAGATTTTCTGAATGGCATATTCATGTAAAGATTTTCCAAAACAACATCTTTAATCACAAGACCATCATCCAATTTCATCTTTCCCCCATTTTCTGGAACATTTCACTAGTATTTGTTCTATCTTGTTCTGTCTTTTTCTAGTGATTGCTGTGGTTGTGTTGTTTTTAAACACCACCTACTTCCCAATAACTGCTCTGTTTACTTATTACCACCAGCTCTACCATCAATTGCTATCAATACCTATGCTTTAGAATGGAAAAGCACATAAAGTTCCAGACTTTAACACAACATAATATAAAAACATTTGCAAAATAATGTAGGCAGAAATGCTTCTGGTTGCTATTACTTCCACTGCAAATAATGCCATCTGCTTATCATTATGCCCCAGTGCATGCTATCTTACATGTGGATAGAACTTGTAATGTGTTTCTGTCTCTGTAGGAAACAGCTTGAAAACTACGCCCTGGAATAATGTCATGAAGAATACCCTCTTGGCTCTTTCCAATTAATTTCTCAGCAACAATTTACAATAGAAAGCTGTAGTTAAAAGGCAACAAATACTAACTTGACCTTTTAAATTGAAATTCCCATGTTTTAGTTTTTCTGTGAGGAAGAAAGAGTGTTTTCACACAAATAAAGCATGAACAGTAGCCAGCAATAAACCCAGAAGTTTCTGAAAAGAACAGGAAATGTACAAGAAAATGCTAACAAATTTGCACATTTAATGTCAGTATGAATGGCGGATCACAAATCTGCGAATGTGTCACACATTTAGATGTTGCTTTGTCTGCTATTGTTCTTTAACTTTCATACAGACTGTGAATTAAATCTCACAGGATTTTATGTTTCCATGCTTAGGAATATTTAATTCAATTTCTTATTCCAGTTCAATTATCTTTGTATTATGTAGTATTCAAAATACTTTAAGATTTTGTGTGTGTGTGTGTGTGTGTGTGTGTGTGTGTGTGTGTGTTTTATGGCTAAACAGTGCATAAATTTGGTATGTTTATGGACTTTTTTATCTATCTGTTCTTTCCATGCCAGTGCTGTGTTCTGGCGTTTTCACAGCAGAGTTTCAACTTCTACATGAAATTCCTATTGCAAAAAACTCAGGAAAAGAGACAGGTCTCATCAAAATATTTTCAGGAGACAGAATGCCTTTAAAATAAACAAAGAGTTGGGGTGGGGTTTTCCCAGTTTTTGCATAGGAAAAAAACAAAAGGGTTGAATGAGAACAAGGGAATGGAAAAACATGAGGGTGGACAACTTTCCTAACAATTCACTGTCCTCGTTTCCCGGCAATTATATTTCCACATTTACAGACTCACTGTACAGCTGACAGTGGTCATTTCTCACCAAACTGTGAAAAAAAAAAAATTGCTTTGTCTGCTCAGGCAAGATGAAAGGTGTACAAGGAACTTAGATTAAATACTGAACTCCAGAGGTCTGTCTTTGCTTTTGCTGTAAAATTTCCAATTTGATTCTACTTGAGATGAGGCAATGGTCAATGGTTCCTGGCGAACATTCATCACAGGCTTCAGAATGAATCAGACATTTCTCATATGGCATATTTTATATTTAGAATGTCAGAAAACATTCTGGAAGATTTCCTGCAGGCAACAATCAGCCTGTTCTGTATCTCTTTCTAATTTAGAATTTTAAACATTTGATTTTTATAAGCTCAGTAGTTTCAATGTGATGAAAATATATAAATTGCTTCTTCTTCAATAAAAAAAGTTTCTCCCGTCTTGTAGAGTTTCTGGCCTATATTGTCTCTTTGCTTCTGATGTGCTTTAAACAATGTGATGGCTTTTTCATGTCTTAACTAGGCACTAAACAGTGATTTTTTTATTAAACAGTATGATGAAATTTTTGTCTAGCAGTAAATTCAATGAAAGATTACCCCATATTTCTTTCACCCACAATAATTGGTTTTTACTAAATGAAATCTTTTTGAGTATGTAAATTATCTATTTCTATCAAAATTAAATGAAAATAAAACTGAGCCTAATTAGCTCATATTCCAAAATGTAGCAAAATAGCTTTTCTCTATGTGAAAAACTCTGACGTGTTCAAGTACTTTTGTTTTCAAAAATGGGCAGTTTGTAGAAAGAATTCAAGTCACATCTGGACCAGCTGTTCAGATCACAGCTCTACTCACTCAAAATCACAAGAACACCAAATTTAAGTTAGGTTTCTCTCTGCAAAGGAACTTCTGCCGTGTTCACTTCTAATACAGTGGACTGCTAAACCATGCCTGTGACTACTGGTTGCATTTTTAAAAAAGAAAACCCACAGGGGTGCAAGCAGCTCTCTCTAACTGATTGATTTTAGGCAAATGAGAATATTTCCCTGCTATCTGAGCTGAGCAGGATACTGTGGACAATGACAGAAGGAAAGAATTGTCAAATATTTGCCCCTGTAGTCTTCCAGTGGTCATTCAGTTACTCAAGGTGTGTCTACAGAGACAAATCAAGACGTGTGCCTGAGCTTGTAGCTGGCTGGAGAGGGTCCAGCTCAGCCTGGAAGCCGCAGAGATGGAGCATGACACGGGTTAATGTGACAGAGTGACCTCAGCAGAGGTTAATTCCTAAGTCAGAGCTCTGAGCAGCATGCTACCAGCTGCACCAGCTATTTCCAGGCCACACCTGTGTCACATCCAGTAAGCTCTGAGCAGGGACACCCAGCTGTCCATGCCCATCTCCTTATGTCACGTGAAGTGAAGAAGGCACAGACATCTTGACAATGTAATGAAACGGTGTCATTGTGGGATTAGTGTTTGTCTGTCTTTGAAAGTAAGCTCCCCTGGCTTTGCTTCAGTATTAGCACAGCAGCAGGGAGCCTTTGCACTGCCACAGGGTTGATAAGCACAATTGCATGCCACTGGCATGACCTACATACTAAATGGACAATACACAAACACAAGCACTCGCACTCCCACTCCATTTGCACTTTGTGAAAGCAATTAAGGCAATGTATACAAATGCAGGATGAAGATTTACTTACCCTAAATACATAATAAGGGTCTATAACAACCGATACCTTTGAAAAGAAGTGAGGATCTACAAAGAATTGATAATATTTTTCAGGAGTCTAAATATATATTAAAGAAATTTACTTTGATAGTACGCAGTCATTATCTTTACTTAGCTTTCACTACAAGCAATGAAAGCAGAGCTGAGGATCTAAAGAGAAGATAATTCTTCTCTCCTTTCAGACTGACTGGAAGTTTGGCACAGTGACTGAAAAGGATAAGTCAGAGCCATGTCCCCATCTCCTTCTTGCACACAGTGTGAGCCACCTCTACATGGTCTCCACTGCCCCAGATCCATTAATATTAATCATCTGAAGCATATTAAAGACATAAACACTTCCCAAAGACTTACAGTCCTGAGATCTTTTTGCTCCTTGGCAAAAGATGTGATCAAACATCTATACAATTTTGAACTTGGAAATATATAGGGTGCTTGTAAGAACACAAAAAATGATATCAGTAAAGACTGTCACAGTGAAGGGCATTAATAACAGCTATAATATGGAAAGAAGCTTGCATTCCACTTCAGAAATAAATGTCATATGTAGGATAAAATACAAAGCTAAAAAAATCTTTATTGTAGTAACTAATATTTCTTTGGTTTTAACAGTAAATATCATAAAGGAATAAAAATTGTCTTTAGCATAATTTAAAAGCTTTTTTGATAATGGTCAATTCTATCAAACAGAGCAAACTCACCCAGTACAAAAAATAAAGATAAATAGGCAGAGTCTGTCAAAATGAGATCACACCTTGCTGTGTAACAAGAAGGCTTTTAGTGATATGGTTGAAAGTGTACTCAGAATAGAAGCTTTCAAATAAAGAAACAGAATTTATGAAGTTTTCAGTGAGAATTTGGTCTCTCAAAGGCCTTGTGCACTGCTATTGATTTTCGTGGATTTGAGCTATTATATCATCTGGGGCTCGCTTCAAATAATTTACTTCATCTTACCTGCTTGGTGAATTTCATATTTCACCTTGTCTTTCAGAACACAAACCCAATGAAATAGATCCTATCATATTAATACATTTGTTTAGTGCATACTTCCCAAGGGTCCTTTACTGAAAGTCAAGTAGACAACAGTGCTAGCTATGATTTGCACTGCATTTTCCTATACTCATATCCAAGATTGCTCCCTAGCAAACTTGGAACTAAATCACTAAGACTACAGAGAGAGAAACAAGGTATTAATACCTATCCAAACCACTAAAATAAACAAAAAACATATATCTGTGGGAGTGAAGGAACTCTGCTTTTCACAAGGAGCACTTTCCCTCCTACAGGAAATAATTTAGCAATCACATTGAAGCATTTTCAATGGCAAAACCAACATGATCAAACACTAGAAATCCTTAATCTTAGTAGAAAATCTGAAGCCCTTAGGCAAAAGTAGTTAAAAAGAGCAGTTCCCTTGGAGGGTGGTGTGCAGGCCTTTAGGGAGCCACCCAGACACAGAGGAAGGCTTTTCTACAAGCTAACTTTTGCCTAGGGTGGCCACTGTCTTTCCATGGATACCATCAGCAGTCAGCAAAGAGAGAGATCTCCTCAAAATGGCAAACCGGAGCCATAGCCAGAGCTAAATTTAACTTCTCTGAATTCCTCTCCTGGGGGATTTTTTCTCTTCTCAATGACATTAGAGCTTTTAAAGGCATATTATTAGCCTTAGGTAAAGGGAGAATACTCAACTGAACAAGAAGCAATGGGACAATAAACCTGGAGTTTTGTTTCCCTCATTTGATGCCTTTGTTAATTCTGTTAAACAACTTGAGCAGCAAACAAGAGGAGTATCTTAAGTCTGCAGTACACTTGTAATTTTCCATTCTAAAACCTGTTCTATTTTCCTCAACCTGTAAGAACTGAGGTTTTTTACATTTGTTGTGGAAATCAGAATTTTAAATAAGCCTTTATCTCTTTTGGTATATCAAAAAGAATAAAAGGATAGAATGGTCTTATTTAAAAGAATACAACTTTAAACTAGACCCTCAAAATGTTAAATGATCTCTTAAAATTCTTTAGCTTATTTCTAGTTGATGAAATGAGCCCTAATTTCCTGCAAGTACCAACCCAACATGACAAAGTGGACACTGCTACAGGAATTCCTCTTGTATTTGAGGCACCAGAGAGATTAGTCAGTTGTAGTTCAGTACCAAAAATATTGTTTCCTGACTGAGAAGCCAGACTCAAATAAACCAGACTGCCTAAAAATCTTCTGGTGCTCTTTGCAGATAGCAGCAAACAGTAGATATTTTGAAAAGTGGGGAGTCTGCATCTGAAAAAGAACCTCCCAATGAGAATTGCCATCCTGTAACAAGAAAGCCATTTCTGACTAAACTATTCTTCTTTGCTTTTAATAGAATGGCCTGAATTTCCTACATACAAGGTATACTTTACTGATCGATATGCATGGATTCATGTGGATAACTCCTATTAAAACTAATGGAAGTTAAATGCATCAGTCCCTGAGTATTGCTATTAAAACACACCTGACTTGTACCCATGATTAGCATTAACATTAGGCTTGCTTCATTGTCTTCAGCAGTCAATTGTTAGTAATTTTAAGTGTCAATAATCATTATTCACCTTCTCTAAAACACAGCTGTTAGGAGACAGGGAATTTTCATTCCTCAGGAAGTCATAAAGCAGAACAAGTTCTGAACACTGTCTCTGCTACAGCAGAGAGATATGGGATGCCTCTCTTCAAAACTTGGGATGCTGTAATGCTGATGAGCACTTTATCAGAACTGTGTGAGCATTTCCAGGAGCAGGGTGATTGGAGGTGGGACTGGAATGTGTGTATCTCTCTTCGTGGGATGAAAATTTTTATGGATCAGTAAAAGAAGGCTGTTTAGAAACTTTAGGTGCTTATGAATATTTTACAAGTGACTAATATTGGGATTTATCTGTTCTCCAGTTAAACACATTATTATAAATGAATAAACTGCTTCAAACCTGATTTGATTTAAACCACGAGTTGAAAAGGATTTTCCCTTTAACCAAAAAGAGTGGATAAATATACTAAAATGAGGCACAGACTCAGTTTAACACCCAGGTCAAATGACACTGATGTCAGTGAGTATTCAGTTTGTGGTCCATTCTAAGGAAAGAAGTGTGTTCAAAAAGTGTGAGCAAATGTTAACACTGAGAGATAATTGCAGGTCAGAGGTTTCACCACCACACACCCAAAACCTGTCCTTTTCCCCTTTGGTTGGGGGGAGCAAATGTGACCTCAACAAGGCACCCACTGCTTTGTAAATGGCCGTTTCTTTGAGTCATTAACCTTTAATATTTGGGTCTCTCAAATCTTTCTTGACCTGCTGGCCACACTCTTCCAATGTACCTCGGGATGCCATTGGCTCTACTCTGCCAGCTCATGGTCAAGTGGTCATCCCCCGAAAGTCAGAGCTGCTCTCTAGAGGGTGAGCCCCCAACCTGTGCTGCTACTTGGGGTTATTCCTCCCCAGGTGCAGGGCCCTGCACTTGCCCTTGTTGAACCTCATTAAGTTTCTTTTCAGTGCCTGTTCCATTATAAAATTCTTTTGTTTCCTTGCAAATTCAAGTACGTACATCACCTGCTTCTGAGATTTTACAAGGCACATGATATCTTCTAAAAAGAATCTATGATTAAAAAGTATCTTTTTCTTTAAATAAAATGTGTTAGAAGTTACAAAAGGAAAACATCATTTTTTATTATTTTTTAGCTATAGCCCAGAGACAGATTTTTCTCTTCACATAGTAGAAAATTGAATTATTCTGAGCTCTTTCTCCTTCCTTCTCTTATCCTCTCAACTTTCTACAAGCAATGGAGCAATCATTAAAAAAACATGGAGTCTACAAAGATGAAAAAAAAGACGTTCTGTAAAGCTAAGAGGAAGGTTTAATAAAAACATTTCTTATACCTTTTTCTTTTTTCTTTTTTTTCTTTCAAGCCAGAGACACTCATCCAGTAATAGAATCTGGAAACAGAACACAAATCCCATCCAAAAGGCAGAAAATGTAATGATGTTAAAGTCTGATGTTCATGATGCCTCTCAGTTAGTGAATGGCAGCAGCGGCAACTATACAGCAACAAATACCATGCAAGAAACTATTTTTAGTGAAGGGCTGATTCAGTGTGTGATACATAAATATAAATATAAGTGCCCTCATTTGCATTTTTTTACATTCTATTTAAAAAATAAATAAATAAAAAGAAAAGAAACACAAATTGAGGCCCTGTTACCATGATTTGTTAAAGCTAAGATTATGTTTCATTGAGCTGGCAAACTGCAACGCTGAGAAAATGTTGCTGGGGAAATCCTGTCCTCTTCTGCTTTTTCTTCTTTTATTTTTCTATGTAGCAGTGCTCTTTACCACTTGCATTTTTTTGTCAGCTCTGATTCTTAGCAAATATATACGTAATCACATTTGAAATAAAGGCATATTGATGCATAAGATGCAAGTGATAGAGGGATGAAATTCTCTGTTGTTTAAATCCCCATAACGAAATTGTTTTCCACAGGGATACATCACTTTGCCCCTGCTAAAAATCTGGCCTTGCAGTTTTAATAAAGTAGAGGCAGAGCAACAAATTTCTGAGAAAGAATAAAAAAAGTTGTAATGGAGTTCTCCATGTTTTCAGCTTCACCAACGGTTGCCCTAACCTTAAATGAAAAGGAACTTAATTCTTTCACTTATTGTAAGCTGAAAGTGAGGGAGGAGGGAGGGGAAGAGAGGTAAGGAAGGTGCTTTCTGTGTCTGTGAGAAGGGTAGCTCAGTGTACAGGCAGACGTTGTTATTTCCACAATCCTGGACTCAGCTCTGCTTTGTGCTGCAGAAATGTAGCGTAGTAAGTAAATTTGTGGATTAAAGCTAAAATTTAGACAAAATTTACCTCTAATCTTAGTCCCCTGCTCCTCTTCTGTCCCTTTGTATGAGATCTAGCCCCATTCTCTGGCGCCCAGCTTCCCTGTGCAGCAGCTGGGCAGAGGCAGGACTCTCAACCCAAGCTGCCAAAATAACAACACAGCAGCAAACCTGGTCTGCTCTTCTCTGGCCTCCAAAGTGATGCCACTCTGCTCTCTGATCAGAGCATTCAACCCTTCCTAAGACAGGTTTTCTTTGTTCTTATTCTTTTCTCTTAAAATACAGATAGCAGAAGCAAAATACAACCCCAGCTCCCACCACACAGTCACATGGAAGAAACATTTACTGCATTTATTTGCACATCCTGAAACTGGGAGAGTTTATTTCATTCTGTTTGTATTTGTATTTTTTCTTACCAGTAGATCCAGATATCTGTTTTTGAAGATAGTTGCAACAGGGCAACAATAGTTCTTCCAATAAAGGTGTGCTAAAGTGCAGAAAGAAAACCTAGTGAAAACCTAAGAAAACCTTAGCTTTACACAACGTCTATTTTTTTTTCTTTCAGTCTAGAAAGCAGAAATAGTGCAAAGAAATAAGTGGAGGAGGACATCAGGATCACAGGATGGGATCTGCTTTTCATCCACTAGGTGTATCCAAACAGTCATGTAAAATTTGTACCCCCTATAGATATTACAGTGTATTTCTGACCATTTTGTGAAGTTATCTGCCCCTGTTAGGTAAATTCTAAACATTTTTGCATACAACTTTTAAATGAGCCTAAATCAGTTTAAGTGAAAAGACTGAAGAGCTTTTGATCATTTCAGTATATGAGTTGCAAAGATGACATTAGACTCCTTCCTTCAAAGCCTTAATTTGATATGTTACAGGTACCACAGAGAAATCAGCAATTAAACCAAAGCTGATAACTTCAATATGAGAGGGGGAAAAATCCTAAATACTGTCTGAATAGCACTGTTTTTTTTTTTTTTTTAATGAAAAATAAGACACTGCAGGTTTGCTTCCTTTGCTCTTTGATGTTGTGTGTCTTCTTTAAAAAATTAGAAAACCTCCCATTATCCTCTGAACAAAATTGAGTAGTGGCCTCAAACCCACTTTATTTTCCTGAGAGCAGATATGATTATATGGATAAATCCAGTTGTGAACTTAATAAGCTTTGGCAGAAAAGGGACTGAAGGAAGGTGAGCAATAGAACAAGCCAAGATAAATACCCAAATTAACCTTCAGCCCTTTCAGTGACATCTAAAGATGCTAAAGGAAAGTTTGTGAGTTAATTTCACAAGGATGTAGCTCTCCATTAGTGTAAGCAGCAAGTGGGAAATTATAAAGTCATATAAAATATACTGTGGAGAGAACATTTTAGAGAACATTTCATAGAAGCTCTTTTTTGACCTCTCTTTAAGCCATAGTTTGTAGCTCAGCTATTTCGTTATCTACTCGAGGAAGCATATGTCCTGTGGAGGGCATCCCACTAGACTGAAATAAGCAGAGCAAAGCGGGAACTAGCTTTTCCATTCCCAAAGTAATTTTAAGGGGATATTATTGTGAAAAACTTGACCTAACCACGTAAACATCCACATTCCTGGAACATTGAGAGAACAAATCCAAAAAAAGTGTAAAGTGGAAAACAGGAGAGAAACTAAAATTGCTGCAATTAAAAATCATAATAAAAATAATATGGCAATGACACCAAGAAAAATGCAGTCTTTGCTGTGCTTCTCAGAGAAGACTTAATGCCCAGAAATTACTCTTTGGGCCACTGCTGTTCTAATAATGCATATTCTCACTTCTAGGATAATCTCATCTATTGTTTCTGACTGGATATGTAATTCAAAGAGAGATTACTTAAGGTACCTAATTACTTGGTGATGCTGCCTATCTCCAATTAGTCATGCTCATGTTTGGAAATAGACACTACCATTTACTAGCAGCATTTTGGGGGATATTTTGCATTATAATGTTTCTCACATGTACTGTATTCAATCTTTGTCAAAATAGCCAGGAGGAAAAATATACATTAATTTAGTGAAATAAACTATTTAAAAAATGGTGTACTCTGTCTGCTTGCCAACTGCTTTATATCCACTGGTACTTGTTTTGAATGTTATAAATAAAATAATCTCAGTGCAGAGCAGATAGAAGGATGGAGAAGGCAGAAATCAATGTCATCAGAGCTTACAGTAGGTTTTTCTATCATGACAATTATAAGTTGGGGAATCACACTTATCTGAGTAGGTTTGGGGCAAAGAGTTAGGGAAAGATCCAGCCATGATGGAAAGAGTTCAGTATGTTCACTTGAAGATAATTCACATCAGCAAACCTAGGGAGAGAACTAAAAGATAAAAAATGTGTGGGGAAAAAACAACCCTTAAGCAGATTGCAAAGCCTGTGACTGCCATTGCCTGAGGTGCCTGTGCAAGGTGGGCTCTGCCCAGCAAGGTGGTGCCGCCTCTTCCTGGGTTCATGAGTTTGCATGGTCACCTCCTGGTGCAAGGACCAAAGGAGCCCTGGCAGCCTGGGAGCATCACAAGGGAACAAAAGCAGGAAATAAACAATTCTAGGGATTTACTGTTTTCATTATTCTGAGCTGGTAGGGACTGAGGGCATCCCCTCTTCTGCCTTTCAGTCAGCAGAGACTAACACCACATCTGTAAGACCTGCCACAGCAATGGTCCCATCTGACAGTTCTGAACCACTGGGACACACTGCGCAATAGAAATGAGATTGTAGGGAAATAAGTAGGTTTTAGGCCTTGTAGATATGTGCCAGGCTTCCAGGTCCCAGACTATTGCCATAATAGGCAGGACCTTTGTGAGGATGGGTGAGGTGAAGGTGCAATTGTCCTTTTCCCACAATTAACCCACCTGTATCAGTACTGACTTCTATCCTCTTCCAATGAGCATCTGCAGTGTCAGCAGGTACTTCTGTGATAATGAGTTCAATTTCCAGTGGCTGTGCCTTTGAACTGCTTGCTTTCTTCTGTGTTAAGGTGATTATTGTTGCCATGGCTACCACAGACTGCTATGAAACCTTTGAAGAATGTAACCATATGAAGCCAAGGTGCTCCCATCACATCCTCAAGATAAACAGAGATTCCAGAAATGTTCCCACAGGGTTTCACTAGCCAGGTTCTTTCCACAGGGAAGCATAACCTGGCAAACAAGGGCTCTGTGAGCATGGAGAGAGTTGAGTGTGTGCTTTTCCAAAGATCATTGGAGTTTCCCCTGCTTCCTTTCTCACAATGTATGCCAAGGACTCATCGGGAGATCCTACAGAATTCTGCATCAGCTGGTTGGTGGACCTAAATTTCCAAGGCACTTATGTGATGTTCTCTGCTTTTACTAAGCAGTTTGCTTGTGCTGCAATCAATACTGAGCTTAGGGCCATTTCTCTCTGCTTTCTGTTGTAGCTTTGCACAGATTCTTGGGCAATAGTGACAACACAACCTACTTTGAACACTTCATTTGTCAGTGGGATGAACATTTGGCTCTAATGCCATTCCTGTGATGTGTGACATGGGCACACAACAAAGTAACAGGGGAGGTTGTAAGTAAATAATCGGTGCATCTTTGTCCCAGAAAGAAACAAACAACTCTCAACAGAGTAAAAAAAAATCCCTCATGTTATCATCTCTGTCTCTATTGCTCATTTGATCCAAATCAGCACCTCTCCAGGGGTCCTACCATATGCTTGCAAATGTGCTGGAATTTTGTATTAAAAACTATCATTCTCTATTGACAAAACCATGTAGTAACATAACAAGAAGCTCATGAATTTGTGAAGCTCAGAAATCATCACAATGTAAGACACTACTGCATCAATATTTATAAGCATTCAAACCACTCTTGCAAGTATGCTTCCACTCTTCTTACTTCAACCACCTCTTTCCTGAAGCAAGGCAGCTCTTCCCTCTCTTGCATCAATTTCACAAGCTGTAAATAATGGGAATTACATTCCTTCCCCATCTCAGTAAAGGTCTTAAAGAGCTACAAAGGCAAGATTTGTATTAATGGAGGCTTCTACTACCATATGAAAATATTAAAAGAAATTGCTTCTTATTTATGTGGGTTCTATTTCTTGTCAAAACCCCAAACTTTTGCATCCCACACAATATTGGAAATTATATCTTTTATATAATATATTTTCCACTGCAGAAGGCATAAACCCTAATTGATTCCTGGCTTCAGTGAATAATATCATGTTGGGTAAGTGTAGGAAACAATAAGAGTGTAGCGTAGCTGAGATCAATAAAGCTTGCTTCTGAGCTCCACAACCAATCTCTCTGCTACATAGGCTGATAAACAGACAACACTGCCCCTCAGCTACACACCATTAGCTGTGCTTTTCGTCAAAGTGTCAGAAAGTAAGTGGTATACCTAGCATTAGATCAAAAACAACAAGAAGGTTTTGTCATTCTGCTGGGGACACTTGGCTGGCATCTGCATTAGTTGCAAATGCTATAAGTAACTCATTTATCTTGATTATTATTCTTCACACAAGTCAGCAGTGGCTTTGCAAGTATTTGTAAAAGCAGCAACAAGATGAATTTTAAATTTCAAATGTTCCACTCTCAAAAAATCAAACAGCTTGGAAAGAAAATAGGTTTACTGCAAACAAAATAAATATACTAAAGTAACAGCACTGAGCTTAAAGTATTATAGTATGACATCAAAATCCTGAACTGTGCTTTCAAAAACCTGGTAAAGCATATTTTTAGATGTTAATCTTTTAAAACTACATAGGCATTTTTCCTACAAAAGAAAAGTGGGAGTGAAATAACCAAGTTACTGATACTGTGTTCTTTTTTTAGATCCGTAAAATCTTTAGTCATTAGTTTCACAATAAAATAACTGTAAAGAAATTCAGTTCATCTTCATAAAATAAGAAAAAGAGTTCAAAGATCAGAAATGTAATGGCAAGTCCTTCAAAGGACGCATATACAAGGCTGTATATACTGATAGCTCACTAGAAACTCGGCTTCCCCTCCTTTTCCCATTCCCTCTTTGATCTCAAGCTAAACATCAGAACCCAGCTTTTAAAAAGACTTCAAGTGCCTTTCATATTCTCTCAGCTGCCTGAGGAGCAACAACTCCCGCATCTTACATGAAAGAATTTATTTCTCCCTAAAAATAACTTTAGTTTCAAATGCCCCCTGCAAAGAGGTTGAAATAATTTATCCTCAACTCTGTGAAGACAAAAGAAGGAAATTGCATGGGTAAGCCTTTACCTACAGCAGGGGAAAAGGCAGAGAAGTCATTACAGATCTGGCTGGAGCAGTAATGGAATATTTCCTGCTTGTCACTTCTGTAAGAAGGAAGCACAGTTCAGATCTGGCAACCTTTGGGCCCCTCGCACACAGATCATTAACATCAGCCATGCTGGCTAAGTTGCTATTAGGTATAATCTAGAAATTCTTACCCTACAGGTGCTTTCTGGGTTCCCCCCTCCCTTACTTCCTATAAATGCTGAGAGCTCTGGTACTTTTTGTTCATTTAAACTATTAATTTTCTTTGCTTCTCAGCTAACATTGCTCTGGGCCAGGTACATAGCATAAGTTTTGCTTTCAATATTAATTTAGCAGGCAAGGTCTGGAGGTTCCACTGCTCACAGACAAACTCTTCTTTGCTTATTCTTTTTTCTGTCATGTCACAAGTCATTATAGGGAGCACGTCCAGGGAATACCTACAGGTGATGAACAAACCTCCAAGTCCAAATTCAGATCAATTACCCAGACAAGGGTTATTCTTGACCTCATGTACAATAGATTTGCTTTTTGGATTTCAGGACAGTAGATGCATGAGAGATTTCACCACTGATATTTGGCATAGTAAACCAAGCAAACACCATCTCTCCACTTGCTTATATATTCCATTACATCAGCATGTCTGGTGACAACCCCATAATAGTGCTGGCATTACAAACATTACACAGCTTTCAATTCCAGTTTCAGAGGTTTTGGTATGTTTTTCCTCAAGAGGTCTCTTCATTCAGATATTAATAGGATTTTGTGCAGAGGCCTGTGTCTTGATGCTGTGAAATTTCTTGCTAAGTAGCAAACAATAAGACAGAACTCATAAACAGTTACATGATGCAATTTTTAAATACTTAAAACTGAGAGAGATCCAGATTTTGTCATGATTGATGCTACAAATATGAGGATATGCAAAATGTTTTGACATTTCTAGCTTAAGCCCCATTACACATCCCGTGTGCTTTCTCTCAGAGGTGCATTTTGGCATAAAAGGTTCTCTTCCCAGCCAGGAGCCAGATGGACCACTCCATGAGCTTTCACACTGTAAATAAAGTTTGGCCCTGAAAATACTAATGGTTGTAATAGGAACGCTGTTGCAGGAACAGATAATATTTAAAAAAAAAGATAAACATTAGTTTTAAGCTGTGATTTTCTTAGAGGCTTAGGTTGTTCTTTTACTTGTACATGAAAAATATTTTCCATAAACAGGTAATATGGGTTACATGTGACTACCAGATTCTGTCTGGGTACTTGATAAACTCTTGTTTGTGCAGAAACACAGAGAGCAGGTTCACATGTGAGAAAAAGCTCACTTGTAAAGTCAAACTAGCTGACCCCGGCTTGATCCTGGCCTTCTTGTAGCATGAGCCTGAAACATCTGCACTGCTAAAGGAAGCACAAGCTCCAGCCCAAGGCACATCCCAGAGTGGAAAGGAAGTGAAACCTTCTCGGCTCTGGATTTTGTGCTAACTCACCTACCTGGCCCAATTTTGAATGTTAGCAGTAGACTATGACTGCTTGTCTAAGACTGAGGAGTAGAACAGGCTGGTACCACAGAGAAGTGGGGGGATTAGGAGGACCTCAAACAACCTTTAGGTAGCATTATTGGGACTGTGATCCATGTACCCACAGAGATCCAGAAAGGAACAGAAAGAAACAGAGGACTGTAACTTTCTTCCCCCTATTGCAAATTAAAGACACTGACTCCAACCCAATCTTAAAATGAACTTGAGCCTAACAAGAAAGATGGCACAAATACAAAGTGTTTTCTTTTATCTGTAGCATTTAAGATTCTCAGGTTTCATTACTTTCATCTGTAGCAGATATATACAGAGTACAATGCTAAAACTACTACACAGCGTAATTCAGCATAAGTAGCTTGCTGTTAATATATGGCTTTGATATTCAGAAAAAAAATTCAATATTCTGATCTTTTTTTAGCATTTATGAGAAATTTTCAGGTATGCAGGTCACACATAATGAAAAATATAATTTATAATAACTTTTCTTAAGTATAGGGAGGCAATCTTCAACAACAAATGTTTCAAACTCACACTCATTACTAAAACTTCACTATTTGTCTAATAATTTTTTTGTAATGTGACCATAAAAAATTACATGCTTTAAAGATTTCCATGCTTTAAATACAAGCATTCCTCATTACCAGACAAGAACTCATTCAAGAAGGTCTTCATTAGTTACATGCAATACGTTTATCATGGATTCCATGTAGCATGGACATATGCACAGTAGCAAATTGTCTTGATACTGGTGGCTTTGACAATCATTTTAAGAACATCAGAAAACTGTTTAGAGTGCTCAAATGCTGGTTGTTTTTTATTTTTTTCTTTTAATTACTTCAGCTTCCCATTTATTCTAAAAACCTTGGGATGCTTAAAGCATAAACATAGAGGTTTTAATATGTCTCTTACTGCTTTTCAGAAAAAAAACTCTTTCACAGTCCTACAGCCAATTTCAGACCTACGAGGGAGCAGCTCAATACCACTAAAGCCAACCACATGATCATATTGGGAGTGGATATGGTCCTTCTAGATGAACACTGGGGATCTTCTGGAAAGATGGGTAGCTTGTGAAAATTGCCTCCTTATTAAGCAGATAACTGTGACATCAGTGGCTGATTTGCCCAGGCCCTCCACAAAGGAGATCTGTGAGGAAGGACAAGGGGAGGAAATCTGAGCTCAGGCAGCAGGCTGCAGTGAGCATAGCCCTTGCTGTGTTTGATCCTTCTTTTTCACAAACCCTCTCTAAGCTGTGCTAACCTGGAGCTGGACAGAGAGGCTATAGCCCCTGTAGAGTCCCAGCACTTCAGCCTTTTGGTACTTGTCAGCTGGTGGACTGTAGGCATTCAGGGAGTCACAGGGATCTCTGGATGGGCCAAACTACAGTCTGCTCGAGAAGAATAGGCAGCTCCTTTCCTACTGTTTCCTCCCCTGTCTCCCTGCCATTCTCATGCCATTATGGAACCTAAAAAAATGTGTGAGGAGAGAATCTCCTGGTCGCTGGTGACAATATCATGCCAAACTTGAATACCTGAATAATAAACTCTTCTATTAAGAATCCTGTATTCAATATCACAAGGGTGTTCTCTTTGTAGCAATTCCTGGATTTTGATGGGAGAATTTGCCTGAATGAGTACTTCTGTGTTTGTCATTGGCACCCGAATGAAATACCATCCAATTTTGTAGAGAAGAGGTAGCAGTTTCTTCTGAGGCATCATCTTGTGTAGGTAATGATCAATTGGAACTAAGGACTGGTTTCAAACCAATTTTTGAGGTGTAAAAGGGATGCATAAATCACTGTAGGAGGAGTGGAATGAAAAGCAAACTACTTCTCAGGTATCTACAGATGCAGTCTAGTGGAGACTTCAAGTGCCACGGTGACTAAGGCTGCAAACAACCTGTCTCAGGATAAGAAAGGTCTGTTGGAGTGATGAAAGCAAACCTAGAACATGAAACAATCCTGGAAGTAGACTAAAGAAAATACTCTGACCTAGAAAACACTGAAAGCAGAACTGCATTTTTTTCTCATTGTTGGTTTGGACAGAACCTATTTTTTTTTTCTGTCATTTTTGAAGTGGGAGGGGGAAAATTGCATGGCAGCAAAAAACAAAGGCTTTTCCCTATTCAGATTTGAAGTTCATTTGGAGAGAAAGTACTTTCAATTGACAAAACCAATGTAGCTGGGGGTCTGGCAGATACCACTGCTTCCTTTACTGGTAGTTGAACACTTCTCTTTTGCAGACTGCAAGTTTACAAACACCAGTGGTATATACACAAATCTTACTTCCAGGCTGCACGGGAGCTGGAAGTGAGTTCCAGATACTATTTGTACTCATGGTGTGACAATTTTCCTCTCAGACACTCAAACATGCCCAAATACCTGGTAGATATTGAGAGTAGTGATGTAAATATGAACAGAAGTCTCTGGGTTTTATTGCTTGTTATGGCACAAATCAAGTAACTTATTTGGTATTTAGTTTCCCTTCTTCCCATCCCTTTCTTTGAAAGACTGCAAGGAATTTAATATTTCATCAACAAACTCATCAGTTTTAAAACCACAGCTTGATCTATATCCTGAATACATTCCATGTTACTATAATGATCTTAGCAAATGAGAACTTCCTTGTGACAAGAAAGTTTCAGGACCTCCTCTGCATACTACATATTGATCATCTGTGTCTCATTTCTCTGATAACAAGAAAAAGTGACTTAAAGTGGGAGAGGTGGTAACAGCCTCTTTGGGAGCAACTGTGGTGTAGTTTCAGGTAATTTTTCTCTCTCCAGAAGTTTGTCTTGAGGAGTTCAATAATGCTCAGCTTTCTCCTTCTCCTCTTTTAATCTGCCAAGAGAATTAATAGATGGAGCAAATATCTAGGTGTTAGATTACTTTCTTGGATTCTTAAGGGGGGGAATCCCTTACCTAAAAATTCACCCTACTATATGAATTTTGATAAATCTTTCCCAGCTCCCAAAGAAATAACAGCTTTTTCCATCTGAAAAGGTTTAAAAATTTTGACCTGTCCTAGCAGTGAATGATCATGATTTCTGGCCTAACTGATCTGGTATCCATCATCTTTTCCTATGAAATTTCTGTCTTTTTACAATGTGGAATCCTTGCATAATGAGGGTGAAAATTTCTGCTCCTGGAACTACAAATTAAATAAGTCCTGGTCCCAGTTGCTAGACAGGGTACAAATACACCTAGTTTTTTATTGAGGGCAGTGCCTTGCAATCATTTCTCAATATCTGAGCTAGAAGTGATTCTTATTGTCTCCACTATTTCATGGTAGTGAATTTGGACACATTTTCTCCAGCCACTTAGGAAAATGCCAATGCTCAGTTAGAAGCCTTACATTGCTGCAAGGAGAAAAGTATGGTGAGATAAGAGTAGAAGTGCATCTAGATAAATCTATCACAATGCGGTGACAAGGAGGGGCATGACTGGATATTAAACCCTATAAAGCAAGGCTGCTGGGATGTTGGCTTTCCAGTTTAGGAGACCAATCTTTAAAGTGGAAAAGCAAGTTTCAAGCTGGTAAAATCCATCCCAAAACCACGCTCAGACCAAAGGATTCAATGTTTGTGAGCTAGCAGACAAACACCACTTGAGAAGTGACAGCTTCCAAGAGCACATTCTTCTCAGAGGACTTTGATTGCTGATCAGTTCAAATGATGGAGAGCCTAATATAGTAGCTTTATTACTGTCTCCAAAACCAACAAGTTTTTGTTAATTATTTGCTCTGCACTTCCCCTACACTTAAGAAGATCTCCAGGGCATGGATAAGCAGTATGTGTATGTATGTACAAAGCAAAGCAAACAGTACTATTATGCAAATGTTAGAGCAGCTTCCTGGGCCACTAGACCCTGTGGCCCTTGGCAGCTAACTGCAGGCATAAACAACAAGAAAATTCCAAACATAAGGTTGAAATTCTCCAAGAATATAATACCTTAAAAAATCTAGCCTCATAAGTTTATTTTGCATGACATTCAGATGTGGAGGTACAAGAGATTATTTGAGGCCGTCATTGTGAGCTGTATGACTTCTAGTTATGATGAATCATCTCTGTGTGTCATGGCATTTATAAACATACTGTTTCTGTCACTTTCAAACTAATACTAATATTTAATAATTGTTTCTGTGCTTGTCGCCCACAGCAAACATTAAACAGTTTGTTTAACCCTCTTTTGTGAGAGCTGTGTAAATCTTATTATCTTGAATGAAAATAAGTATAGACAGTTAACACCATGGCAGAGTCAGCATGCAATAGCCAGTTAAAACTGTGATAGCATGGCACTGTGTTTCAGTTCTTCTAGATTAATAGTTTGGAATAAATTGTTGTAAAATCCACTGAAGATCACTCTAATGAAATAAAAATTAAAAAAAAAAAAGACAAAAAAAGAGATAATTTCTACTGAGAAAATCATAGAGAGAGAGGAAAAAAGGTATCCTATTTTCAAATATAATACTTTGTATTTAAAAAATACAATACTTTGTAGATAATCAATACCAGGAACTGGCACCTCTTGGAACTTCTGACTTTAAGCCCCAGGTTGAATTGGAGACAAATGATTGTGTTCAGTAAACAGTCACTATACCTGGGTGAACGTCTGCATCCAGTGTGTGCTTGTCCTCCTTAAAACTGTCAGTTCTAAAGAAGATGGATGATTAGCCTACCCTGTTTATATTTCACCATTAAAGGCACAAAAGGAATACGCATTAATCACTGACCTGATACAAAGTCTGGCATTGCACCCTGAAAGAGAAAATCATTATTTTAATTGGAACTAATGGCTTGTGGCCATGATAACTCATGGCAAGGCACAATATTAATGTCACTTTGTCTGGTGGAAGAATATCTTATGCCCACTTACAATCTGCCACAGTGTCAGCTCAAGTGTCTGTCTTCAGGCCAGATGCACAAAAAAGGCTTTGCTGCCTTCTATCCCTAAAAGAGCAATTTGAAGTTTTTTACCTAATGTCACCTGAAAGTGACAAACCCAAGTACATGCCAGGATTACTCTTGTCAGTGCTTAATCAGGAGCTGGTAATTACATCCATGCATTTATTCCTCTTTTGTATTTTCTTCCAAGTGTGTTAGTGGCAAGAATAAGTAGATAGATGTTTCACCCAAGAAAATGTGCCACAAAGAGCAAAAAGAGAAGAAGAGAATTTTACTCCTGCCACTAAGTTAAGTGTAATGGGTAGTGTCTAATAAATAACACTATTAGACACTAATGGTTGTCTAATAAATAACACTAGCATACCCAAAGAGAAAAAACACTGATTATACTCAGAAAAAGACAATCTTCTGAAAAATTTGAAAGTTGTTAGTGCTTATGGATTGGGGGTTTTTGTTGTTTCCAGAACTTTCAGAGCTCCAAAACAGAGATTTGTATAACCCTCAACAGCTACAATTTTTTATTAAACTAAGAACTAGAACCTGAACTGACATCTGATCTGGAATCTTTATTGCCAGGTCTTTGAGATAGGAGAGGGTGGTGAATGTGGTGTTTATTTTGTAGTCTTGAGGGAAGAACTGAGGATGTGAGGGATAATATCTTGATGCCATAGCAAAAAGATCATGAATAGTGATGTTGTGTCTGACCTAATGCCCTTCAAACCCATGGCTTTAAATTCCTCCTCCATCAGTTCAGGCTTCAACCAAATCATAACAGTACAGTGCCACTTAGCAGTAGTGTAGGGATGAGTCTTCTCCCTAGTACTGCTTCAACTCCTTCAAGCTCCCCCTTTTTTTTTAACAAATCTTAGAGCCATATTATAGGCCTAAGATTAAGCAATTAATTTAAAATCCACTGTTCTACAGGACCCTTTTGTAAATAGTTTCAATTTTCAGCACCTTAATTGCACAGTTAGTGTGTTTATCATAAAACCTAAATTTTTTCTTCAGTTTCTTACCGAAGGAATTTCCAAATGTGGAGTTATACCTGCAAAGATACCAAAAAACCACAAGATTTCTGAGCTGTACCACAATATAAATATTTTTCTACTAGTAAAATAAAAGTTTAATCTCCAAGGTAGCACCTAATTAACTTTATCAAATTTTACTTACAGCAGAATTTTAAAAGAATATTTCACATCACAATTTCAAAATTACTACTTCCTTAATATCTGTAAACCAACATTTATATGTCACAATAAATCCTAGCACTTTTTTCTTCAAACTTTTCTATTGACACTTTGAAGTCAATGATCTGTGTCTCATCATAATTTAGCTCCTGCATTCACCCTGATCAATGTCAAAATAATCATTATGATTGGCTTTGATTCACATTTTTCTTTTTTATATCAAAATACAATGGTAGTATTTCTCTTGTGCCTTGAAAACAAAATTTCTATATCCTCCATCTGGGATGATTTCCAAATTAAATCAATTTTTTCTCCTTCTTGTCTTGTGAAATAAAATCTGCATATGCATTGTTGTATTTGAAACAAACATGACCAATTAATCTAATGGGAATTGAGAATTGTATTTAAGATAGTGCAATAGTGTAAAATTTTTGTAATCCTATTCCCAAATGTTGGTGGGGTTTTTTTTGGTTGTTTTTTTTTTTTTTTGGGGGGGGGGGGTTTATTTTGTCTTAAAAATGAAAGGTCTATCCTATATTTATTTTCTGGTAGTGAACCAGGACATGTAAAATGTGTTCTCCAACTCAAAGGACACACTGACTTCAATGAGGCATGGGTTCTTATTTAAAGATTATCCTTTCTGGAAGCTCCTTAGGCTTTAAGCATTCCCAAGTAACACCTTTTCATAGTAGGTATCCACCTTATTAGTCTTAGCACTTCCTGTCCCCAAGTGTCCTACAAAGAATTTACTTCTGAAACTGGATCTCCTTGATCTTATGCCATTAGTGACTTGAGCAGTCATATATGACCCAGGAATATGACCAGGGGCAGTGGGGGAAGAAATTCCCTATATCAAATTCTCACAGTAGTCTGAAATATGACCCTGTAGACTGCTTACAGCAGAAATTACAATAGATCTTGTAAATATTTCTCTAGTGTATAATTCTCTGTTTAGGCAAGTTTTCACTGTGGATCGAATTGTGGTCCATGAGAGGGCATTATTACTAAACAAAAAATAAACCTTAAGAAATTATGATGCTTTGTGAAATAGTGGAGACATGGGGGAAGTTATTGACTGTTCTAAAATGAATGCAGGAACAGTCTTTGCTATATTCATCCACCTTCCCAGAGATCATTGTTGGATGACAGCTTTGCTAACAGGGCATTTCTAGGCAGAGGCATGGTCTGCCCTAATAGAGCCATTATGAAAATAAATGGTTCTCTTTATCCCCTCTCAACTGAAATGAAGCTCTATTTTGAGATAGTCTGCAGTGGTACATATGGTCTTCTTCTTGATTTGTTTCAAAGACAAATAACTCTGAGAAGTTCCATTTAAAAAGTAATAAAGATCATACTAGCTTTAAATCTAGTGTATGCTAAGCTAACTGTTCTAAAGAAAAATTATGAGGGAAGTTATTTTTTCCTGTCCTATTTTATAGTTGAATAAATTAGGGCAAAGTCTGATTTTTTAAAAAGCTTGAAAATATCATCATGTTCCTCAGAAGTCTTATTCATTTTCTTAGAATGTGAAAGGCAAATAAAAGATTCTGAAAGCTGTGATAGTCCAGTAATGTTTAATTTTGACAACTGTTTAAAAAAGGTGGAATTGGAGAGATTATTCCTATGGAAAAGTTAAATTCAAGAGCACATGCCCTTTTTCTGTACTTTATACACTAAAATTCAAGTGTGTGCACATTTTTGTCTGTGCTGTCTGGCGAAACCAGCTGTATCTTCTAGAGCTCCAAAAGACACAATTTAAAATTATTGAAATGTTTAATAAAAGCCTTTAATAAATATTGAAATCACATAGCCCTAAACCAGTCAATTGTTTCCTAGTCGCCTGTCATCCAGCCATGGCCCTCATCCTGTAGATGCATGGTCTGTTCATCCTGCAGCTGCTTTTCAGCCTCAAACCAAGAGAGATGGACAACATTATTTATTAGCATGGGAAAAATGTCTATTCCCCATTTTGGAGAAAGGACAGGTGCAGTGGGGCCAGTCTAAGAATGAATGCATGTTGTAACATGTGTACTAGCACTCTGCCTTCTAAATACATTCTGCTGAGTGCTGGAGAAATAACAGTACATGGGGCTAGTCCTAATGGAAGAGATTATGTAAATAGCCAAAAGCTGCCAAGGATTATCAAGAGGATTCCTCAAACCCATCACTATGTGTCATGGTTTGACACAGGCACCCATGAGAGCTGCTCACTCACCCTCCCCTGCCACAGCTGGGCAGAGGGAAAAGGGAAAAAGTTAACGAAGGGCTCCTGAGTTGAGATAAGGACCAGGAGAAAATACTTCAAGGGCAAAACAGGTTCAACTTAAGGCTGCAAAGTGAAATTTTTTACTACCAGAATCAGAGAAGAATAATGAGAAGTAAAATAAGCCCTTAAAACACCTTTTCCCCTGCCCAGCCCCTCTCTCCTTCCCACTGACAGCACAGGGAGACCGAGCATGGAGGTTTAGTCAGTTCATCATCCAAGGTTTCCTTCTGCTGCTCTGGGAGAGGAGTCCTTCCCCTGTGAGGCCGTGGGGTCCCTCCTACAGCAGACAGTGCTCTGAACTTCTCTCATGAGCAGCAGTGTAACTATACCTGCTGCAATGTGAGTCCCTCCCAAAACTGCCATGATGTGGGTCTGTCTTCCATGCGGTGCACTCATCCAAGGACAGGCTGCTCCAGCCTGGAAGCAGGAGCCCTCTCTCTCCACCAGGTCTCCCAGTGGATCACAGCCTCCTCCAGGCATCCACCTGCTCCAGCACGGGCACCTCCCCCATGGCCTGCAGGAGGATTTCTGCATCCCATGTGGATCCCCATGGGCTGCAGGGGCACAGCTGCTTCACCTTGGTTTCACCATGGCCTGCAGAGGAATTTTGGCTCCAGTGCCTGGAGTCCTTTTCCCCCTCCTTCTCTGCTGACTTTGGTGTCTCCATGTGGTTTCCCCTACATGTTCTCACCTCCTCCTCTTCTCTGGCTAGAAGAAAAAACCTGTGTCTTTGTTTTGATTTTCTTCTTAAATATTTCATTACAGAAACTCTACCAACCTCTCTCATGGGCCCAGTTTTGGCCAGCAGCATGTCCATCTTCAGAGCCATCAGCCATTGGCTGAGCTGGACACAGTGGGAACTTCCAGCAGCTTCTCACAGGAGCCATCTTTGTGACCCCCTGCTACTAAAACCCAGGCCGTGCAAAACCAATACACTATGAAACTTTATTTGTTTCATTATTAAACATGGCTTAGATTACTATTTAATTTACTAGTGAATGGAGGGGGGACCTAACTGTCAGGAGCAGGGATGAGGTGTTGACATCAGGATGACAAGGATGCCAGTGAATTTTGGGGGAAAATGTACTGTCACAGATCTGACCAGTACAGTTATGTCAACCTTGAGATGACTTTACAAGTGACAATTTCACATTTTGTTCAGTTCAGTCACTGGCTAAGCATCTTGACAGGATATGAAACAAAAGACAGTGATATGCTATTTTGAGAGTACTTTATGGTAAAATGGTCATACCAGCTAGACTATTATTTGAAAAGCTTGTAAAAAGAAGATCTGGGTGGGTCAGCAACAAAACTGGTAGTACCTTAACCTGTTGATTCCTAAATTAAAAATATCCTAGATGCAAAAAGGCAACTTTAGGTCACTGAATAAGGAACTGCCCTCTCCGATATGATGCTCTCATTAAACAAAGTAATCTTTATGATCTTAAACTTCTAATTTCATCCGTGTTCTGGTAATCTCTAGGGTAGAAATTAATGGATTTTACCATTATTATCCCAGATCTCTAAACTGTCTTAATGATTTGGCATCCTAATCAAGACATCGATCCATATGTTTAGTAGTTCCTGCTCTTCCAATTCACTAAGTTATATACAAAAAAAGGGTACCACATAAACAGACAACTAACTAATTCCCATATAACAGTGTAACATTTTTCAAACCAATGAGGTTGCAATGAGGAGAATAAAAGTGTAATTGGTCATACATATGGAAGGTAATTAAAAACTTGGCTAATTCCTATTTTGTTTATGTGGTTTTTTATGTGTTTTCCCCTTTCTTTTACCAACACTATTTTTTTTTTTTTTTAATGTGAGAGAGAGCAAAGAAGATAAAGACCAGAAATACATGCACCAGGATGAGATATCTTAGACAGATTTTTATAGCAGTTATGTTATTCCTGGTAACAGAACAATGTTTTCATTTTGGTTCATTTCCTCATTCTGAACAGCTTTGTTTGTTGGGATTTAAAGCTACTGATCATTAAACCACCTCTTTATAACTAGAATGATTATAGTTAGCTCAGAGTCTGCCCCCTTCTTTGTTGCAATTAAATCCTTTCATTCAGTCAATTGAACCATATGGTACCAACTACAAGACGCTGTGGTTCTTCTTAGAAAGGGGTTTAGTCTCTCTGTCTTTGGGCCTGGAACATACAGCAATATTCCAATAAGCTTCCTGGGTTCCAAATGTTCTCAGCAGTACTGAAAGGAGATATGCAGCCTGCAAGAGCACTCTCTTCACTGTTGTATAACAGTACACTGGCATCCTTATTTGTCACTTGCAACATCTTGATGATTCAACAGAATAATTCATTAGAACACATGGAGTAGAAATCACAAATGCCCCAAAATAAGAATATGAGTTAGAAGAAAAATTAGCTGAAAGTGTTTTGGAGGTGTGTATGAGGAGCAAAGAGTCAAAAATTCAAAAAAATGCAAACCAAAACTACAGAATTGTCATATTAATATAACATTTTGAACTGCACCAAAGTATCCACCTTGGAGAAATGTAACTGAATTATTTTTTTGGCTGTTTAGACATAGTATAGCTACTTACTGTGTTTTCTGACTATGAGGAGGAAAAGGGAGAGAGAGAGAATGCCCAATATTGATGGCCATTTAAAACTTCCTCAGTAGATAAAAATTAATGCTTTGGACTGTAAAAGCTGTCTGTAGGATAATAAAATATTTGCTATGGAAATGCAGGAAAACAGAATTTTCTCTGCATGGTAAACTACATTGTACTGAATCAAGGGGTTTGATAC
The DNA here is from genome assembly GCF_027887145.1 of Ammospiza caudacuta. Taxonomy (NCBI): domain Eukaryota; kingdom Metazoa; phylum Chordata; class Aves; order Passeriformes; family Passerellidae; genus Ammospiza; species Ammospiza caudacuta. Next base: position 101,070,991 of record NC_080593.1, read on the forward strand.
AAGATTTCTGATATTGAAAGGAAAATAAAGCAAATTATTAATCTTACTGTTCACAGCTAATATTAATTAAAACTAGAACATTTCTTATATCCATTTCTTATTTCTTTCACCCATGTCTTCAAGAAATGCTATTCTTGGACTTAGAGTAAAAAAAGAAATTTTCATATAATGTCAAAGACTTTGCCATCACCAAAGATAATGATTTGTTTGCCTAAGGGGAAAAATGAAATGAATTGCAAGTAAAACAAAACATTATTTCTAATTTCTTTTTTCCCTGCTCTGTGGCATTTATTTAACTGTAATCAGATGTAGTTTTAGCCCTATTGGGCTGAAGTTCAGAACAGGAACTCTTTTAACTCTCAATTGTCCCTGGAAAGGTCCCCTTTTACAGAAACCTTTTCTATATTTGATGTGTTCCTCAAGGCTTGCAGCTTCATTTGCATCCTGTGGAAAGAAAAAAAAATTAAAAAATATCCAAGCTTGTGGCTGCTGCTTCCAAAATTTCTGTTTGACCGTGCCAGGATTATCAATATCCATCAATCAGAGTGGACATTTTTTAAAAATAGCTTTTAAAAGTACTCTCATTTGCTCAAAATAAAATATATATTTCACATGAAATTTAAAAGTCAGAGTGCTGTAAAAATATGAATAACATAACATAGGAAATCAAACAAGTATGTCATCAAATGCAAACATGTCTCCAGTTCAAATACTGCTGTTCTCACATTTCATGACAATGTAATAGTTTTCTAATACAAGAAAATTAAACTGCTGCCCATAAGAAATTTTCTATTTTAAAAAGAATTTTTATTCTTTGCCAAATTTTTAAAGGAGAACAAAGAGTTGCCATGTCACTGAACAGATACAAGCCTTCTTGCTAGAAACAGAGAGGATTGCTAAAGTTTTCAATACCAGTACATGACATATCATTGAAAATAGTAGGTTGCTTTTCCAGCTCTTATGCTTTCTAAATCTTGCTCCTTTATTTTGCCTCACTACAAAATCAAATGCTGTAAATCCACTGACCTGTTTCAGCATTTCAGGCTCCATGCATGTTTCTTTAGAAGATTCTAAAGAATGGTGACTGGGGGGAAACCTGTGCAAAAAGAAAATAGATCTCAGATGTCAGAAGCTGCAACCATCAAAACATGTTCAGGTAACAGGTGGCATCTATGAGATCACTTTTTTTCATGGTGGGACACCAAGACCTTCCATGAGTGTCTGTATAGAAAGGTTTGTCTGTTTATTAGGGCCTGTTGCAACTGGACAAAGGGTAATGGTTTTAAAGTGAGAGAGGATTGATTCAGACTAGATATAAGGAAGAGATATTTTTGCAATGAGTGTGATGAAACACTGCAATAGGTTCCCCAAATAAATGGGAAATGCCCAGTTCCTGGAAGCATTCAAGGTCAGAGCGCATGTGGCTCTGAGCAACGTGATCTAGTTGAAGATGGCGGGACAATTGGACCAGATGGACATTTAAGGTCCCCTCCAACACAAACTAATCTGTGAATCTGTGATATTAGCTAGAAAAAGAATCAATGGCACAGTTTTGCAGTCCCAGATCTATGAGACAACCATAAGCCCATGGAAAAGGTTAGCTCCCGCTGGTGGCCAGTGAATACATTGGGGTTTTGCCTTTGGAAAAGTGTAAGCAAGGCAGAAGAGGAACAAGGAGTGGAGGGCTAGGGGGGTGGGTTTCAAGTGAATAAAAACATAGCTCAATTATTGCCTCTCAATCTTTCTCAAACTGCAGAGCACAAGTTCCTCTTTAGCTTGAAAGATCGACAGAGACTTTGGGTATTTGACTTGTTCTTGTGAAAAAAAGGGGTAATTTAACGAGGGTGAGAGATTTGGGAAGCCAGGGATTGAACTCTTGTACTCTTGAGCTGTCAGTTTCACTGAAGAAAACTGAGGAAATATCAGTACTGCCTCAGCAAACCAATTAAGACCCTGAAGTGGGTTGACAAAAGTCCTTAACATATGCAGCCCTTTTAATACACTGTGCATTCATCAGTATATGGGGAGGGATGAAGGAAATGGCAGCAAAATGTCAGCCATAGTAACACCTTCTAGAGCTCTCACTTCTAGGAACAGCTAAAAATGGAGGAGTCTGGGAAACAGCAATAGTGATGAAAAGGCTTTGAGTGAAAACTTCTAACATACTGTAACATTTTAATGCAACTATAAGCAGAAAATAACATTTTTCTCACTCACCAAAGTAACACCTCTCTTTGTCAATGGAATAGTTGATACATCAGTTAAAATAAAATGTAAATTGAATTTTCCATCTGGCCACTCTTACACCCAATAATTCAAGCCAAATAATGTGTTGCCTTTAAGGAAATCATTCTACTAAACAAAACTGTACACCCTAACTATTTTTTCTTTTTCTCATAGCTCAGCTTAAAACTCGAGAAAATGATTAACCTTATGGAACAAAGCTGAAGGCAACTGTTTTTAGCCAAACTTTTTTACACCTTTGTTTTAGACTCCCTGTGAAAGTAATGCGGTTATTTTCTTCCCAGTCTAGGCAGTGACTGGAAACTAAATCAAATAAATTTAAATGTATCTTTTTAGACAAAGTCACTATTCTTTCATCTGGATAACACCATTGTAATCCAATTGTAAAATTATTCTTGAGTTAAATAAATTAATGGAAACTTAACATCATCTTTCACCAGCTTTTTTCTTGTTTTTCTTGTTTGATTGGTTTTAGATTTTTTTCTTTTTCATTGGTGGCTTGTTGTTTAGCGGTTTTTTGTTGGATTTTTGTGGGTTTTGGTAAGCAGCTAGTATTTTTAAATTTGATAAATTCCACATCAACTTTCCTGTATTTTTGTCACTCTTACCTGGGTAGTGAAATTTTATCCTACTACATTTTGATGGACAAGGCAATCCACTTTGTTGTCTAACCCTGATATCAAAGTGACAGACGATTCTGCAGTCTAACACCTGGAGAAATTTTCATTACTTCTACAAGATTTAGATAACGCTTCCATTAACAATGCTTAGATCAATGTTTCAAAACATACAGTTCTAAAACTTGCCTTTGGCTCCCCGGTGTATTTTTAAAGACAAACACTTCAGATGAATAAACGTAATGTGAACAAGAGCTTACCTTTTAGAGGAGGCACTTTTGATGTCTAAACAAGACATTTGTTAATGATGCATCAATAAAAAATTTCATGTTGTTCATTATACAGAAAATATTTATTTTGTACTCAGATGAAGAAGTTTTATTTCTGAATAAAAACCTCCCCCCCCACCCAGACAAACAAACCTACACAGATAAAATGTCAGCTTAAAGTTTAAAAAAAATGCAGAAATTTTTTTTGCAGTTTCACATATAAGTGATTGGTAAAATGCTGTTTCATTTTTTGAAAGGCATGGCTAGAAGAGAAATTATACTTGAAATATAATGTGACATACCTTGCTGAGGTGCCAAAATCAAGAAAAATAAACTGAGATTAAATATCTGGGTCTCTCCTAGTGGTCTTCAGGAATTCTCTGAACTGTGAGATTGTTACAGAAAAAGAGAGAGGGATTGGAGTTTGTGATTTTCAAGAATTTAACACTCCCAAAGGAGCCAAAAGAGTTAAAACACAACACAACCTTATATTTGCTTACCTACCTCTCTTCTCAACACTGTTTTGTAGCAGTACTCAACAAAGATCATGGAGGACACTTGGGAAGAATACAGCAATACACAGTCTTTCATTGGATTATATGTCTCCATTACTATAAATACATTACAGAATGGGTATTACTGTAAATCAGACTTAGGGAAGAAGATGTGAAGTGAAGGTGGAGACAAGAGAAAGTTACAATAAGGTACGAATCATCCAACTATTCCCCTTTCAGAAAAATGTAATGTGCTACATTATATTCTTCATTCAGATGTCTGACTTTTTTCATTATGTGTGGGTGTAATGAGTCCTCATATGCTCAAAAAATGTTTATCTCTCCTGAGCAGGGAATTGATAAACACTCCGACTAACAAAGCCCACCTAATTTTATTTATTGTTTTATTACAGAACAGAATATACTGCTGCAGAAAAAAAAAAATCAGATGCTTGACACCTCCAGTGATTTAACAAATTTTGCCCAGGCCATCATGCCTAATATTCTGATAAACTATTTATAACTCATTTATGTAATTATATAGAGGCAACATGTGGGTTGCTAAACTTTCAGTGCAAAGAGAAAAGGAAAGGTTAACTGACAGTTATGTCAGTCTGCTCCAGATAAAGTTGTGAAAAGCATCCAATTGTGCAACTATTGTTGCAAATACTAAGTAATTAGGCTTATTCTGCTCAGTTCCCAGGTGAGAAGTTATGGAATCTCAAGCCCAAAAATTACTGCTTATATTGACTTCCAGTACTGGTAGCAGTATTATCAGAGAGATGAAAACTCCCTGTGTCTGATATGAAATCAGCACTAACATCTACTATTCAAAGGAACATCTTGTTCACAGGAAATATCCCATTCTTCCTTGGCTCACCTGTTTTTGACACAGGGATGATGACAACATTCAAACATGAATTTTTAGCATCATTTTACGTTTTGCACCTTTCAGTACCAACTGAGTACAAGTAAACCACGAATTTCAGCAGTCTTCCTAACACGAAACATCTCTAGTAAGCCACAGTATTGAAATTTCTGGAAAATTGAATATGACACTAGTCACCAAAAGGCCCTTGATTTTCTCTACTGGAACACCAACTAGCACACAGCAGCTTTTGAGATGAAAAATCTGGATTACTAGAGTGTAACCTTGGAACAAAAGGACTGCACAACAGCCTGCACAAAATATTGTTGCATGGTGGGACTCTGCCTTCACTTGATTCAGCAAGTCAGTGTTACAGAACTGGCTGAGTATTGCTTCAGGGCTTCTCTCATAACTCAGACATTGTTGCCCATTTTCTCTTGGGAAAAATCTGCCTTTCTACCTCTGAGGGCTACCTACCTACCTTCCCCCTGCTCCTTACTGAAGCCCTTCAGTTTATTTGTATTACAGTCTCTATCTTGCTGTCTTTCTCGTTCTCTTTAGAGAGCAAAGTAAAGTTAGCAGAAATCAGGTTTCTGCTTCAACATGTTTTGTTGTTTTTGTGAGGAGACCTACTTTTTCTCTGGGAGAGCTCCACCTGGCTCACACAACAAACCAAATGAGGTGAAAAGGCAATCCTTTCACAGCTCTGTCCTCTCACAGGACACACAGTACCCACATATCATGCCTCAGACTGGTGTGGTACCAGTGTTATTTACCATTTAATCTTAATCATTAAATACATGCCCTTATCTTCTATCATCTTCCTCTCTAGCTGAAAACTATTCTCTTCTGTCACACAGAAACATAAGAGGAATATTTTACTTTCAATCCTGAGAAGAGAGACAGGACTTAATTTAAAAATCAGAGTAGTAGGTGTTGCCCTTTGCACAGGTTGCAGCAGGAGTGCATTAAGGCTGTAGATACACAAGTAATTGAGAAATTTTCATGTTTGGTACCCATTCTAACAGAGAAATGGTAAGCTATTCTCTTTAACCGCCATCTGTGTGACTTCCCCACTGGTAAATTTAGTATAAATAAATATATATATCATCTCTCAAATGTTAGGCCTTTTCTGTGGGGACTAAAAAGCCTGCCTACAAAATGTAATTCTGAAGTATAATGTAGGAAGCACCCCTACCACCTTTGATTTTGTTTAGTAACCAAATGCCGTACAACTAAACAGATTATACAGGTTATGCTGTACATTGTAAAAGGAGCTGATGCTGCCTTAGAATCCCTTGAGTATTTTTTAAGGGACACCAAGTAAAATAACACTGCTGCAAAGCGCCAAGCGTACTATATCATGAGTCTGACACTTCTTTAATAATGTATAATACAAACATGGTTTTGGTCCAGCAGGATCAATGAGGGGAGGTATTTTATTAAGTGAGAAAAAGAAGATCTAGAGGAAAGTCAGAGCGAGAAAGAATAGCTATTGCAAAATTCATGTTTTCTAAATTAGGATAAGTCCAAACTATAATTTTCCCTGAATTTCTCACACCCGAAATCAATTTATCTTAACTTTTGTGTTTTATACAATGCTTTTGGCTTCACTATCTTAAAAAGAAAAGAAAAATAACAACTTGTGGTTCATTTCTTTAAGAAAGTTCAGGGAGTTTTATTAATTACTGAAATCTGGTAATGGCTGGATTCTGTATGTTCAGTTATCCTTGAAAATGCTTCCTTTTCCTTCATATACATGCAATATGTCAGTAACCATTTTAAAGAATCAGTTTTTAAAAATGCATATTAAGACCATTTATAACCTGCAACTAAAGGATATATCATTTACATCTTCTTTATGGTATACTTAATTGGCACCCAGATGCTCTGTAACTTTATTAATATCCTTTATCTTTCCAACTGAAGACTTAAGATCCTTGATCCCAAAGTAAATTTTGGCTGCCTTTCCTCTCTGAAACACAACACAGTACAAGAATCCTAAACCCGTTTTCTTCTAGAATTTCTTAAGCATTTCCATTTTAAGACCCCACTTTTTTGGGTTGCCATTGTGCAGGAGATTACTTATGAACAAATCTGTTATAAACAGGGTTTCAAGTCTGTTTGTGGAGCTGAGCCCAAGTTCCATCATTGCTGTGGCAGAACTGCACCAAAGTCAGTGCTGTGTCACTTCCACCTGCTGCAGATACACTCTGAACTTGACAAGTTCCATATCTTCAAGCTGAATTTATACACTATATATGTCAGATGCAGTGCACTTTAGCTTCTTTGAGAAACAAAGCTGCAGGGAAGAGACATGGTGATGCTTATTTAAAGGGAGTGAGCACCCAAGAGAAAGAAAAGAAACAGAGATATACAGAAGTCAAATATACTTTGGACCTTTTAAAGTGACAGGAAAAAAAAGAATTGCACTTATATATCACTAACCTCATACTGTGTGGTCAAAAGCACAAGCTGGATATGGTAAAATAAAGAGACAGGGGGGTTCTTTTCAAATTTGAGCTTCATATGCACTCTCAAACCTTCAAACTCTGATGATTATGCAGACATGAGACAGGTCTCTTTGTGGTCCAGTAATGCCATTCCATAAAAACACTACAAAATATTATCTGACACTTCATTAGTTTGCTTCACTAGCTTCCCTGGAAATCACTTAGCAACAGAACTCCTGAAACACACACATGCATGTCATTAATTAAGAGAAATGGCTTTCAGCTCTAAGAAGGTCATCAAAATTGTAATTAAAGTAAAATGCATTACTGTGTTGAGCTCATTTGTAATTAAAAAACAGATTTATGAAAGATGTAGCTTTTCATCTCAAACATTTTCTTGTTATAACTGTCTTTCCATTTTCAATTATCTCAAAGAAGATTTGGAAACGAAGCATTAAAGAGTAAAGTAAGCAACTATGAGGAAAACTGTTACATGAAAAATTACAGATATTAACATTGTTTAATTCAAAGAAATAACAACAAAAAACATACAGTGGCATCAATGATAAACTGCAAGCTAATAAGGAACATTTCTAATTCCACATTTGAAACATGTCAGTCTCAAAAGGAGCTTTCACTTCTCTACATAACAATGAAAAGAAATGTATGAATAAGAAAAGAGCTCTATTTGGAAAAAACCTCCAGACTAATAAATATAAAATATATTATGAATTTGGGAAGTTGACTTGGTTTTACCACCTCCATTCTCCCCGTTCTACCTGTGAACACATGCAATTTCAAGTCTCCCATCTAGCAAGACAGAAAATAGGGTTTTATCACTGCATTTCAATACTTTCAATTTTACCCTCCAACCACTGAAAGCAGCATCTTTTATAATGTTAATTATACTGACTGTTTAAAAAAGGAAAGCTGACGTTTGTCCTCTGAACTTTTGGTAATCTAATATTTTGTTTTACATTCAGGAAACACAAGTACAGTTTTGTTTCCTTTTCATTTTACCTCATGGAGTGCATGAGCTGAGGCAGATCCCATCAGATGAAAGTCAGAGGTAAATTTCTGTTTACCTTGGTGCTAGGTCTAGCCCAATGAATATGATTTTCTGCCACTGCTGGTAGAAGGCTACAGGTCTCAGGTCTCATCCAGGCTGGCACAGCCTGAGCTGGGTTTGGCTTGTTACAATTGTGTGGTGAAATCACTCCAGATGCAGTACCTTAAAAGTATCCTGTGCAGCAATAATCCCACACACTCAGGGAATCATCACTGCTTGGCAAACAGCAGCTCTTTCTGTCAGAAATAGTGGGGGATCAGTGGAAAGGAAAATGTTCTGAGGAAGCTTGTAGAAACAAACCTGAGGCTGAAAGGAGAGGAGGTCCGTCACAAACATTATGCTCTTTCCTCCAAAGTCCTCAGCTAACTTATTATGAATTATTATCACTACCAACACTGTGGCAGCTGCGAAAGGCTCAGCTCTTTGTGGTTGGACTCAGAAGGGCATTGGAAAGTGAACATTGCAACAAAGAAATGAGTGGGACAGAAGTTGTTTATAAAGAAATTTTAACTGTTATTAATTACATTTTTCTGTACTGCTTTGGATTATTAGCCTGTACAAACATTGTAACTAAAAATAAATTTTTAATTCCCTATTTGATACATTCCTTCTTTCCCAGAGCAAGATTTTGATTTAGATCATTATTATCTACTGAATTCTACATTACATTAGTTTGGTTGTATGCATAAAATCATGTAAAATTTCAACTCAGATTTATGCAAAAAGGCTTAGAAGTATTCAGGCATCCTTTCAAAGAAAATTGTCTTATTTTATTGCAATTTTTTCATAGTATATTGCCCAAATACCCATATTTTTTTTTTCTTTTGAAGGTATTTCCATCTGTCAGCACAGCTCTACCTGATGAGGATACACAGACAAGTTCAGGAAAACCAAAAAGGTGAGTAGTTACTATGTCTTTTGATGAAACACTTGGAGTCATGTAAACCTTCTCTCAACTTCAAAATCACAGTATGAGTCTGGTTAACTGGTTCACTAAGGTAATATGATTAAACTGGTGTAATATAATTGACTCTCTGTGGATGTATCTGCATTTTAAGCAATAATTCTGGAAGTGTGACTTCATTTTTACTTAGAAAACTCCTTGCTTTACCCATTCTATTTACCAATTCATAGTTTCACTTTATTTGGATCAACTGCTTGACCAGTAGGTGTGACTTAGTAACCAGAAAATCTTGATCATTAGTACTTACTGTGATGTTTCTCTCCAGTTTTTCTGAAATCCTTAGCAGCGCAGAGAACATTAAGAGTAGCCAAGCATTTGTATCTAAGGCATCACTCCGCAACAGTAGGATCTGCATGGAAAAAGCTTTTTTTTTTTTTTTTTTTTTTTTTTTTTTTTTTTTTTTTGCTGAAGCAAGAAAGAATTGAATTAATGCAGAAGCCACATAGCCACATTATCTTAGGGGTTTTTTGGGGTTTTTTGGGTTTTTTGGTTGTTTGCTTTGTTTTGTTTTTTGGGTTTTTTTTGCACTGAGAATCATGCAGTTAATGCTGTAGTAAGAGCAGTAGGTTTGGGCTACTTTGAATTTTTGCGACTTTCATTATGTTGTCCAAGCTGTTTATTACTTGCACTAAGGTCTCTAGATTGTACTCTTGGATATTGTTCTTCTTTGTGTGTTTGAAAGCATTTTATAAGATATAAGACCATTAATATATAGTTTTAGTTTCAGAGAAACATTTTGCACACTCAAAATTAGAATTATCTGAAGTACATACAAGCTAGAGAACCATAATACTTTTGTAACTACAGAATAGTCATGCTTTTAATGCTCTGGGCTGACAAATATAGCTGTGCATGATGGCATCTACTCCACAGTATTTTGTATTAATGTCATAAGTAATCAACAACCCAAGTAAACTACACAAATATTAATGAATTACTGTAATACTAATTTAATCAGATAATTCTTACTTTCTAAATTATTATGAACTATTCTTAGCATGGATATTACATAAAGGATAATTTAATTGATTTCTAATTGCCCATTTTTTTCCAAAGTTGTGAATTTCAGAAGAGATCTTGTCCAAATTAAATTATTCAAAAAGCAGAAGTATTTCTGTACCTACTGACCATGTTTTAAAAGATAGTAACATTTCCATAATTTATGACATGATTTAAAAAAATTGGTAATTTTATTTAGAGTTTTCTATTATTACTATCATTTCCCTAACATCATTTTGCAGACTTCTGTTTCATTTTAGCTGAAACCTGGACTTTAACTATAAAGGCTGTTATTCAAAGAATCCACGGTGTGATAAATATTATTGTTTGCACAAATACCTTCAACTTTCTCGTTCCCATTATGTGGAGCACAATGAGGGAAAACAATCAAGCATTTACTTTAAGAAAAGCTTTACATGCCTGTTTTTGTAGAAAAAGGTGAACTAACAACTTCTATTCTTAAATATAGAGTAGAAGTATTAAAGTTCATGTATTTTGTGCAACTTATATTGCATTGCATTTAGTACACTGTGTTCTGTGTACTAAAAATAAGAGAATTCATTTTTAGAACCTATTAAAATTGCAGTTCTTGTCTGTAAAGGAACTAGCAAAAATAGCATCAGAAGAATAAATTTTAAAAGCGCCTAGTAAATCTGAGATGGAAATCAAAGTTTAAAAGAGGGAGAAAGGGAAGAATCTGTTCAATTGACAGACTTATTTGTCTTCAGAAATGAATTTACGTGCTTGTTAAAGTATCAGATCTTGTTTAGAATCTTTATTTTCATTTCTAAGGATTATTATCCACTCCTTCAACTGACAGTCATCACCTGTCATCCTTTAAATGATCTCTTTTCTTTCAAAGAGACTTGCAGCTTCAGATCAACCACATGAATGCACAGTGCCTGGCACAAAGTCTATCTACCATCAAAATACCATCATCAGTTGCTTCTAGCTCAGACTATTCATCTTGCTACCAGCCACCCAAACTCCATTTTTAGCTGTGATATATGTCAAGAAGACATAAACTAAAGCATCACAAGTCAAAAAATGGAAATGCTATATATAAATCTAGGGATTTAGATGGTGTTGCTCAAAGTCAGTCAAATTAATCCTTTCTGTTTCGTTAAACCTTTTGGCTTAAACACACACACAAACAGATACACATTAAACTCCATTGGTCTTGACTTTGGCTTTGCTTAATCTCAGTTATGCCTTCTTTAAATTTAACTTGAACACTGGGAAGTTATGATCTATGAAAGTATTCAAGTTTCACGTAGATATCGTTGCTAAGAAGCTTTATCTATATAAACCTATCAGTCATTTTGATGTTATAACCATGTGCCTTTTATTAGGACTGAGATAGCGATGCACTTGTAGCACGTCTTGATCAGTTTTGTAAAACAGCTAAACACAAGAAGTTGACAAAATTAAGAGTGTTCTTTGAGCGAAAATAACTAACTGTGTGTCTGTAATTACATACAGGTTTTCAGTCATCCTGAATTTATCTTGATGAGGAATATCTCTAAGGATGATTTTTAATTTCTTTGGGGAAAAAAGGACTCACCTGAAAAACAAGTGGTAAGTAGTTTCTCTTGAAAATATTGTGCTCAAGTGCTTATATTGAATCTTGGTAATGTTTCCCAATGAAGTGTCCTCCTAAATATATTAAACATCTCTGAAGCATCTTCATATCCAATTACACCTCTCTTAGCTCTCCTAACTGGGCATGAGAAACTGTCTGTTGAAGGAAAATGGCCTTTTCAAGCAGGCAAACAACACCTAAAAATCAGCTTCAGGTGGTTCTGGCGTGATATTGATTTGTATGTGGTGTTTCAAGTTGTTTCTTTTCCTGCCCTCGTGTTTTCTAGAGCACAGCATTTAGAATAACAAAAAAGTAACGTCAGTATTTTTTAACTGAAGACTGTTCGCAAGTATGAAAATAGCTGTTCGGTTGGTGTCCCAGTTTTCTGCAGGGAATACAGATGATAAACCCTGCTGGAACATATTGATTTGTTCAAGAGGCCTCATGGGCTGTGGGTAACTCATCTACAATGGAAGCAGTAATTACAAACTATTAGATTTCACATAGAAAATTATTGAAGAAGAAGTAAAGTTAAAGGCAGAGTTAGGAGAGGGGCTGATCAGGTAGCACCCTCAGGGACCTAAATATTGTTGACTATTGTTGACTATTGTTGACTATTGTTGACTATTGTTGACTATTACCATGACTATTTCAGAGCAGAAAGAAAAACTTCATCTAACAGGGTGGTATCCAATTGCAGTCTCCACATCAGTGAATTTGACAGAAATACAAAATCATTGTTTCTTGGAATTTGGTAGAGATTATGATGGAAAGACTGAGAGAGCTCTGACTGCTCAGCCTGGAGGGGCCTCATGGGGATTTTGTCAATGTACATAAATACCTGAAGGGACAGTGCAAGGATGCTGTCAGAGTCTTTTCAGTGGTGCTATCAAAAATTATTTGGCTTCTTGTATAAATAATAACACATTAATAATCCACAAATATTCTGATAGTATCTTTCTGGGTGCCCTAGTGAAAATAGACTTTTCACCTACTGCTAGGTTCAGTTGAGTACTGTCATATGATTATACAAGGCAAGTGAAAGAACACTTAGATAAATCTTACCCTTCATATCAAAATGAGCTCTTAAACACCAGGAAATTTCGTTCACCTTCATGCTTCCCACATATTTCCTACTCTTTCTAAAAACATAACTGATATTTAGATCCTCACATGCAAAGTTCTGGCTGCTTCTTTCACCCTTTTTATTTTTATAACATTTGAAATAAGTAATATTCGTTTATGAAGAATGTCACCAGAAAACTACAGTTGTATACACACATGTATATGGTGATATAAGACATAACAATAATGTTGTCAAAGAGAGCTCAAAGGTAGAAGCAATCAGTTAGAACATTTGATATCATCTCATGAAATTTTCTATGGCAGATTAAGCCAACTGCCTGAAACACTGTCTGAACTGAAAGCTGCTCGAAACAGTGGTGATTCATTAACAGTGGTGATTAATTAACAGTTGACTGAGTTAGGAGGGCCAGAGGCCTTCAAGCTGCCAGTGAGGTTTGATAAATAAGCTGTAATGCAGGGCAAAGTTACTGACTATGGACTTGCTTTGGTCTATGAAATTAATAAAATCTGAGATAGTGAATGCAGATATGGAATAGGAAAAAAATAACTCAATAGTCTGAAACGTATCATTCAACTTCCAGTTCTGTTATTGTTGCATCTTCATTTGCACTGCAGAATAAACTCACATTTTTTATATATTTGGAATTAAGGTACTAAACAAAATTTAAGAAGTATAACAACCAAATGGACAGCCTGAAGCAAGCAGGAAGATAGGAACGACCTTTTTTGCATATCGGATTCATCAAGGAATGTAGCAAGGTGGCTACGGGTAGAGTGGTTGCCACCTGGACTACTTCACCAGGTGAGGATAAGACAGTCTTCACTGTCATTTGCCTGCATAAACAAGTGCAGCTTTAGCAACAAATCAACAACTTTTTCTGTCTCTGCAGAATGTGGCTTCCAGTGTCATTCATATACTGCTGCACTGAAATAGACCACACATAAAGTGTCTGTGCCGCAGATTTTTTTTTTTAATGTCCTTTATGTCTGATGACAGGATTACAAGTTTCAAATTATTCTTTGGCTTTAGTGTTTTCTCTCCAAGTCACTGTCTTTTGAGATAGTACTTTCAAAACATCATATTTTGTTGTATTTCTGTATGACTGCTACTAGATCATTGTGTTTCTTGACCAAACCCCCCTTCCTTCAGCATGCATTAAACATAATAAAAAATCAGGTGTCAGATTCAAGGAGTTGTTACAGCAGCACTTATACTTGAACTTGTTATGTATGATACATACCAAGTGCAGGGAGAACAGACTTGCTGCATAGTAATTTTTAGATGATTTCTCAAAAAAATCTTGTTCATGTGGCCCAAATACGCTCATGATAAAATAGATGTCTAAGAACACATTAGCAGAGTGTCGGGATATTACATTTAAAATGTCATTGTCTTCAATCACTTTAAAAAAATGTTTAGGCATTCTAAATAACAGGCCTGACTAATGATGGCATCAAAAGAGGTTTTTGCATTTTCTGCTCAGAGTGCTGACTTCTTACAAGACTGCCAGCTAAAATACATTTCAAACAAACAAATATATTTCAACTGCACACCTTAGAGGAAAGCTTTATTGTGGGTGTGCCAGACTTTCTGCAATAATTAATTTGCTTTTACTTGGTAGAAGGGTAGAATTCATAAGAACTGGGTGGAGACAGGGAGTTTTATGAATAATTCATCTGTGAAGTGAGTATTTGGCCTTTTTTATTTAAGGGCAAGTAACTGCAAATTCCTTTTCAAGAGGAGCAGAGCCTCAGCTGATCTCAAATTTTTATTACAAAAATTTTCAGAGATCTACCATCCCTGATCCTTCAGCATCTTTTACCAAGGTGGACTGGAAACTAATGAGGCCACTCAAGGTCTATCAGGATTTGGACTTGAAATGAGATATTTTCTCTTGCTACCCTTTTTCAGCACTGCACTGGAAAGATAAATTCATTATGGAGTGACAATTTCAGTTTTTCTCTTAGCAGCAACTTCTGTGTAACATGGCAGTCTATGAAGTTCAAGATCCGTCTTCAGTTGCATCTCTTGAAATTCAGCCAGGTTATATCACTGCATGGCCTTTGCCTTCACTTTGACATACAAGGATTACTTTAAGTTTTTTTAGAATTTTAGTACCATTGAAGTTTTACTCCAAACTATTTTTATTGCATATTTTAGATTTTAATTTGCTTTTCAAGATCATTCACATTTCCCTCACCAGACTTTACTTCCTGTTTGCTCTGTTTTAAAGAGACATATATGTATTTGTAAAAGCTTTCTTTTTCTGCTGATTAGTGATCCTGGCTTTTTCTGGTCCTGGTAAAGTCTATTACTACAGGTGGCATAAATATTCTCTGTCTTTCAAAGATGGAATCTCGAAACCATCTCCACACTTCTAGATTTAGGCAAGGCATTTCAGGATCCCCTCAGGATATTGAGTCATTGACAATAAAATGTCCACCGAAAACTAGTGGATATTGAGATTATAAAATTTGATGTCACAACATGTTACAGCTATCTGAAGAACAAGCAGACTCAAAAGGAAATTATATAGATTTATAGAACAGGCCTGTAGAAAAGGTCAATACTTACCAGTTTTAACCTTCATGCATTTCTAATTGCACGCCTGCTTTCTTTCCATTGACCATTGTTTCAATTCTTTGAAATAAGAATAGTGTAGTGAAATAAGGTGTCTATATAAACTATATAAATGAAGAGGACCTTGAAAAATATCACTTGTACTTCATATTGTTAGGCTGTCAACCATGTCAAGTTTCCTGAATTAGTCATGTAATAAATGTGATTGTGTGTACCATACCATACAGTTTTATTATTCTTTGGCTCTTGTTGGCAATATTTGCTCCAGCAGTTGCAACAGAGGTCAGGACAGTGACAAACAGGACAGTGAAAATCTGCACATAAATGGACTGAGACTTTACAAGGATCCTTCAAGCATGAAATAGCGTTTGAGAGAGAAAAATAAATATTTCTTGCAGGGGATATGTTCCTTCGTACTGAAGTAGGAACTGTCATGTCATGAAATAAAATCTATAAATATGCCTTTTTTTGCATATTTTCATTGTGGAAAATAACTTCCAGGACAGTCCCTCCTGTTAGTTCTCCTTATGCGTTGCCAGTAGGCAGCCAGGAATATTTGACTGCTGGATTGCATATGTACCATAAAATTGTCATGTTGTCACATAAAGAGTTACAGACAGTCTATGCTTTCTGTATTATATATAATGCAATAGTTGTATATGTAATATAATTTTACTTGAACACAGGAAGCTTGTATGTCAATGGAAGATAAGAGTTGAAGATAAGAAGACCTGCACTGAGTATAAAAAAGTTTGTATTAACATACAGAAGCATATGTAGAAGTACAATAAGTACAGAAGAATTATAAAGAAGTCATATTTCTCTGTGTGGTTCTATAATCTAAATCAATATTGTGAGGACAAACCTTGAGGCAGCACCAAAGGACTCAATTTTGGAACGTGAATGTTGGCCAGCATTTGATACAAACTCAGTAGGAATCACTCCTGTGTTAGCTAATATATCCAAGTTATACTGGAGCATTGAACCTCTAACACAACCATCATGAATTATACAAAGGTGTAAAAAATTAAAAAATAATTTGCTTTTCCCCTTTCAATACTAATGCCTATTTAAAGTTTCCTAAGGACTCAGAAACACTAAGGAGCTTTTAGTCTCGTTGGTTACAGAAAAAAAATCACTGGAGACATCAACATCACATGACAAAACTATGTACTTTATTTAGTTCTAAACATAGAATAAGTCTCAGCAATCCAATTAGATCTACATTTGGGTAAGCATCCTAAGCTGTCTTTCTCAGAAATTTACTGCACTCTTTGAGATACAGCATTCACCTGTCTAAACATATGATCGCTGCATCGTGATGGGTGGGGGGGAAGCGGGAAATAAAAGGAAAGCACTGAAATGTATGAGGATTGAAGTCTCAGAAGCTATTTTTGAAGAAGGCTAGAGTACACTGGTATGTTCATATGAGGACGCGTTTTATTGCTGAAATAACTCCGTGGCCAATATACAAAAAATCAGTCTCTGAGAGAATAAGGGTATCATCTTTCCCAAGTACATACTTCAAGGCAAATAATAAAAAAAAAAATTTAAAAAATAAACAACCAGTACAACAGAGGTAGCCTACATCCAAAAGAACTGGAATAAAATCTCAGTTTTGTGGATCCCAAAGTTGAAGATCCTATTGGATTCACTGGAACCACCATTTAATCCATGGAGTATTTCACAACATTCTCTTTTGCTCCACTTAGACCTAACACTCACAGGATCCTGACACCATCCAAAGATGTGCACATATAATTTGCATCATCTTAAGCAAAAACAGTGTAGATATCTGAGATGTCAGTGCAGGTCTCTATGTGTGGGATTAAATAAAAAAGTTTAGGTTACAACCCTGAGCCTGGGAGATTTTCTTTGATATCTTTTCACATTCATGAGCTGATCAAATATACCCCAGCTAGTATGAGAAATTTCATGAGCTTCTTTGCAGGCAAAATGTATTTTGCTATATTTAATGTCATTCCCAGGTACAACATAAAATTGGTGATATGCATCCTGGAAAGAGAACTTAGTAAAGGAAACCTTTCTGTGGACACTCCTCTCTTATGTCTTTCCCATAAAAGAGAATTCTCAGTTCATCATTGGAGGAGGGAAAATTAATTATATAATAGTTATGTGGTATAGTAAGTGTTTATTTAGTTAATTTATTTTTTTAATAAAATTAATAATTTATAACTCAATTCTCCTAAACTTCTGTAAATAATCAGGAGGCAATTTTAAAAGAGTGTTCTTTGATGAAGTGCATTATTATATGTACAATACCAGTCATTTTAGTTTGAAAATGATAAATTATTCAAATATTTTCTCACTGAGGTCATGTAGTTGTTTAAGATGTCAGCAAGACAGGAGTTTTACTTTTTTTACTGTGTCTCTAAAAGAAGAATTACCTCAAAAACCTCAATACATTCAATTTGTGTTATTCATCCTCAGCTCTGAAAAGAAGAGGAAAAAAACCTAACAAACAAATATAAGGAAATAATAAATAAAAGGAAATATTATTTATTATAAATAATAAATATAAGGAAAATGAACTAATCATCTCCTCATTAAACAAATATAAAAAATGGTCCTGAAATGCTAATGTTTGTTTTTCAGGTAAGTTATGAGTTTGAGGGAATTGCCCTTTGTATATGACAAGCAATATAAAGTTATAATACAATTTTAAGATTATCATAGCTAACTGTCATCCATATTCTCCTTTTCAGATAAAGAAGAAAATGAAAAATCAGTTGTTGTGTAGAAGGTCCATTATCAAGTTATTTAGTAGTCCCAGCCAGTAGCTGATCGATAAAGGTAACTATTGAACTTTTTTGACCAGAACTACTTCAGTGGAAAAATGAGTTGCAGTTCATGTATTTGCATATGTGATAAGTTGGGATAATGAGCCCTTTCACATGAAATGAGTAACAATAAGGAAAGAGGTAATGTTTGAAAAATTGCAGGAACACATTTATATCTGGAAGAGCTAAAAGATTAATGATGATGGTGCACTTCACATCCCCATCTCGTTTTTTTAACAAAGACTGGCTTTTTGGAGGTTTTGGATAGAATATATAAAAATATTATGTATTTTTATGCGTATATGTGCATCTCTCGCTCTTTCTCTCTGTGTTAACATCTGAACCTCTGTAAACCAGTCTTAGAGTGCTATTTGCTGTGCTGGCATTGAAGCTTGCTTGAATGTTGTAACATTTTATTTATTTTTAAACAGAGGAAATGCCTTTTTTCCCTCAACAACTAGAGTACCTCCCATTCTGAGTCCCTCACCAGCAGCTTCTTACCTTTTCTGGCACTTGGGAACTCTATCAGTTCTCTAAACTTTTCTCTTGTGGTACATTCACTTCATCCTACCCATGTTATATGCCTTGCCTGCACAGAGAAAATTTTGATGCAACTGCAACAGATAAATTGTACACTATGAGAAAAGGACCTTTGGGTACTGTAGTTTATACAGGTTCATGAAATGAAGCAAACTAAACCACCAAGAGCATGTTTAGAATGGTGCAATTATTATCAGAGATAAACAGCTTTTAGAACAACCAGAACTGCTCTGCCAATTAATTTTTTTTTACTATGTTTGTACATAATACAATGCAATGTTGCATATCTTTTTAGGAAGCATATAGAAATTTCTATGTTAGTTATCCAGGAATTTTGTGGTATATCATCTTATCATCAGGTGCACGGACAGTAAGTGGAATGTTTGTGGCCTATTAATGAAGCTAAGTTTAAATTATGGTTTAGCTAAGGAACTGGTTTTTGCGATCTTTTACTGTACCTAAGGCTTAAGATACAATCAACAATTTACAATTTAAGCATCATAGTTTTCAAAGTATCTACTTTTAGAAAAGAGAAAATAAGGAAGCAACATATGAGTATCAGGGAAAGATGAGTAGAAATCAGTACACAAAACAAACAAAAAAAAACCCTTTCCATTTGTCTTAGCCTAATTTTATTGTGAATTGATTTAATTTTTTTAAAGATAGAATTTTAAAGCAAAAATATTTGCTTTTATTCACTATTTTCCACTTCAGGGCATGTGATCTATGGACTCAACTGCCCAGTTCTTCACAAATGAGGAACTTTAAGTTCTGGTAAAATGATGTTTTGTATCAGGGTTAGGGAAAAAGAGGTTGCAGGAAAGCCTCTTGAAACATAACACATGGAATAAGATGGGCACTTTGCAACATACACAAAATTTAGATTTCTTTACATTTTTTGGTACAAGTGGAAGAAGGATTACGTAATCCATGAAGCAGCTACTGTGCAGCTAAGATATCTACCAAAGTCCAATTAATGAATGCAGAGAATTGAATATACAAATGCACACTGGAAGTACAGCCTTAAGCACAAAACTCCCCATCAGGCCATGAGCCCTATTTAACATTTGTGTCCTACATAGTTCACATAGGGCCATATCCTAAAGTCTTTATCTGGCAAAATTCTCATTGCCTAAAAGTCAACCAGAGTTTTGCCAATTTGTTCAGTGGGGAATAATTTCTTTGGCAGGTTTGAAGTGTATCTCCCTACTGTTCAAGAGACAGTCTATCAAGACGCTTCATTACATGCAACTGTTTCTTTTTTCCATGTCTTCTTCTTTATGGAATATATTTATCTCTGATAAATACTATATCTTCTTTTGCTGAAATGTGCTATTCATGAGGCATAAAATAAAAAGCAACCCAAACCTGAAAGCAGGATATACAAAGGTAAAGAAACCTCTGTTCTGTAACCTACTTCCATTAAGCCAAAAGAAAACTTGAGGTGAAGGATTCCTTCAATTCTCAAAAGATCAACTCAGCATACCTGTTTCAGTCTAAACCAGGAATGTCAGAGAAGTAAGATTTTAAACAGTGATTTAGTATTGTCTTTGACAGTTGAGGTACAAGACTATATTGGGAAATACAAAAAAACTTGTGAGGCTTTAAGGGCTGCACTGAATGATACTTTGTTTACAGGGAGCTGGAGAGAACACAATTTTTCCAAGCTCTAGATTTGATGGAAAGCCTTTAAAAAAATAGAATTACATTTTTCTGACTTGTTTTGTGTCTGTTCATTGTATTGATTGTATTTGTATTTCACTGGCTGTTGCAGAATTTCTTTAAGCATCTGCTTGTTTAAAATTTGTATCTGTTAAATGAAACCTTTAAACACGTGTTGAAAGGGCCTGTAATCTCACAGGTTCTACACATCTTTTGAGTTTGTATCCTCCTAATAAAATTTTCCATATTTACTGAGAGCCTTTAAGCAAGACCAAAATGAATGTACAACCCGCTCTACATCCTAATCTTCTCTCCTAGCAAGTTTAGTGGCATAGCAGAAAAAGGTAACTTGATGAATGTATAAATCTAAAATGTGGAAAAGGTATTTAGCCTAGATAACATATGCAATGGAACTGATAGTTAAAGGGTAGCTTATGAGTTTCCTAATTTATGTACAAACTGGCATTTTGAAGACACTCTATCAATCTGTCTAGTACAAACTTGAGATTCTATGACTGCCCTTGTGCAGCATTTCTCATTTGTACTACTGAAAATACAGGTTGGTTTCCTGGATGGTTGAAAAGCCAAGGAATTCTATCTCTGCTTAGGCTCAATGATTTATGGATGATATGCTAGCTCTTTTTCTGTCCACCAGCCTAACATCACAGCAGCTTTCAGGCTGCAGTGTCACTAAGACAGCTGTTATTACTCTTTTTTAAGCCCAGCAGTTGCACTTGCTCTGATTCTTTAAAACAGTCAATTGTGACAGTAACTATGATGTATGCTTTCCCTTTGTACAGGAGACAGAATTCTGCAGCACTGTTCATCTATCTGGTTCCCTTGTAGGCTTTTCACCTACTGCTATAATTTATTTTGCACAAGAATACCTCTTGAGAGTAAACACAGATATAGGAATATTGTATTGTATTTGTGCACTTGTGTGTGTGCCCAGTTTTCTCTTTATACAGCTTTGCTCTGTGCCT
The DNA here is from genome assembly GCF_027887145.1 of Ammospiza caudacuta. Lineage (NCBI taxonomy): Eukaryota > Metazoa > Chordata > Aves > Passeriformes > Passerellidae > Ammospiza > Ammospiza caudacuta. Next base: position 101,092,203 of record NC_080593.1, read on the forward strand.
GAGGCTTTGTCCTCTATTTATTGCATATATCTGCCCTCTTCCATCCCACTTCATTCTATAGGTTAGTCTAATCCAGACACTTTTTAATGACACTCCATTATGACACTTTATGACACTGTGTAGATTGCCAAATTAAAAGGTAAAGGTTTCAAAAATCCTTATTGTCAAGGATATAATATTATCCGGGTTTTCCAATATTTCTTATTGTTCTGTTCAAACTCTAAGTATATGTGAGTTAAAACATTTATCTTCTAGACCTTTCCAGCTTTGTTGTGGCATTATTTTTATTGTGACAGTTTGTTAAGAGTGAAAATTGTCACGGTCATAATTTTAACTCTTTTTGTCTTTCTATGAACCGGAAACTCTTGTGTGTAACATTATCAGAACCTAGTAATAGAGAAAAAGGTTGATCTTAGTAAGATCAGAATTATTTGATTTGCATTTGCGTGCTTATATGTTCCTCTGCCACCATATAAAGCAAAACTTTTACAGTAATTTTGCCATTTTAAGGTGTTGAACAAAAACAAAACCTGATTATCACAGTTTGAAAGTATCCAGAGAAAAGAACAGGCTCTGTTCCCTCTCTGTCCTTATCCTGGAGAAGGCATTGCTGATGGAAAGGCAGAAAACCCCTCTCTTCCCTTCTCCTAAGTCTGTTGCAGAGCTTGGTAGCAGGACTACCAATTGCTCAGTAAGTCAGGGTGGAAATGGAAAGCCCTGGGTTTCAGTGGCAAATTCTGCTATTGTTTAGATACTATTTCTCTCTCATTCTGAATTTTAGCTTCAATTTTCTCACTTAGTTTTTCAAACTCATGGTGGTTAGCCTTGGCTAACAGACCAACTCCCACCGAGCTGCATGCTTACTCCCTTTCCAAGGCAAGACAAAATGAGAAAAAGAAAGCTCATGGGTCAAGACAGGAAGAGCACTTGCTAATTGTTACTGTGATTGAAACCGATTTGATGTTAGGAAAATTAGCATTAATTTATATTCAATTAAACCAGATTCAGATAGTGAGAAATGAAGACAAACATTAACGTCTCTCCTCCTGCTTCTCCCAGGCTCAAGTGCGCTCTTTCATGCCTGTATCCTTCGCAGCAGTGCAGGGAAGATGGGGGGCAGAAGGCTCTATGGTCAGTATGTAATTTTTGCTGCTCTCTCTGCTCCTTCTTTCTTCCATACTTTCCCTCTTCTCCAGCATGATGTCCTCATGGATTGCTGTTCCTTCAGGAGAGCCCATCTTGTCTGGAAGGACCCTGTCCAAGGGCTGCAATGGGGTGTCTGCTGTGGAACCTGGAGCACCACCTCTTCCTCCTCCTCTGACCTTCATGTTCACACTGGTGTTTCTCACTGGTTTCATCCCTTCTCCTCTGTGCCAGTGGCATCCTTTGCCTTTAATTTGGTATATTTTCTCAGAGTCACCACCACCTTGGCTGCACTGGTTCTTTTGGAAGCAGCTGCATCTGATCATGCTCAGCACAGGGCAGCCCTGGTCTCTCCTCCCAGAGGACACCCTGAACCCCCCTGGACAGCACCTGGGCAGCTGTAGTCCATACAAAGACTTACTCATCTGCTCTCCTCATAATCTGTTTGATATGCAACCACACTGCATAAATTAAAAAGTAGAAAGAAAGAAATATGCAAACAATTTAAATCCAAAACCAGAAACAGTGATTTTTCCTTATGGAAGCAAGAATTCATGTCTGTAATGTAAGTGCCAGGCGGAATGTAGGTCCCAATCCAACCACAGTAAGGTGCTAACTAGGTGGACAGCAGCTGATTTGCAGCCAAGCTGTGAATTGATTGCTTGGGGATGGAACCTGAGAGAGCTGGGATGCTTCCTATCCAGGCCCTCTTACCAGGTGATTTGGACAGAGGTTTAATGTGCACAGGACACAGGTCCCCATTCTTTCTTGCCAGGCAGAATATCTTTATTTTAAAAGCAGGCAGCAACTACATAAGTATCTTAGGCTTTCCGGTGTTGAAGAAGAATGTATTTTGACATTTCAGACTTAAGTTCCACTTTTGAAAGGGATTTTTTTGACTCCTGATGTGTGGCATTTTTTAGCTTTTCACCTATTGTATCTAGAACAGCTTATAGTTCTTGAGCCAGTGGGAGAATTTAGGAGCAGAGTAAAATGGTGAGATAACACAAAGGGAAGAGAAGATAAGAATGCAGTACATGACAGGTCATCTCACCCTAATGGAAGTCTAGACAGAATCATAGCCCTTCTCAGTGTCTGGAAAGTCGGCTAGGTAGACTACTCTGCCCTCCACAGCAGACATCTCCTTTCTCTCGCTGATCTCCTTCCTATGGCCCATGAGCCCTGCTCCAAATTAAGAAGTCACTGCTGTCCTCCATCCCTACACTTTCCGTGTTGTTCTTCAACGTTAGCTGTACTGAAAACGTCATTCTGCCTACAAACGATTCCTTCACAGGATACAATTTGACAAAGAAAACATCAGGACATCAGGATGTGTCTCTCATTTAAGAAGTGCTCTTACCTAGGTTACAAATTGTATAGACTTTGAACTTCCTAACAGCCTTCAATTTATAAATTTCGTTTTAGAGGTGATGTGGAAAATTTCAGCTTTTTCCCATTTGTATATAGCAACAAATACTTTTTTTTCCCCAATAACTTCTTGTTTAGAATATTGTTTTTCTTATTTTATATCACTGTGCCCTGAATATTTTTGCTGAAAATCTTTGTGATACACAGCTGAGTTTCAGTCAGCCTTGCAGCCTTTTTATTTTGGTCATAACAAAGTATTAGTTTCCAGTGGAACTGGCTCTGATAGTCTCAGGTTTCTTTGCAACCTTCAAAGTAACAACCCCGACTTTTTCTCATTTGTTTTGGGTGCTTTTACCTCACAAGCAATTCTGTATTTTCAAAGTAAATAAATGTTTAGTTACTGCTTTAGTTTTTAATCCATATTCTCAGCAGTTTTCTCATAGCATAGAGTTCTACTTTACAGTAAGGCAGTCACTCTCACTGTGTTTGTAACTCTGTGCTGTATGCTGTTCTCATAGGGAAAACTTTTCTTAGCTTTCCTACAAAATATCACAAAAACATTAATACATTTGGTTTATATGGAGTTTTTCAGCTTGTCAACCTCTAAAAAAATAATTTGGATGTTTGTAAAGACAGCATGATTCACAGGGAATGGCTCTTGAAAGTCCATGAAATTATTTAAATAGCTTAAAGACCTCCTACAGTTCTTGTTTTATTTGTGAACTGTATGATACATTACATTCACTTCAACCAAATTTATGGTGTTGTTTTAGTCAGCAGACACACAGGGCATAAAAACTAATAACAATTTTTTTCTGTCTAATATGCTTTACATGAAGACATTGCTTTAAATTGTCTACATGTACCTTATTATGATCTGAGCTTTTTAATTCACACTGGAATTACAAATAAAACCAGCAGGAATCATAAGCAGAAAAAAATACCTGTTTTGTGTGTTTGTGAAAATAAAAGCTTTTTCTGATAGTGAAATTGCTTTAGAAGTATGTGTATTTCATTGTAGCTATTCTAATTTCTTTCTTCTATCTTTTTTTTTGTATAATCTTCTCTGTGCAATATTTGACTTATAATTCTCCTTTTTGTCTGATTTTTTTCATACCTTAATCTTACTTTAAACATTCTACCATCTCTAGCTGCTGTAAAAGGGCCAAAGAAATGAAGTTATATCTATGCCACCTGGGAATCTCCCCAGGTATTGTTTCTATTGTTGTCCAATTGTAAAAGCCTAGATTTTTTCTTTTCTCTTTTTATCTTAAGTAGCTTCCCTTTCTGCTACAGGGATTTAGCATTTATTTTCTATTTTTTACCCTATTCTCAATATATTTCATATTCTTTAAACTGTACCTTTTAAAAGTCCAGTATTTTTGTTCTCCTAGCCTTATGAATATTCTCTTGACTCCCCAAAATTTGTTGCTGTTGCTCTACAATCACATTAATCAAATCTTCACCAACTTTTGTCTCATTAATCACATATATTTATTTTCTTGGGGACACATCCAAATACATGTCTGGCCTGCTTGATCGCTCAGAAGATTTGAAAAGAAATAGCTCCATTTTACCTCCAGAAATAACTTGCCATGGTCATTTCACAATTTCTATTCCAGTCTATGCCAGGATAATTGAAGTCTTCATGATTAATGATGTGCCTCTTTAAGAGAAACTGTTATGAGTACAAACTTTTCCGGACCTGTCTCTTTTCACACTGGTTTGCACATTTTTATCTATTTCCTTATAACATAGTTTGTACCTTCTCTGTCATACATTTCTATCCAGACTGCTCCCATTCTGCTAAGCCGTTCTGCATGCAGAATATAACTTCTCTGGTCTTAAAGATATATTGTCCTTTACTGCATATACTCTCCTGTTACTATGGTGTTTTCATAAATTCTTAGATTTCTGAGCCAGCTCTCAGTTAACCTACAGTAATTAAGTTATTTTTGTCTAAACACATATGGTTTCAACTCTGCAATCTTCTGTCTTTATATAATCCCAAAGAATTCATGTAAAACAAAGACTTTCTTGGTTCACTTTTCTGAAGAAAGTCTTTGTATCACTTTCACTTCACTATTTTCAACAGTCTGCACTATACTACCTTCATTATGACCTTCTAGAATAATTTGTTCTCCTTTCATTGTAACTTCATGTGAGTCATGAAGTTGTTAGCCCGAGGATGTGCATGTATAGGTTGAGATCATTGTAGCTTCAAGGGACTCACCAGCTTGAAAATCATACAGAGCGAGGGATTAACAGATGATTAGTGTGATCCTTGACTAGAGAGGAGGCATTCAAAATCTGGGATAGAATTCAAGGAACACAGTCTAGATAGAAAAGCAAAACATACTGTTGTGGGAAATGCAAATGTTAAGTCTTTTTATAGAATAATCATCCAGAATCAATAGTAGCTTTAGATAAACAGAATCAAAAAATAGAGTTATTGAATGGCTTGAGTTGGAAGAGACCTTAAAGATTGTCTAGATTCAAATCCCCTACCTTGGATAGGGATACCTTCCAATAGAACAGGCTTCCCAGAGCCCCATCTTCCCCTTCCAGGATGGGGAATAATAATTAGAAACCTTAAAACAAAGTGTATTTTAAGTAAAAGGCTTGGGAATCATTTGTTATTCTTATTTTGTTCTCTAGCTGATGATTGCATCCTACCCCCTCTCTCATCCCCTATACCCTCCCCATTCCTTTAGCCATCCCTTCTTTCAGACAAAAGAAATTAAAGGGGAAAAAAGTACATCATGACTTTTGTTTTTATCTCGTTTTTTCATCAGCCACATTTCTTTTTACAGTTCTTAGCAAAAAGTCAGGAATAAAAGTGACATTTCTTACACCAAAAAATAAAATGGTGTGACATAATGCAGACATTAAAGGCATGAGAAGATGAAAAGGAGAATAATAGGTAGAGGGAGAGGGACCAAGTTCAAAACTCATGTGTAGCCTCCTGAGGCTGTTATTTTTAATTGACTGAGCTTTTTGAATAATCAGTTGCTAATAAAATCTACTATTTCATCACTAAACCTTGCCTTTAATTTGCAATTAATCTGTGAATACCTTTGCCCTTTCTTCAGTAACTGTAGAAAATAGTGGTGAAAACATCATTAAAGTCTGTAGGATTTTTCCCACTCTGAATACCTCTTTACAGCTCCAAACTTTCTCTGCCTTGTGCTATAAATAAATTTGCATACTCTTTCCTTGAAGGCTTCTAGCCTCAGCTCTTAACTAAATAAATAAAGAAACCACTCTCCTATTGCCCATGCCCTTTCAACAGAACACACTGTCTATTAAGATGAGCTATTCCTTCATTGCTGAATGGCTGTATTCACCAGTCCATGAATTTGTAATTTAGTGTGTTTACTGCAGTCCTGGGATGTGTACTGCCTAAAATGTTCACTGGGGACTTTGTCATTTAGCTGTGTCATATTATTATACTGTGTAATGAAACATAAACACATAATGCATGTAAATAACAAAGTGTCAGCTCCCTGCCAAAATATAAAGGGAATATGAAATGTGCCTTCTATCACAATCCCAGATAAAACAGCACAGAGAAATTAAAAAGTTAACTTGGAGAAATTATAACTCTTCCTTTTCAGTAAAATACAAGGAAAAGGAGTGGGCTCTTCATTTTGTAATACTTCCCAATCTTTGTTCCTTACTCTGTTTCTAATTCATTCTTTTTATTTTTAATATGGTCCTGGAATAACTCTTTCAGCTGTTAAGTACACACTCCCCTACATATCCATCTTCCTGGCTTCTTTCCTGCAGCTGTCCTCTTTCTGTCTCCCTTTGCTGCAATCTTGTCAACAGATATTTGGCATTTATTTCTTTTCCACTCGCCCTTAGGTTGCCCTTAGAATGAGCCAGGCTAAAGAAGAAAACCTGGCTGAGATATGTGCATGCACACAGTAGCAATTCATTTCCAGATGAAATTTCAGATCTCAAAACTCTGAGTTTGAGAAACCTTTCACATTCATTTATCCCCACTTGTTTAGTTGTATGTCTTTCTCTCTTTTGTAGCTTGCCTCATATTGCACATGGAAGCTCTCTCCAGTGTTCATAAATGAACATACACAAAACTGTTGTAAAGCACCATTTCATACCCACACACAAAAATTGCAATAATTAAGAGGAAGAATGAAGGTCTATCATATAATCACTTGTACAAACATACTTAAAAGCCAATATAGAAAACTAAAGCACATGGCAAATATGCTGAAAGAAAGCAGAGCGGAACACAAACACACTTGAAATTATATTAGACACATTAGAAACAGCAGTAAACAGTTTTTGAGATAGGGCAGAAAGTGAAACACTCTCTAACAAGCACACTCTAACAAGCAGTTCCAGAAGAAATCTAACAAGTATGAAGAATACTAATTTTAAAAAAATTGAGAAGAGAGAGAAAAGATGAGACACTTTCCTATTAGCAAGATTTTGTGGGGAAAAAGTAAAAAGGAACAGCACTGTCCTTTTTACTGAAAATGATACTTCTTAAAAATCCATTTTTGTCTTAAGTTTCTTACTTTATGTCTCAAGCACAGAAGAATGAATACCATATGATATGTTCTAATATTGGCTCAAATTAAAAAAAAAAACCAACCACATTTTCTTCCACTTTGTTTATTCTTTTTGTGGTTGCCAAGAAAATCTGCTTGTGTCTGCTTAAGCTGAGAATAATTTTTTATGTTGTATGTTCAAATACTCGTATCAGAGTGGTCATAAACTGTACATACTATTTTCCATATTGGGACATCTTCTTTCCACACCACCTTAGTCTGGAAGCCTAAAATGTGGTTGTGAGAAAAGCAGAGCTTTGACTTCTCCTACATGTTTAGACTGTGCAGGTGTTAAAAAGAAAATAAGTCTGAAGCCTAAACCCCAGTCATAAAATCCTGCACTGACTTACTGGTTTTAGAAATTATGTGCCGTGTAAAATACTTGCTGTCTGGGCAGATGATAATTATTTGAATAACAGTTTCTGTTCTTTGGTCTCCTCAGTCATGCATCTGTTCACAAAGGAAACTAAAACAAAAATAAGCAAACCCAAATTTCATACATGGAAAAACTTAAACTAATGCCAGCACAACTTTACTGAGGTGTAAAATAATGTTTTCCTCATAGCATAATCCCAGTAGAAAAGAGCAAAAAAAGAGAGAAAGAAACCCAACCTCCAAGAAAAATTAAGCAGATAAATTCAAGAATTTTACCACAGAAAATTGTTGATCCAAAGAGATTAAATTCATTGACAATGATCTGCTCAGCTCTCATCAGAATGACAGTACATCTTTTATGAATTGGATAAATTTTCTAACATGATGAAGTGCTTCAAAAACATTCTGAACAACTGAATAATCTTAGTCTAGATGTATTTGTATCTGCCCATTTTCTTCTTTCCTGCTTTGATATTTTATATACTTTTAGTCAAACAACTTAAATCTCTCCAGTAATATAATCTGATCAATAATCTGTCTAATGAATTAAATCTTTCTATTCATAGATCATTTGGAGGAATAGGAGAAAAAACTGCACTTTGTTTAATATAAAATATAGCCAGACATATATATCCATATATTTTTTAATTTTATTTTTTAAGCATATTTCTAATCTCAAAAAGCATTTAACAAGCATCCTGATTAAGTTAGGGATGCAACCAAACATCTATTATATAGGCTGATAGGAAACAGAACATGTCCCAGCAAAGTGATTTAAAGCATAGGAAATATTATTTAATAGCAACCCTGACACTGCAACAATTACCCAGTCACCATTCAGCCTGGTGAAATCACGTAAATCAAATGGAGATAAGAACTCAGAAATAAATATGGGCTATCTTTTATTTTCATAGATTTCCATACGTTTATCATCTACTTTTGAGGACTTAGCTGGGTAAACTTTTCACTGGAAGCAATTTGAAAGCTGACCTTTGCCTCTGAACTGTTTGTGAAATTTGTACCTGTAGTATCACATTGAAATGTTGCCTCAGGAGCTTTCAGGCAGGAACAGTTCAGCATATGGATTGCTCTCAGGTTTAGCTATCTCTTGTGGTCATGAACTCCAGTTATTCCAGCATGCAGCAGGTCACCTGCAAAATGTAGGTCTCTTCCCCCCTCTCTCTTCATCAGTAGCTGAGTCTGAAGAAGGGAGAGACTTCGGTTTTCTCTGGGAAGAGGTTGAACTGCTGGAAGAGAACAAGACAGAAGGATTCTGGGAACTGGCACTCTCACTTTTTCCAAACTGGGTGAATAAGTACAGCACTGCTCATCCTTGATGGCACCAGCATTTTACAAGGGACTTACGTGAATCTCATCCTTGTAGCAGCAAGCACAAGTTCCTCTCTGGACTGGTGTCTGTCCTAAGAGCTCTGCTCGGGCTGAAAGACAAACGATTTCATGCACTTACTTCAGCAGCTGGCTGTTGCAGTTCAGTGGAGTGAAGAAATAGACCACAAACACAACTTTGTGATGCTAGGCCAACCAGCAGATGCTCAGAGTGTCCTTGGTAAGTTTTAAAAGTCACCAGGGGATCATAAAGGAGATATCCCCTGAGGATTCAAGGTGGAGCAGTTTCTACTGGGGACTCAGCTATGATATGGCATCACTTTCATTTTCAAATGATTACACAGTATTTACCAACAGATTCTCATGATTTTGGGGCTGTGAAGATGCCAGGGTGTGAATCTCCACAAATATACAGGTTTTATTTCAGAGAGGGTCTACATGAAGGAAAAGAAATTGGGTAACAGGAGTGACAGGCTGGAGTCTAAAAGCCAACAATTTTCTGGCAGTATAAAAGGGGTGGAATTCAGGGAGTGGAACTAGAGACACCCCTGGCACACACTCTGGAACACAAAGGAAAAATAGAGTTAGTCCAGGCAGAAACAAGGCATGATCACTTTGTCTGCAGGCAGTCAGGCAGGCATCCCACTGTGCCCAGGATAGAAAAGTGACAATTTGCATTAAAAAAATATGCTACCATCTTCCCTAACAAATTTTTTCACTTAATTTATCCTTCTGTGAGGTCTACCACAGGCTTGGAAAACAGTAGCCTTGATAATACTTGTGATTGTTCTTGAACAAGCAGAAAGAGAAAAAAATGAAGCACTTCATCCATGCCTTTGTCTGCAGCATTTTTGAGTGGTTTGGTTTTTTCTTTTCCCTCTTATACTTGGTTACTCACAGTTGATTTAATCTATTATGGGGCAAAGGCAATTTCAGTTGCTTCACAATTACAGTTTCAAATTGCTTCTTTTTATATACCCAATATTCATTTTTTTTCCCTGAAGAGCATTTCTTCCATGAGAGGAGTCCACTACTCCTATTAAAGCAAAATTCTTTTCCATATAAGTGGAAAAATAAATTTGAGCAAAAGATTCTGTAATTGAGACTAGAATTCTGTTTAATAAGTAAAGTTTTGATCAATAATTCCAGTCAGTCTGTTAATATTCACTGAAAGTGAAGATAAAAAAGGGTTGTGGACTCATCTGTATTGATTCACATACAGGTGGATGCATATTGACATTAAAAATATTTACAATACATATCCAGATTTCTGCATTTGTGGGTCTGGAGCAGAACAGATTTATTTACACCACAAAAAATAAAGTGTCCTTCCACGGTACACATATCTCAATGAGTGAAGTGTTCAAAGTTGTGGCAAATGGAGCTTCACAACCATGCTGTTAAAAAATATGTCTTAAAATACCGTACTGACAAACACAATCTAAAGCAAAGTCTGATAACCTGCCACTTCACTTCAAACTGTCCTCATAATGAGCTTTGAAATATAATCAATAGTATTGATTTGGAGGTGATTTTCATAGGCGTAAGGGCCAGTTAAATACAAGCTGGAGGGGGAAAAAATTGTCTGTGATTTTCCAGTTAGTTTTGCTATGAATATGTTCATATTTTCTAGCTTCAATCTAATAAAAATTCCTAACACACACCATTATTTGCTGGTTGAAAGTAATAGGCAAAAAAAAAAATACTAGGTGATAATAAATTTTCTACTCTCCCATAGTCCACAACCTGTATTAAAACTCCTCAATGTCTGATATTTGCAATAAAGTCCTGAATAAGCATTTTCAGTCCTCAAAGAAATATAGACTGAATTAGGTTCAAGACAAATAACGAGTAAAAGCATTGTTTTGCTTTATCTAAGCCAGGTCTAGCTGTTCTGAAGCCTGCACTCTATTTTTCTCTTGGGAATAGATTGTCACAGCCCTTTTTATTCTCTCCTGCTGGGTATAACTGCCTGTGTGCAATCTGAAGGAAGAAAATGCACTGTAGAAAGGAAGAGTTTTCCAGATCCACTGGAAATTCCACCCTCAGGCTCAGGGCTAAAATGTCAGCTACTGATCTGCTGCCTCTGAAACATTTTTTCCTGTAATTATCCCACCTATTTCTGATTTAAAAATTCCGGGCCACAATGCATACAACACATCAAAAAATGTTGCAACTGCAGATCTAGGAAAAATGTGAAAAGCAGCTTCTACCTGCTGAACTAGAAAACTGAATAATGGGATGAGCTGTATTCTCATTTCTCCTTGATCCACCTCAGGCTTGCCTGGCTAGGGGAGGAAGGATAATTAAAATGTACCATCATGGAGGGCAAGACAGGAAACAGAGGTGAGCTACAGCTGCCTCCTGCACTGGTGATGGGACATTGCAGCAGTGCACATTCCTTGTAGGGCAAATTATAAATTAATAGCTCCTTCTTCAGTGATCCACGAAAACTATTTGATATTTCTTTCTTTCACTGTCTCTCTAAGCAAACATATAGTGTCTGATAAAAGCAAAATTCTCTGCATTGCTCTAGTCTCTAATCATTCAGGAAGAGACCTCAGGCTGACAGAAACATTAGTTTGAAGGTGATTTCTTTTTCTGTGGCTTCAGGAAAAAAAAAAAAAAAACACAATTCCAATCACCTTATATTCTATTCCTGTAAAGAAATTATGGTAAGAGAAGCAGAGTTGTCAAAAGACTATGTCTGGAGAAGTCCTCCACTCACAATGAATGCCTACATCTGCTGGATTTTGTAAACAAAAAACAAAAATAAAAATAGTTGCTTTGGAAACCTAGTTATGAAAACACTTCTGTTCTCTGTCATCTATTTTGGCTTGTATGGGATTTGTTTTGTTTTTAATTCAGTAGCTCCTGACTACATATCCCCACCTGTAGTTCTAATCAGTGGTTACAAATATTGCAATTAGCTACTGTGGAAATGATTATGTTGTCACAAACAGAGGATTAGAACTTCATATGAGAAAAAATCATCAAGAACAGATGAATGCCTGAGAAAAAAAAAATAAGATCTGGGTCTCATGCTAAGATTCTTAATAACAAAATAGAAAATGAATAGTAACAAAGAAGAAACCAGAAAAGTATTACTGCTTGCCTTTAATGCAATTTCCCCCCAAAGGTTATTAAAATCCATTGATTGTGAAATGTCTGTTCTCAGGCAAAGATTTAAACTGATTAAAATGCACAGTGTATTGGGGATTAAACCTTTATCCCATGACAAAGTTCCTCTCAATGGAAACATAAATGACTGGATTCTGAAATTCTAAGAAAAGGATTTACTTTGCAAAGGAAAACTGTTTAATTTTATCTACAACAATGCAAGAAAGAAGGGACCAGTCCCACTCTCACTTACAGTTCTTGGCCAGAAACAATGTAAAAACTACTCTTCCCTAAAAGCTGTGATTTCCACATTTTTCTAGATGCAAACCCTGCTTTTGTAGGGCTGAGAGACCTACATATTGGTGCAAATGGCTTCATCCTGTCATGTACTCAGGACACAGCTACAGCCTATCCCTGGTATCATGAGCACTACCTGCACTATTGATTCTGAAGAAAAAATTCTCCTCTCAAAGATAAATTTGAGTGATTCCTAAAAAGAACTGTGATAGTGTTTACTGTTAGAAATCATTCTGATTATATGAAATACATTTTCTGAAAGTATTCATTTTCAAGATGACCCATTCTTTTATTTGGGTCAATGCAACTCCACTAGCAAAATTACAAGAAATTCAGTTGGTTTTGTTGTTTAATGCATGCCAGAGAAGCAAAGATGATTGTTATCCCTGGCAGACACTTAACAGCAAAATAGCTGGTTCAATGCAGCATTCTGCATTCTGAGATGCGAAGATCATATTGTGGGAGGCTCACCTTGATAATAGTGCTCATTATTTCCTTTCAGGTCCCCCACTTGTTAATTCTGGACCTCAGCGTACACATATTTGTCTCAGATCAGATAAGGCATTTTTATCAGATCACAGACAATAGGCGCTTCTAGTATCTTGATCTATTAAATTTTTGTCAAATGCTGTATAGAAGACCCCTGCTTGCTTCTTTGGAAAGCATGTTCGTCCAATGCTGATAATCCTTAGAGTACAAAGCTTAAAATATATTTAAAAGAAATTCAGATATTGTCTTGAAAAAGGCAAAGTCCCCAATGCATTGGAGCACAGTGGCATTTTATATTTCTTAATAAATAGGCAACAGTTTTCACTGTGTTGTATTAGTGCAAACCAGTACACACTTTGGAGAGATTCTCAACTACATTTTTTATTATTTTATTGAGTTTCATCTCTCTTCTACCAGGTCTTTCAGATATTTTTGACTCAGTGTCTGTTCCCTCATCCCTTTTAGACTCTGTGGGCATGCTTTTAATATAAGAGCATATTAATTACTTCTGATACTCTTCAAATTTTGTTTTCTACTATGTTATTTAAATGTGTATCTAATTTGCACATCCATTTAATAGAAATAGACACATATAATAAAGAGAAAGATTAATTTGTTTAATCATATCTGTGCTTTTCTTCTGCCAGTCCTGAATGGATGAGTCTAGTAGCACTTTCTTTACTACCTGCTAGTGCTCAGCTTAGAATAAATGAATGCCTCATTGCAACCTTTTTATCTTTTGTGGACACATTGCCCATTCTGCTATGTGAACTCACCTCATTGCACTAGGTCTTTCAGCATATTGCACTTACTCTGTCATTGCTTAGATATTCCTTTCACCATATCTTAGCACCTCCTCCCACCTTACCAGATTGCAAATCTGGTTTTTCAGCCTCAGTTCCACACTCAAGGCTTGTATTTTCCTATATCAGTTTAAAAAAAAATCCTTTTCATGCATTTAATGTCCCCATAGAATGATAGAATGCAGGAAACTTCAAATATTCCTAGCAGTTTTACAGTCAATCTATTCTACATGAGTTAAGTGGAAGCTATTAAACACATCAAGAGCTTCAGAGCTAGCTATTGTTAGAAAGAAGACTATCTTTCTGAAACTGTGCCTTTTCCTGACATCCCTTGCTAGCAAAGGCAGAGTGAAGTGCTGTTTAAAACTCTTCTATTTCCAGGGAGTTTCAACTCTCATGCTGCTTTTAACTGCCTGTTTTTCCACTGTAGGTCCTTTCTTTGTTGCTCCTTTTCCTCTGTTGTCATGCAAAATCCATTGATCATTCAATGTTTCAGTGCTGTTTTGCACCATAGGTGCTTCTTTCTGCCTTTGCTCAAAGCAGCCTGGTAAGCCTGGACAACCCAGGCAGAGTCTAAGGTGTGACTTCATTCCAAAAGCATGTCAAAACCATAAGAGCCATCTTTGGTCTGACCAGGTCCTGTATCCATCTCTCAGAGAGAACAAAACTGACTGAAGTTTCTGACAAAAGTATAAGAACAAAGTTACCACATACTTTCCCTTGAAGTATCCCCTTTGCCTCCAAATTTTTTGCAGTTCAAGTAATTCCTGATCATGTATACATTTAGAAATGTCATAAAGATTTCTTTTCCATGACTTTCACCAAATTTTTCTGGGATCTTTGTAAGGTTAAATAATTACAGCGCATTCTGGCAAGGAGTACCACAACGAAACTATTACAGACAGTTCAACTCACCTATATTCTGGCTACTTTTGACCCCTTCCTCTCCTGGTCTCCAGTAAAGAAAGATGCAGAAAACAATCATTTCCAGTCCCTAGCTACCCAAATCTGCTTATACCATGCCTACTCATCTTTTTTTTCCAACTACAAGGCTTGTATTTTGTTTACTTGTTTCTCACACGGATGTTGATCTTTGATAATGCTTGTTGCCTTTCCTCAGACTATTTTCAACTATTTACTCTCTGAGATGGAGAGGACCAGAACTGCACAACTACCACTGTGACCAGTGGCTGTTCCACTGAGACACTCCTTGAATTTCTGTTTCCACTTAGGCTTGAAAATGCTACCAAGGCACCCAGTTCTGACTCTGTCAGAACTGGCCAGCTCATATAGGCGCAGTCCCAAACAACACAAATATTGTGTGCTCAGTGCTGGCTTTAGATTAGCAGCACAATTCTGCTGCCTAAAACCTGCATAAGAAACTTCAGGAAGAAGATAATCAAAGCAAAGAGATTTTAAATTTGGAGTGTTAAGAGCATTACCATACACCTGGCAATTATTCTTCTTTTTGCAAGCTTTAACATGCACAGTTGTAGTAAACAGAGAACCTTCAAGCCTGGATAGAAAAAGGAACAACACTGCAACATCCATAGAGGACACACTGCATCCTCCATCAGTAATATGTATTTGTTCAGAGTTCAGGTTTGGATAGGACTCTCTATACTGTACTAATGTGCTGAGATCACCCAAAAATAAAGAGCCTTTGCAGTGGCAGTTCCAGTCTTCAGCCTTTGCCTCCCTATTTTTTAGTGTTTTCACTTGTTTTCTTCTTGTATCTCAGGTATTTTTGCTGCTTCTTTAAAAATTATTAATGCTTCTACAGCGTGAAACAATTTTGGGTTTGTGGGGATCTTTTTCTGATAAGTCAGACAGATAGCAGTGAGCTCCATGAAGGACTCAATAATCTCTCTGCTATTATATTTATAATAATAAATATTTTTATGCTATATTAGTCTCCTCTTAGCCATTGCAAAAAGCAAAGACTCCTGTTTAAATAAGACTCTAATGCTATCAGCCATTCAAAGATAAATAGTCAATATTTATTGAAATGTTCAGCAGCAACACTAAGCTATTACTAGAGCAATAACATGACACAGGAAGCTATCTGAACCTATTATCAACCAGAGATTTGGATAATAGAATATTACTGTAATTACTGGTCATTTTGGTTTAAAATATCAATTTTATTTAGCAAGTTGGCATGGCCTCCTTTTATCAATGACTATATGATGTTAAAATTAAGTTAATTTTCCTTTTTGCATTTTTCTAAAAAAAGTCAACAAACTGAACAAACCTACCACTTCACTATTAACAGACAATTCCAAAATTACTCTGCTGATTTTGGCTGGAGTAGCCATTTTCCTCCAAGTGGCTAGTGTGGGGCTATGTTTTGGATTTGTGCTGAATACAGGGTTGATAATACAGAGATGTCTTTGTTATTGCTGAGCAGGGCTCACACAGAGCTTTTCATATGGCCATACTGGTGAGAAAGTTGGGAGGCTGAGAGGAGGCACAGCTGGGGCTGGTGACCCAAACCAGCCAAAAGGATATTTCAGACCCTATGACATCATGCTCAGTATAAAAAGTGGGGAAAGAAGGAAAAATTTGAGGATGTTTTGTGTGACAGGGTTTGTCTTTCCAAGTCACCATTGCGTGTGATGGGGCCCTGCTGTCCCAGAGGTGGCTGAACTGAACCTGCCCATGGGAATTGATGAATTAATTCCTTCTTTTGCTGTGCTTGCATGCTCAGCTTTTGCTTTCCCTTTTGAACTGTCTCTATTTCACCATGGGTTTTCCAGCTTTTACCCTCCTAATTCTATCTCTGATCCTCCTGGTGGAGAAGTGAGCAAGTGGCTGCTGGTTGCTGGCCAGGGTTTAGCCACAACAATTTGTATCATGCTTGTAGAGTCATAACACTTCAAGCATGCATCAGAAAGATATGCTTTCATAGATCCTTTAAATTTCTTTTAGGGTCTGTTGAGGTATCATCTTCTTCATCTTCAGGTTGCTGCAGGATTCTCTTTGACAAAGACTTTTAATTATGATAGAGCCCTTGAAATTATATACGCTCTCTCTTACCTCTTTTTTTGGCATGTCCTGACCTTCCATATATGAAACTACCCCTAGAAGTGCATTCTATAGAACCTTTCTCAGAGCTTCCAAAATATGTTATAAATATTAAATCATAAGCTAATTCCAGACACTTGAAGAAACTGAAGAGTATTTATGAGCAATTCTGTCTCCCAAACTCCACTGCATAAATCAGAAAACCAATATAATGTAGCAGACACCACATGAGAAGAGCTTCAAACAGGGACTAAAGCGTTCTGCCTCTGAATATAGCTGCAGGAAGAATGTAAATCAACAGTACATTAAAAATTGTATTTTCCCTGATGTAGGGTCCTTATGAGACCTTGGGTGATTAAGCAACTTCAGTTGGAGCCTTTAGTCCAGAAGTCAGTGCTTGTTACAGATATATCAGGTGACAGGCTCAGTGTTGAACAAAGACAGTGGAAACTGCACAGCAGCCAGCACAGTCACTAGCAGTGTTTTGGGTTTCCTTGGAGTTTGCCAGTCAAGCACTCAACCTGCCTACCAGAGCATGTAAAATCTAGAGAGATCAGAGCATGAGATGATATTGCTGGAGGCTATAAAAAGCAGGCTGTATTTTTGTCATGCCTTTGAAAGGGTTCTCAAAACGCAGGTTTGTCACAAACATTGTCCTGCAGCTTGTGGCTATCAAATAGAAAATCTGGAAATACAGCTGGGATTGCAGCTTTCTATCATCAAACTATTGATTTCTTTTCTAAATTTTTTTAAAAAGTGCACAGAGAGGTTCAATATATGTCCCTCTTATAAATACGTTATTTCTGTACAATTTTTGAAATTCATTATAATTCTGGATTTGAATTTAAGGAGAAAAAATGTATATAGAAGGCTACTTACAATGCACTGTCAGGGCCACTATCACACACTATCTTCCTAGTGGCAGGGCCCACACAGCATCTTTCTTTCCTGCTGTTAATTAAGGCCGTTAATACACTCATTCCCTGCTGCAACAGTGGGAGCAGGCTGACACCAAGACACACTTTCCTGCCCCTGACCTTTCCTCTTTTTTGAGATCTGTCATGTAATATTAGAAAAAAAACAAATTGAGAGATAAAGAGCTTAATGGGTCAAACTTCCTTAAGCCCACTACAAGGAAAGAAAATTTTTTGACATTAAAAAATGAAAGAAGAACAATAGTGTTCCTTTGATACCATTCTGCCTTGCATCTGATCACTGTCCCATGGGAGGTGGGGAAGCTAAACACTGCATGAACCTGCAGCTCACTCCTCTCTGGGCATTTTCAAACTTACTCCACAGTATCTTTTGGTCAGTTCTTAAAAAACCTTCAAGAAATATTGTATTGATTTTTATTCAAAAATCATTAGAATAAGGGGACCAAAAGCCTGTTTTTTTCTATCTGTAGCAAGCTTTTTTGCACAGTCTTAATGCATTGTGAAGAAATAACAACTACGAAAATGGTTGTGTTATAAAAAGCAGAAGAGCCACTGAATAACAGCCTGAGAATTCTACGGTTTATTAAGACAGCGTTTGAAACAGGTCTCTTTACATGAAGATCTTCTTACCTTTCCTACACGTGACTGAGAAACAGGTTTGATACAGTTTCTGTCATGCCCTATGATGCTGAAATCATCACACACTCACTGCCACTATCTCTTAATTACAAGGAACAGTTTCAGTATGTCACAATAAGCACGTAAAAATTGAGGTGGCTGCCCAAAAGACTTAATTTCTTTAATGTTCCAACTGGCCAAGTAATTTTGACAGAATGGGTTTTCTCCTAAAGCTTCCTACATTTCTTAACTAAGCCTTAACTGGAAAGTGGTTTGAAGTCCTGATTGTTTTATTATATACATACCCACTTCCTTGTATAAAGGAGTTCTGAGATGCTTAAATAAAATTAAATACAGAGTAGAGTAGAGTAGAGTAGAGTAGAGTAGAGTAGAGTAGAGTAGAGTAGAGAGAAATCATTAGTTACAGGGGTAAGGATGGAGAAGTAGTGATGCTTTATCCTGAAGAAAGAGCTCAGCATGATAGAAATAAGCATTTACCATTTTGATGAAATATTAAGGACATTATTAAGAAGGCTAATTATTCACCTGTTAAAAAAAGCAACACTCTAAGTTCATGACCCAGAACATAAACAAATAAAAAGGTCACCTGAGGTTTTCTGTGTCATACCTTGACTGTGAGTTGTGAGGTTCAGGATTTTTAAATTTTTTAAGGTTTTTTGTGAAGTAGATGAGCCTTGGCCCTCAATATTACCATTACTGCATTCACAGGTAGATAGACCAGATAGATAGACCATACTTGTATAATCATGTGTGTTTTATATATAGGCCACCTGCACATTTCTCTTCCTCCCAAGACTAATGGGTGAACCGCAGGGACTGTGTTTCTCCAAGCAAGCATAGGGGGAGGTAGGGTTGTTCATTGAAGTTTAAATCTCTACTTGCATTCCCAGACTGCTACATCTCCAGCATTTGGGGATTTTTCAGCTTCACTAGCAGTAATTTGTAGCAGCTCAGTGTATAAACTCTTTCTTTCCTCAATCCTTTTTAAAGTGTCCTTTTGCTTCTTTTCCTCTATTCTTCTTGCCCATGGTAGCATGAAAGTATTTGAAGATGATGAAGTGAAATGTTTGATCTTTTTTGCAGTGTTTCTGCCTGGACCCAGTGCATTATCTTGTGTGTCACTAGATAATACCTGGGGGGGAAAAAGGCCCTGAAAATATAAAAATAATCACATATGAAAAAGATTTCATTTTGCCCCATTGCTTCTGAACAAATTTAAACAGCTACTGACAGCTCAAGAAAACTTTGAAAAATGTTCTTTTTAGAAACTATTGTTATATATCACATTTTATGTATATTTCACTTCTCTGATTCTCTCTTTCTCAAGACATTTGCATGAGAATGAGATCCTTCTTTCCAGTATTTTGCTGACTCTGGCTGTCATACAGATTTGGTTCAGGTTGCTTGGACAAGACTTCTGGCAGTGCTTGTGTCTTTTCAACGGTGGCAAAGCTTCTGGATAGTCAAAGAGGTCAGGGAGGAGGAAGTTTATGTGTTGTTCCTGCAGTCAGTGAAGTGCAGAGCCCATTGCAATTCCCAGAAGTAGAATAACACTTATGAACTGGACCTGGCTATCTGAACTCCTCACAGTTTGATGGAGGCAAGCTCCTCCTAAGTCCTTGTGGGGCTCACTTCTGTAAAGCACCCCCCAAGCCCTCAGGCTAATGCAGCACAGCACTTGCTCTCCTAGTTAATTCCTAGTACGCTGATTAGCTCTTGTAGGTCTGGGCCAAAAACACTCTGTTTCATGCAAGACTGAGCACTGCCTTTAAATAAAATAAAACAAAGTGAATTTCCCACTGGCAAGTGTTGAAATATCGGATATGCATGGAAAGTTCTACCTTAACTTTATTTGTTTGTGCCTCTATACTTACTGGTTGACAACCAAAAGGCCTGAGAAACCTTAAGAAAGGCTGCTCCCTTGTGGTTTTTCTAGCTAGGCAAGAATGAGAACTTCTCATAAAATCTGATATTATGCAAGTTCTTAGTTGAAGTTGTTAATCTCAGAAAAAGCATTGATGATAAATGCATTAGGGAAGTCAGTAGTATTCACGTGCTCCCAGGTGTTCAAATATTTTAGCAGTTCTCCAAGGACTAAAACCTTGAACAAATGGTTAAGTCAGTTATCTAAACTGCACAGCATCTGCTCAAGCAAAATGAAACCTCTGAACCTTCTCACATTTTCCATGTCCAGGGACAAACTTCCCTGTGATTCAGGGAAGATTCCTAGAAAGCAGCTGCTGGGCCCTGGGCCCACAGTCCAGGCCACAGGAAAGGTAAATTCACACATCTTCCCCATAGCAGGGCTCTCAGGAACAAGCTGGAGCCTCAGCCTTTATGTGGCTGGGCAGAGAATCAGGCTGGACAGCACAGCAAAAATGACAGCAAAAGCATCCATGTAGGGGTAGAGGTTTGGGCAGAGAGGGACCTGATCAGCTCAACAGAGGGAAGTTTCAGGGTCCTGAAGAGAATTAACAATCCAACACACCAGTACAGATTCGGGGATGATCTGCTGGAAAGCAGCTCTGCAGGGAAGGACCTGGTGGACAACAAGCTGTGCATGAGCAGCAGTGGCCCTTGTGGCCAAGTAGGTATCCTGGGCTGCACAAAGAGCACTGCTAGCACATCACAGGAGGTGATCTTGCCCCTTCACTCAGTCCTGGTTAAGCCAAATCTGGAGTGCTGTGCCCAATTCTGGGCTCCTCAGTACAACAAAGACATGCAACAAGTCCAGTGGAGGCTACAAAGATGATCAGGGGGCTGGGTCAGCTCTCTTATGAAGAGAGATGGAGGGAGCTGGGGTTGTTTAGCCTGGAGACGGCTTTTCAGTGCATAAAGAGAATATTATCAATGCATACAAACCTCTTCAGAGCAGGTGTCAAGAGGATGGGGATGGGCTCTTTTCAGCCCAGACCAGCAACAGGACAAAGGGCACAAACTGAAAGGCATGAAGGGTGGACACTTAAAGGGTGACAAAGGATGGGAACAGGCAGCCCAGAGGTTGTGGAGTCTCTTGTTCTGGACATATTCATAGCCCACCTAAATGTGAACCTGTACAAACTTCTCCAGGTGAGCCTGCTTTAGGAAGGGGGTGGGCTAGATTATATCCAGAGGTCCCTTCCAATCCCAAGCATTCTGTGATTCTGTGCAACACTTCCAGAGGTGGAGAGTTGAAGCCCCCACTCTGAAGACAAGGAACAACTGAAAGAGGAAAGAAATTGAAGGTTCTGTAATTACTACCACTTTTGATTAATGTCCTAAGCCCACCAAATTAATTTAGCAAAATATGCTTTCCACATGCATTAGCAAGTCAATGGCATTTATCCATGCAGATCTACAAACTAAGTTGTGTAGACTGTGTGAATGTGTTAAAACTAATAAGCATACCTGAATTAAATAAACAGTTGGAAACTGCAGGCTCGGGGACTTTGTAATACCATATGGAGTCTTTCAGATGTAAATTACCAGCTGAAATTCAGCCTGGGTCAGTAAAAATCCAAATTGTTGAATTCTAATAATTGTTCAGTGGTCTATATGAAATTAGTTGATTGACATGTCTACAAATTACAAACACAATTGCTGCTAATAGAGCCTCTCAGAGAGACTGGAAATTTCATGGGCATGGAGAATGAACTGGCAATTCATCCTCAAGGTGAACTCTTCAAGTCAGGAAGAGGCACCTGGGGGAGCTGTGTTAGGGCTACTTTTCATGCTCAGACTGTTCTGCTTAATTATTATCATTTATTATTTGTACAGTCTTCTATTGCAATATCACCTTTAAGCTGAAATCTTAGATCATCCACTTTACCAGGAATGACAAACACACAGTTCCAGCATCAAATAATTTGCACTTAAAGGTCCATCTATAAACTACTCTGAAAATATAGCCAGATCTCTTAGTACAAGGTAAGGTGGGATGACTATAAGGTACAGAAAATGATTTTAAGGGCTGTCTAAACTTTACAACAAGGTCATATCAAGAAATTAATTTTCTACTGTGGCAGTCTTCTACTTTTCCAGAGCTCTAGTATGCATGTCAGAAAAGTGTAAGATGCACTTTATATTACATCTGTGACTTTCAGAAGTGACTTTCTAATATGACAAACTATTTTGGGAAAGAAATTTCAGATTTCTAATCTCAAGTTGGTCAGGTAGGAAGGTATCTAGAGGGTAAGTACTGTGAGGGACAACTGAGGGATCTAGGGTTGATTAGCCTGAAGAAGTGGAGGCTCAGGAGTGACCTTTCCACTCTCAAAACTGCTTAAAATGAGGTTTTAGCAAGGTAGAGGCCTCTTGTCCTAGGTAACAA
Organism: Ammospiza caudacuta; assembly: GCF_027887145.1. Classification (NCBI taxonomy): domain Eukaryota; kingdom Metazoa; phylum Chordata; class Aves; order Passeriformes; family Passerellidae; genus Ammospiza; species Ammospiza caudacuta. The sequence continues at coordinate 101,114,635 of NC_080593.1, forward strand.
GTAACAGAACAAAAAGGCATGGCCTCCAGCCATGCCAGGAAAGGTTCAACCTGGACATTAGAATAAATTTCTTCATAGAAAAGATTGTCAAGAAAGAATTGGAAGGGACTGCCCAGGGAGATGGTGGAGTCACCATTCCTGGAGGTGTTTAAGGGAAGGATTGGATGTGGCGGTCTAGTTGGTGTGGTGATTGAGCAAGGTTGGATTTGATGATCTTGGAGGTCTTTTCCAACTTAATTGAGTCTGTGATTCTGAAAAAACAGGGAGAGATTTTTGGTGTATATGATCACAAATATACACATTTAGAAACCTCTTTATCAATACACAGAAAAACTTATGCTTAAATTGGATTGAATCATGAATTTCATTGACATGGTAGATGTGATGGGTTGTAATAGAGATTAAAACATTGCAACAATTATCTCTCTTTTTTTCTCAATTCTGTTTTTATTTCACATTTAAAACAAGATTCAAGCACTGCTAAGAAAGTACTTTTTTTCCATATTTCTGTTTTACATATTCTTGCGGGGACAAAAAAAATAAAGCATCCCGTACTGGTTTCACGCTTATATTGTCACGTCCTTTATAAATCTGCTAAAATTTTCATAAAGATAACTTCATCCAGTGGTGATACAGGACCAGGATCAGCTGTCATGGGATAGATGTTACCTCCCTCACTACACAACAAGGTGTGCTTTTTGCTTCATTCCACAGCTCTACTTCCCTTAGCTCTTTTGTCAGATTCACCCAGAGTCATTACTGGTACAAAACAAAATAAGGAAAAGAGAGGTTGGTATACAATTTTTCCTCAGAACTATCACCTCAGTGAAATGCTGTTGAAACACAAATTAGCTTCAGTCCTGACAGAGCACTGGGCATTTCTGCAACATTAGATCTACCAGCATCATAAGAATGCCTTACACATCTGACAGAGATGAAAACACTGAGATGAGTAGAAGATGAATGCCCACACTGGGGCTGGCAGCATATGAAAGCCTCTCTTCCCAAGAACTGATGGCATTAACTAAAAGGGAGTCAGAACTCAAGGTTTGTCTCTCAGTGGAAAGACATTGCTTAAGCAACGGTGAAATATTGCTGCTCAAAGGAAGCATCATGCCTGCCAAAGCACTCATGTCATATTCTGCTCCACACCAAAACATAAAGCCCAAATAATTTCCTCTCTGTCCATACCAGACAAGGATATTAAATCCCTTAAAAGCTTGTAACTCCTTCAAATGCATGTGGCTTCTTTATTGAACACTGCCCTATTTAATAAAATTGTGATTTGCACCAAGTATTCCTTCTTATTTTGTTCTCGTATGTTTCTGACCAGTCAGCTTTCAGTCTTCCATATAGCTTGGAAAAGAGATACTCTGTAGCATGGCTTTAGCAGGTTAATTTAAAGTCTTTATTTCTGCTGTCCAAGTTTTTTTTTTTCTTTTCTGGCATTTTAACTAGCTTTCTATGTAGAATTATATAAATTAGAATTTCATTTGTCAAGGCCCACTATTTGCCAATATAATATATTTATCTGGAATTTGATCTCAGTTTAGGTCAAAAAATTCTAAAAACCACCCCATATGTTATGATAATATGATCCTACCATTTATGTTTCTGTAACAGAATTTTTAGGAAAAAAATTCTAATTAGTGGCAAAAAAATAAGTTACTCTGGAGGTATGATTATCATCCCAAATTTCTGCTGAAAGTAGCACAAACCAAAATGTAAATGCTGTCTTTAAGACCAAAAAAATGACATCACACATTTATAAAAACAAAACCAGAAAATATTCAATAGTTTTTCTAACACATGGTGGACCAGGAAGAGTTGCCAAGGCCAGGAGCATCAATAAAAATTGAATGGGTTTTATTCTTACTATTTCCATAAAAAATATTTAGAGGAAGCATAAATATTCTTCTCCTTTTAAAAATGGTCACAGACAATGCATTTTTAATAGGTACAATCTGTCTTATGGCATATGAATGTTTTTATTACATTTTTCCAAATGCATATTGCACATCTTGCAACAGAAAACTTATCATGAGAGGTATCTATCTAAAAGTACAAATTTGGCTGGGATATGTATGTCCCCATACAGAAAGGTACACAATCATAAATTATCAAGGACCCCTTTACGTTGAATAAAGTTAGATATAAAGCTATGATGGTCAACCAAGTCTTGATATTAGTCCAAGTCTTGATTTTCTGGGTAGTAATTTTAGAAGGTTTTCACACTGTACCAGAGATTTCCCCAAGAAGTAATGTTTTTGGGAAAAATAGGCAGCAAAGGAATACTGAGATCTAACTCGCTATATCCACTCCATGTTTCCCCTAACACCTTAAAAAAATATTTCCAAATGCAAGTTTTGTGGAAGAACGTCTGTTATATCTGTACAGCTTCCTGTGCTCTGGCTTTGAATGCACTGAACAGAACCTAAAGAGTAGGTATGACAGGCGCTTTTCTCTAGCTGTACTTAAAAGCATTTTTTGCCCTCAATAAAAGAATGGAAATAATGAAAGTCTTCACAATGATACTAAATAAATAACTAAGCCCACACTTTCCCCTTTCATTTGCTTTTCTTTTAGATTCCTTCTACCAAAGGCAGTTCTTATTAGGTTTCTCTCTGACAAGAGAAAAATATAACATAAAACTGGAAATTTCAGGTTTGATTTTATTACACTCTTATAACTTAGGGCTACTGCCATATAAGAGGCTGCAATTTTCTATTTATTCCATAAAACAAATATATTTTTTTTAAGATGTGTTCTCATATTTTATATTTCCTGGCTCATAAGGAACCTCAAATTCTTGAAGATGAAAACATAAACTGAAGTACTGAACAAGGTCATTCCTCTGACAGTCTTTCTAAATCCAGATCATGTGGAGAAATTATTATATTAGGAAGTAGAAAAAAAAATTTAAATTAATTTTTTTGCCATTTTTTTCTTAATAATCTTTCATTTGCTTTGTTTCACTGCAATAAGGGCAATGTTGTTTTGGAGAAGGAAAACAAGACTTCAGAAAAAATGGGTCTGAACTTAACAAAAAAATCAAAGCTAATATGCTTTGGGGTTTGGGGGGCAGGGGGGTGTCTTATTATTTTAGGCTCTATCCTTTGCTCTGCTGTTATTCCATAAAAGTACTTTTTGAGAGTGGACCCAGCAAAACTGTGTGTTCAGGATTTTTATTATTCCAGCTGACTGTTTGTACCTATTTGCAGAAATGTTCAGATCAAACACTCTCCATGCAATGCTACCAAACCAGCCCATGTCTGATGTGAGGAAAGATGTGCAAGCGTTCTTCACAAGTGGCCATGGTGTGACACATTCCTAGGGATGACTTCACCTGCAGCAGGAACGGCCAAATTGGAGAGTGTCAAAAGCATGGAAGCTCCTTCATTGAAAGATTCCTCTGCCAAAACAGCTTGGAAGGAAAACCTCATTTGGGTGTTCTGGTGGCAACAGCAATAACTCCAGGTGTCAGTGGTGAAAACCAGTTCTCTTCTTGGCCTATAGGACCATGATTAGATCAGAAAGACCCTGATCCTCACAGGGTTGTGAGTGCCTAACTTCCACTATGTCCTATGCTCCTTTGTGGAGCTAAGTCTTTCTTTTTCGCATCTCAAGGCCTACATCACAGGTTAGATTTCAGATCACTCCAATTAGACTCAGGAGTTAATCACCTGAAGAAACCCATACCCTTCATACCAGATAACAATATGATGGGTAACAGAATAACTTTCTGGTTCTGCAACTCAAAGTTCTTGCACTGGGACCAGCCAATTAGCTCTATGTGGTATTTCTTGTTAGGGTACAATTTAATCAGTGCTAACTTAGGAGTCTTGGAACATGGTCCATATGTGTTGTATGTGTGACCTTTCCCATCCCTAGTAAAGATCCAGATTATTTATCTGTTTCACAAGGCCTTCATGAGGATAAAGTATACTGATCATAGTGAAACACTGGATGGCTATGATTTTAAGAATGAACTAATGAGTTTCATTAATTTAAAAAATATTATAAAGTGAAAGTGTTGGACAAGCCCTACAAAATGAGGTTGTGAAGTTGAACGGTGGCAATACTGGTTGACAGAAGAGCTCCAGGATAAGCTTGCTAAAAGGAAAAAATACATCTTTAAAGAAAATCCTGGTAACACATTATAATTTTGTTAGATTTATTCCCTTTTCAGGCTGTTTCTATTCAGCAGTTTCAACAAGGAGCATACAAAAACACGAAGCTTTCCTTAAACTTATGTGGCAGGATGAAAAACCCAGTGCCATAGTCACCCACATGTCTCCTCAGGGTTTCTTTCTTAGATTAAGTTCTTCAGTCATAAAATCCAAATTTGATTAGCACTACTTCCAACTGTGTTTGTCACTTTTGGTACTAAGGCTTTTGTCTGCCTGGTGAGGGGGTTTTTCTTGTTTTGTTTTTAGGATTCTTTTTTATGAACGTGGGGAGGAATTGGTTTTAAAAACAGAAATTCTGACTTAATTCAAGAGTACCAGACACTGTGCAATTGTCAGTGTTTAAGGAAGCGTGCTGCTGTGCTGAATTCAGGCCTTGACAAGTGCATGGAACAAAGATAATGTAATAATGTGCAGAGATTTTCATCCAAGGACCACAGAGCTTTAATAGAAGTGTGTAAGTTGGTAATAAGATTTCTGGTTTACATCAGAGGAAATTGGGCCTAGATATTTGACCTTTATTTCTTCACACAGAGTTTCCTGCAGCTGTTGCCAGAGTCACCTACCTACTGCTCTGAAGTAGACCAGAGCATTGCCTGGAGCTAGAAAATCCATCCTAGTGAGAAATAACATATTTCTGACTTTGTTTGAGAAAGGAATCTGAAAGTCTTTAGCCTCTGGGACAGAGCTTATACTAGGATATCCCAGGTTTAAGTTGGGTTTTATGTCAGCTGTATGGCAAGTGGTTTGGAAACCAATGATTGACAACATTGTCATAAATCATGGAAAATCCCTGGGAACCAGACCAGATCCCACTGTCAGTGTGGTGAGTCCCAATGTAGAACATAGGGCTGACTCCCTGGGAATCCTGCCTCTAATATCTTAAAAGAGCACTGAATCTAAATATCAAGGACATCTTGAGTTCAAGTAACAGGTATTCTACAACATAACCTTTTTGTAAATTTTTGTGTAGCTTTATGTCTTTGCTCGCATCCTGTCAAATGTTGATCAAAATAACATAGCACACACATGGATGCTCATAAAATGGATGTGCAGGAAGGATAAGTCTCAATAGAAACCTGAAAAATAAGCATACTGGTTATACCTGCTGACTTCTCCCAAAGATTTGCTGATTCTTTCAGTCTTTATCAAAGAATCAGCCAAGTGTTTTTAAAATGTTTGATTAACAAGGTTTCTTAGTGTGGAGACAATTAGGCACTGCCCTATCTGTTAAAATAATGAGATTTGATGAGAAAGTTAGATAATTCCTCCCCAGTAGAGGGCTATAACAATCACTTTTTGAAGAGATAAGATTATTTCAGAAGAGGGTTGTCTGAAGTTTATGGAAGATACACAAAAGAGAGACTTATGCAGTCAAGTTTCATTCTGCACTAAAGATATTTTCCAAGAAGGAAAATTATTTTGGAAAAAAAACCCTTTACTTTCTGAGTGCAATTTATGCCTTGCAAAGTCTGTGAACCACTTAAACCAATTCCTAGGATCAAGCAAAATGCTTTATAAAGCCTGTATATAACTGTGAGAATTTCTTGATATATCTGTATTCTTAAAATATTCTGTATGCTGCTAAGATCCCAGGCTGGGATTTTCTAGGCAGTCTAAAGGAATTATTCTCCACATTGTTTTGAAAATCCTAGCATTAGGTGACTGTACTGAAATTGCCTATTCATATTACTGGTAAATATGCAATATTTTTAAATAGCTCAGTTCTGTTGCAATATCAATTATTTTTATGGTCTTCTGGCAAACCAAAGAAAATTACAAAGAAACCAGACAAAAGTGTTTGTGAGCAGTGTGTAACAATAATGAAAAGAACAATTCCTGGCAACTTTGAAAGATGACACAGGTTTAAGTGACTTGTATTTACACCTCTGCCATCCAGAATGCAAAAGGCCATCAAGTCCCTTTAGAACTGGACAAGAAAGAAAAATAGAATGCCTCTGCAACCCCTGTGATAAGAGGAAGAAAGAAAGATTGGCTTTTAAATCCTCTTTCATGGTTCCCTTATAATATAGGAAATCCTTGCTGATACACAGAGTCAAATTTGTTTTCTGGTTTCATTGCATTATATGTCCAGACAAGGAAATAGCAGTAATATTTCTAACCTGGGAAGTCTTTGCTTTAGACTTGCTCCTGTCTATCAGGACCTTGTCTCTACTTGATTAAACAGAATGAGGACCAGCAGTTCACATCTGCTCCTTTTTACACAGAGCTGTCCTGTCTGCTTTACTTTCCTCATTCTTCTGAAAGAGCAGCATTATAATTCTCTACTTAACAAAGATTAATTTTTGTGTAAAAAAAAAAAGGTAATATATTACCCCATCTACCTATTTGCAGCTTGTGATAATTCAGGGAGATAATCTCAGGTTTAGCATATATCACACCACAGACTGAAAAATTTCAATTTTATGGGGAATAAACTCCTCAAGAATTTGTTTAATGTTTGAGATGTGTGCTCATGCACAGCAATACTGTCACAAAATTGATCTGTAAAGCACAGACAAAGAAAATCGCTGTTGTAAACTTTACCTCAGTAACACACATTCCTTTATTTAACCAGCTTGCAGTAACATGTTCACTCAGACAACATCAATTACTAATTTATCACAGATTTTAGGACTAGAGATCACCTTTCAGTCCCCAAAACTCTTACTGCAAGCAGCGGTTTCCTCTGCACAGAGTTTCAAAACAAAGGCAGGATATCAACAGCTGGCATCAGTTTCCTGCCTCATCGTGCTGGAAGTGATGAAGAAACAATTAGATTGTCCAGGTCATAGATGATTTACAGCACTGATACCTGAAATGGTACATTGAATCCCCTTCCTGTAACTTGCATGTCTCTAAACTATATTGCCCACACACATACACACTTGAGAACACAAACTCATTTTAAATATAGAAATCCCTTTGAACTACACCTTGAGTCATTTTAAATGTTCTTGTTTAGCAAAATTAATCCTGTGGTAAGTTACAGATTCTACATTTCTCATTTTTTTAGTATGACATAGCCTCATAACTTAAACTATAAATACCCAACACATGCTGGATGCTGGTAGCAATCAGATTTCTGTCTCACACATGCACAGATTTCTGTCATGCACACAGCTCCTTTCCTAGTCATATGAATAACTATTCATATAGTCACAATATTTTAAAGGCAGGTTTTGACTAGAAATAAGTAATACCTTGCTAACAGTCAGTTTTCCTTACAGGAAGGAGAGTTTGGTAAGAAAAACCTTGGCTCTATGAAAAATTCCTTGTGACATTTCTCAGAATCTGAAGTACAGTTTAGAGCATTGTACTTTGCAGGGAATGGCAGAAAGATCAAATGCTTGTACATCGGCTGCATGACCAATTTACCACATTTTAATAATTGTAAAAGATATCACCTACTCAAATATTTTGTACCTTTAGAAAAGTTACAACTCCTTTTTTATTTGCATAAAAAGTGGTTAGCTTAGACATAATGGGATTGATTTAAGAAGAAAGAAGGAGTTGGGCTTTCTTGTGCATGGTCCGTACAAAGTGGCTGAAGGAGGGTTGTATGAAGATGCTCCACCATGCTCATAACCCAAGTTAGTAACAAGGGTCATTCTTGTATGAAACAGTATAGCCTAGCACATGTGCTAAAATAGCTACAGCTTGGTTGTCCAAATAATATAGCCTTCCTTTTAGAATTTTGTGAGTTGGATCAAGCAAAAAACCCTTGGCTGGAGCCAAAGATATGTCAAAATTATGGTCCTGATACTCTGGCCTCAACAGAGCCATGTGTAATCAACAGCAACAGAGTAAATACAGTATATGTCGCAAAAGCACTTGCAGTGGCACAGACACAGATCAGCAATGCTCACATGACAAATTAATCTTGATCATCAGAGGGACAGCTTGATTCAATCACTTTGTATGATTGACACATCAGACACATGGGTTACACCATTGTGTAACCTACCTGTCTGGACAGGGGCAAAAATAAGGTTCTTAATAGGTGAAATTAATGAACTTTGCACGCAATGAACTTTCAAAACTCTTTTGATGAAGAAAGCTAACTATAAATAGCACTCAAATCTGAAGTAAACAAAGGAATCATATTTTTTTCCATTTTCACAAGCTTTTGCTTCCCCCAAACACGTTTCCATAGATGGGCACTATAGTGTGCCATGGTTAAGGAATGGCATTCCCCAATTTACTGTTCCCACTGGAACACAGCAGGCTGTGTGCTGCTCTCCCATTTCCTCCCTACACCCCTTACCCTGTAGCAAGATGGAGAGGAGAACTGGAGGCACAAAATAGATCATGGGTTTTGATAAGAACAATTTACTAAAAAGAGGACTCAAATAAGAAAATGAGCAGTAGCAAAAATATTAGTAACAGAGTGTAAAAGGCAGGCAAACAATTCAACACGATGCTCCCACACAACCGCACACTCAGCCACCAGCCCACACTGGAAGGGACATTCTCTCTGTCCATTCTGCACCGTGTGAGGTAGTATGGAATAACCACAGGGTCCTGGCCATGCCCCTCCTGGCTGCTGCAAAAATCAACCCTTTCCTGGTCAGAACCAGGGTGTAGTGCCTGCTAATAATTTGTCACCATTCAAATATGCTTCATTTAGTGCACCTGACATTCTTACAATATCAAGGGAGGGGAAATATTGAGGAGTTTCATTACCTTTCCTTAAAAAAAGAGAATAAGCAAATACAAACTATTCAAAGTGTATTTTATCTAGTTTAGCAGCACCTTTCAGATGTATTCGTCTGCACTTGTGCTAAACTTGTTCTCTAATTTGTTTTCTGATTTCTTCCCCTTCATTCAGTTCCTATTGCTCAACTTTGTCAGCTATCTACTGGTAGATACTAGATGTTCAGTTTTTCATAATCTTAGAGTTTCTAGCATTCTTCAGCTTTTTTTTCTCTGAAGCAGGAAGATGATTTTAGGCCATCAATTAAACCCTTTCTTGTTTTTAAAATAATTTCTGCCACCTAAAGGGAAATTTCATTCCCATTGTAATGCAGTTACAGCATTAGAGATAAAAGTGTATTAATAACATTTATCTCCAGAGAGTCTGAAAACGAAGTGATGTAATATGGAATTAGACACTGATGATAACAATGTTGCTTCCTGTTTCTACTTGATGCAAGGAAGGCACTCCTGAATTAAGTATGACATGGAAAATACTGAACTCAGTCAGACACATGCTGAACACAGAAGATTGCTTCCATCTTCTTTACAGAGCATTCTACAACAAAAAACAGTGGGTCCAGTATATCAGTTACTCTTAACTGCCGTTTTGGAAAGGGAAACAAAAAGCCTACACTAAACAAGGCAAACAGAACATAAATAAACCCTAGCTTCTGGTTGCTGCTTGCTTACAAACCTCATGCAAGGATCACAAGGGCTGGTGAAACTTGATTTCTTACAACCATTTTTTACCGTGAGAGTCTGTCAGGACGTCTGTTGGAAACTGCAAACAGAAACCTAAATCTTTTTTCTTTTATTTTGTGGAGCTTCAGTAATTACTAAGAACAGAATTTTAGTAAAAGACAGACTACTGGGACAAATTATTTTCTAACTTAGGAGGAGATGGGAGTATTTTATCGTTTTACTTTCACTTTATTTTCCTGCAGAGTGAGATTCCTGAGAAACAACTAAACATGTAAAATTATCAATCGTAACAAGTATGAGATTGAACAGAACAGCAGGTGCCATAGCTAGTGGATGATCTTTAATGTCAAAGGTATGATAAATACTCAGCCATATGTTCTTACCAGTTTTCAAATACATTCTTTATTTTCCTTTTTTCACAGTTTTGTGTACTTCTTCAGAGAAAGAAAAGTGCATACATGCGGTATTCACTCATAATTCCAAGATGTTGTTCTGGGCAAAAAAAGGAGCCATAACTTGTATGCAAAGTCAAAATGTACTGTTAGTTTATTTGAAGTCTTAACTGCCTAATAAATGAACAATAAACAGTTATTATTGCAGTCGTAATTAAACTAAAAGTCATAGTCTGAATTACCTAATTATTACTGGAAAAAATTCTTTAACATACTGCTACACATTTTGAACATATAAGTACCTTTCCTCTGTGTTCACTTTCCAGGGCCCCACTGGCTTACTGAAAAAGAATCAGGGAGAGAAATACAAGGATTCCTCAGCATGCCAACTTCTGATAGCATGATTGCAGAAACAATCTACAGTTATGGATTGGGGTTACCTCTGTTCTCAATTTTCTATCCACTTGTCACTAAGTTCTTCACATTATCTCCTAGAAGGGCCTCTCTCACTTTTTTCCTTGGTTTATGAGTTCCCCATTATACTCATTCTTCTGTCCTTTTTGCTAACTTTAGAAGATTTACCTGTCTCTCAGGGTTGCATCCCTTTAATAAGCAGTGACTGACCATGAAGATTTATGGGTTTTCACAGTCTAAAGTCTCTTTATCCTCCTATGCCTATGCTGTCTCACGGCCCATTTTTATTCCAGGGCCATAAAGAATTCAGTCTGCATAGAATTGCTAGTTATTACTACTCTCTATTAATCAGCATTATGCACTATGCTGTGCAAAATTGAAAAACTAAGGCAAATTTAGGCAGTAGGCACCTGACTGGTAGACAATTGCTATGATACCTAAAGCAAGCTGAAAATAAGCTCAGGTCAAAGGAAGCCCCTACAAGTCCTGAAGCACTGCACTCCTTATAGGTGTATTTGTTGGACTGCAGCACTGAGCTACTGACAACTTGTCAAATCATCTGCCTTTCCCTTAAACCCCCAAGCCAGGGAACTCAAAAACCTTTATGGATCTGAGATTACAGATCCTTGCAAAACCTGAACCTGTGGCTGGGAGCAAGTTTATAAAACTTCTGTTGATCTGGAAAAATTATTTCTATCTCAGTCAGTACCTTTGCACTACTCAGTCACAATATTTTAAACTAATTAGAAATAGCAAACAAACATGTCTTTTGCTGTTTCTTATTCTTGCTTTCATTTTATGTATTTAAACATTGAAGCTGATGAGGAAGTACATTGAATGTAGTTTGTAGTGAGGTTTGATAGTGACACTATAAATAGCCTGCAAAGAATGGCTTCATGGGATGGCGATGGACAGGGCGGGTAGTATTTTCTGTGAACTAGAAGTTTCCCAAGGTGAAGATTTTCTATTAAAACTCTGAAAGCTGTGTTTCCCAGACATGACTTCCTTGACTACTTTTGGCCTCCTGACAATGTAATGTTATCCTGGGACTTATTCCTGTCTTAACAACCTTGGTGAAAGTCATTTATCTATATTTGTTACATATCTCTATGACCTACATTTATCAAGTATAGAATTCCAAGAGATCATGCAGACAATCTGAAGGGAGAAAGATTTTTAATCTATTAATTTGTAGCTATAGATAATGAATGAATAATCTTTTTTTAATAGTCCTGAATCAAAGATTCTAATCAGTTTCAAAGGCTCAAACAGTGCAGCTGTTTCCTGGGACAAAATTTTGCTTTTAAGGACAAGCCTGCAGGGCTGGCTCCACAAAACAATAATCCCTTCCTTCTGCATGGCAAGATGCCCTGGTCTGCAGCCCTCTAATTTATTGTTAGAAGAAGAGTGTAATCAGACTGCTCCTCTGATGTTTCTTTGGTGATGCCCTCTGATCCCATCCCCTAGTCATACTGCTAACACCTCTGGTGTTATTGTGGCCATCTGACACACTGGCCTAATCAATAACCAAGATGTATAAAAAAAGGAGAGCTCTGTGGTGAGTTTCTGCAGCCTCCTTTGTGAGGAAACATCTAATTATAAGCAATACTACTCACACTGCCCTGTTACTGGCCTGAGGCATGTGAGGAAAAAAAATTCTATTTTCTAACACAGCTATGTCTCACCTTTATGGGCATACACCAAAGAGGAATAGAGAATACATAGCACATAATTTTGCATTTTTATTATAAGGTTGAAACTAAACACTAGGAAATCTTTTCAGTGCCTGCTAAGCTGATTCCAATTAAAGCTTCTGGCAGAGTTCCAGCTGTTTTACTACCTCAAATAGCACTGAACATAACAAGGTTTATGAAGCATTCAAAAGTCAAATACCCTATTAACATAAACATGTAGTGAAATCAACTCTTCTACAATTTTCAGCTTGCTTTCTTTCATTTAGGTTGGACTAATCTAAGATGATGTCTGTTTTCTTTGTTGCATCTCCCTGTTTTTTTCTGCTTGCTGGAATGCAAAACAAGATTTAGTATTTGAACAATGCCTGATTTGCTTGAGAACTTACTCCCTTTGCAGTTTTATTACAACGCTTTCAATCCCATTCTGTTTCGTTAGCAGTATGCTGAAGGTTCGTTTCCTGCTCTGCTTTTAACTCCAAAATAGCAAATGGTATATTCCATTCTGGGTGGTTTGGGAAGATTTCTCAAAACCTGGATGCTAATACCAACACTTAAGTGATAATTGCTTGATTCAATTAACTTACAATTAATAAGCATGAATAAAAAGGAAAAGCAGCGTACTACTCAAAACTATTTCCTGATATTTTAGTCATTGTTAAGTAGTCAAATAGTCATTGTTAAAAATTCCTGTTTGAACTGAATGAAAATTAGGCATATCCTTCCCTGTGTCTTCAGTAGGGTGAATGTCTGCTGTGTTCAAAAACATTTCATGTTTTTTTTCCAGGATGCTGATTAAAGCAGTGGGTAGAAAGTAGTGAATAGAGTGTAATTGAATAATGATTCTCTCCTTTTAAATAGATATATATTTAAAACAATTATAGGCATCTGAAAGTAGAATGCACTTCATTGTATGCAATCCACCAAGCAAAGCCATTTATAATCATATTGCCATAAAAAAATTTTGAAAAAGTAGAAATAAAAATATGCAATCACCATAAATCTGGTATTGGCCACTACCTTACACTTCATGAATATGGTGACTTAAGATAAAGCTTTAAGATGTTTTTTGTTAAATCTCACCATTTTATTTATTTTGTGATTCAGCATCTGATAAGTCAGCTTCACATTCTTAATATGTAAATTAAATTCTGTCAGTATATCATATTGATGCTATTCCAGATCTGCAAGCTTTACAGGATGATAAAAAAAAAAATTCTTGGAGCCAGAAGCATTTTCTTCTTCATATGCAGCCTGACCCAAAAATCATGCCAGTTTACTAAATGGCTGATTTCCACAAGCTCCAGATCAGATCCATAATGGATTAGATGCAAATTATTTTTCTTTTGTTTTAGCTGAAATAAGCATTGTTAAACAAGGATGGTCTCCTAATACATAATAAAAACCACCCTAGAACATGTTTTTTAAATGGAAAAATCAATCCACTACTCTGAAGACTGATAAACTGTATTCTTTTACTTTTCAGCTTTGTACTTTAGGGAAATTTTATTTTAGGATTTTCTGAACTACTTGTCATGCAATATGTCATCATCAACTCAGTCCTTTACAAGCTGGAATCTAAATAAGTCCAGAAGACCTTCAAAAGATTTCAGATTTCTGTTAGTTTGAGAAGGATATATCTGTAAATCATGTGTTATCCTTAAATTTTCAAAATTCTTTTAATATTCTTTTCCAGCCACAATGTTTTTTTTAGGGACAGCCTGGTGGCAAACTAGAAAATAGAATCATATTTAATGGTCATTTTGGCTTTTAAACCAGCTCAAGATTGAGGAAGAAAAGTCTTGCAGATACATGAAATCAAGATCTAATGCTTGTTATCTCTAAATATTCTTTGGTACTCTGACACACAAGTCTTAAATTCCTTTGTGTTGTATGACCTTCGGAAAAAAATAATTTAAATTATTATTTTTATTAAACAATATAATTCAGGTTTTAGCTTAATAAGAACTTTCTGAGTCCCACCTGAAATTCATTATGATCCTCTTTGATACAGATAAGTGGGTTTTAAAATTCCTAATCTTTCAATTTCTGCATTATTTAATCTCTTTTAAAGGCTTAATATTACTCTAGAATGTGTTGGTATAAAGTGTTGCATATTATTCTGAGAGAAAAATTGTAATTAAAAGTAAATATTATAATAGACTGTTTCAAGATTCAGGAAGCACTGAGACCCTGAGTTTTCTTTACTATTTGAGTCTTTTTTACCGAGATTATAGTTCACTGTGCAAGAGTTTCCCTGCTGCCTTCTCTTTTTTCCTTTTTCCTTGATAGCAGCCTTCAAGGTGATTTCTTTTATAAGTATATATTTAATGCAAGTAACTCTAGTTTGCATTCAGGACATAAAAAAGAAAAGCTTGTCAAATCCTACTGGGAAGCTCTGTAGTACAACAGGTTACTGCAAATCTACCCACTTTTCCTCTTTGAGACTACCATGCAGTGTTTCACACAAAGGGCTTAATCACTAAAACATATCTTGTGATTTAAGAACCTTGACTGCAGAAAGACTGCATCAGTTAGGAGAGTCAATATTTTAGCTAGAGCTCCAAGTAAATGCCAAAACAAACACAAATATATTGTTGTTTAAACTTTGGATTAAAATATTTTGTCTTTAAAATGATCCCCAATAGTTTTTTAAGAATATATAGTTTTTTTCAAAAAGGGCAAGTTCCTCTTTGATGTGCTCACTGATTTTGAACAGGTTGCAAATTCTTTCTTAATTTGATCTAAATTTGTAAATGTACCATTTTAGATTCATTCCATGCTCCTGAACACTGAATTTATCATTGATTTTTATTTACATCTGCTTAGCTGTTCAGACTACTAACCTAATGCTTGCCTCATTTCCAGACACCAGCATGGATATGGAAAAAGAAAAAAAAACCGAAAAAGGATGGTCAGAAAAGAGCAGCAGGATGTTTATTAATTTTGAGTTCCCTCTATGAAGCCTGATTAGGCATGAGTAGCTCCAAGTTAAATGTTGGTGATTTACAGAGGAACACAGGGAGAACAATATTCTCAACATCTTTTTTCTTTTTTGAATGATAAAGATACTTTATTTTTTCTCAAAAGGCTCTTCTCAGGTTTTGTTGGATATGTTACTTAGCGAGACAACTGATAAGGTGAGGTGTGTCATTTTAAGATTAATAGACACAGGATGCATGAGATGCAACATTCAGAGCATGAAGAATCATTAACTAGCAACGATGTCTGAGGGATGTTCCTGCATTTCAAATGCTTCACTGCTTCATTGAGTAGTGAGCACAGCAACTCACTCTGAGGCAGATTGCACATTGCAAATGCAAACAATTATCTCCAAACCATGCAGAGAAAAATCAGACAAACTATGTAATATTTTTGAAGGAAGTGGGGAAAAAAACCCAAAAAAACCCTAAGAAAGAATCCAAAACCAACTGCCCCTCCAACACCTCAACCTATTTAGAATTAGAAACTTTATGAATATTGTAATTGTTACATTCCATAATTATGTGCATGAAAAACAAGACACTCTGATTCAGTATTTGGCTAAGAAATGATCTTCTGGTTTGAAGGATTTCAGGATAACAGAAATTTTTAGCTGAATCTCTAGCTAATTTGTAAATTGTTCTATAATTATCTGTGTCACCACTCACAATGTCCTGAACTTCTTGACACAGCTATAGAGGAATAATGGAATAAATAATTAGTTATTTTGATTGGCATGGAAGTTCATAAGCTAGAGACATCACAACATATCTCATAAGCCAGAGTACTCAAATACAAAATGCAAAAATTCCCAGCACTAATAACAAGAATTATGAGAGAGAAGGGTAATACCAGGATACCTTTTTGTGGGAAGAGGGAAGTCAGGCAGGAGTTTAGCTTTCTACTGTCTTCCCAAAACCCAACACAATGGTTCTGTTCTGTTCTGCCAGGGTGCTAAGTGCCATAGTATTACAGGCTCTGCAATTATTACTACTATTGACAATAAAACAATGAGATCAGGAGCTAAGTGCAAGTTAGTGTGTTTGCTGCAGTGCATCTTGCCTGTATAACCATTTTCATTCAGGACGGTATGAATATCTACTTCAAATTTTGCTCCTGTGGTGCTCAAAGACATTGTCTATAGGTTGAACAGGAAAAAAAAAATCAAGTGTCAAGCTGTGTAATCAAGAGAAGAGACACAGTGTAAAAACTAATGTAGTTACAAGTGTAAGGGTTTAAATTTCATGACATCTCAGATATTTGCACCACCTTAAACAATGTGTTGAATCTCAGAGGGAGTACACAGGAATCTTTTCACCCAACATGAAATTGCAGTGACTTCAGGGGGTGAGATGATATCTTTTTGTGACGTGTACTGAGAATAAGTAAAGGAGAGAAATTAGGCAAATGGAAAAGGTAAGGGAATGTAAACATTATCTTCTTACCCTATCCAGGAAGAAAAAACTTCTGCAGCAGACTGGGTCTACACACCAAGAGGACTCCCCGGTCTGCCTCCACAGCCTATCCCTGGTACCCTACGAAGGCCGTACACTGCTCTTACTACAGACACAGCAGCTGATTTCCAGGGAAGGAGACAGGAATGGAGGAGAAAGGACAACTCATGAATCAGAAAAGACAGCTCTGAAAGCATTTGGAGAAACAGAAGTTTTGCTGAGTTATTAAGGGAAAACCCAAACCTGAAAATAATATTAAAACAAAGCAAAGGGGAAGATGTCCTGACCTCAGAGCTCACCTTTTCTCTCTAGACATCTGATATGCATCTAATTATTTTTCTAACACTGAATACATATCAGACATGTTAAAGTAAGGAATTCCACAGGTCTGTAGAATTTTCAGTACTGTCAATCGGTACCACTGAGTAGTAGGCTAGAAATTCCTGTTCTCAGTCCCACAGAAATACATTGCATTATTTAATGAAAATTCAGATTTTGCGTATTTTCTGGTTCTGATTATCAAAGACATTTTCTGTACAGGTCCAAGCCCTCTGTGAGTCTCAAGATGACACAGTAAAAAGCTGGGATGTGTGTAACAGCTCAGGATAAATGAGCCTAGCATTTGTTTTAAACCAAAATTTTTCACTTTAAGAATAGTCGAGACAGACTAAACAGTCCTTGGAAGTGCCTCATGATAAAAAGGGCCTTCAGACTTGCAGAAACTCCACTGTTGTGACACAGCCTAGATTCACTCTACCATTAAATAAAGTTGGCATTTTTGTTCTAGATATACCTCCAGTTGTCTTTTTTTCCCCAAGCTCACCAAGTAGGAACTGCCTGTGACTGTTTACCCAAACCTGCATCTAAGTATTCGTTCAGGAAAGTCTTCTTAGACTTTAATTGCTGCTACACACTGTCAGGACAGAGGCTACACTTAAATGGATGATTTACTTGAAAATGGTTATTTACTTTCACAAATTAATTTCAAGCATGGTATCCTTGCTTGAAAGGCTCCCCAGAGCACTGCAATGATGTTTCTCAAATACCTGCTCAGATACAGAGTTATACTCCCTTTTCCTCTGAAAATTCTGGATCACTGAACTTCAGTATTCAGCTCTGCCTGAAATGTCCAGAACTCTAATAAAGGTTATCTCCATTTCTCTGAGTCTTATCCTATTTTTATGATTTTATCACTAAAGATGCCATTGTATTGGATTTGCATTGGTAGTGGTGGGGGGGCTACACTACAGGGATGATTTCTGTGAGAAGCTACCAGAAACTTCCTCCGTATCCAGCACTGTCAGTGCCAGGCAGCTCCAAGAGTGGTGGGCTGGCCAAGGCTGAGTCAATTAGAAGTGGTGGTAACACCTCTGTGATAACATGCTTAAGAAAAAGTAGTAATTGCGCAGATGCATTTGCAGCCAGGGGAGACCAGGGTGAAAATGTGTGAGAGAAGCAGCCCTGCAGACACCAGGGTCAGTGGGGAAGGAGAAGGAGGAGCTTGTCCAGGTGGCAGAGCTGAGATGCCCCTGCAGCCCATGGAGGACCTCAGGGATGCAGAGATCCATCTGCGGCCTGTGGACCAGGCTCACACTGGAGCAGGTGACAGGAGGCTGTGACCCATGCAAGGCCTGTGCTGCATCAATCTCCTGGCAGGGACCTCCAGACCCATGGAGAGGGGATCCCGTGCTGGAGCGGGTTTCCTGGTGTGACTTGTGACCCTGTAGGGGGATGCACACAGGAGAAGGCTTTGCCTGAGGGGCTGCACCCCATGGAAGAGTGACTCACATTGTGGAGAACTGCTGCCCATGGCATGGACTCATGACAAAGAGGTTCATGGAGAACTACCTCCCATGGGAGAGACCCCAGGCTGCAGGATAACAGGGTAACAACTCCTCTCACTGAGCAGTGACAGGAACAACCTGTGACGACGTGGCCATACCCTCATTGCCCGTCTCCCTGCACCACTGAGGAGGAGATAAAGCTGGGAAGGAAGAAGATATGGGGGAAGTGTTTTTAAATTTAATTCACTTTCCATCATCTTGCTGTGATTTTGTGAGTAATAAATTCAATAATTATCCCTAAGTTGAGTTAGTTTCGCCAGTGGCAGTATTTAAAGAGATCCCTCCCACTTTCTATCTCAGCCCATTAAATATTTGGTACATTTTCTCTTCTGTATCCACATGAGGAGTGGAATGATAGAGCAGTTTTCTGGGTGCCTTGCATCTAGCCAAGGTCAGCCTGCAGAATTATGAGAATAAAAGGAAACATGCTGACTACCCTATAAAATCCAAATTCAAAAATACAGAGAAAACCATTCAGGAATAAAAAAATCATGAGAAAATCAAGGTAAAGACTTAGAAACACACTGAAAAAAGATATGAAAAATATAAAATACAATTTAAAAAAAAATTGAAAACATTAGTAAATACAAAATGCTCTGCGAGGATGTGAGCTGCATTGGAAAGGAACAAAACACGCAAAAAAAGGCCTCACAGAGGCTGCAAAATCAGGGAAAAAAATCAAAGAGGAGGACAGAACATAGAGAGGAAGGTATAAGCGAGATGGCATGGATAATGTAAAAAAAGTTCTTATGCAATACTTTCAGGAAAAGATATGAAATTTGTGAGAAAGAAAAGAAAGACAATCAGCAACAGATATAAGATCAAATGAAATGCAATTAAACTAAAAAGAAATTTGGGACATTTAGCAACAAAAAGAAAATGCTCTGGGAGGAAATAAGCTGCAGTGTAAAGGACCAAAACAGGCCTAAACTAACCTAACAGATGTTGCAAAAGCAGGGAAAAAAGTCAAGGAGGAAGACAAAATTTGGAGGGGAAGATATGAGGGACGTGGCATGGATACTTAAAAAAAAAAAAAAAACAAAAAGAAAAAAATCTTTACTAAAGTCAAAGTCATCAAAAGGCATGGCATGCCATCAAGGGCAGGGACATGC
The DNA here is from genome assembly GCF_027887145.1 of Ammospiza caudacuta. Classification (NCBI taxonomy): domain Eukaryota; kingdom Metazoa; phylum Chordata; class Aves; order Passeriformes; family Passerellidae; genus Ammospiza; species Ammospiza caudacuta. Next base: position 101,134,111 of record NC_080593.1, read on the forward strand.
ACCAAAGATTCCTCTATTGGTCCCCATTGAAATCGCAAAAATTTTTCCCTTCCCGCAATTACCACAAAGAAGGAAAATCACTTTCAATCCAAGATACAACTTTGTTTTCCCTTCTCAAACATTTGGCAAGATATCAATGCTTATCTGAGCCATATAAACAAAGCCCTACAAATAGTGTATATTTTTAGTCTGTCTGCCCTGAAAAAAAACCCCAGATCTTATTGATCCAGACCTTATTCAGTGAGCAGGGTTATTTTTACCTCTCTTAGACTGTTCACTCCATGACCTCTCCATTTTAAAAACGCTCATGTTCTTCTGGCAGAAAAAATATCTCCATACTTGATCACTGGACTACTAAGTGATAAAATATATTTTCAAATCTGGGGGGAAACATGCCAATTTCAGTATGGGACCTTATGAGATAAAAAATTATATTTTTCCCATTCATCCATTGCAGAAGTGTATTTTTTATAGACACTCATTTATCATAAAACTTTGAGTTTTTAAATCATATTTGCATGGGTTCAATTAATTAATAAATAGAGACTCAGGATCTGGCAGTAAAAGCACTATAGGTGAGTTACCAGTTCGGAGGACAGACATAACTCAGAGACCATGATCCAAGCTGTATAAGACTGTCATAAACGTTATGAGCTATTCTAGGTGATCCATCTTGTTCTGTATGCCTGAGGGATTTTTCCCTTGGAAACACTTGTAAAATACTTGCTCTTATTGCAATATAACAGATTTTCAATCCTCAAAATCTTTGTAAAATAAAGTTGTTATGGAGGTTAAGGTAATGGTCGCTGGTGAACACCAGCAATGCACAATATTACTGTTTGGTATTGGCTAAGTCATAATACTGAGATAAGTAGAAGCTCAGTTTTACATTTATCATGCAGACTCACTCTTCTGTGTATGTTAAAGCATTGTGGTGCTCAATATTAGGTAATAGTAGGTTTTGACACCATGCTACATGCCTTGAAAGCCAAAGGACAGAATTTTCAGTATAGAAGTATCTTTTGAAGGGGTAGCACAGCTATCCTATGAACTTCTTTCTCATGTTCTAATAGGGTGAAATTACATTTTGCAATTTTCAATGTCTGTTGCAGTGTGATGTCATAGCTTGCCTCAGTTATCCCAGTCCTTCCCCAATCACGTCTCCTTTTCCCCACCTGACCCCTGCTGAGTGCTCTCTGTCAGTGCTGACATTCCAGAAGGGCGTCCAGTGATTGGCAGAGTTCAAAAGATGCCTTTCACCCCTGGAGGCATTGCACCATCCAGGTGTCATTTGTCCCTTAAGACTTCCCCCTCCCACCTTTTTGGTAGCCCTCCACGCCCCTTCCCTCCCTGAGGTTACAAGAAACAGCAACCACGTGGTTCAAGAAGTTCTGTTGGAGCTGTTACTGGATTCAGAAGCCCATGGGCAAGAAATAAAGCACTGGATGGAAACTCTCCGGTAGAACTGACTCCTTTTTCCTTCTCCACCAAGGTAAAACTGAGCTCCTGCATGTCTAGACTTGCCTCCAAGCGCCCAGCTGCAACATCCAGATAGCCAAAGGTGTCTCTGAGGTGAAAACACCACAAAGGCAGTCGCTGCCTTTGGTCGTACAGCAAGGGCCAGATAAGCCCAGGCACATCTCATCCCTCTGTATTGGTGCTGTCATCTTATTTCAAAAGTCCCATACCTTCTCAGTGATTTCTCATGGGCGGCTCCTCACAGCACTGACTCCTTCTTCTCCTTCTTCACAGCACAACCAACAAACTCCATCGTCCTCCCCAACCAGCTAACCCACTCTTTTGTAGCACGCTGCTTCTTATTGGACACACACAGCTGTGGCCTATTAAGGGCAGGCCTGTTCCAAATCTTTGGTCATTAGTACAACTGCAACTTCTCAGGTGTGAGACTACATTCTGCACTATTTTCTTACATTCTATCCCTCCACATTTTCGTATTATTCCAAAAAGTGTCAAATTGTACGGGCCCTCAATGTCACTGTCTCATTTGTATCTGTCATTATGAAACAGCGCCGTAAAGGAAACACGTTGGCACACAGAGATTCTACACCACCTTGGCTACTTATTGTCAACACTGACTCATGGGTAATACCAAGTAAAATACATTTGGCTGGCTTCTAAAATAAAAATATGTGGAAAATGCTCCTAGGTGGCTCATAACTGGTTGAAGAGGTGCATGTGACCTTCTGCAGTGTTGTTTCTAGAAGCAATGTCATCAGAACTGAGAAATCTTACTTTTTTGATTATGGGAAGCTCCAAAAAGACCAAAACTCTGATGGCTGTCCCTTTGACAAGAAGTGTGAACACAATCTTCCCCTTCCTCTGCATAACTCTGCAGGAACAGCATGTTTTGCTCACAAATGGCACTTGAGGAAAATATTCTAGCAAGTTAATGCTGGGAAGACATTTGTAACTGACTATTTAATTTCTTTTTGGAGAGGTTTTAGGTGGTGTTTACATGCATCTGAGGGTGTTAGGAGGGGAGGTGTGGAAGCAAGGAAGTGCAAAGAGAAAGATACATGCACACATATACATGATGTTTTGGTTATATCCACAGGAGTGGCAGAACACTTCAGGAATTCATACTCTGATCATTCCACCAGACTGTCTGGTGAGAGCTTCTGCATAAACAAGATATTCAGAAACCATTGCAAAATGAATAAAAAAATCTCTAACAAATTGTTGCTGTTGGTCTTCCATTGATTCCACATTTCCTTTGGTAAGAGTGAGAGAAAAGTCAGGTTACTTAGTTTTATTTGTTCATTTTTCTCAGGAAAACTGGTCTAAAATCATCTGATGGGAAAGACTTACTCTATCATACAAAATCAGATACCTGTAAAAACAATTGAATAGTTATAATTTTATTTCAGACAACTTTTCACTGTAGGTAAGAAATACCTAAATTTTTCTCAATCCATGCACAGAGAAGAAAAAAAGATTGTAAATGTAAATTGATTTGTAAATCAGAGAAAACTGCAATCGTGTCTACATGTAAATGTCATTTTTTCATTCATAATATATTATGAAAATTAATTCCTTGGATTATTTTGTTTTTATACAATTTGTCCTGACTACAAATTTTACCTTAAAACATTAAGAAGTCATTCAAATGCAAGACAGAACCTTCTGGTGTTAATAGGAATAATTTATTAAGAATTCATCTTCATGGAATTTTAAGATATAATTTTTCAGATAGCACTAAAACCACAACTGTAACATTCAAGATTAAACATGCTTCAAGGAAATTTTAGGCCTGGAAATACTCTGAAGTGAAAGGACTTATAAGTCTCAAGTAGCCTTTGTAAAGGTCAATTTGTATAGGAAAAAGAATTGATAAAGAAAATATGAAACATGAGAAACTCAGGAAGTGAGCTGAAAAAATGTATGCTAATTGTGTTTTCCATAGCCCAGTTCAATAACAAGCTTATTCATAATTCAGAACAAGTTGACTTGTACTGGAATACCACCTGAGTAAAACACCACTACATTCTGAAAGAGAACATGATTCTGTGTCCCTGGTGTATTTCTTCATTTATAAGCTGTCTGAATTGAAAAGGCAGATGTTTTGTTCTGGGAATTGACTGCAACGGTGATTGCTTTCAGGTGAAACACTTAATCAATTAAAATTTCGGGAGCAAGATAACCCTGCTTAGGGAGAAGAGCTGAAATAAGTAACTGTGAAAAGAAAAAAAAAAGCCTGGTGGTTTGTGTTACATTTCTGTGCCTAATTAGATAATTAGAAGGTGGGGACTAGAGGGCCTAATATTGATTATTTTTCTGAAAACATCTTTGCTGAGAACAAGGACACAAATAGGAACTGAAAGCATTTTGGTGTGCAATCTATAATGGTCACCTTTAAGAGTTTTATGGTTTCTTTAGAAAACAAAACAATGCGCTCTCTAAATTTGCAATGCACTTTAGAGATTAGTGCAAATACAGAATTGACTGTAGTTAGATATCACTGAAAATGAAAAGTTTTTGAGGATGATCTTTGGTTAAACAGCAGTAGTCAGCAGATGTTAATTTGTCCTAAACATAAGCAAAGTCTACAAAGGAGGATATTAAAAACTGAGCCTTTGGCAATTGAGTGAGCCAAGTGTTTTATAGTGAATTCAAATAAGAAATACATAAGTATTTTTCAGTCTTTGCTCAGTTTACTCAGGTAGACCTTGCACACATATTCCTTGTTGGGCTGTTCGGGGATTTTTTGGAGCAGGCAAAAGGGGTTTTTTTCACAGATATTTCAAAACATTAATTCACAGGTGTCTTTATATGTGTTTCAGACCAAATAAACATTTGGAAGTTAAGTAAATTCTCATTTCAGGGCACTAAACCATCACTTGCTGTCATCCAGAACAAATTAGGCAACTGAGAACTGGTGCTTCACCCTGCATAAAGAGAAGGTGCTGTGATTCTTCTGAACATTCTCCTGAACCAGAAATTTCAGAAGAGCTGAACTGTAAATTTGAGCAATTAAAATATCAGTACACAATAATTAGATTTCAAATTAGGTACCAAGGTACAGTCATACAGTCCAATAGCGCTTCAGGGCATCTTGTGTTGGCTACTGTAGCAAAGAATGCAACACCCGAGCATTAGGATACAGACACTTTTATCACTGACCTGCCAGGATATGAAAGAGGAAAAAGAGAGCTTTTAGTAAACTCATAATAACAAAATAAGACTATTCTTCATGCAATTTTCTCTCTTTTGCCATGTTCTTTTTCAAAATCACTGAAATTTACAGTTATCTTCTCTGGATACAATTGCTCCTCTTTCTGGGTTGGTTTTGGTTTTTTTTTTTTTTTCTCCCAGTACTCTAAAAGGCATAAAAGCCACATAAAGTCATATTTTTACTGATATAGGAACACATTATACATATGTTTTCTATGCTTCATTTAAAAACTGACTATTAATGCTGAACCCTCCTGTAATTAGATTCCATAATCATTAGATTAGACTCTTGGGGATGATTGGTGGTGATGGTGTTGTTGTTGTTGTTGCTGTTGTTATTTTACATCTACAAAATTGTATAGCCTTCCTTTTTGTCAAGTTACCTTGGAAATACCAAATGGGACAGAGTGGAAGGCAAAATTTGATGACAAAACTATCCATGCTCTCTTTAGTTAGAAATAAGTTCATGAAAAATTCATGGAAGAAAAAAGGCTACTCTGGCACTCAGAAGTATATTTCTTTTCCTCAATTTATTCCTGTTGTAGATAGAAGCTATTCATATATTGACAAACTTCCTGCAACTTGAAAAGCTATTACTATTGTAGAATTGAATTTGGAATTGCAGCCTTCAAACATTTCTCTCCCTCAAGTTTAACAAATCCACAGGGACTGTTTTACTTGAAGGACTTCCAAGCAAAAATTTCTGCTTAATTTTTAACTTCCACTGAACCACGCATCTCTAGCAGATGAAAAACTACTTACTTTTGTCAAAATAAATCATCTTTCTATGCTCCTCTTTTGATTTATAAGTACGCATACCATAACTATATACAATTGAAATTAATCTCCTTATAAGACATTATCTACTTTTGCCAATTTTTATTGCCTAAACCACCTTTTTTGAGGTATTTTAGGCAATAGAAATTACCTGCTAGTGTATTTAAGAAAGGCATCACTGCATGTAGATTTCCCATCAAATTTTGTCAAGAAGAGATTTTATGCAAAAAAAGCTTGGGAGACTTAGAAATAGAGACCTCACAAATTAAAGCTTTCCTCAAAAATTGTATGTATGAGATGATAGTTCAGGAAATTTTTTTCTCCTCTAATTTTCAATAAAGCAAACATTTGTTACTAAAATTTATTGACCTCATAATATATTTTCCTACCAAAATTCCTCCATTCTAGTCCCCTCACCCCCTCCAAATTTTTCTGGTATGCTAAGTGAAAAATAATCTTTTTTGGGTGTTTGATTTTGTTTTGTTTTGTTTTGTTTTCCAGAGAAGTGACAAGACGTCCTTGCCTGTTAAGAGACAACTACCATACAGACAGCAAATGGAATTCAATTTGATTGGCAATCCAGGACACTATCAAAATATCAAACCTTCTTTGATTTCACCTTTAAAATTTCATTGTCTTTCCACTTTGATACACTTTCAATATATCTTAACAAGGATTCAACACTTGTTCACAAACCACTTTCCATTGAACTACTGATAGTAAAATTGAATTAAAATAAAGACAATTTATGAAACTGAAACTGTTTCACTGGAGACTTACTCTGTTTTGTGTGTACAATTGGGATCACACAGACTAGTAAATAAAGTTTACGATACTTATACCAGTCATGGATCATGTCCAGCTTTGTAAAAAAATTACTTATGACACTTGACTCTCAGATAAAAAAATCTTTCTGTAAATTACTAGCATTGTATTGTCCATGATCTTTTACTCAGCTACCATTTCAAAAACTAACTAAAATCTATTCTTGAATGATTTTAAGTATATGAAGGAAAATTTAAATAATCAAGAATATTATATAATGTGTTTCTTTTATTCCTTGATCAGGTCAAGGTAAAGTTTTTACATTGTAATTTTAAAATAAATGGTATTCTTGGAATGAATGGATTTGATATTAATCTTAACTGCCATAAAATTCCATTAAAAATTCTGAATTCCTTTCATCCCAGCTCATAACTGTATGCAAAATTAAATTGCCGTAATGTGATGAATTTAATAATTTCTGAATGATGTAATCAATTTAAACTGCTCAATGTGCTTATAAAACTTGTGAATGAGATCAAGCCTGAACTACCTGTATTTTGAATGACAAAGTCAGAAACTGAAATAAGGCTTCATGAAAGAAGGAATGGTCTAGTGTCCGATGGACTTTGATGAAAGTGGTAATATGCAAATGTGACCAGCAGAGGGAAAATCAAATAAATGTCAAAGGACTACAGACCTAAAAGTACATAGTTCTAGAGTAGATCACAGAATTTAAAAAGATCAGCCACGTGACTCTGCAGCAAGACAGCAGAGGCAAACATAAGGTGCAGATGTTTCATATCAGCCAGACAGCCTAGACAAAGAAGTGACTTAATCTTTTACATATATATAAATACAGATGTTTTTAATTAGCCAATATCAAAGTCAATATATGGACTTCAGCTTGAATAGTCTGCACAAAAAATAAAAATCATAATAATTCTTTAGTTCTTTGGCCCTTTATAAGTTAGCAAAAAAAAAAAATTTACAATGATCACTTATTCCTACATATGGCCAGAGAGGGACTAAATGCCCTCTTTCGATCTTTTAAAAAAATCTTTGCAGACACCTGTCTCATATCCACCTACAATATTCCTACAACTCTCCTAAGGCAGAATTGTGTGATACTTACAATTGGAAAGCAGAGGTCACTTTATAGATATCAGCCTTCCTTTATGTCCATTCAATTTTTTCACTGTTCTACAACCACAGGGGTTTGCAACCTGTGAAATCTTCCAGAAGTCTCTCTGGTCTGTGTAACTTGAATTCAGCCTGAGCAATATTCTAAGTCAGTCATCTACCATGGCTGTCTTTATCACAGTTGATTTTAAGTATATGATTTTGGAAGTTCTCCTGATTATTTGAAGTTTTGCCAAGTACTTCTTTAAAAGCTTTTTTGTTTAAGGTTTCATTAAAGGCTACTAATTCAAGACACTGGGATCATTTTAAATTCACAGCCTTCCCGTGAAAGAGAGACTCAATTAAACCTGAGTCTCTGTATGTTAAATGCAATACCTTGATTCCCCTAATCAATTATTTAAATTATAACCTTATGTCCTTCATTGCTTCTATTTACTCCTATTCAGTGTTTTTTCTTCCTTTATTGTTGCATTCTGTTACTAAGTGCTCTGTGTGTGACATTTATCTCACATTTATTCACAAAGTGCTTAAAGTTCATTATTGACTCTGCATAATCAATGTATGCTAATTCTCTTCTGTTTCTGTCATTATTGCATTTTAAATTACACAAACAAGAGCTCAACATCTACAAGCTAAGGCTTTAGGAAAATACATCATCTTGGAAAAAAATTCAGGCCTTCCTAATGTGTGCTTTTTCCTCAGCAAACAAAAAATGGAAACAGGGTAGAGCATTTGTTAAAGACAGCATTATTCTTTCAGCTGTACATGGCTGATCTTAACTCCATTACCCTGCTCACCTTTTCTGCACAGATCTCTGAGCATGAAAGATATACAGAACACACTATCGAAGGTGAGATCTGTTTGGTAGGATCTGAAAGAAGAGTATTGTTTTAAACCAACTGTTCAAACCTTCAAGCACCGAAACTCTATTTTAAGTAAGCCCGGAAAACATTTCCTACTTATAGCTTACCAAAATCAAACATTGGCACATTCTTCTGTATTCTGAGCAAGTGGAAAATTCTTCAACACTCCTTAAGAGCATGAAGGCCTTTTTGTTTTCCTATACTTAAGTTTGCCACCCAAATCTAAATGGACCAGCTATAAAGTTTTTTGCTGTCCAAACCAATTCTGAAAAAAGGCCAAGAATAACCAAATTATTCAAATTATTACCTTGTCTCACCAAACACAAATGGTAGATTCAGCACAGACGCTTATCACAGCATCTTAAAATCTCAACTATAAGATTCAGAAATCCTGTAGTTTCTGTAACACCACCATTCAACATCTTCTGAAAAGTCAGCATGCTGTTATCTTTTCATAGCCATATGCCGAAGGAAAACCTAAACATGTGACTCTCATGCATGTATGCCGAGGGAGAGCAGCTGTAGGCAGAGAAGACTAATCAGCCATGATGCTGTGACATGTCTCTACAGTGCTGACTGGGGAGCTGAAGGGTCAGAATAAGGACTGTGAAGTGAAGACTCTCTATCACTACAAATTGTAATGTTTTGACTGAAGAGGTTTACATTCAGAAATGCACAGATGATGATGATGATGGATGTCACACATCACACTTACTGGTTAAGAATTCTATTGTATGGCTTGCATGGGACAAATAATACAAAGGAAGATCTAGAAAAGATAAATTTCCCCTCAGAAATGTCAGTGTCTACACCTCCTGCTTTGATAGGCATCAAATGTGGAAACCTTGGCAGTTTTTTCATGAAGTTTGACAGATCTTCCACCTGTCTATTGCCTCAAAATAAGTCAGAAAAGCAATTGGTCCTCTATTTAGACTTGTAATTTTAGGAGCCATTGCTTAATAATGTGATACCAGCTTTTTAGTGTGGTGGAGAAGTAGATAAATGAGAATTCATAGTACTCCCACAGTGTGATGACTTTAATACTTTGGGCTTTGTTCTGTAAACTGAAAGTACTCCTTTTCTCCCCCACTCATCTGCATTACCAGTACAAAATGGGAAAAGGTATTTTAACAGTGTCATCAGCCACACATTTCACCACTTTCTCAGTATTACTCACAGGTAACAGTAAAACACATTTTCAAAGCAAAATGGGACAGCAAACTGGGACATTGCAGAATGACGAATGCATCTGACGAATGCTGACCCCAGAATTCATGGAATTCATGCAAAAGCAATTTTCAATCTTTATTAGTTATGCAGGGAAAAGGAAAAATGTTAGGGTTTTTCTTTATAATGTTATTGACAGAGTTAATTTTCAAGTCTCTCTTTTGAGGATTGGTTTCCACTGAAAAATGGAAATCCATGTCTCCAAGGACTGTAGAGATATTAAACTTGAAAAACTAACCTACTCCCTTCCAAAAAACGAAACAAGTGACAAAAATCTCATCACATCAGATGCTGTTACCTTGTGAATATACAAAAAAAGGCATACAAATTGTAAATATAGAGCTCAGTTTTATTGACATACTGGCCATGCTGCTACTGCCAATCCCATACTAGAACAGATGTGGTAGCAGATAAGAAGCAAAATATATTTCACAAAATAAAATGTCATAATTATATGCAGGCCCCAAAATTAACTGCTTTTTCATGTCAATTTTAGTTGTCAAAATCTTCTGACATTACCTTTGAGACAATTGTTTTAAACTAACTGAAAAAAAAGCACAGCTTTCATGTTCTTAAAATAATGTGCCACAATACCTAATTCTGATATTGGAGTTGGCTTGAATAAAGCATTTGAACTTAAAAGAAGTGTAAAGTATAAGCAAAGTAAAGATACAAAACTACCTCTCCATTACAAATTGTATTGTATTTGTATATAATACAATCTAATTTATAAAGTCCCTTGTCACAGAAGCTTATCAAGGCACTTCACACCCTGAAAGGAATTATACATCAGCTCAGTAAAAAGCCATCTTAAAAAGAGTCTTTAATCTTATTTTAAAACATTTAGCAAGGGAATGAAACAAATGGCTTGTAATACACTCAGACCCAGAAGTCTTGTATGTATTTATCTTTTGAATACAGAATTCTCAATAAGGGTGAATGCAGTCAAGCAACATCAGTAGCACAGTATTTATTCAAGGTCTCTGCTGAATATCATGAATTAGTCCCTCTTTCCTTTCTGTTGACCTTCTCTTCGTTTATCGCTACATAAGGTCAAAGACTGACATCCCAGAGCAGACTAAAGCCCTTTTAGTTCTTCCTGGAGTAAATCCCAAGTCTCTCAGCATCACTGTCTGCATCCTCCAAGCTCCATCAACCTTATTTCAGAAGGGTCAGCCTAATGTGCAAAATGGATTGTGGGTAATCCTATGTTCAAGATGCCTTTAGTCATTAGTCCTTGCTAGGCTACCAAACAGTACACCAGTCGTGCCACTTGTTTTTGTTGAAGCTTATTACCTGGGAATCAAACAGACCACATAAGTCGAATCTTGGCTCAAGTAAAATTCATCTTTTTTACCTCTATGTTCCTACTCTTTACTGAGTGACTCTTATCACTGATATTCTGCTTTTTATCATGCATGTTTACTTGGCAGTGCAGTGTAAGATTCCCACACCAGTTTGGAGGCAAGCATAGTCCAGCCACAATGCACCACCTGTACCAGTTTAGTCAACAGTGTTCCACTGCACTTCCCTGTGAGGAAGAGGGGGTGATGCTCTGTTCCACACTGCCATGGCTAAAACCTGAGTATGTGAATGAGCCTGTCTGAGGCGATCCGCAGTAGCACTGCACCATACTGCAGTCTGTCAAGCTGATAAGCCCACAGTCTTGACTGCCATCCACCCACACATCTTTGCCTTCCTCCTGTTGGGGAGTAAATAGTAATATAGACTGTTGTTAAGTGTCCATCAAAATCACTTAAAAAAACTGGTTCCATATGTTCCATTCTCTTTTTATGGCTAACTGAGACATTCTTTCTTGCAAAGACCTAAAAGCAAGAGTAGTGAAATTCTATATTAAGATAAAAAGCTAAGTTATACTAAAGAGTTCTGCACTCATGCTTCTGAGACCCTAAAGAAACGGGGTACCGGAGCAATGTCCAGGTACATGTGCAAGCTGCTAATGTCCTTGTAGAAGATTTATATCTGCTGAGAAGTGCTAGATCACAGAGTAATTTTGTCTATGAGGGTAGCTCTCACCATGCAACACATTGCAGCATCAGTTTTTTCCCAATAGCTGGAAAAGCTGGGATGTTACACAGCACACAGCACAAGGGTGGAGATGTTAGACTGGATCCAGACATCATCTGTAGCATAACCACCTCACCAGTGCAGAGCTGTGCACAGTCTGTGAGCCAGCACTGAAGCACCCCTCCTAGTTTTATGACAAGATTTTTAACACGACAGTGATCCGTGTGCCTTAGATACAGTTAGAAGCTGGTATCAGACCAGTTTCTGTGGCTCTGTGCCTTTGTTACATGTCAGCCTCTGGTGATAAATTTCAGGGATGAAGCGACACTTGCAGGGTCTTTTTACCAGGAGGGAATGAGCCTCCTGAATCCAGAAATGATGAACATTTCATATTGTGTAGCAGTTCTCAAACATTTTCCTCCTCTGCACACAGATAAAACTTCATCAGGCTGGTTTTTCTCTCATGTAAATCCCATCATTTCAGGATCAAACCCTTGTAATAGCATAGGAAAACAACTCATGAGCAATTCCCTCCTGACAGCACAGGGAGAAAAGAAGTCAGTATCAGTTATCTGTCATAGGCAGCCACTATTTAGCAGCTCTGCTCCCATCACAACAGAGCCCAGTTAGCCATAATAAAAAAAATTCTTGTACTTTAATTTTTTTTTCTCCTCAGTCAATATCCAACATTTTCATCCATTTATTTTGCACAGATTTTTATTCTTATCTCCATTTGATTTGAACTTGCCATATCTCTTCCATATTCACCCCTTTTGGTTTACTTACTTCTTTTTCTGCATTTCCCTGCATTTTTTAGGTCTTGCTGTTGTCATTGTCTGTAGAGTTGCTGATGTTCAACTTTTCCCTTAATTTGAGATGAACAGAGGAAAATTAGTTATGTTCGATGTTGAACATATGCACACAATAAACACCCAACTTTTAGAAGATGTCATGGAAGCATCTGCTATGTTATATTTTTATGATGGGTATAAAACTGAAATAATTGGTATTTACTTTTTATTTTCATCTTCAGATGTCATTTCTGCCCACCCTCTCTATTTCCACTTAAAAACATAGCACTACATTAAAGTTAAATTGACATTTAAAAAGTCAATTTAAGAGCTTTCTTTTTTAAACTCCTGAAATTAAAACATTCCCAGAGTAAAAATAATCTTAACTACTACAAAGTTTTATGCCCTCTCTTGCACTCTACACTCATTACTGACTACGGCTTAAAATCTATGATCATTAAGGTCTTTACTACCTGTTGGTGTGCATGTAAATGAAAAGCTTTTGTGTCTGACTAAAACTGAACTGACATACCTAATAAAGCAGGCACTGAAAATTCAGTAAAAGGTTTTTTGGCACCCCAAGAAGTGAGTGGGATCATAACATCATTAAAATAGATAGAAGGCAACTCTGAGTCAGCAAGGCAGCTACACTACTTGGCAACTGTCACTTGATTACTCTTGAAAGCTGATAAAAATCAGAAATAGTGATTGCCCACCACAGGCATGAGATATCTGGCTGCTTTTGAAACATAATCACTGTGTTGCAGGAGGTCTAATCAACAGCTACCTATAAGCTCTGTGATAGCTGTAAAAAACGTGTTAATGAAATATTCATGCAGATAACTGTCATAGGCATAAAACATCGTAACCAACTCCTTTTTAGTAATGAATACTTTATTGGACCATCCTGTTCCAACTTATTTTCCTATAGAAGCAATGTAGGTTCAGTTGCTGATTCTTCCTAGATACTGTGAGCAACAACTCAATGAAAATATCAGCGTTGAGTCAAACTCCTAAGGAAGTAAGGATCCGATATTGGAGCTGTTGTGCCTGGAGAAGATGTCACAATTTAGTGTCCTTTAAATTGGATGCAATTCACATTTTAGAGATAGTTCCTTTTGTTTATAATATATTGGCAAAGTTTTCATTCCAGAAAGGCAAGAAATTAGATATATATGCGGTTCATTCTTGCTCCTACTTTAATGGCTCAGGAAAATATCAGAGAGGAAGGATTTTGCTTAGCAAAGGCATTAGGCTGACCCCTAACAACTACCTCTAAGTCTTAGAAAATTGTTTAATCTCTCTCCATCTTACTTCAGGACAATGAAAAATACAATAATTCATTTTTGCTTTACTTACAAACTGAATTCATTAACATAAAGCATTTCTGTATATATTTTGCAAGGTACACAAAGTATTTGTGAAACATATATACATAAATTTAAGCAACGTGGTAGTGTCTAATTATGAGAATTCAGCTGGCATGACAGCAGACAAAAAGTATAAAAACCCCCAGTTTTTTACTAATAAACTCTAAAATGAGGCTGCTATTTGAAAAATACAGCCCATAATCAGTTTAACTAGGGCAGTGATTATTTTGTGGAGACCAATCAAAATCTTTGCTTATATAGCATTGCATATGAACCTTTATGCCATTTTCCTCTGATTAGAACATTAAACTTATTATCTTTAAAGACTGAAGTGATCACTGCCTTGATAGAAAGTATTTAATTTGCAACTGCTTTTTGAATTTCATTCACTAATTCAGTTCCACTAAAACTTTTAGACTATTAAATGAGGCAACGTGGAAAATATTTTTAAAAACAATATAAAATGTGCAATGATTATATCAGGTACAGTTTCAAATATACTTCTTGACTCATGATTTAGCCACCCACAGTTCTACTGTCGCTTCAATCAATTCATATGTTACCCAAAAAAAAAATCTAAGATTCCTTTAGAGTATCTTAAAATATAAAATAACAACTTAGCTGAGAAGAAGCAGAAGACAAATCCAAGAAATAATTCAGAGGCTCCAAGCAAAATTTGTAACCTTGCTTAAAACACCCTGCTCAGCTACTGCCTCCTCTAGAGGCACTTATACCTGATAGATACTCACCATTAAAAGTTATTGGGCTACCTAGAGCCACCTAGAGTTGTGCCCAGGAGTGTTTCAAGTCACTGCAACCATAAATCACGGGCTCCCAGTGCAGGAGGTGGCTGGCAGCCAGGATGCAGTAGATCTCTTCTAGCCACATCACAGCTACTGCAAACACTCCACAGAGGAGCTCCAAAGAGCTAGACTTTTAAACATATGCAGAGCAGACTAGGATGAACCTGAGATCACAACCAAGACCTCACTCTACAGCAGGGTCGCAGCCGGAGCAGACTCGTTGCAGCGATGATAAGGAGCTGCTGCAGACACTCCTGCAGGGAGCCCAGGCACCCCGACATCCCCCTGACTCTGCCACACGTCAGCACTAGCTGTGCTGGGAGCTCAGAGCAAGTCTCACACTCCATATTTCACAGGATTCACAGATGAAGCAGCAATGAACTCCTCTTCTGCTCAGGAATCTGCTTGACGAGACAAGCCTACTCTGAAAATATTTACCACAGTTTATCGAGTGAGCATCATATACAACAGAGAAAACAGGTACAGGTGGCACTTCAGCTCTTCATCATAAGCTAGTGTTTTGTGCCATAGTGAGGAATGGCTTGGTAAAATTCTCTTTTTTTCCAAATTAGCTGTCTTCCCTCCAGGGTGAATTCATAAAAGCTAGTTATATAGGTTTAGGTTTATTGATATACTTACCTCAATTGATCCCTTTTCTCTTTCAGAGGACTCTGAATTATTAGTGTGCCAAAACATAACTCCATGGGGAGAAGCTGATCTCATCCGCATCCAAAAACGCTGCCAAAATAGAAGCTATACCCTTCCCAAGGATTTGTGGGTTTGACTGTCCTCAGGCAAATAAGGAATATCAATTTTCCGTATTCTATTTGAGTAATGTGAAGAGTTGGTACACCAGCTAATAAAAGAGACTTCACTGTTATAATTACCTCTTTGGGCACACGTGCCAACCAATTAAAAAAAAAATTTATGAAGATGAAAAACGAGTTCCAGACTAAATCCCAAGAGCTGTAATTCAGAAGATCCCTGCTGGCCTGCCAATGGTTTTAGCTTATGTTCTGAAAGCCCCTGTTTGTCAGAAGACATGGATTAACAGGCAAGGCTGCAGCATCCAAGGACACTGAAAACATAAGGTTTTTCTGTTGGTGTCCTGCAACCAACACAGATAAATTCAGATGCTTGTGCACTTACCTCTGTTCGAAAGCAGATATATGTCCTGTCTTTTGTCTTCAATCCTGATCTGTGTTGATATCAGGAGCTAGTTTGGGCAATTTAAAAATGCTCTTTGGCCAATTAGCTCTTTTTTTATACACTTTATTTTTGAAAAAAAAAAAATCTGGAGTCAGAATTCTCAACACTCTCCAGAAAAAACCTCAAGATTAGTCCCCTGGTAATATGATAATATGAATAAAATAATCACCATGTTTAGGCTTACAACAAAGCACCATAAAAGAGTCAACTAATTCTTGTTAATTAAAAATTGTGTTCAACCTGCCTCTTTTCCAGACGTGTGAGAACCCATCATCTGATTTCATAATAATTAAATTATAAAAATGTTTTCTATGAATAAATGAAGCAACAGGGCATAAAATACTGAAAGTAGTGTAAGAGCAGTTAATTATGTTGTACAATATATTATGTGGTTGTAAAGCAGTCAGAACCAAGGGATAACATGAGTGGAGATTCAGATTTTATTACCTTCAAAATCTTTCTGCTTGTACTGTCAGCACAGTAGCCTGTAAAGACTGAGTTTGTAGAGAGGCAATTTTATGTCATGATAACCATGGATGGTGGAAGTAGCCTCTGCCCACAGCATGGGGTGGGGATGCAGAACTATGCTGTTTGTGCAACATATGCTTTAAAAAATCATCTTTTTAGTTCTTTTTAGAACTGGGTAATCATTACTTCACAATTTTCTGGGCAGTCCAGGAGCTTAGGGCATCTGACACACAGTTTGTATGTGACAGGTACTGTCACAAGTCATTATGAGATGAATAATAGATTTTATGTATTTGAGATTAGCTATGTGGCAAGTGTGGAAATGTTATTTTTCTGATATGTCTCTGTAGAATTAAACTAGTTGTCAGTCAAGTCCCAAAGATATTTTTTACTTAAGCCAAAATAACATATTTCAAATAAATGTAAATATAAATATTGAAGCAGAGAACAACAACAAGAAAAAAGGGAGATTGTGTTTGCTTCATCTAATCTAAAATGCATTCTGGATGTTTTCATAAAATACTAATTTGGAAAAGGAAATAAACATGCAAGATACATTAATGAATACGAGATTATTTTTCAGCAGTCAGTCCATCAGCTGCAGATAATTTGGAGGTATTAAATTTGTGGGGGATGGAAGTCCTTGTATCTTCTGAGCTATTCGAGTACCTGTGAAGTGCTTTCATTCGAGCTGAAAGGGGTCTGTGATCACCCACTTGTCTTGTAAGCAGCATTTAATAGAAGAGGTGAAAGGAAAGGAAAAATCTAGATATATCTAGAGGGCAACAGATTTCTCCCTGATTGACTGTTTAGAAACAAAGCTCATAGCAAGAGGAAAGTGAGTAGCACCAAAGGAAATGCCAGTATGTTTGCCAACATGCCAATGTTTCCTTACCGCCAACATGACATATGCTTTTTGTGATTTGTATTTATTTCCTCCTTTGATTGTATTTGTATTTTTTTTCCTCTGAGAAGCAGCCTCTTCTGATTCAAAATTACCAAGTTTCACTGAAAATTATTGTTGCAATATTCTTTTCTACTCTGTTGCTGGTCAGTATTACATAAGGTTTTACTTTATTTAAAAATGTTGAAATATATTTATAATGTGTTGGTGCTAGAGTAGTGAAACAACACAATGTTGTTGCTGTAAACCTCATCCTCCCCTTCCAAGCTGTTTCTAAAATTAGTTTATGCAGTCTCTAAAACAGCATGAGTCTTCTGCTAGCTCTGCCACAGTTTGTAGGATAGCTAAAAACAACACAGCAGGATGCTGCAGCCTCTGTGGAGTCATCACGCCGAGTTTCAGGCACCAAGAAAAAGACGATACACCACCAGATTCAGGCTACATGAACATGCATAAACCTGTGCATTTGTCTCCCCACTTCTTTGGGACATTCCTTTCTCAAAGGGGAGACATAACTCACCCTCAGCACCCTGGAATGGATTGTATTTTATTTGAGAAGTCTCTCGGGCCTGCAGTTAGGTTTGGATCTTGTGTTTGAAAATACATGCACTGGAAATGTACAAGAGGAGATAAGCCTTTCTACTCTTTCTGTTTTTTACACAGACATCATCTGATACTTGGTAATGTAAATACATGTGACTGTGAGTAGGAAAGGAAATAGCTCTGGTTTCATTGGTCTCAGTTCCCCTGTTTCTGTGTGATTTAATCAAACACCTTTAGCCTTTTCATGCCCTCGGTCAAAGGGTAAACACAAAATTATGAATAGTCCAAGAAGGAAAGTGGCTGAAAAATACTGACCATTTTACAAGTCTTAGGTTAGACCAGGGGAGCAGTATTCCCATGGGAATTCCCTTTCCTGAAATGGTACCTAAGGCACAATAAATTGCTCGCTGACACCTGCTTTCTCAGAGGAGGTCACTTTAATGACAGCTCTATATGGTCATTACCACATACCCTCTGGTTATCATGAGGGCTTCCAAAGCACTACTTCCACAAGTCATTACTTCTTGTATTTTCTCTGCTAACAGCCTTGGCAAATTAGGTGGAATTAAATCAAAGTGACAGCATAAAAGTGGAAGAAAATTAATTTGGTAAATTCACCTAAGGACATTATCAGGTTTCACCTTATCCTGGAGTATCCTTTGTCAAAAAAAAAAAAAAAAAAACAAAGCAAGCATGTGTTTAGTGTTTCTGCTGGAATTGTGGAATTGTTTTTGCTGTAACATGGATGGACAGTCTGGTAATGCACATTTTTTCCAGCTGAGACAAAAGAACACTGCATGTTAAAACAGAAATTTGCCATGCACTGATATTTGCCAAACGTTTTGACATCACTTCATCTGTTATTGTGGAGTTGGCTTCTGACAAATATGTATGTGACCTGCATGTCTCTCTGTTTTGTGTCCTTAAGCATTTTGGTCATCTGAATGTTAGCATCCATTGAATTCAGTTGTTACCTTTTTCTCTCTTGAAGTTAATGAACTTTGTTTCTTAAGCTGTACATCAATTTTCTGTGCATGACACAGCAGTTTGGAATCATAAAAAGTATCTGTCTCTCTAGAGCCCCTTGGCAAAGTTGGATTTTAACGTTCTGCAACCATGGTTACACTGACTGTGCTTTTGCTGAATTTCATGTAATTCAGAAACTGGCTTAACAGTGCTGCAGCAAGAAAGTCTATTCACTCACTTGATCCTTCCATGTGGTAGCCCTTCCTTTTCACTGTTTGCTCTAAGCAGCTCGATCCATGAAACCGACCCAGAACATTTCTGTGATTATGGAAGATATATTTCCCTTAATTAGAATTAGACAGAAACAAAAGTTCATTCCTAAGTGTGCATTTGTGTTTGGGGCTAATTTAAGTTTAATTTCTGTAATACTTTTGCATTATATTTGTTATACTAGCATGATTTTTTTTTAATTCACTGGTTCATATAACGTAAGAATGTACATTTTGAACAGGAAATATTATAATAATTCAGCAAGAAAAGTAGAAAAAGAAACCAAGGGGACCACTTAATCCCCAGTCAGAAATAGTGGTCGCAAACCTTCCATTTGCTTTTAAGGCTCGTAAAGCAGTAACAGGCCAGAGGGAGAAATGGAAAATTATAGGCACAGATGGTCTGAGGCTGAGAGTAGTAAAGGTAACTGAGGAAACTCTTTTCAGAAACTGAAAAAATATCGTTTATGTTCAGGTATTGCTTGGCTCTGGGCAGTTAAGCACAGCTGACTCTGAAAACTGTGGCTTGTTTTGGAATTGTGTGTGTTAAGAGTAGATTTACCAATACAGTATTTTATCCTTCCTATTATTTATTGTATCTCATTATTTTCAGCTGCATTATCACAACTAAATTTCAAGCTTGAAGTGCTGAATGCCTTTTTCAGGCATTTTTAATTTTTATTAACAAAGGATAATTGTACAATGTCATATTAATTCCTGAAAAATGTACAGAGAGTTTTCAGAAATGGTGATATTTTGGCAAGTAAAATAGAGAATACTAAGTACATAATACGTAGTATGCTTAAGAGTTGAGGAAGATACAATTGTTGCTAAATGGTAGCAGCGCATTCTAAAGAAAATAATAAAGGGTTTAGGAAAAAAAATTCCTAGCATAGAGTTGTCTTAATGGGAATTTTCATATGACAAAAGTCTTTGGATGTGTATCAAAGCCCCCAACGCTTTGACAGCTATTTATTGTATACATTGGAATGTGAGGTGTTTCCCTGCACACATAAGTAGATCTCTCAAGTTCTGGAATTATGACACACAAGACCCAAGAACCAATCCCAATTGCTGGGAAAAAGAGATGTGCACCAGTGTGTATGGTCATGACATGGGCACAAATGTATCCATACCTCATAGACAAAGTAAGGATTTTGGATAAAGAAAGAATCCTTGAGTACTTCCATACCCAAACTCTTGTTATGGATAACTGGCAACAAATTCTACTGTATGAAGACAAGCATTAATTA
The DNA here is from genome assembly GCF_027887145.1 of Ammospiza caudacuta. Classification (NCBI taxonomy): domain Eukaryota; kingdom Metazoa; phylum Chordata; class Aves; order Passeriformes; family Passerellidae; genus Ammospiza; species Ammospiza caudacuta. Next base: position 101,154,179 of record NC_080593.1, read on the forward strand.
TTGCCCTGAATTAAATATGAAAAATGTAATTAGGAGGCTATAAACAATTATTAGTTCAGTTACAATGTCAACATAGCCATGTCCAAATTAATAATAAAAGAAACCAAACCCTCATTAGTAATAGATTTTAAATGGTCCTTGAAAAACATTCACCAGTGCCTCCTCCTTTTCTCAGCTGTGATGCTCACCTTTCCAGGGTTCTTTTGGGTCACGAGGTTGATGGTTCAGTCTTTCCCAAAAACACCAGGACGAGGGATTTCCTGCAAGTTTGTCATCATCCTAGAATTTTTGCTGGAGGTTGACAGTGTCTGTGATGGGATTTTCTTCATCCCCAGTCTTGGGATCTCCTTGGGTTTATTTTCAAATATTTTTTTCACTTGTAGTCCCAGCTTCCCTCTGAGGCCAGTGAGTGGTAAAATTGCCTGCCCCAGTCCCAGTTGCCCTCAAGGGCTGCTGTTTCATCCACTGACTTCCTGACTTTGCCAGAATGGTGCCAAAGCATGGATCTCAGGGTGAAACTAAAACAGAGGAGCTATGGCCACTGCTCCTCTTATCAAGTCCCAAACCAGGCCAAATACAGCTTTGGAAATGGCAAAGCTGGGTAAGCCTTGGGTCCCTGCGCTGTTGGAGCAGTACAGAGCCTGTGATTTTTACAACTCATGACAAAATTGTATTTTCTGGGCTACAATAACAATGGTGGTGTGATTAGAGGCAACTGCTGCTGGAGAATATGCTGTTAGATACCACCACTTCTCCAAGGTGCTCAACCAGATATAAATGTTCTGCCCAGTATGGGTGTAACAGCAGCAGGGGCTGAGCCAAGCCACTTTCCAGGAAAGTAACAGGTCCCCAGCTGCAGGAACTGGCATCCTGGCAAGGAGCAGGCAAAGGGAACCAAACAGGATATTGCCGGTACTTAGCAGGGAGAAGAGCTACAACAAAAGCAATCTTAAATGAAAGATGTATTTATCTTTGGGGAGATGGGGATGAGGCACTAATAAGACTGTAGACCCTTCATTAAATTCTTTTCACAGAATCACAGAACATGTTGAGTTGGAAGGGACTGTAAGGATCCATTCTAGTGAACAGATACCCTGATGGTTCATAGGAATGATCTCAGAGTGCAAAAACCAACACGGTACAAGGGGGTTTGCAGGGATAAACAAATAAAATGCAGTTTTATTGAAATAACCACAGCAAAGCGTGATAGAGGGATTAAGGGAGAGGAAAAGATAGAGAAAGAAAGAGAGAGAGAGAGGGAAGGAGAGGGGATATAGCTACCAACGCAGAGACAAAGCCCTTTGGTCCAGTCCAGACGAGGATCCACCTGTTGCGCTGGGGAGATCTCAAAAGCTCTAGCTAACTCAGAGGTTTTTATTACTGAAAATTGTTGGGGGGGGTAAACAGATACAATGGGAACAGATGTAACAGGTAGTCCATGTTCTCAGCAGTAAATGAGAGCCATTGTTTTCTTGCTCCAGTGGTCACAACCTGCAGGCAAACATCTCGCTTTGGTCAGCTTGCCTCCCACACAGACCTCCCCCGGGCTGGGGGTGTCAGTCCCAGTCCTTGGAATGAGCAGAGGGGCCTTTCAGGAGTTTCATGTCTCAGTCCTTGGTGGAGAAGCTTCTTACATCTCAGTCTGTCTGTCATGGTGGTTGCAATACAGATGAGGGTCTTCGGTGGGAGACCACCCGAAACTCAGGAGAAATCCAGCCAGGCCGTGAGGTGGGACAGCTTCCAGAGCTGCTATTGTTGCAAACGGGGCATGGTGCCCTCTTCTTAGCATACAGCAAACACACTTGTGAAAACAATAGCTTAACACTGAGCTTTCAGGTCTCAGGGCCCATGGCGTGTGACTTTTCTCCTTCAGAGCCAGATACTCTAGACAGGGGGGGACTTCTCTTCAGTGGTCTCCCAAGGACAATCGTGAGGCAGATGAGGGAAAACTCAGACAGACTCTCATAGGGACCCACAAGGATCACCAAGTCCAACACCTGGCCCTGCACAGGACTCCCCAGGAGTCATACCCTGCGCCTGAGAGCATTGTCCAAATGCTCCTTGAGCTCTGTCAGGCTTAGTGTTGCTATCACTTCCCTAGAGAGCCTAATCCAGTGCCCAGCCACCTTCTCAGTGGAAAAACAATTTACAATATCCAACCTAAACCTCCCCTGACATAACTTCAGACCATTCCCTCGAGTCCTGTCGCTGGTCACTGTCGCAGACATTTCTCCACAGAAATCCTTCCTTTCATATTTCTGTGTCTTCGGGAGCCAGAGGCCCCCGAAGAGAAGGTAAACAATTATTATCAGCTGCTGTGGAATGCAATAGGATTCACCTTGATTGGCTCATTTTCTATGTTTATAATTAAGAGCCAATCACCAGTTCAAGCCAGGGGACTGAGTCCTTGGCCACAACTTTGTTGTGGGTTCTTTTCTATCTCTTCTCAGCTTAGCTAGCTGCTCTGCAAACCTCTCTCTATATTCTTTTTAGTATAATTATAATGTATTATATCATATATTAATAAATTCAGCCTTCTGATCAAGATACAAGATTCACCGTCTCTCTCTCACCAACTGCGACCCACACAGGTCGCGGTAATATCTGGTGACCCCTCGTGTAAGAGCAAAAATTAATCTGATAAGACCAGAGGAGCAAAATTGCTGCACTGGGTAAAAATCCTGTATGTGTAGCATTTGATGGTTGCTTTGAAGTGACCTCAGAAAGTGGATTCAAGCCAGGAGCTGAAGAACTGAAGATTTGGACAGAGTTCACAGCCAAGGCTGACCACAAAGAGAATCTTTCTTCTGGAAAATCATCAGGAAAGATGATGGAAAAGAGCAGCAGACCTGTGGAGCTGGCCAGAGCAAGCTGGACTCTTTCAAAAGGTACTGTTCACTTTTCTATCCCTGATGAACCAGCCCTTCGTAGCTTGTGGCTGTTCGTATGGCAGACCCATGCCTTGCCAGAAGAGATTCAATTCTCCTCTTCAGAGGAAAAGCTTATTGCCCTCTGGAACTATTGGTGCAGAGAAGATGGTTGTTTTTTGTCAAAAACAGATATCTATGGGTTCTTTCGATGGGCAAAGCTTTTTGGGTTCTTTACTGATATTCTGTATGCTTTGGATGTTTTTGTCTGGGAGTGCATGGACTCGATTATCCAGTGCGTCTACCTGGAGGGACGCGTGTTGCCTTCCATCTACCCAGCATTTATAAAGCTTTTCCCAGTCCTGAAGCGCAGAGCAGCTTGTTTTCAATGGATATCTAACTGTTATGGCCAAGCTCCGTTTCCACCACCCTTGGCAGAAGACCCGGTGGGGGAGGACTTTGGGTTTTTTTCCCCCCCCTGCTTCGCGGCGGGGGGGGCCGAAACTTCGCGGCGCGAAGAAGTTTTTTTTACTCTTGCTCCGGAGCATGCTCAGATGGAGTGTTCTCCTTCCCCCCCTTCTCTCTCTCCGGGGGGATGGGAGCGGCCGCTCAAGCCAGCGCCGGCCTCTCAGACTCCGCCTTCAGAAACGGGGGTGGCACCGGTCTCCGAGGTTTCCTCCACGGCCCTGATAGAGCTGTCACTCCAGGAGATCCCGTCTCCGCCTCTCCAGGAGGTCCTGCCCGCGGTGGCACCGGCCTCCCTGCCCCCGCCAGAGCCTGTGTCGGAGAAGGCCGAAGAGACAGCACTTCCGCCGATTGACCTGTTGCTAAGCAACAGCGACGCTCCGCTGTCTCTCCCAGCTCCGCTGCTGCCGGTTTGCACTGCGACGGCGACTGCGACTGCGCCTCCGCAGAGGACCCCAGAGTCAGCAGCAGAAAACGGAGTTGAACCTGCGGGACCCTCGAAGCAGCCCGCGGCTGATCCCACGCTCAGCGCGGTTCCCCCCCCGGTTCCGGCTCCCTCCCCGGTTCCGGCTCCGTCCCCGCTGCTTCCACCGGACGTCCCAGCAGCCGCCCTGGAGGCTGGTCTCTCCTTCAGTGGAGCAGGGGCTGCCCGCCAGCTCACTGTTGTGGCAGTCCGGCTGCCGGCTTTCAAGCTCGGCGGTTTGGGGGGTGGTTTTTCGGGGATTGTCCCATGGAGGCCGCCGCCTCTCTTGTGCCCTAGCGGCGAGGGGGAGGGGGCTCCCGAAAGTTTTGCCTTTGGTCCCCAGCCCAGTGGGGGTGGTGCCGTGATGCTGTGGGAAACGAACATTCCCAGACCCGAGATGAAGATTCTCGGGGCAGCTTCTATTTCCCTGCTGCTGGCATGCCTCAGTGGTTTAGGGGAAAGGAAGCGTCTCACTACCCGTGCTGCCATTGTGCTGGCAGCAAGGCTCAGGCCCGTAGGAATGCAGAGCCTTCCTCATGGGTTTGGCCTGGGATGCTGGGCTCAGGAAATTCCTGGGCCGGGCCCACTGCGAGGCCTCTTGATGTTTTTGGGGATTCTGGTTTGTCCTACCGGTCCGGGTCCCCCTGTGTGAGCCAGTTTTGGGGTTCCTGGTCCAGTATGGGCCAGGGCCCCCAGGGCCTTTCCTTCTCTGGCATTGCTCTGCTCTTTTGCTGCTCTTTTGCTTTTCGATCAAAAAAAAAAAAAAAAAAAAAAAAAAAAAAAAAAAAAAATTAAAAATTAAATAAAAAAGATTGAAAATAGGCGGGCAGCAGCTCTGAAGTGCTGAAGCACTGAAGGGCCAGAAAAGGACATTCTAAAAATTGTTCAAATTGTTTCAAATTGTTTAAAATTGTGTTATGCTGTTTCAGGACAAAAAGGACTCTAAGGACTCTCAGATGTCCAAAAGAAACAACTTCAGCTGATGGACTGTTCCTGAAACTCAGCTGCATGGACTTGAATTCTCTTTGCATTGTTTCTTGCAATTTTTCTTATATTGTAGGATTGCTTTAGTGAATTTTTAGTATTCTATATTTTATAGGTGAAGGAATTTCCTGTTCATTCCACATCAGCATTTTTCTTTTATTTTTATACAATTTAGAAAGGTGAGATGTCGCAGACATTTCTCCACAGAAATCCTTCCTTTCATATTTCTGTGTCTTCGGGAGCCAGAGGCCCCCGAAGAGAAGGTAAACAATTATTATCAGCTGCTGTGGAATGCAATAGGATTCACCTTGATTGGCTCATTTTCTATGTTTATAATTAAGAGCCAATCACCAGTTCAAGCCAGGGGACTGAGTCCTTGGCCACAACTTTGTTGTAGGTTTTTTTCTATCTCTTCTCAGCTTAGCTAGCTGCTCTGCAAACCTCTCTCTATATTCTTTTTAGTATAATTATAATGTATTATATCATATATTAATAAATTCAGCCTTCTGATCAAGATACAAGATTCACCGTCTCTCTCTCACCAACTGCGACCCACACAGGTCGCGGTAATAGGTCACCACAGAGAAGAGATCAGCTCCTGCCCCTCCTCTTCCTCATGAGGAGCTGTAACTGCAATGAGGTTTGTCCTCAGTCTCCTCCAGACTGAACAGACCAAATTACCTCAGCCACTTCTCATGCAACTTCCCCTCACAGCCCTTCACCATCTTTGTTGCTCTCGTTTGGACACTCTCCGACAGCTTAATATTTTTTGTTGTATTGTGGTGCCCAAAACTGCAGACGGTGCAATAATGTTCATCACAGGGTAGCACCAAATAATTGTTCTGAGTATTGACCACTGAAGCCTGCTCAGCCCTAGTGGTTATCTAATTTATACTGTGATTCACAGAACAATATTATCACCATGATTATGACTTCAGAATGTTTCCATGACCTTGATAAAAAGGAAAATCTGAAGAAAATTGTTCAGTGTTTATTAGATTGTAAATCATAGAGTGATTTGAGGAAACTTTGGTCTTGGAATGCTACATTTAAGTGAAAGCATGTAATGCTACCATTTCATAGATCATGCCTTTTTTTCTGGAGATTTGTGTCCATTTACCATATAAAATGTTAAAAAACTGTTTCTGATAATGAGATTTTGAGTGTTGGTGCTTTCAGATACTTCATCTGTCACAGAAAGAGTGATGCAATACTTAGCCATGTAAAACAACTTGGGAACTAATCAGAAATCAAGTCACTAAAATAATGAGAACATCTGTTCAACATCTGTTGTTTAACTTAATTTACTAGACCTGTGTACAGGAAAAAAGAGTGTTCTCATTACTGGTCCATTGACAAATAAAGTAATGAGAAACTGATTGAAATTATTAACAACTCCATTTCAGCCTAGTGCATGAGCTTGTAATTTTAGTCTGGCATGAATTATTCTAATTCTGAATTTGATCATAAAAATTTCTACTCTTCAGCTGCTTCTGCTATCACCACTTTGTATACAAGAAGCAAGTTAGAAAATGTTCAACATTTGAAATGAACAATCGTTCCTTTTTGACTTTGTTACCACTATAACTCTCTGAGTTCAGGATAAAATATTTTCTTTTTATTTCTCACATGATTCTGTGGAAATGAATGCAATATTATGGAACCCAGACCTGTGCAAAACTTGCCATTTCATCTATCTTACAGTTCTACAGATATTTATAAAAATCTGAACTAAGGGGTTTTTTTCATCCATTCTATCCACTGTAATTTAATTTTTTTGAAGTATGCAAGCACCACATTATCTCCCTTAAGATATTAAAAGTAAACCACATAAAATATGAGATTAAATTATACCTCTGCTTCAGTTGTGTAAATATTTATAAGCTTTACATGAAACATAACAGTTGTTGCTAATGTAGTTATTGATTAGTAAATCTCTTGTGAAAAAGGTTGCATTAGTCTTGCATTAAAACACTCTGAAATGGATCTTGTATCACATTTTATCACTTTTTTTTCTCTAATGGGAGTGTTTTGGAAAACATTTAAATTCATAACTAATCTCTCAAAGTTTTTTAATCACTGACTTTTCTGTTATGGAAATAATTCATAACTGAATCATATTTACTGGGAAATAATAGATTCCTCCTACTAGAAAAGAAGTTTTAACTTAAGCCCTTCCCAGGGGCCCACATCCAAAGGAAACCTCTCATTCTGCTGAGGCTTTTGTTCACTTGAGTAGAGGCATCATTTATGAGGCAGGAGGAAGAGGAGGTTTAGATGCCAGGAACACACACAGTGAGTAATCCTGCAAGTGCCTCCTTCTCCCTAACAAGTGTTCCTACATACTTGTTGAGAAATTGTGCAATCTGAGGGCAAATTAGACCTCACACAAATGATGGGAAAGTCTAATTTAATTTAAGCATGTCATTTAGGGAGCCTGGTGAAAGTGTAGGAAATCCAACAGGTTCCAACTCAAGAATGTGTGGGAAAAGCAAATAACTTTGTACCACATCTCATCCATGTAGTGGGGAAAATTCACTGGATTCCACGAAGTCCAAGTTCACTATATAACAGAATACAAGCTCAAGCCCTGCTCTTTATTGTGCGGATGAGCCCAGATACACAGTCATCATATGTCAGCCAATTTCCAGGTATATCTCATGTGCATGGATTTTTTTCCTATTTCATTAAAAACCAATCTAAGTCAAATTGCCAAGAATGGACATGGGTCGAGCACATTCAAACCATTAAGTGCTACTGCTCACCTGATGAACTTGCAATGCTGTTGTAATATGGTTTTGTATTTCAGGCAGCTTCACAGTGTTCTTGACATACCAGCACGCAAAATAAGCCAGATCAGTTTAGCTGGATATTTTGCAGGGAAGCAAAGCATTAGCTCCCATCTGTTTCCCTTTCTCAGTGTTACTCTTCTCTGGCACTCTGACCTGGAACACCAGGCACAGAGGAACAGGAGGAGCTGCTGTGCCACGCTAGGCGTGTGAGTGGTGTCGGCTCCAGGACATCAAGGAAAGGGGGGCAGCCCCAGGCTTTCTCCCTGGCTTGTGCCTGGACTAGGAAGGCACGGTATGACTGGTGAGGGGGCACACACACCCCTGCCATCTGGCCTGGCACAGCACACAGAGAGACATCAGGGCTTCCGTTCAGGCCAGGACTGGACCTATCTCTGGATTTTCCTCTGAATTAATTCTGAGCAGAAAAAAAGAAAGAGAGGATACAGGTCTTCAAGTTCTGGAAGCTGTGAGAAAAGTGTTTATTGAGTTATGTGTAATTAAGGTTCAATCTAATCACAGAAACAAGACTCTACAGCACCTGCTGCATGTTATGCCTGGCCCCAGGTTCATGCAATAATTCGCACACTTCATCAAAAACTTGTGAAATGAAGGAGAAAAATTCATACAAAAGAGATTAAATTTTTCAAATCATCATCTACAAAAAGAGCTTGATCTGCTTTTACAAAAGTAGCAATACTTTATTCCTATACCTGCTTGTAACACTGATTCCTGACATAACCACAATAAATTTCTACATTTCAGATTATTTTTGATTCCTCTGAGGCAGATGGAGTTTGCCTTTCACATAACATCCTGGGGGTGAAGGTTCAGTAAGGATGAACTATGCAATCTGCTTCACTATAACACATGACATACTGTTGATCAAAGAAGAATGTGTTAGGGACCAGATGTTGCAAGTAGTAATAACATGTCCCAAGCCTTGCTTTCACCTAATTCACGGCATGGTAGACCTAAAAGTACCTGTAACATGTAGTCAATAGGGAAAAACATAAGTGAATATCACAGAAGAAATATCTCAGTTAATTTTCTTCTCATTATTAATTCTCCCCTTCCCTATTTAAACATTCTGCTGTATTTCCCTCTTGTGTTTAATTTTCTTCATCATATTTTTATCCCATTGGGATATTTAACTTAAAATTGGATTGATAACTGCCTTTAATTTATTCTTCTCTTTTAAAATGAATGAGCCCACTTTTTCCCCAAGGGGTACAACACTGCTGAGGATTATTTCAAATCCTAAGGGAGTGAAGAATGTTGCAATTAGTCAATCTCCCTCCCTTTGTCTCAGTATGGTTGTTTAATTCTATTTATTCTGTCGACTTTCAATGTAGAATAGCTATTCAAACAGTTATGCTACTATGCTTTGAATCTGCTGAGGGAATCTAGGATTTAAGAGATGGAAAAACAAAACAGATAATTGTTGCATTTGCATATTTGACATAGGTTTCTTATGTGATGTGGTATCATTTGATCTTTGTGTTACACTTGAATGAATGAATTAGTGTGGAAGATCAGCAGAATGTGATTGAACAATATCACGTTTTTTTTACAAGAAAGGTCTTTCCATTCATACTAGAAGGACATTCAGTCTGCAAGTTGTCCAAGGCAAGGCCCTGACTTCTTTTTTCCTTGCGCTCTCTCTCTTCTTGTGCCCTGTCAAGAAACAGTCCAGACAATTAGAATAATCTTTAAAAAATAAACAAAAAATTAAAAACCAAAAACTATTATCTATGAGGAAAGCTATGAGGTTTGTTTAGACTAAAGAAGAAAAGGCTAAGGGGAGAGTATGTTGAGAAGAGGGTGCATTAATCTTTTCTCCATGTCACTATTGAATAGAATAAGAGGCAATGGATTTATATTTCAGCAAGAAAAATAGGGGTTAGTCATTAGGAAGACTCTAATAAAAAGGACAATGAATACTGGATTATTTTGGAGACTTTAGGTTCAATAATAGATAAATGTCTATCATAGATATTAACACTTTGGAGGACATATTTATGGCCAAGCTGATCCCTTTACTTCTCCATTGGCCAGATGTATTTTCTAAAACTCCTTTCATTTCCTGAATATGTTGCTCTCCTGTCTTCTCTGTAAGAGGACAAAGTGACTGTTTCTGAGGAAGCACTGACAGAACACCACAGGTAGGACTATGCATTCATCACTGTATATGACACTGAAATGCAATTAATTTATGTATTGCATACTTTTACAGATATTTTATTGCAAATTCTTACCTAATACTTGCTTACATTGAAAAAATAGAGTAGAAAAAACCATGTCTTAAGAACGCTGTTTGCCAAATCATTGCATTTGTCTGGAATGTAATATGAACTTCCTTTATGTTGTTATCCAAACCACAGTGTCATCATGTATTTGATGGTCACAATCTGTCAACACAGTCTTCTGTCTCATTAGGGACTCATATGATTGAGAGTTCTTCTATTCATTCCTTCTGTGATTTCTTTTTTTCTCCAAAACAGAAGCCTATCTTGGCCTTTAAGATGGAGTCCAGTTTGACTTTCTTGTCTTCAAACAGTGTGTTTGCAAACCTCACCTGCAGCTGAAAGAGCACCTATGGTCTGCCCCCTCAACTGCAAGACACACTTGTCCCTAGGCTGTAACAGGTCATGCTTGCAAAACTTTGAATTTTTAAAAGGAGAATTTAAAATGCTGTAGCAAAAAAGACTTCCACCTCTTCACTGTGAAATTTTACGGGCCTATACAGATTTAGAGGTGAAGCTGGATTCTCTGCTGGTTGCTTGCAATCATCCTGGAAACCTAATAGTCAACTATTATGCTGTGCACAGCAGTTAAACCACATCCTTTGTTTGGTGAGTAACAGTGGGAAGAGAGAAATTAGTGCAACAACATCTTTTGCCAGTGTGGCTATGGGGACTATTGGCTTTTGGGAGTTAAGTCATTCATTATACAGCACTTGCTGAACTCATTTCCAGTGGGGGTTACTGCTTGCAAACTGCTTTGGAGAATTTAAGTACATCAGATAACATGTTAATGAATGTGATATAAATAGATAAATAGATTCAGCTGCTGAACATCTTTGCAATTTGTGAAAAGTAATGGTCTTCTGAAGCTTTTGAGGTTAATGAAAATAAATAGAGTGTGCTTAACATATCATTGAAGAAGGTAGCTCATATTAGTATCAACTTTTATTTCAAAATATATTTGTCCAGGAAAAATATGAAAGGTGTACCATATGGACATTTTCCGAACTCAGTGGGGAAAAGCATTGGAAGGGTTTAACCCCTTTACCTTGGCATATTTATATAAAGCTAAAATAAGCTTCCCAGTAGAGCATTAATAAAATGGAATACTTGTACCTCAGAGAAATGGTACTGTAATCCATCACCTACTTTCCTTCCCCTTAATTCCTGTAAGTAGTTTCTTTTTTAGTTTAGTGACATGATAATATGGTATCTGTTATTCTGGCTTTGTTTGTCTGAGTAACAGCACTTAATATTTGAGTTTATATTCTGTTCCAATGTCCTGTTGAGGTTTATAATAGAGAATTTATCCTTTGCCTCTGCACAGTAGATTTGCCTCAGTTTGGACTTCTCATACACAGTCCTAAAAAGAATTCTTTCTTATCTGTGAGTTACACAGTCTAAATTCACTCTCTTAAAGAGTTTAGTAATACTAATTCACCTGCTTAAACCATAACAACTGTCATTATGGCCCACATTGCATAAAAATAAGGCAGAAATGGAAGGATGATGGCTTACCCAGTGACTTCAACAGAAATCAATCGTGTTTACCAGTTTAGATCTCAGTAGTTCATTGTCCCCCTGTTCCTCAGCCAGCTAGTATGAAAACACAGAACAAAGTAGCTTTTTTTGCTGCAAAACTTCCACACTCTACACCATTTCGGTACCTCATTGCACTGGGAATCAGAAAGTTTTTCATTATTCCCCACATGAAACTTTCCTTCTGCAAGTTAAGCTTCTTACTCACTAACCTATTCATTAGCTTCTCTTCCAGTTCAGCATCACAGCTAGCTAGAGAATTTCCATTAAAACCCAATTTTGCCCACAAGATTAGAAAAATGATCATCAACATTTTTCATATAAATTTTAGCTATCAGCATGCTCTAGGACCATTTTCAGAAGCCTGTGAAAATGTTTAATAACTAACTGACATTAAACAATATGCAAAAATATCTTAATAATCTAGCATTGCATTTAATTGAATATTTTAATAAAAACTTAATTAAGGTTCCCACATTTGTACTTGGGGGCTATCCTGAACTCAATACCATTCAAATCCCATTAGTGCTAATGGCTTAATGCTATATGTGGAGAATATAAAACACATAAAATTTACTTTTAATAAGTCATTCATCCTACATTAAATGTAAAACTATTATTAAAAACACATTAAAGAGGATTAACCGCTAGTATTACAAAGAATGTTTTTAATAATCAGTTGTTATTTATTTAGTTTATAGTACTGTCTAATCATTACACAATTACGGTTTTATAATTCCCCTCTAAATCTTAAGCAAATGAAATGTCTATCTGGAAAAATTAATTTTAAAAGTTACAAAAAAGCATATTTTAATGTCATTGGCTCAATTTTTTAATTTTCTTGTCTTTTCTTCTTCTTTTTTTTTTAAGGGAGAGAGAGGTGAAAGTCTTATTGTAAGAATATTCAAGCAAAGAAATTTTAATTTAGAGGAACAAAACAGCAAGTACACACCAGAAGAACATTGTATCTCAGAGCAGATATTTTTTTAATGCAAAATAACCTATATTTAAGTGAAAAGAGTCTGTCTTCTTAACATAAGATTTTAACAAATAAAGATTAATTAACAGACAGTTATTGGACCAAAGGGAAAGAGCATGGCAAATTGGACAGAATGCAGGCAGGGGACATGTCAGCTGAGTTTTAGACAAGGAAACTTTTCAAGTTCTATAAAATAAAATGGAAATATTGAATTTAGAATGTTTCTGTCTATTTATTGTCTTTGAAAGGATGGTGGAAAAACAGAAAAATAAGAGTAGTGTTGGAGAAGAGGAACTTATCATAGACCAACAGTGGACCATTTCTCTTCCATTTGTCACACTTCTGTTCTAAAACCTTTTAGGGTGTCTTCTAATCACTTCTTTAAAACCTTTACACTGTCTCACACAAAACCACATATTGCCACATCTTTCCTCTTGATAAGCACAACTGAACTTCTTAGGAATCAAAAGACCCTCTCTGGTGAAGGCCAAGTGACCAATGAATACCGACTGATAAAAGGCAAGATGAAAAATGAAGTCAGAAAATTGTTTAAAGTGCCATAAAACACGCCTCCATATTTTGGGTATCTTGAACAATTTGATGAGTGTTACATGAGATAATAGAGATGGGGAACCTGTAGTCAACACAACTCCAAACTAAATGCAGAGGACTACACTCTACCATGGAATAGCTACTGCACACAGGACTAGCCAGGGCTAATGGAAACACCTATATATTGCTTCATAATTATCCTTGCAAATCCACTGCCATTAATGATAGGAAATCTCTGAGAACAGCTTGGAGTTATGTCTTCAAACAGTTTATATGGTATGCAGGCTCTGACCTTAAGTCTAATGAAGCCAATGTTCATCTCTTCATTGACATGGGAAGGGTATGAGTCACAAATAATGCCATATGCCTGGAGTGTATTAATCTCTTTAATGAGCTACGGTTGTACTTAAAAGAAGAAAGAAAAAATTAAAGATGAAAGAGAGGGTCATCTTTGACTTTGCAATCCTTTGATTTCACCAGTTTCTGTCCTAATATTAAAGTTATTTAAACATTTTAATTGCTTACATTGCAAACACATAAGGCCTTGAAATACAAAATATTAATGAGACTTCTTACTATTTGGCCACAGCATCTTATGAAATATATGTGATTTAGCTGCATTTGGAGAGAAATTATCCCTTAAGTTCCAAGATAATTCAAAGTTGCTCCTTTTACTTGTTTTATTTATGTGAAATAATGTGAAATTAGACACCTCCTCAAAAAAGATAAAAAGATCCATTTTCAATCCAAGAATTACACCTAAATCTCAAATCATTGAAAAGTACTCAATTTCACTTTGAAATGTGAATATTACTTCAACTACATTGTGTTCTTTTGAAATAATAATAAATACTTAGAGATTGTTGTGTATTTTTTCTTAGACAATCCATATCATTCATCTCAGTAATGCTGCTTTTTTGTTTTCATGGTACCATCTTCCTCTTTGTGATGGTCAGACCCTCACGGAGCTCTTCATACAATTAACTATTAAAAAAAAACCTTGCATCAAAATTTCGCTTGATTTCAGATTATTTTTCTACTGAAGTATCCAACATAACTGAGTGCTAAATCAGCTTAGAAGGAGTTTAAAGGTTCAGCATGACATTTTATGTGTGAATCAGCAAATTGTGAGCAATTCAAAAAGAATTTGAAAATAAAAACTAGACATTGGAATCTCTTGTGTATGAATGGAAGATACAGGGAAAGGAAGGAAGAACAATGTTTGGGAAGGCAGCCAAAGTCAGTTATTATCTCAATCCTTTTATGAAGCAACAATTCATATGTGCTCTCATTCAATAATGCCCAGTCATGAGATCCTCTACTTAGTTTTAAGAGACTTTTCTCCTTTCCTTCTGGTTAGTGTTGATCCACTCTGACTCAGAAGAGACGGAAATCCTTTGGCACATGAAACAAAGATACAAAAAGGTGACAGAAGTAAAAATGTTTAATGTCTTTTAGTGGTCATCTTTGTTTAAAAAATTTACTTGAACATAGTCAACTACCAGCAAAGGTTAAAATGCAATAAAAATAAAAATAAAAAAGAGAAAATGTTAGGGAATACTATGTTAAATGTTTTCCAATCCACTGTGTCTGCTAAAATTTACTCCTAGGTACTTAATAAATGTGCCTGAGGCAACCTCAAAACCATAACCATTGTTTTTAGGACAGGGAATGTGAGAGCTGCCAAATAAATGCCAGTCTTTAAAGAAAGTAAAAGAGGGCATCACACCCAGGTCTATGAGTGCCAGTGGCTTTGTGGGGCCAGGGCCCATGGGGACTACCCATCGTTCCATGAAGGAAGGGGCCCATCCCACCTTCCCAGGTGGAAGCCGGGAAGACAGGGGGCACTGGGGCAGCCCAAGCCCTGGGCATCTGGCATCTCCCTGGGGACAGGAGCAGGCCTGTGGCAGGAAAATGGGAATGCAGGCTGGCCTAAATCAGCAGAGCCCATGTCCAGGCAGGATATGCCTGTGGGAGCTGGAAATGTGCCATCCTGGGGTGCCACTGGATGGGGCAGAGGCTGGTGGCCAGAGGGACTGAGATGGGGGAGTCTCACATTTGGGCAGGACCAAACAGGGCTGGAGTAGCCTCAAGGACACCACACATTAAATAGTTTCTTCAAGGAGACCCCAGGCACCATTTTGCAAAGCACTGTCTTAGGAAAGTCAGGCAAAAACAGAACAATTGGAGCATGTATGCCAAAAGCGGTGGATAAAAATATTGAGGACACAATAATCAGTTGTTCAAGAGCTGTTTCATGAGAATAAGCTGAATGTTTTCTTAGCACATGAGACCATAAAATAGAAAATCCACTGATTAAACATGGAGAAAACACTATGGAGGAATGTATTCAAATGTAACAGAGGTGATCTTCAGAAACAGTAGAAATGGTCTGGAAAATACAGGTCATACCAAAAAAGAATATTATCAATGTACAGCACTGAAACAATGATGTGCTTGCTACTGCAAAACAGATAAACATCATTTTAGGCTTTATAAAAATGTTTTAGCCCATGAGACACTTCAAATTATTGCTTATGTCATATTCAGAATTGTCGGGAGTTTAGTTCAAGTATGGCTTAAAGAAAAAGGCCACGAAGCCATGCAGCTGAGAGAAAAGTAACAGGTAGCTGTGAAGCAGTTTCAAAGCAGTTTCCAGCCTGACTTCTATAAACAATTAGTCTCTCTCAGGCATCCTTGTATAAGCAATAAAGTTCTCAGGCAGTCTTCCCATAACAAAGGTAACATCCTCTCTGGGAAAAGATGGCACCCTGGGAACAGTTATGGAAGTTTTGGGAACCGTTCGTATCACAGTGAGAACACTGATTTTGTTTGATGTAAACAATCTACGGTATTGTAAAACAAAAGGAGTGGTTAGAGTTTTCTCTGTTAGCCTATCATAAAGCTGTATTTTGGAATATGCATGAAGTTCGTTAACACTATTATTTAAGGTGACGGATCGATCAATAAAGTTGGAGTTCGATGCATTATAGGATGGTCGTTCTCCCCCTCACTTCAACAAATTGGTGACACCCGGACGTGATAGCGGACACCACGACGATCGCGGCCATCACGGGGATTGCGAACACCAAAGGATAAGTGAGGAATGGTTCAGGCTCCGAAGCAGCGGGAGCGGCAATAAGCGCGAAATTAAAGCGGAGGAAAAAAGGAAAACCGCCGATACGCGCCGTGCCCTGACGACCATAATTGATGGGTCAGCTGATACGTGCGGCATAGAAGTCTTGGAATACGCTGCTAGGTGAAAGTGCGCACTTAAAAAGAGGTATGGAAAGACAAGCCGCATATGAACTTTTTATTACATTTTTGCAAAAAAGGCAAATTAAGGGTATAGACTTACAGAAAGAATTGCAAGGTCTTTTGGCTTATGGTCTGGAAAGGGGAGTCTTTGTGAATCCCCACACGGTTCACGAGTTGTCGGAGTGGCGTAAATTTGGTGATATATTATGGCAGGCTACGTTAGACGATGATAAAACTGCTAGGAAAATGGGTAAATTATGGCGGGTTATTAACAACGAACTGTTGCAGTTTCAGGCGGAAAAGAGGGCTGCCTATCAGGCTACTGCCGCTCACGATCGTAATAAAGAATATGATCAAGAGAGGGAGTTTGATAAAGAGTCGGGGACTCCTCTCGGCCCTGCAATGAGGACGGTTTCATTACCGACCTCGCCTCCTCCCTCGGCAAGCCAGGCGCCGAGCCAGGCTCCACAGGGCGCTTTACTACCCTCTGCGCCGCTTCTACCGCCTCCTTTAACGAGCCAGCCCCCCCTGACGAGCCAAGCTCCGCAGGGTGCTCCGCAGGGTGCTTTATTGCCCGCTTCGCCGCAGGCTACGCATAGCACTTCTGAGTCTCCCGTATTGCTTGCATCGCAGCAGCCAGGGCCACAAACGTGTGTCCCGTTCCCGAAAAGTAATCAGAGCCCTGGGTTGGAAAACGATCGAGCGGTGATGATTGCACGGGAAAGACGGGATGCGTGGGCAGCTCTTGCCAAAGATGCAATGGAGAAGGGAGACCAGGAGTTGATAAGCTTAGCGAGCGAACTGGCTTGTCCGGTTATTTTCACCCCCCAGGCTGGCGGAGGTATGCAAGCGACAATTAGTGCTTTAGATTGGAAGATGTTATCTCAGTTGCGAGCTACTGTTAGCCAGTTTGGCTTTAAAAGTGAGCCAGCCAAGCAAATGCTCGACTATATTTTTGACACCAGTATTCTTCTTATTAATGATTGTCGTGGCATAGTTAAATTAATCTTTACCCAACATCAACAATTGCTGTTTAATGCTCATTGGCAAGCGCTCGTTAGCGAGTGCGTGGCAGTACAAAGGCAGCAGGGTGACCCTCTCCATGGCGTCACTGTTAGTGAGCTTATGGGTCTGGGACCTTTCTTTCGTCCTGAGGCACAAGCCTTAATAGGTCAAGAGAAGTGCCGGGAGGCAATAAGGTTAGTCAGACTCGCGATGGAAAGGGTAAAGGAACCAGAAGAGAGACCTATATATATAGGAATCAAGCAAGGCAGAGAGGAATCATTTAGCTCTTTTATTGACAAGGTTGCTGCAGAAATTGAAAGAGCTGAGGTGCCAAAATATCTTAGGGGAGTATTGCTCAGGGAGTGTGCTCTCCGAAATTGTAATTCTACTAATAGGAGAGTACTTAACACCCTAGGTACTAATTGGACTATAGAAGAGGCATTAGAGAAGATGGCCCTCATATCTACGGGACAGCAGGCTTTTGTGGTAGATGCGATCAAACAGAAATCAACGTCAGGAATAGGCTTGCAAGAACAGGCAAAGTCCTCTCAGAGTCAGGTATTAGCTGCTCTTGCACCTCACCAAGCGTCAGCTGCATTTGCAAATCAAATAATATGGGCCCAAAAATGCCGCTCGGACGACCAGGCACCAACAGAAGTCATCGCTGCAGCATCGGCACCTTCTTCTGTCTCCAACCCGACACCACACGAAGCCGCCGCGGGGAGAGAGCGAAGCCGCCGCGGGGGGAGCAGCCACGGGTGCAGCGGTGCCTGCAGCAGAGTCAGCCTGCCGGCGAGTAAACAAAGAATCCAGCGCAGGGGGGGGAGTTTTCGCCCGCTCCGACACACGCACCGCGGGACTGGAGCGCTTTTTGCAGCGGGAGCGTTTCTCCCTCCCCCCACAGCCGGCAAAAGCTTCAGTTTAAGACCTAACAGCCTAATGGATGTAACTTTTGTCAACAAATGGAAAAGATCCCTGTTGAAATTAAGAAACCAGTGATGGTAAACAAGGAAAGTTAAAGGAACTTTTGTTTTTCCTGGCAGAGACTGTGAAACAGGAATCAGCGTACTGTATGCATGGGTCAAATTTCGGCCGGTTTGGCTCGGCATTGGTATGCTGTCTTGAAATCACCTGTATTGGCAGAGACTTTAACATCAGAAGCCCGGATGGCTCAGTCAGTGGAACATCAGACTCTAGAATTATATTTTGAAAAGTTTAAAAATGTTAAGATATGTTAGACTGATTGTATGAGTGAGATGTTGTGAGTGTGTTTTTTGATATAGAAATGCTATAGCAAACACGTGAACAAAGTTATTTTAGCTTAATATTTTAGAATCAGGCCTGTAAGTAAGTTATAGTAAATGCTATATTTTTTGTCTATAGTAAGTTTTATCTGTTATTAAGTAGTTTAAGTTAAATTAAATGCTAAATACTATTAAGGTTAAGTTTGTTAAGTTTATTTGCTGTTAAGTTCGAGGTCTGTTAAGGTTAAATCATATTAGGTTTAAGATAAGTTAGATTCTGTTAAGTTTGATCTTACATTATTTACAAATAAGTCTAAAATCAGTTAGATTTTGTTAAGTTTTGTTAGAATTAAGAGATTTTACATGTAAGTTCTGTTGATTTAAACAAAGTGTTGTTGTGAACATCAGAGAAACCTTGCTAGCTGAAAATACTATTTAGTTATTAGAATTGCCTATTCTTATGTTGCAAAGAGTGTAGCACAGTTAGCCCATAGAATTTTGAAGCCAGTTAAGTTCTATTAATTTGAAAATAAGTCTGCTAAGTTGAGTATTTTAAGTGCTTCAAGTGCATACTACTTTCTCTCCACTCCAAATCAACAAAGGACTGAGAATCGCCCAGCTGATGCCATTTCAGCCAAATGACTAAAGGATTACAGACTATAAGACTGATTTTGAACATTTTTGAGAAACCCAGGGAAGAGGTGGATGTGAAAATCTCAAGGACAGAAAGGATCGTTTTCAGACTTGTCATTCACCTCCTCTCCAGGTTCACATGAATGAAAACAGCTAACAGCTTTCTTTTCTTAGTCCAATTACCACTTACCGTGCAATGCCTGATAAGGCCGGACATTGTAGCTCAGCTGAGGGTGGTTTTAACCCTTTGGGATAAAACGCTGTTGCCGGACGACCGGGGAACTGATTGACATTATTGAATCATTATCATCTTTCCATATAAAAGGATCGACAAAAGAGAACTGTCTTGAATGTCACAGCCCAAATTGTACTGCTTGGGTGGCACTGTGTTGTGGGGGTTGTGACAGGACCTTTTGGGTGGATCAGTTGTCACTTTTTCGTTTATGGTGTGATACCTGTAATCATAGACATAACTGGGAACATAATTGGGAGTGGGCTCTACGGAACGAATCAGGACTAAACACTGCCTCAGCTTTAGATCTTTATGAGACACATGAGCAGAAAATCTTGGCTTATTATCGGTGGGAGGTACAGTGTATTTTGAAAAGGGTTAAAGGTTAAAAACTGATAAGAAAAGAAAAAAAAAAAAAAAAGAGGTCAAAGTAAAAACAGAAAAATGAGGTTTACTTTTGTTATATTGCTAGGTGTAGTGGTAGCTGAAGAATTAAGGGTAATACATTTTAGTCAACCTAGAGATAATGTATGAATAACACTTGCTAGACAGATTAATCAGTCGTCGCTTTGTCTCAGCATTGCCAGTATCGTCTCCTCAAGAATTCTGCAGTCTTATTAATAATCGTGCCTTATGTATGCACAATATGGTAAATATTAAATTGCCTGCACAGAAAGGGTATACTGCCAGTCAGAGTGATGGCTACCGACAATGTCTGTTAATTCAATCACTTAATATTCCTTTGCATTCTCCACCTGAGGAGTTAGAGCTTTTTGGAAGTGCAAATGCTAGCATGACCAGCACTTCTGATGGTGGATGGTTTAACTTTGATTATTTTAATCCTCAAAAGATGAATCCATATAAACAAACATGGGCAACTTTGGATTCAGCCCTAAAGCCAAACATAGTGTCTAAACAACTCTACAGCCATTGTAAAGGCTCTAGCATCATGACACCTAAGAAGTTACCTACAGGAATATTTCTAATTTGCGGAGATAGAGCCTGGAATGGTATACCTGCTCAACCTCAGGGTGGACCTTGTTATTTAGGCAAGTTATCACTATTTCACCCTAATATATCTGTGCTGATGCAATTAAGTCATCAGGTAAGCAGGCAAAAGCGTAGCTTACATGACTTGGACTGTAGTCAAATAGGAGATCCGTGGTTCTGGAGTAAATTTAAACAAGTGATGGTTTCAGCTTTCCTACCCTGGGGTGCTGCAAGCAAAGCATTGACTCTAGCAAAACAAATAGGGTGTTGGGCTAAGGGTGAACTAAATAAAACTTCACAGATATTAGATATGTTAACTTCAGATGTACAAAGTGTTAATCACGCTGTTCTACAAAATAGAGCTGCTATAGATTTCTTATTATTAGCTCAAGGCCATGGGTGTGAAGAGTTTGAAGGAATGTGTTGCATGAATTTATCTGATCATTCTGTATCTATTCATGCTAAGATAAAAGAGCTACGGCTAGGACTTAATAAGCTTAAGGAAGAAGAAGGATTAGGTATTGATGGGTGGCTTAAAAGTTTCGGATTGGGACCCTGGCTAAGAAACCTTATAACATATGCTATAGGGATATTAGGAGTACTCTTATTGCTTTTACTTATATTACCTTGTTTCTGTAGCTGTATCCAAAAGATGGTTAGTAGGATGATAGAGCAAATGTGGCAAACTAACCTCCTTTCTTTTAAAGAAAAAGACGGGGGAAATGTCGGGAGTTTAGTTCAAGTATGGCTTAAAGAAAAAGGCCACGAAGCCATGCAGCTGAGAGAAAAGTAACAGGTAGCTGTGAAGCAGTTTCAAAGCAGTTTCCAGCCTGACTTCTATAAACAATTAGTCTCTCTCAGGCATCCTTGTATAAGCAATAAAGTTCTCAGGCAGTCTTCCCATAACAAAGGTAACATCCTCTCTGGGAAAAGATGGCACCCTGGGAACAGTTATGGAAGTTTTGGGAACCGTTCGTATCACAGTGAGAACACTGATTTTGTTTGATGTAAACAATCTACGGTATTGTAAAACAAAAGGAGTGGTTAGAGTTTTCTCTGTTAGCCTATCATAAAGCTGTATTTTGGAATATGCATGAAGTTCGTTAACACTATTATTTAAGGTGACGGATCGATCAATAAAGTTGGAGTTCGATGCATTATAGGATGGTCGTTCTCCCCCTCACTTCAACACAGAATATACTATGTTCACTGAAGTTATATATTTAGTTTAGGTAGAGCCTTCAGGACCAACCAAGGAAAGCCCAGATCAAAGCAACTTTCTCTCTGACTTTAGGATTCTGGGATTTGTTAAAGAAGCCCAAATTTTCCCCCAATTAGCAACTCTGAATTCTGACCATTTGCTGTCCTGTTGTAGATTCACAGATTCCTTGGAAGGCATGAGTTTTGTAGGAGCATTTGAGCAGCTGTTGGTAGAAGTCTGGAAACATGCATTTAACACTGGGCATGAGGGGAAGGGTGAAGGGCAAAATTAAGCATGGTAAATAAAGAGCACATCACCCCAATATATTGTAAACCCACTAAGTTATCAGAAATAGGCAAATAAAACCAGATTTCTTCATGGGAAAAAAGTGTCCAATCATGAAACCTTACATACATTTATGTAGGAACCTTATGTACACGTGTGCTCTGACCCATGAAGAGCTGGACTGTAGGTGATCTATTGCAATTCTAGCAGAGATACAGTAATGCAGTGAAAGATGGAGAACATGATTTAAAAAATACCATGAGTTCAGTTTTTGCATGCATCATACCATTTCACTATTTTATTTTTTCTTTCTTGCCAGACCTTACATGTTCCCTCTGCTTATAGAGTCACATTTTCCATTGACATGGTCAGATTGCAGTGGGAGAATTGGTGAGACAAAACTACTACAAATTGGAAGATAAAAGATAGTAAATATTCGTTATTGCTTGTTATTTGGTAGACACACAAGGAGGATGTTAAAAAGGACGGCTTGTGAATACAAGTATTTTGTTGGGTTTTGGCACAAATGTTCTGGCTGCTAGCTGTTGAAAGATGTTATTCTGCTGCCACTCAGATGGGTCTGCCAACACTAAGGGTCTTTTTGATGAGCTGGAACAAGGCTTTAGTGGTTGGTCTGCCACATGCTGGCTTCTCCTCTTCATGATTTTTAAATTCTCTCTTATTTGGCCCTGATATTATATGTAAGTCTAATGAACTTCCATCCAGAGCTCTACAGAATGTAAGCGGGTCTGACAGCTTTATACTGCTTACGTGGATGAAAAACTACTAAACATGAAGACAAATTGAAATATTATGAACATAAACAAAGAGTTTGCCAGCTACTAGCTAGAAGACCTAGTCATGGTTGAGAATTATAATTTAAAACTCGGCGCAGAAAACAAAAGCCTTTTGGAGAAAAGTGTGCAGTAAAATCCTGCATAAAATTAAGGAAGTTTTACCTTTAAACATGCCAAGAAAATAATTAAAATAGAAATTGCAGGCCACAGTGGAATGAGTCTGAAAAGAAAGTAAATATGGGAAAATAAGATTACTTTTGAATACTATTTACCTGGGTCGAATATTAGTTCTAACAAAAGATGGATCTATTTTTCACGTCATAACTCTGTTAAATGTTGTTTAATAAAACTCCTTTGTAGAATCAAATTAAGTTAAACCACTTGGATTTTACAAAAAAAGAAAAAATTCTGTGACATTTCATTATATTTTTAATGAATTAATAAGCAAATATGAATGGCATCTATAGAAAGATAAAAGATGTAATTGTTTAGAATTTCTTGGTAATTCTTGTAGTGCATTCCATATTCTAGTCAGAAATGGCAGAGTTCTTCTGAGCTTTTCACAAAAAAAATGGAGTTGTATGCCTATGTATTTTCTGTGCAATGTTCACTCATGAATTCTAAGTTTATAATAGAAAAGTTCTGGACTGTATTGGCAGTGAGCAGATTTGATAAGAATCTTCTCTTGAATCAAAGGACATTTGCAGCTCCTACTGTTTTCTTAATATCCCCATTTATCTACTCCTCCAGAAGGAGAAACAAGAAAGTGGCATGAAAAAGGCTGTGCTCAAAAGTTTTCTGTTTGCAGTCCCAGGAATAAGTGAGTAACTGACCTTTTTTGTTATCTGGAACTAACATAATTTCCATATCTTGTTTTAATAAGTTTTTTTTGCCATGCTCAGTTTCAATAAAGCAGCTTTAACTTGAGTGAAATTTCATCATCTCACACTGTATCTCCCAAACAAATTATTTTGGGAGTCCTTCATCCCATGACAGCAGTGATGGGAGGGGCTGACCCTCAAGCCCCTGGGTAAAGGCACACTGCTGACACATAAAATATAAATTTCAGGTTCCTGCTCTGTCTTCTCCCAGACTAGACCCACTGTTTCTTACATCTCATAGAAATATCTTACCCACCAGGCTTTCAGCTATGTTGGATGTTGTTTGCTCTCAAAATAACATAAAATGACTGGTTTAATGATACAGTTTTTTATAGTGAAAAATTATTATTACAAAGATTTTTTTATAGAGATAACTTTATGTGACGAGTTTTAGCCCCTCAGTCAGCTGTTGTCTTGCTGATAGCATGAACATTATGCTTTGCTGGATAGAGAGCAGATTATTTAGTTCATCTGTCAGAAAATATAAACAATTCTCCTGCTCTCTTTAGCACTTGCTCTGTGGGGAAAGAAAGAGCAGGACTTGGTCCCTTTAAACCACAAATGCATAAACTACATGAAATCCAGATGTTTTTTCATCGTCCATCTCCCTGCTCCACCCTGCCCCCCTTGCTGTTGAGTACCTGGCTATCCCACTTTCCAGTGCTGGGTCACAGCAGTAGCCTCCACGCAGCCCTTCAAAGTGCTGTGCAGAGATAAATCACTGCCAGCACTGCTGTCCACTTGCTGGCTCTACGTGTTCACTGCCAGGGAGTTTAAAAAGTGAGCTACCTTCCCCGCCAGTTGCCCTGATTCCATGGCAACCACTCCTCTTCTTTCTACCACTAAGCATCTGTTAGTGCTTTCATTGTAAACTCTTGTTTTCAAGAGTTTAGGGATTGGCATAAATTGTTATTGTATCAGAAAAATAAAAGGTCTGGATTTTCAGCTGCTTAAAGGAAAATAGCAACGTCTTCCAGCATTCAATGCAAAATAAAGCAAAAACAATTAAAATTATTAGACGTTGCCATGGAAGTCTGAATGGCACTTCAGCTCCAGTTCCTACCCTTCTGATTTCTCAAGAAGTGAAAATTAGGTACACGAGTGATTTAGTGACAGGATACAGCAGTTCAGCTGCTGACCTCATTCCTGCTTTTATCTGATGCTGTGGCAGCAGATAAAAATTGCACTTGTAAAATGTAGAAAGCTGTACACACTGGAGAATGAGAGAGGTAATCAAAGTAACAGGTGATGAACTAAGATGGAAGTGGGAAATGAATGAAGGAGAAGAAGGTATCACCTGTTAGGTATAAAGATAGCAAGGCAGAAGAGCTGTACCAGAGGGAATAGACTCTAGATGAGGATTCTTACCAGTAAGAAAGAAAAAAGGATACTGTCAGCAGTGACAGATAATGGTGCTGAAAGAGGATCATGGAACACGTTACCAGAATTTCATTTTTCACCATGATAGTTGTGCATTTTCCTTAGGGACACAAGTTAGAGGCAAGGAACAATGTTTTGGAGCCAATAAAAGGAAGTCAGGATTAGTAAAGTAGCTTTTATTATCACTGAAACAAGGCTATTTTTACTCTTTTCTTCACACTGCAATCCTAAACAAAAGATGATTTTGCAGATTAAAAACTTTAGAAAGGACACTGTGAAAGTCGTACTATCCTGAGTAAATCAAGGAGATTGAACAGAATAGGAAGGACTAGGAAAACAATAAGCTCTTTTGAAAATCAGATTCATCTAGTAAACTGAAGAGTTTATGTCTGAGATTATGTGGAATGGCTTCTCCAGGAGTTTCTAGACATCGCTATCTCCCTTCGTTTCTATCACACAGAGTAAACAGATTACGACCTTATTTATTTGCCTGTGAATAACTCTTTGGGTCAGAAAATGCAGGATGTCCAACCAAATTGAGGCACACTATCTCTCTTTATTCTGCTCTTAGGACTTGGGCCAAAGCTGGCACTTTGTCAAGATCAATGTCTCACATCTGCCAGGGATATCTGACCTCTTTAGTCACATATTAACTCAGTTCCATCGCTGTCAATCATAAGTCTTCAATTGCAGCAGAGCAAGTATCAAGAGAACTGTCTATATTCATGATAAAACAGCTTTGTGGTGAAAAGAACAAGGCTGTGAGAAGTCTCACATCATGCCTTAGGGGCGCACTAAGGCCAGAACAGCAGAGATGGTCACAGGGTTCAGCTTTAACTGTGCCAAAAAAGATGGGTCAACAAGAAAAATACCTGACAAGATTGTTCAGCAAGACAAATAAAAATGCATAAATACCTGAAGGGAAATGCAAAGATGGAGACAGGTTCTTTTTCGTGATGCCCAATGGCAGGAAAGATGCAATGGGCACAACCTGAAAGATAGAAGGCTGACTCTGAATATGAAGAAACAATTTTTAACAACTGATTAAACCGTGGCATAGGTCATCTGGGAATACTGTAGGGTCCCCATGTTGAATATATTCAAAAGCTATCTGAACATGGTACTGCTTAACCAGGTGTGAGTGCCCCAGATGGAACAGGCTTTGAACATGATAACCTGAGTAGTCTATTTCAACTTCAGTTGTTCTGTAGTTCTTAAATTCTGTAACAAAATAATGAGTTGTTTTGTGTTAGGTTTGAAAAGTCACCCAAAATTCTTGTGACAAGATGTTCAGTAGTCCTAAATGGAGAGCTAGTGGCAAAATTCCTAAGCACTGTAGAGTTTCACAATAACTCTAAGGGTGCCAGAAGTCAGCCTAAACTGTGAACAAAAGAAGCATCTCCATCTTCAGGCACTTGTTCCCATCTTTACACCTTCTCTCCCTTGTGTGACCACAAAGCTTTCACGCAGTTCTGCAGTCAGGAAGGGCATGGCTTACTTTTAGGAAAAAAAACTATTTTGGCCGCAGCAGTTTCCAACGCAAAATAAGAGTTCTGAAAAAGTTTTTCACAGGACTAAGGGCAGAAAAATATCTTTCTACTTTCAGTGTGAAGTCATTTCTAAGTCATTCCTCAATTACCTTCAAGAGTTGGGATCAGCTTACAAATCAGTACCTGCCGGCAGCGCTCCATTGTAGCTGTTAATTCTTGCTTTCGCAGCTGTTACATTAGCATGCCAAAAGAACTTACAACCTCCTTGAAATTTCCTTCAGCATAGTTTGAGCATAATTGAATATTAAGAGATCAAAATTTAATTTTTGTATTTTCTTAACCAAATCTATTCAAATATGCCCTATGCACCTGCCCCCTTGGAGTATTAAGTGTAGAACAAGGTCAGAACTTTAACAACCAAATGTTTCTGAGTGACATATAAACAAAGAAAGGTTGGAACATTTTCTCTCTTTTAAAACATGAAAAGCCCAAATTTTTCTAAGTAATTTAACATCCACTGGGCCATGCTGCCACCTGTCAGTCTAGTAACCCCTCCTTAGATTTATAAGGACACCCAAAGAATAGTTGAGTTAAAAATATCCTTCATCTAACCGTATTTCATGCTAATTAAAAGCATGTAGCCTAAACTTTGTTAAAGAGGGGGAAAAAACCCTTAGAATAAGGGCCTGAACAGACAGTAAGGCTGCCTGTGCTGTCTAGGTGCACATTTATAAGTGCTTTCATTATGTGGGGATCAAATCCTTTCATTAAATATTCTCATTTAAAACCAATTTGCATAAATAAGGGCTCATTTCTCAAAGAGTGCACTCATTCAAAGAAAATTAGATTTCACTTGGAAACACACACAACTCCAAATTTCTCATCGTGTTCTCAGGCTGTGTGAAACAGAATAATTTCCCAGTGTCCTTTAGCAGTTCTGAAACATGTTTTTCCCTTCTCTGTTCGATCCAACAAAGCTGCACCAGAGCCTCTCTGAGCACATCAGTAAGTGCTTCCACTTCTGATTTCAAAGGAAGATGTTGTCAGGCGCCTACCTCTGCATTGCTTTGATTTCAAAGGAAGGATGCAGATTTGCTGTCCAGAGGGAAAATGTGAAATGCTCCAGTCAGGTCCCTCATGATGAAGCAATCTGGATTTCCAGTTGTTCTGACACATGTGCTCCATCTCAGTGTGGACATGGGCAGTGTCAAGGAAAGCCTACATCTCCATCCAGTTTGAAATCAGCATTTTGGAGATGGACAGATTCCCTCTGTTTCCTTTCTCACTTTCATACATCAGCTTCTGCCCAAACTTCCCAAACTGTGTATTGGAAAGTTGTTCTCTTCACTCTCTTAAGCTTTCTTAATTAGTCTCCCAGCTTTTTAAAGGCCCCCAGGGCTATCAAAGAAGACTTTACGTGGAGTTTTTGGCATCAGAGGAAAATCATAAGTAAATGGTTTGCAAGAATTTATTGTTTACTCATCCTTGTTCATTAAGACCTTTTAAAAGTCTTTAAAGCTTACCTGTGTCTCCTTAGCAGGAGCCAGGTTCTGTCACTGACTCTTTCCAAAACAGTCTCTTCCAGGCTTAATCATGGCCATTACAGCCAGGGTAATTCAGAGGCACTCCCTGAGCGCAGCAAGGGGCTGAGGTGGCATTTTTGCGTTTGACCACAATGATAATGTGGATTACAACTCCATGAAAGAGGCCTGGGAAAGTCACAGATTTCC
Organism: Ammospiza caudacuta; assembly: GCF_027887145.1. Taxonomy (NCBI): domain Eukaryota; kingdom Metazoa; phylum Chordata; class Aves; order Passeriformes; family Passerellidae; genus Ammospiza; species Ammospiza caudacuta. The sequence continues at coordinate 101,182,189 of NC_080593.1, forward strand.
CAGCTGCAACTGCTACTGTGTTAAGCAAGGAACCCCATAACCAAATCAGCATTAGAGACAACATTTAGAGTACTACTGTAACACTTTAGAATGAGTTTATTTGCATTGGATGAATTTTTCAGGAGCAGGGGTCAGCTTCAGACTGATTTCTAGTTGATTTTAATGTTTGTTTTGTTTTGAGTTGAAGCCATTCAGCAACTGCTGCAAATATACAAATGAAACAGCACATTTTGATCCATTTTTAAAATGAGTGGTTACAACAATTTATTTTGAAGAACTCCAGGAATTCTACGATTTGAAAGGCTTCATGTTTGGCAAGGAATTCATTGCAGAAAAATTCTCGTAGGTTTGGTGAGTTTACAAGCCTCCAGATTAATATCTGTTTAAGTTCAGTACAAAATGACCAAGTTTTGGCAGCCGAATTTTCTTAAGGTTTCACTTTCACAGCACATCCTCTGTCCTTCTCTGCCTCCTACATGCCACTTTTATAATGGCTAAAATATCTGTGTAATGAGTAAACCATCTCTGTAATGGACATAAATATGTTTTGGACAGTATTTGTACTAAGAATTTTTCTTAAACCACTTTCTAGTTTTGGAAATTAAGTGTTATCAAACTCTGAAAGCATGAACAGATAAACTTTTTCTCATGTTGGCATAACTATTCCCTGATAACATATCTAGATTTTCAGTATGTTGGGAAAGTTCAAAAAAATTGTCTTCTAGTTGCTGATTTCCATTTTATGTTTTGACAAAGCTTAAAATGCACAATATGAAACATATCAAATGGGCTGAATAGCTGATTGACAGGGTGATGGGATTTGTTTGTTTAAATTTAAATATGCAACATGGCCCAGGCATATGAAATTTGGTTATTAAGCTTCATAGGTTCAGTTATGTTTCTTATTGAGCATGAAATTCATATGAGCAGAAACATGGGAACCTCCACCATCTATTAGTTTTACTTTGTATACTATGATTAAAATACATTCATAAGAAACCAGAAAATAAAAACACTACAATATCAGCTATGTAATCTACATAACTACAGTTGCAATCCTCCTAAACAATGTTTTCCACTTCATGAGATTTCTGATATAATCTAAGTATCCAATTATGACATTAAAATTACTTTCTTATTTATATCACATGACATATTAGCCATATTAGAAATTCATGTTATAAACCTACATCTGATTTAAAATATTTTATTTGCAGTGATTTTCACTGAGTGCAATTCTTGCCATGCTTTTCCTTAACTAATATGCTTGCTTCTGTTTACTAACTGAATAGTTGTCAGAGTATAATTAACATAGATGTCGCATGAGTTTAGTTTTCAGGTTCAGGTTAAATTTATACTACTGCATATGGAAGTATCTAATTAGATTGCCATCTGAAATGGTGAAGGAGTTACTACATTTTGAGAAAAATCTTTTTCACAGACTTCTATCTTACTCAGAGGTGCTATAATGTTTTCATTCATTAGCGGTTTCAAAAATAAGACTTTTGTATTAAGCACATCAGTTTACCCACATCAGTGTTGACTGAGAAAGGAATGTTTGTAAATTTGACACTAAGACCCCCAGTTATTCCAAAGTATTCTGAATTCTTTAAGCTAAATTTTTAAACTGGGCCAATAGTTATCAAGATCCTAAATATTCCAACTCTCTGCAGCTCTGAAATCCAAATTCATTTCTTATTCCAGTGATTTAATTTCCAGTGATTTACTTTCCATTTACTCCTTTCTCTTTTGATAATACTTGGAGACCTGAAAGTACCAAAACATAGGATTCAAAAGACCTGGCAACAAGATGGAGTTGTTTGTTAGAAATAATCTTGAAAGATTTGTGTGTCTGTATACTACTGTGAAAAAACAAGATGTGTGCCAAGCCAGACTTTGATACTTTATCAAACCAGTTATGATGAATTAGGTATGGTTCTAGTGATAACCTTCAACTATGATATTTTACATTGATGCCAACAAAGTGGATCATGTGGAATAGGGAACATAAAATGGCGGCGAAGTCAGTGAGATAGCTGGTTGCTATATGAAAAATGTCATTGTGCACATCTTTAAAAAGAAATTACTTGAAACAGTGAGAATGAAAGCCATACTGATAAGTTTTGGCATAGAATACTAATGAAAGAAAATGTATTTATCACAGTAGAAAATAAAAAGTTACTAGGTCAGGGCAATTACTAATGCTTTTGCTTAATATAGGTTGATAATGCACCCCTTCCCTCTTCGTGCCTTTTTCATTATTGAGTAATTCCCATAAATGATTAAAGTGCTGATTAGGTTCTGTAATCCAAATTTCTAAATGTGAGCTAAAGAGCCATTCACAGATCTAGTCTATGTTTTAATTCTAAATTGCCACTTCAAATTTATAAGCAGAGATATTAAGTATGTCATTCACATTAATTCTGATTTATAATCTGATATAACAACTAAATGACAGAAATTTATTGTTTTATATACTTTTTTTATTGAAGGAAAACTCTACCGTATGTTGCTGAGAGCAACGGACACTGCAATAACATCAACGTTGCAATTGAGTCTTCAAGCTCTATTGTCTTTCCTTGCCAACATTTCCCTACAGAATAACACTTCTACTCAAGTAAAACACACATGGAAATAATAGCATTGTTTTGATTGAGATTCCAAACCAAATAAACTGTCTCTCTATCACTGTTCTTCAGTAAGTGTATAGCTTGTATCAAACATTTAAGAAAAAGAGATTCTTCATACATGACTAGGGAATTAGTGGAGCAGCTAATTGCCTACATCCAAACAAATGTATGACAAGACACAACTCCTCAACATTGTCTCAGTACTCAAAACCATCCATTTAAAGCCTACATTAATTTTACTATATAGAGAATTTTATGTATGGAAATCCATCATTACTCTAAAACTATGCAAAGAGAATTTTTTCTTTATTATTTATGATGAGTGGCTTTCAAATGTGACTAAATCTCAGAAATTTAGACCCTCTTTCAAAACAAACATACAAACCAAGGCAATAAATTGAACAAGTGGGCACGTGTTCTGTTATATCATCCTCTCCCAATATGTTTGTTTTTTCCTTTTCAGTATGTTTCACTATAGTTCTGGATGCTTTGTTTGCAATGCTATGATTGCTGTCACTCATCAGTGTGGCAATGGTTCTTTGCTTACCACAAATGAGCCTCTGAAAAGCAGGCTCAACTGGAGGCCTGTTTGTTTTCTTTACTTAAAGGGAAAAATGCTTCAAGAAAGGCTTTATGGCCAGTTAGATCAGGTGCATCTTCTGGATTTTTCTTTGAAAATTTTTTGTCTGGAGCACTCAGTGTATCTCAGGACACCATAGTCATGTAAGTAAATGTCATTTAAAACATTGTACCATTTAAATGTAATTTAAAACATTGTATCTGTGTATGTGGTGTTGGGTCAAAGAAGCTGGGTACTTTTGTCAGAACATTTTTGCTAAATTTCTAAAACTTCTAGGAAGTAAACATGAAAAGGCAATTGTATTTTAACTGTTCTTCTCAGCAGGGCTTGTTTGGTGACAAAACATCCCCTTTTTGGTAGCACAAGGTACGTACCTCACCACACTACTATTCTGTGGTCAGAAACTTCTGTTGAGAAAAAATGAAACATGGAAGAGACATAGGAATATTTACAATGCCTAAATTTGCACAGTGCCATTGCTGTCCATAAAAACCACCAGTACAGAACTGGTCTGTGCTCTCACTGACTCCCATAAAGTATCTATAACAGGTAATGCACATCTGTTAAACCTTTCCCAAAGAAATGCAAGACTTTTCATGAGACTCTTCAAGACAAAGGCACCCAAAATTTCAAAATGTTTGATTCCTGGAAGTCCTGCCTTGCACCTTCTGTGTGTGCTGAGCACTTACATTTCTGCCTCCACACCACTTGTTTTATCCAGTTTTATTGGCTTATGCCCATTCACAGAGGTGTTACAAGTCCCCCATTTTGTAAAGAGCTGTAATAGTGCAGCAATAGAAATGGGAAAAAAAGCCTCCATCATGTCTGTGGGTTTTTTTCCTTGATACCAATTAATTAGAACCAAAGAGTGCAGAAAAAATGTTTAGAACTGAAGATATCAAAATTATCTCATCAGTGGAAAGCTGGATCTTTTGGTTAGTAGTTTCTAATTTACACTGTAGCAGATGGATGGTGTTGAAGGTCACAATTACTGTGTAAGGCCAGCTTTTCCATAGAGTTAGAACTTCATGTAGATAACTCTCATTGATAGAGAATGCTTGTAGTGAAAAACCTTTTGTTCTTTTTTTAAATCTCTGTTTCATGTTGGTAAATTACATCTCTGTAATGAAACAAAATCAGATTTCTGGCTAGCCTCCATTTCATTCTTCATATTGATTCTGGAGCTATCTAATTAGACTGAAGAATTTTGTAAATATCAAAGAAAAATGGATATGTTACTTACTGTATTGTAAGAAAACTGTGAACTGAGAAATTTTTAGACATTCAGGCTAATAAAATTAAAAAGGGAATGCAATGTCAAATTTAACTAATAGATGAAAAACATTTTTTTTTAAGGCAAGAAAAAGCCAGGTCAAATAACTTTTAAAATAGAGCAAGAAAAAATTTTCAGAAATGTTGAACTCACTAAAGCAGCAAGCACAAAACTCATTTAAAATCACTGAAATCAGGGCCTGCTGCAGAGTGGCCCTTTATCAAAAATTGTGGGTGTATATTTTCTCAGAATCATCAATGGAAAACAACTGCTGTTACATGGTCTTTCTGGAAAATAAATTGTAAGGTAGAACACTCCACATTCAGCAAGAGATGAACTGCTTTGTGTATTGTGGGATAAAAGCATGCAGATGTATATATATCATGTAACACAATGAAAAAATATACAGATAAACCTCCTTTGTACTAATTTGTGGAGCTATATCCCAACACTTATGAGACAGACTCCTGAATAGAAACACTTAAAAAACAAAACCAACCCCAACCAAAAACAAACAAACAAAAAAACAAACCTCTCAAAACCCTTTAATTTGAAAATTCACTACAAAATTACTTGGGTAATGTTTTGTACAACTAGTGACTTGAAAGTGACATTAAGTTGATACTGGGAGCATGAAGCAAATGAGCTATAGAATTTTCTGCTGTGGTTTTTCCAGTCTAACTTGGGCTATGAACATGACTAAAATATTTCTGTCGAAAAATTAAGCTTTTTTTTTAAGGAAGTAGGTTCATTTTCTAGCAAATATCTCTGTATATAATGGTCCAGGTCCCATTACTAAGCTTGAAATTAAATTGTCTCCTGAATTTTCATGTCCTTTCATCACTACCTGTCTAGGTCTGGTTATCTTTTTTAAGCTAACTACTCTCTTGAAGTCTAGAAAACTAGAGCTATGCTACTGATAGAGACAATTAATTCTGGGATTCTTTCAAGAAGGAAGGTGCAATCAGCTGAAAAGTAGACTTTGGGAACAAGTGCAAATATATGGAGAGTGCTGCAGCTGAACCCTCACCAACATGTGGAAAAAAAAAAAGCTGTAAAGATTGCTACATGCTTTTTTGATTGAACACAGACACTTAAAAAGACTGAGGCTTGATTCTCTGAAAAATCCTTTTATTTCCTAGGCATTGACTTTGATCAAGGCAGTATTAAACAAGCTCATTTTTTTCAACAATCTGTTATTTTTTTGTGCATTGCTAAGTTTTTTGCAAGAGTGTCATATATTTGCAGATGTCACCAAACTGCAGCGAGGCAGAGAGCGTGGCACTGTGAGGAATGATTCTCAGCCACTTGTCTCACCTGTTAAACGTATGGAAGGGGGACAGGTACATGTAGGTTCAAGAAGCTGGAACTGCCCATTGAAACATATACACATGATTAAGGTAGCAAAGACAGAAACACATCCTCCACTCCTAGTGACAGCTAAGTATGACACATTTGATATGTCACCATCAGATTCAACGGGACCTGTGTCAGTGTGTAGTACCCAATCACCTGGGAGATGTTATTATGTCTTATCTGTTCAGAACTACCTGTGAATAATGATCTTTTTTCCTCATTTGTTTTCCTCACTATCTGTGTCCTCTGCAAATCTTGCTTGAGCAGCCTTCAGGTTCCTTCTTGGCTTCCTCCCACGAATCCTGTGGCATTGCATAAATGTCCTCCCTGCTGCTTCTCTGCTTGAGCCCTGCACACCCACTCAGGATACTTCCAGAGTTAACCCTGAGAGTGCCACCGTGGCTCACCCAGCTCCTGCTTAGACACAACCTGTTTGCACTAGAGATTCCTTTTTTACACCATGGTTTTTTGCTTTTATAACATCATTAGCAGTGTTAACCATGTTCTGCTAAAAACCCACTCCATTTTTCTTCATATCATGAAATGTAGTTAGTAGTGGTATGATGACAATTAATAAAAAGCCATTTTTCATTTATGTGAGTAGCAGTTTAACTTCTAATTTTTATTGTCCACACTAGTGCTTTTTTCACTTCTTTATGATTAGCTGATCCATGGGATATTTTAAGTATAAATTGTGCCAAAGCTAAAATATATTTGTTTAGGATACACATGGTGACATTTTAAGGAAAGAAGCTTAACTCATCTGTGCAATTTGTGTAACTGCATGTGCATGCATTTTCTAAAGATTAGTGCAAATTACCACTGATATGTAATAATTTAAGGAGCAATTATTAGGAGCTGATACTGGATTTGTGTTTGTAACTGTGATAGTGGCCTAGACAGCTTGCAAATTTGATCAGAAAAAAAATGTAGGCATAAGTTGGCATCTGCTCTTCAACAATGAGAATTTTATTCAGATATATTTCTCAATAAATACAAAAAAAAAAAAATTACTGCAACAGAACCCAGACTGGAATACTGAAGTTGGCAGAACTTTTATACATATCTATGCTAATGAAATATGTACCATATTTGTGGTGAATGTGAATTCACAAATAAGTTTTTAAAACCTGAACTTTCTCATTATGAATATTGTATGTAGAAATTAGATTTCAAACTGGGATCTGGGAGATATATTCCCAGACTGTGTAAGAACATAGTATGCACTGGACTCTCACCCAAAAGATTTATGAGAATTCACAGGTCTGTTGGCCAGAGAATAACTGAGGCGGGTCACTTTGTCCAGGAAACCAGGGAGTGGCAGGGACAGCAACTCATACTCTAAAGTGTTTCTGCCCCACCATAAACAGAGTACCACATGAGGCATTTTTCTGTTTGATACTATTCTACAGCTATATCTTGTGGAAGTAGTAAAATCTTATACATTCTGTGTCATATATAGTCTTACAAACAGTTTCCAAGCCTTTCTTCATGGAAAATTCTGAGGTGGTTAATATGGCCCTCAGGCAATGAATTCCACAGTTTACCTACATAATTATAGGAACTCACTTTGTCAGGTGCTTTTGATAAAATGAGCTATAAAATGAGCCACATAATCAATACACAGATTTAACACACTCAGATTTGGACTTTGTGAGGAAAAAAACACCACCACCAAACTATCATAGCTTTATATTTGTTTCTGTATAATCAAAATCCTATATGCAGGAACAGAACTGTTCCAGAATGCTCTCTGCATTCTTTCAGTGCTGCTGGGAGTGCAAGGAACAATGTTCTCAGGAGCTTTGGTTCTCCATCATGCCAGTCATGCTCCAGAATCCTGGCAAAGAAAAGCAGCCAAGGCATATAAATGCCAGGTAGCTGCTTAGAACCCTGCTTCTCCAAGCATTGGCCTGGGATGAGTGAGAACACTATGCTATCAAAGATTACTCAAACCAAGTAGAAAAGGGAGTGAGTTGGATTTAATACAGCACAGCCTTTCAGAAAGATTGAATTTCCCTACTCCCACCTGCACTATAATGAGCCACCCCTCCAAAAACGGAAATCCTTTTAAAATGAGTACTGCTACAGTCACAGAATTTTTCTAGTTTTTTCCTATTTACAGCTTAACATCTATTTATTTCCTTTTTTTTCCCTCCTCCGCTCCACTTAGTTTCAGAGTAAATATCAAGCATAACTGAGTAAACAGTTTCTTCTTCTAGCATATTTTAAGGAAGCTGGAGTCTAAGGGGCATTACAGAGTTAAAAAAGCAACTAAGAGCAGGGGAAAAGAGAAAAATTATGTAGTAATAGATGAGGAAGAAAGAATAGAGATTTGAGCAGAGGGGCAATGAAGCAGTGAGATATAAGAAGGCTGTTCCAGATGGCAGAAGCAGCAGTTGGGAAGGCTCTGGCACCAACAGTGGCAAGATTGTGGGCAGGGACAGTGAAGAACCAGGCGCTCTGCAGAGAGAGGAGGGAGAGAGAAATACAAGGTCAGGGAAGCAGTCTGGCTCAGCTGCATGGAAAATTTTAAAACCCAGGCTGATGGTACTCTGTCACTGAATCTTGTGCTGCTGATATACACCTCTGCAGACCTGTGTGAAATGGTCACTGCAAGGTACTAATCATTCACCACTATGGTAGGCAACCTGCACTGGTCAGTAGATGATGAGCAGGGCAGCATTCAAACCTCAGAGATGCAGCTGGAGAAGGTCCTTGAGGAAGCAATCTTCTCCTTATGTTTGTGAGTGCAATGGAACAAAATATCTACATTTAAGTGAGAGGTTTACTAAGATTTTTGATGATAGCAATTGCCTTTTCAGCTTTGGAATTTGCTCTCATACAAACCAATTCCACAAGAACACCATTGTGTTATACAGGTGATGGAACCATACCCTCTGACAAGGTCTGGTAAGGTCATTTCCTCTTAGATGCTGTAAAAATACCATGTCTCCACTTTAAAAGAAAGACCTTTTTTGTTGGTTTTCTATAGCTCAGGCAAGTGTAAAAGGCTTTTCAAATGTGCATGCAAGAAGTTTCCCTGTGTGAATTAAACAAGTGGTATATTGTGCACAAACTCTAGAAAAAATCTCTCTGAAATGTCTGTGGAGGATTTTATGACGATAGCTCATTATCTGCAGCACAGTTTTGCATATATTAATCTACAGTCTCTGACTGCTTCACTCATGGCTCTTGCCAGAATAGCACCAGAGACCTTTCAATGGAATCTGGGGTCAAGCTCTGCTGGATCTTCATTTCACCACCACTGACTTGGGAAGTCATGAATCTGGGTCTGGTCACCCAGCACATACAAACAGCACCATTATTAGCTATCCCCTCCCAGCTGAAATAAAGAAGCTCTGAGCGGTCTGGCCAAATGCCAAGACCACAAATGTGGTGAGGTTCTGTCCTGTGCCGTAAGCCCTGTGAGGCAGATGTCAGGTAGGAATGTGTGCATGCAGACAGATCCTTCCTCTCCTGGCAAGACAGACCTGGGACAGACTCAGCCTCAAGTGCTAAAGCCTCAAAGTGCTTAGAATTAGCATCAGAATGCAGTCAGGGCTGCACCAGTTGGACCACTATGTTAGTAGATTGCACTGTCCCCTTTAAAAGTCCAGTTTGCAGTTAAGCAGCTGGGAAATAAGACATCAAGACAAAAAATTCCTAAATTCCTTTTCAATTTGGGCATTTTGTTGTGTATCTGGAACTCCTGATTTTTTGGAGGAAGTGACCTACAACACTCCAGATGCTGCAAGCTTTCCCCTTGATTTAAACTAGGGTTGGAGCAAGTGATTAATCTTTTTAGTCACATTTTGAGATACTCTTGTTTGCACATCTGTCGAATCATATTGCATAAAATGCTTAAGAACACAGAAAACAGAGGGAAGGAAAGGCTGGATATGTTGATTGGGTACTTAATTACATTTAACTGTTGACAAACTACTTCTCATAGGGTGAGTTTTTGCATGCAATATTTTTAGTGTGCTCTTAGGGAAGATCCAAGTTGACCTGGACTCTGGAAAGTGGCTGTCACTTGCTCAAACATTAGTTCTACCTTTTATGACAACTAAGAGGCATCCAAAAGTTTCAGTCTGATTTGTGACATCAGTTCTGGTTTTTACAATAAAAAAAGCTCATTAAATAGAGACAACACTGTCCTGTGCCTATGTATCCCATATGAATGCACAAACATGTTATTAGTGATATACTAAGGAAGAGGGGAAGCTATTATCTGGTGCCTCGTGATTTTCTTTTGGTTTAACCTACAGTTTAGTATAAGTCGGACACGAATTTGCACTTATATGTGTATGCAATAGGAAATTTTATAACCTATAAAATTGTTTCTCGAAGGAGACTGATAGTAATTCAATTGCCAAAACCTAATGATGGCTTTGGGTATTCATGTCCACAAGAATTGGCTTTACTCTTTGACCTGACTAGTCCAAAATAGTCTTACCCTTCTTCATATGAAAACTGTAGGATAAATGGTGTCAGACTTTCCCTCATCTCCCAGAGAACCAACTAAGCAGCATAGTGCACCACCCAGCACAAGTAATGACTACTGTGCACCATTCATTTCATACTTTCATTCAATTCCCTTTGCCACTGTGATTTAATTAATTTCACCCCATCTTATTAATCTACAGATAACATCTTGATATGGACTAGAGTACAGCTTCATCATGTTCATTGGATTTGTTCTGAGTGCCTCTTTGTGAAAAGTTTTCTGTCTTTTCCCTCCCTGGAAGTTTATGCGAATAGATGTTTAGTTGTCTGAGTTCACAATTACTAATGTCACATCTATAATATTAGCTTGTGAAAAAATGCATTCATACTTCTTTAAAATATGATGCTAAGTCTACTCTTGATTTTTTTCTCTCATTTTGAATTTTACTTAGTTGCCCAGGGTGCTGTACCACTGGCTTCAGTGCCTGCATGGCTTGAGAGGGTTTGGAGAATTGTTGCTGTCTAACAGTGCTCTCTGCTGATGAAGAGTGGAAAAAACATATCATTTTTATGCTTTTCTACATGCTTTTAATTTCTCTCAGAAACTGTGAAATTGAAAGAAGTATTTTAAATATTGTGACAAAGTAGCAATTTCAGGCTGATTCATACAACTTTTTTATTTGCTTTCATTTAATTATATATGACTGGTTTATCTGTATGCTTGTGAAATAATCACAGTAATATATCAAAATATGTAGATATTGGATAGATATGGGTACTTGGGAAGAACAGAATTCCCACAGTCTGTTTTTCCTAAATGCTTGCAGCTTTCTAGCCAACATTTTCCCATCATTTCAAACTTTACAGCAGAGAAAAATCAAATATTAGGCAGCATGCTCACTTTGCAGAGAAATTTACCACAGCACACACAAAAAATTACATCTGCTGAAAGCTGTGAAAGTGTCTCAGTTAGTATTCCAAATCCTTAGTGTGTTTCAGTATGTGAAAGTCTTCACTATGTGAAGGCTTCAAGATTAGGCACAGCATTTGGCTTTAAGTAATCTCATTAATTGAATATGAGGTCAAATTGGAAGAACTGTTGCCATAAAAATATTGTTTGGGCCTTTTATTATATAAAAGGATCTAGTAAGAAGTTGGAGAAAGACTTAACCGAGGCCTGTAGCGATAGGAAAAGGGGTGATAGTCTTAAACTGAAAGAGATCAGATTTAGACTGCACATAAGGAAACAAAATTCTTACAGCGAAGGTGGTGAGACAGTGGAACTGATTGCCCATGGAAGTTATGGATCCCCCATCACTGGTCAGGTTGGATGGGCCTTTGAGATACATGGCCTAGTGAAAAATCACTAGTTCTAGAGAAAGACGGGGCAGGTGATGTTTAGAGGTCCCTTTCAACCCAATTTTTTCCGTCATTCTGTGAATAGGAGGAAAGAGACAGAGGCAAAGAGTGGGAGATCCAATATAAATACATGAGATCACTGTCTTTGGGTCTAATAATAAAGGAGACACAAGAGACTCCAAGTCACACTGCCTCAGATGTCCAGCATTCAGAGGCTTACGGCAGCATCAAGCCCAAACTGGTATTTATTACTGGGAGGGAGGAAGGGAGGGAAATGTGATGGCCTGTCCAGTGCTCCACAGAGCCACCTCCACAGGAGGTCCCCTGGCTTTGTATGCATTCTCCCTGATGCATTAATAGTATTCAGTCCTTCTCTTTCCCGGGGATGTTATTGTTACTGCTTTTTGTTGCTATATTAGGAAGATATTGTGTGTCTTCTCGTTGCATACTAAACTTGCTTAGCCGTTTTCTGAGAGAGAGCCTTTAAGCCATCTTCTGTGAGGTTATATGTAAATCAATTGGCAACATGGGGCCACAGCAGTGACAATAATATTCAATCATATTTCTCCAGTTGCTGGTCCTTTTAATGTCTGATTATGAAAAAATATAATAATAACTTCATAATCTTCAGCTAACCAAATTGAAATTGAGTGTGGGGACAAAAAAAACAACACAGGAAAGCCCTGCCTTATTTGCAGTACCAATGCTGTCTGACTGAGTTTCATAAGTATTCCTTTGCATTGATTTTTGTAGCTTTAATTTATTTCTCTATTTAAGTCAATATAGAAAAAAGAACAGCTGGATCATAACCTCTTTCCTTGAGTAAACTACAATCACAACAATACTGAGACTTCTCCTCCCTCCTCTTTTCATTTTTGCCAATGAATTTAGTCTCAAGCACACAAATTCCTTGGTCCATTTGGAATTCATGTGACATTTTGCATGAAAAACAGTGTGAAATGCTGTTTTCTCTGCTCCTGTGCTATAAATTATTCATCTTTTTGATTTATCAGACAGCTTTTTCTTGTAGATAAGAAGTCACCTCTCATTTGCTCCACAGATCACATAGCCTAAACAATAGAAAATGGCTTGAATCCAGCAGAAAAAAAAGAGACCTGAGTATCTGTAGTTTGTGTTAGGATTATTAAAAGAAAATGCTGTGGCTCCAAACCTGTTTACCTTTGAATGAAGTTGTTTATGCATGAACTAGGTTATCCAGAGCACAATAAAAATTCAGGTGGCACTAAAGCAGATGTCCAATTTTGAAGGGTTGAAAAGGGAGTTATAGAAATTACTGGGGGGAATACCTGTGGTCTGAGCCTTATAAAGGGGTCTAGAAGTATACTAGAAGAAATAATGACAGAAGGCCCTTATTAATTCTTGACAGGCTTTCCTTTTAAGAAGTTTCAGGAGATTTTCTTTTGTTGTTTTATTTTAGAAGGACATTATGTATAACATGAGGTGGTGACCTTGCTAAAAGAATCACACAAGTCACTGGGCATCTGTGGTGGAAGGATTGTCATGGTTGAACACTCAGTTCTGCCTCAGACAGTCCCTTGGTCACGCAATACTTTCCCTGTTCCTCCACTCTTCCCCATATTTCCACTGTCAGTTTCTGTGTGAGGCATGGCACGGCACAGGGCCAGCAGCACTGTTAGCCTAAAGCAATACCATCCTGTTTCAGGTTTTGCATTTCTTGAGATTTGAAACAAATACTAAATTGTTACATGCGTGGAGAATTCTGACAGCTTCTGACTGATGTTTTGGTGTTTCTTTTCATAATCCAGTCAACGCAAAATTTCCTGCTGCCTTCAGTTTCTTACCCAGCCGTGTCTATGACAGCAAGCCAAAGTGGCCCCTGCTCCCTGGCCTTGGTGGCAAACAGAAGTTCTTCAGGAAGCTGAATTCTCTTGCCGCCCTCAGAATAGTCTGACCTTATTCATACAATCATGAATGATACCCGGGTTTGACTATCCCCAGAGTAAATTTTGCACTACCAGGGAAAGTGTTAACAGACATAAGTCAAAATTGGATTGTTGACCTATATTAAAGCTGTGCTTTGATGGTGTTTAGCTTATTGACATGGATGTACACCGGTGTCTCCAGCAAACAGAACCCCAAAGTTTTTATCACCTGGAGAAATATATTTTGTATGCAGTGAAACTGAGGCTGGTTTGTTAAGGAAATACATGGAAATAACATCCCATGTACAAAACCAGAGAGGCTGTGTGCTTTCTCCACAGCTTTCACTGAATATTTACAATAAGTTATGTCAATAATATGAAGACAGTAATATGCCCTTGAATTGCTCCATTTTTTCTCTCAACTCTAAAGTTGCTGCTGCAGCTGTTGCATTTTATAGTAGTATCACAGAATCACAGAATCATAGAATGGTTTGTTTTTAAGCAGCTTTAAAGGTCATCACATTCCAACTCTCCTGCACTGGGCAGGGACACCTTTCCTAGACCAAGTTACTCAAAGCTCCATCCAACCTGGATTTGAACACTTTCAGTGATGGGGCCTCCATGGCTTCCCTGGGCAACCTGTTCCAGTGTCTCACCACCCACACAGTAAAGAATTTTTCCTTCTATATAATATAGATTTACCCTCTTTCAATTTAAAGCCATTTTCCCTTGTTCTATCAATACAGCCCCTTGTTAAAAGTCCTCTGCAGCTCTCTTGTAGGTACTGAAAGGCTGCAATAAGTTCACCCAAGATCTTTCTCTTCTCCAGGTTGAACAATCCCAGTTCTCTCAGCCTTTCCTCACAGAAGAGGTGCTCCAGTCTTCTGATCATCTTCATGGCCCTCCTTCATACTCATTCCTGCAAGTCCTAGTAGATTTTGCTGTCTGGCTTGATGAGAGGCTGTGGTTTCTGTCACTCAAAACCCCAAAGGACTCTCAAGCTTCTGTCAATTTCCATAACAATTTCCTTTTGAACATTGAAAAGATTAAACCTCATGGAACCTGCTTGAGGAGACCACTCAAAAGTGAAAAACTACATAGTTCAAGGTGCTGGTGACAGCAGATAAGTAAAATATTTTTAATCTGAAAAAGAATACGTATTTCTATTACTTTCCAACAGTTGCTTTCTTCACCTTTGCGAATTGCTGAGCCATTTAAATCTTGCTTCAGATTTTAAAAGCAACCAAAGCTGTTTGTTGTGTCAGTCAGTGGAGGAGGAATATGTCATAATTTATGCATCACATGGAGAGGTTAATGAGCTCCAAGACAAGACAAGGCAAAAACTCAGGTACAGCACAATTTGATCAGTGGCAATGACTGGCCATCCAACATCAGCATACTAAGAAGCCAAGAATTTTATGCATTTTTCTCAATTTTTACACACAAATAGTGAAATCAAGAACCTGTGAGACCAAAGCTTGATATTTAAAGTTCTTATTGCACTCTTTATTGCGGGGGACATTACATGGGGCTTACACAAGCAAACTTCACAGTGGGCAGTGGGCTTAGTGTCAGTTCCCAGATTTAACTGAACTTGCAAAATGCATATGTAGGAGAGAGACATGAATTCAGCACAGACAACAGTGCAATCAGGTCTGTATCAATACTGACTTTTTCTCACTGAAAGAATTGTGTAACATCATAGGTAGAAATATTTGTACAGCTGCCTTCAGATATACCATTTTAAATCCTCTTTCTCATTATTTATAATTGCTAAATTTTAATTCCTCAAGGCAGACATTTTCCATGCCATGTGTTTGCCTGAGGACACATTTTTAATTGATCTTGAAAGTAGATTAAAGCAGACTTTTGGCTTAAAATACTTGGCTATTTCTCAAAGTGAATCACAAGCAAAATATGTTTTGCTCACATTAAGATGCCTGAAGTTCCAGCACCTCTGCATTTGAGCTGCTGACTCAGAAAGCCTTGCAATGGTATCTACTCAGAGATACATTTTTTTTTCTTGAAAATATAATCTGCAAATTTACCCCAAAATGAGGAGTTACATTTATATAAGATTTTGTCTATTAGATAAGTTACGTGTTATGTCTCTGGGAGGTTAACATGACTAAGTTTTTTCTTGTCTGAAGACAAGGAAACACTGGATCAGAGATATTCTGATCTGTGAATCTCTACAACTTCCGGGATTAACAAAAATTCACAAAGATAGCTTACTGTTTTGTTCTCTAAATAATAGCCTAAGTGAAAGGCGCTGGAATAAGATAATGAGGCTGTTATAAGGATAATGGACAAGGAACTTCAGAAAGGCAGAAACAAGGAAAAACACAGACATATAAAATTGGACAGTGGCAGAATGATAAAAAGTAGTTATAAGAGTAAAGAAGATATCAAGCCCTTGGGACATGCTGAAAAGAAAAGCCCATGCATTGAATGCAATTAGGTAACCAACATGCAATTTTACCAGTTTATTTCCTCACCCATTTATTCCCTGCTGAAATGAAGTTTTACACAACAAGGAGCATACAAAGCTGTAAAAATATTTCATATGTCTATGTTAACAGGCAAAAATAAACTTATCCGTGCAAGCTTAATTCTAGGTTTGCCAAATCCTCACAGTTTATTCTTCAATGTGGTTTTAAACACAGAAATAGTGTTTTGGGAGTTAAAGACTCCCAATGTTCAGAGAGAATTGCAAGGTTGTTAATAGTCTGTAGACAACTGCTTAAACCTAGTTAACATGGAAATACAATAAATGTTTGCAGAGCATGCTGTAATAGTTGGAAGCAGTTGAGTACTATGGCATTTTTTTCCATGGAGTTCCTATATCCTACTAAGTATTTTAAACAGCTGAATCCATCCCAGCTTTTAACCTTTTGAATGGCCATGGAAATAGACCATTCAGAGACTGATGAGGGGCAGCAAAGTTTAAATGTCACAATCAGTGAGTGCATCAATATAGCTGGGGTTTCACATTCTGTGTTATATAGACCAAAAAGTTTAGCGTGTCGCTTCATTTTCTTAGTGCACCATGCACCATGCAAAGGCAGAGCTGCGTGTAGCAGCTGGCTGTGCTAGTTTCAGCTGGTGATACTGTGGGCAGGCAAAGGAAAATCAAACTTGCAGCCCCAAGTCAGTGAAAAACACTGCACGCTATGTTGCTGAGGCAGGACCATAAAACTGATTGCCACTCTATTTCAGTATCTCAGGTTTTCCTCTCCACATGTTCCTCCTCTGAGTGACAGGGAAAAATGTTTAGTGCAGTGTTTGGTTTCTTTTACTGAGACTGGAAAAGAGGGACAATTTGAGAAAAGAAACAGCCATTGGACTGATTTTTGAAAGGTGTGGATAATTGAACAGGCTTGAGGCAGTTATTAGAAATAAATATTTTTAAAATTAGGTAGAAATTAATCTACACAAAATACTCTAGTGCAACTTGTAAAAGAAGAATATTTGTTGATGATCTTTCTTTTACCTATCCAGCTGAGATTGTTACTTTAGCAGAACAAAGAAATTATTCCCTTGGATATCTGAGGCATTAATATTTTTCTTATTAGTGAAAGGCATGTGGAATTAGTAAGAATCATCAAATTTTTTGAAAGAGAAAAAGATTGGCATCAGCTAAATTTCTTTACTTACTCCAGAAAAACTACATTTAAAATTAAAATATGTTGTTTCATTTAAAACACATGGATATTTTATTTTTTATCACAAATATATTGAGAAATCTTTAAAAGTACTTATATGTATGACAAGGATTTCAGCAGGAATCACTATTGTGTCTAAGATAAAAACACAAAAATAAATCTTCCATGTATGTCTGTACCTCATAACTAAGGCTTTTAAATTACAACCAAAGCTATTAAGTCAAACAATTCAATAGGCATGTCCTGAAATTTCTCTGATCTTTTTTCAACATGACCTATTATTTGTATCTCCTAACCCCACATTAATATTTTAGTACACTTTGTATGTTAGTGTAAAGTCAGCATGTTAGTGTAAAGTCAGCAGTAGGGTCCAATCCAGGGGTTTATGGGATTTTTCCTCTTTATTGCTGTGCTTTTATTTCCTGTTTGAAAAATAATCCCTATTTTAAAAATGCTAGACACGTTCTTCAATAATACCATAGTTCAGAATTACCTAATGCTACTGACATTATTGACCAGGGACCCCAACTTGTCAGTCTGAGGCGACTGCTGGTGAAGATTTCCAGCAGAGGTCTACAGAGGTCTACATGGCTGAGGTCTACAGAGGTACATAGATTAGAGCAGCTATTGCAAGGTGTGTTAAGCGGGTGATTCTCTGTTTCCCAAGCCCATCAGGGAGACCATGAGACCAAAACATAAAGCAGGATGGCTCTAGAACTGCATAATATACACCAGGAGTCAACACAGGTCAGTGGACAGCACAGTGCAAAGAGCACAACTGTGCTTTTAAGGGCCTTTGTTCCTCTTCTTTATGTCCACTCTAACTATAAAAGCAGCAGTTGAGCAAACGCTCCATTTTATGCAGCCATATAACATCCAGACAAATAAATGCCCTTGCTCTGCCCTTTTAACACCCATGAAGAATTCATTTCATTAAGTCTACCAGACATTATTTGGTGTAAAATGAAAGATCTGTTTAGGTCTGATCAGAAAAATGCTAGTAACATATTTTTGGCAGAAAAAGACTGTTAGAGTTGTACCATGACTACATATATTTTTAAGTAAAATTTCAATCTTACAAAATTAAATACATACAAAATGGAGTACTTATTATTTTTAAAAGCCAGAGAAATAATATTTCACTATATAAGAGAAATAATATTTCATTATATACTTTTTTCCCTATTTTCTTTGTTCTCAAAGAGTCATGCTTTCCAGTGCAACAGAAAAAGGTTGTTCTTTGACATTAAAAAGAAGAATGAATACTTTGCCTACCCAGCATGACAGTCTTCCTAAGATAAGGTAGATATTCTAAGAGCAGATATTCAATATTTCAGAAAATCAATCCTTTTAAGACATTAAGCAGCATCTCACAACTCTGAGGTCTCTGCAAAACATCCAAAGACAAATGAGTGTCTGCAGAAAGATAAATGAGGCTGCAAATTATTTCAGAGATTTTTGTAAATCGGAATTATATTTATTAATGTTTGAAGAAAGAAAATCTATATGCAGTGAATTCTTGATTTTCTGATAAATTGGAATCATATAGCCATGGGATATTCTGAGCTGTAAGGTACCCACAAGGATCACCAATTTTAACTCCTGACTCCACAAAGGGCAGCCTAGAGATTAAAGGATATGCCTAAAAGCATTTTCCAAACACTTGCTGAACACCGGCAAGCTTGAGGCTTAGGATCACTTGTTCCCTCTCTTTTTCTTAATAGCCAGTCTGAACCCCTGATATAACTCTAATCCATTCCCTGATATCAGCAGATATCAGAAAGAAGAGATCATAAAATCATAGGTTCATTAAAAGCTTTGGGTTGGAAGGGGCCATTAAAGGGCATCTGGTCCAATCCCCCTGCAACGAGCAGGGACATCTTCACGGAGATCACGCTGTTTAGAGCCTAGCGCAACCTGACCTTGAAGGTTTCCAGGGATGGGGCATCTTCCACCACTCTGGGCAACATGTTCCAGTGTTTCAACACTCTCATTACAAAAACATTTCCTTCCTTATATGTAGGCTAAATCTACCCTGTTTTAGTTTAAAACTATTACCCTTTGCACTATTGTGACAGGCCTTACAGAAATGTCTGACCCAATCCTTCTCCTAAGGTCCCTTTAAGTATTGAAGGGCCACAAAAAGATCACACTGGAGCTTTTTCTTCTGCAGGCTGAGCAACTTCAACTCTCTTAGTCACAGGAGGGGTGTTCCAGCCCTCTGATCTTCCTTGAGGCCCTCCTCTGGACTCACCACTGATTCCAGGTCCTTCTATTTGGGGGCCCAGAGCAGGATGCAGCACTCCAGGTGGAGTCTCATGAGAGAGTAGAGGTGGAGAATGACCTCCCCAACTTGCTGGTCATAATTCTTTCTGTACAGCCCAGGATGTTGTTGGCTTTCTGGTCTGCAAGGGCACATTGCCAACTCACAGCCAATGTTTCATCCACCAGTACCTCCAGCATCTCCCTCTGCTCTCCCTCCCATGAAGAAGCTGTAGACAACAATGAGATCCCCTCTCGGTCTCCTCTTTCCTAAGCTGAACAAACCAAGTATCCTCAGCCCCACTCCTACTAAGTCCTGTCCTCTTGTTCCTTCAATATTTTTCAAGCTTTCTTTTGGACATATTCTATTTTTTCTGTATCTTTCCTATATTTTGGGAGCCTAAACAGCACACAGGTGAGGCTGCACCCACAATGAGCACAGTAGCCAAATCTGTGATCAAAATGCTTACAGCACCCTACCCAAGGGTTGGCTCTTTTAGCTGCCAGGTCAAATTGCTGAATCATATTAAACTTACCATCAACCAAAACCCCCAAATCCCTGTCAGCAGGGCTGTATTGCACCCAGGCTGCATGTACACCCAGCAGATCACACTGCTTTAGATACAGAATCAAGCATTTGTCCTGGTTAAATTTCACATGGCAGGTGATTGCCCAGTGCTCTAATCTAGCAAGATCTAACTGTAAAGCCTCTCTAAACTGTCAAGATCTATCTTAAAGCCTCTCTAGCCTCTAGGGCTAAACAAGTCCTCCTAACTTAGTATCACCAGAAAACATGTTTAGTGTACACTCAACTCCTCTGTCCGGTCACTGATAAAACCATTGAAGAGAACCAGCTCTCAAACTGAGCCCTCGTGAATGAGCTCCATAAGTGGCTGGACACCAGTCAGGTGTTCACTCAGGCACTACAACTCTGGGAATTGAGCTCCCACCACATTGTGTACATGTCTAGTTTCATACTGGACATTTTGTTCAGGAGGGCACTGCAAGAAAAAGCTTTGCTAAAACATGCTGCTCTTTATATGAGAGTGTCTGTAGTGTTTTGAGTGAAAAAATACTCTATATAATATGATTTTCATGAGAAACTCCAATGGATAAAGTTTTAAATATAAAATAGTACATCTTTTTCAGTGGGGCAGAAAAAAAGGGAAGCTTTTCTTTACAATACTATGAGGTATTGGCCTGTTTATGCCCTTTTCACCTGAATACTACAGAGACCACAGTTTATCCAAGTAATTGTTCTTTCAGATGAATTTCTAGAGTTTGAAACACTGTCATGGGGCTTGTGGGAGAGCTCTTTTAAGGAGTGCAGTAATCCAGACTATTTTTTTCCAAGACAAATATATGTCATTCAGTCAGTGGATAAGAGAGACTTAAATGGATTCAGTCTTCCTATTACTGCGGCAGTGAAATGTAAATATCAGGAGAAATTGATCTGGAAACATGATTTAATTCATCCTCTATTTAAGATATCCAGGTTTGAAATGTGTAAGAGTGCTTTATGGTTAATGATGTCACTGCAGTATAGGAATCTCCTCAGCAGGAAAAAGGTTATTCTGTTTTATTTCTTGAGATAAAACCTGTCCAAAGACTCCAGACAGGGAAGAGTTTAAATGGAGCCAGGGAGAAATATAAGTAGACTACATTACAGGAAATAAAAAGAATCTGTAGTCATTCTATGAGGAAATAAAATCTCTCTTCACTGCAGCTCTGCACTTTACAGAAGGTGATTTGGTTTTAATTTTAAGGGCTTCTAAGCATTATTACCATTATCATCATCATTATAATTATTATCTATAATATCATTATTCTCTTTTTTACCATACTTTTTTATCTCAGTATCTGCCATTAAAATGAAAGACTCTTCTGGCTCAAAGCTATTTTTCCCACCCATTACTGACTGTGTTGCACAATGTTGCTCTTGCCTAATTTTTCTCCTGGTCCCCAGCAACTGAACTTCATCTTTTCTGCCGGTGAAAGATGCCTAATGTACCTGTGAAGTTTCAGGGGTTTTTTCAATTCTATGCTGTGGGGTTCTCACAGACAAGTTTCCTCTCTGGGGAATATTTTACCAATTAGTAATAAAGCTTTTTTACATCTGTGCCCTTATTTTACTTTAATAAAGTAAGCAAGCACCACTCTTGTTCTATAAGCTTCTACTGCAGAGCCTGTACACACAGCCTCAGCCACACAAAAGTTTCACATGGAGGGGGAGCAAGATTGAGGCAAATGTGTTGTACAGCTGACCCACTGCCAAGATATTTTGACACAAGAAGAAACACTCTTCTTTAGCAGGTGATGAGGGTGGTCCTGGACCATGGAACAGAAAGACCTTCCTCTTCATAGCTTTGCATAACTGGTAAAAGGGAAATTTTTGTTCATGGTTGTTCTATTGATAACAGTGATCTGAATCACACAATGCAATTGTCTTCATGTCTCAGGGCACAGGATTTGACAAGATGAACTCTGATTTGTTAAGCGTATTTTCCAGAGTGAGCTGTGGAAAAAAAAATATTTCCCCCTGATTTGGTTTATCATATTTATATGTCCTGGTTTAAAAACCCTACATCCCACTGAGATGCCCAGCTGTTTAGATCTGGGGAATTTTTCCTTCTAGGAGACTGCACACCTAATTAAAAACTGCCAAAGTAGTTTGTGTTTAAAAACAATTGTAGCTTTCAATGAAATTGACATATCGAGTGGCTCCTATTCTTCCACTTGTCCAGAAAGTATGTCAACTTGCTGAAGGACTTTCATAAAATAACTAGTAAGATATATCGTTTTGGTTGTTAAATTGTAGTTTCTATTTCCAAACCATTCTTCAATGTTGTATACTTGTCAGATCCTACCAAAGCTGTAACTTTCCAAAAAGCTATGAACTTTCTAAGTAAACAGCATATGAATAGGGTTTCAAAGTAATAGTGAATTTCATTACAACTTGCTTTATCTGAACTTATTCTGGATGCCTCTGCTCCCAGTAATTTTAGAGAACTTGTTTTACAGTTTTTAATAAGTTTACATCAGAAAAATAGAAACAATCAGAGGCAAAGCTCTTAGCAAAATAGCAAAGTTGTGATCTAAGAATATTCTCATTCACGGTAGAATTACACTTGAAAGTTATTACCTTCAACATTGTCATAAATGAAGTCAGGCATTCAGTGAATCCAATGGCCTAGGAAATTTTCATTCTGGGCAATCAGCAAGGTGGACTGACTATTACTTTAGGAAAGATTTGGGAATCTAGCAAAAGTAACTTCTATGATGATATTTTCTATGGGGAAAATATCTTGATATCTTGGCTGTATTTCTGTACCTCAGATCTTTGATTCCAGCTCAGCTGACCAGTCTACAGAACTGGTGTGTTATTATCTACTGGGAAAAAATCCAGGTTCTTGTGAAAGTTTTAAATTTCATAAACAAAGGGAGATATATGCCTTGCTATTAAGCCAAAATACCTTTTGCTTAACCACGAAGTTTTAGATTACAAGAGATTAGATGTAAACAGTATAATAAATATAATAAATACATTTTATCAATACATAGGAGGAGACTGGAGCATAGATTTGTGCAGGTCAATGCTGACACCAATTCAGCTTCTGTGAAACTTGCAATGGGAATGACTTACCACTGGGATGGCTCCTGCATAGCTGATGGCACAGCAAGCAGCAGCTCCAGTGGCAGTCAGAAACTGAGCTTGAAATTGCACCCTTCAGCACTGCTCTTTCCAGGCACTGAGTTTGCTCTGCTAATAACAATGTTCATACTGAGTCAATTTAGCCAATTCAGTTTTTCTTCATGGATGCTATGTAATTCAATACATGAGAAATGTCTTCTGATATCACCTACCTGTGCAGTTCTTTCCTCTCACAAGTTTTATATTGCACTTCCAAAGCTCTGTACCAAGCCAGGGCCCTGGGAATTAAGAGGAGCAACTATTGACTCATTCTTTTGAGAAGGCTGGCAAACCTCCTCTTTTTTACAGAGTGAGTTGCTGACCCCTGACATCAGAGCAACATATGAAAGTGCTGATAAACTGCATTGATTTGTGAAGCAATCGGGTCCATCCTCTTGCTGCTCCAGATTTGAACAGAAGAAATATTACCTTTTAGATTGGCAATCTTAACTCCTCTACCACAGCTTGATATCTTGTTTTTCTACATCTGCCAAGAGAGATGAAAAGAGATATCTAAAATCTAAATGTTTATGGTGGTATTACATTATTACAAAACAGTGGGAGAGAAAGCATTTTCAAATAAAACACATTTGAAAAACTGAGAGTTTGGTTGCCCCATTTTCAAGGTGCATAAGACTGGGCTTACAACAGAAATATATGAAAGACAATTTGCTATGATGCTAGACTAACCTATGGTGCCAAAGCTTTCTGAGTGCAGTGGGCAGTTCTTGTCCTCACATCACTAAAAATGATCTAGCAGAATGAACAGAAAACAGGGCAACAAGTAAAACCAGAGCTATGAAACAACTTACATACAAGGAGAGGCTTAATAAAATAAGTTTCTTATCAGAAAAAGGACAGCTGAAGCCATATGTGGCAGGAATCTTCAAAACTGTGAGTTGCAGGGAAAAAAAGATAACTCATTATGTTTTCCAGATCAGGACATAACTAGTGGAGGGTGTCCCTGTCCGCACCTGGCAGAGGGATTGAAATAGATGATCTTTAAGGTTCCTTCCAACACAAACTTTTCTATGATTCTATGATTCAAGGAAAAAGTAAAAGCAACAAGAAACAAGCTGCACATTCAAACCAACATCTAAAAAGAAGAAATTTCTCTGTGTTGGGGGGGATCAGCTGCAGAGCTCCTTGCCATGGCTGCTGTGAATGCATTTTTTGCAGCAGAAGTTGTACAGAGTTACAGGGAAACTACACCCCAATATAAAATAAATAAAAATAAAAATAAATAACTTTTAATTTTAATTTTTTACCAATTTTTTTAAATGTATGATTTATTGGAGATTCTTCTGGCAACATCTAGGCATTTTTCATGTTTGCAACTGTCAGACATGGGACTAAAGCAAGATAGACTAGTTCTTCAGTCCAATATGATCATTCCTGCTTTCTTCTGTTTAATTACAGAAGTAAATTTAAGTAGTTGAAACTTTATTACACTTCATGTGTACTTAAACACATTTTGCATGGGAATTCTATGTCAGTGTAGGGAGAGAATAATGCTCCAAAGTGAGACAGCAATGAACTCCATGTAACAAGGATTGTTCAGTTATATTCATGCATGTTTCTCTAAGTCAGTGGTATCACTTCTGTATAAAAGTAAAATGTCAAGTCATTTAAAATATTAAAATATAAAAATTTTCTCAGAAAAAAAAAAGGTGCCACAGCAACCAAATTTATATCCCTAATTTAGCTGACTGGCAATAGGAAAGGTTCATGATATTTATAAACATCTTTGTCATTTAGTGCCTGGCATTGCTGAAAAGGCAAAAAGAATCTGTTGCCAGTAAAGGAGGAAAATGTCAAACTTGATTTAATACAAACTGTTAAAAAACTGGTCATAGGAAAACAAATTATTACTAAACATGTAAAAGAAATCTTAGAGCTCACACCCACACCTGATTAAAAAACTATTAATCAGAATTAAGGGTGTCATGTTTTTTCTGTATCAATATTTATGCCTGTGCTGAGCTGCAGATGCAAATGGGATGGAAATATAAAAATCTAATTTATTTAGCATGTCTAAATCTTCAGATAATACAGAATAGAGTTTGTTTACAATTACCTTTACAATTACTTATATGTCTTTCTCCACTCACTGTTTAAAAAACCCTAAGGCTGTCCAAAACCAGTGTAGAATGTTCTTCACTTCAGTCAATGAGCTTTAACAGAAACCAATGAATTTTAACTGAATTTTTGTTTATCTCAAGCTGCACATTTTAATGAAATCAATACATTCTTGCTGAAAGCCTCATGAATCTATTGGAAAGAATACATTTTTTACTGAAACCAATATACAGTTTTATAATGTCTGTATGTTTTAGTGAAAGCATTGCAATACATTTTAGCTGAAACCAATACATTTCTCCAGGGCTGATACCAAATAAACCTTATTTTACAGTGAAACCAATGCATTCTTACTGAAACTAATATTCCATATTCCTGAGCCAACATTGTCAGGCGAAATGAAAGCTATGTTTTATTTTACTAAAGAAATTACACTTTCAATGGAATCTTAACACAAGGAGTTTTGCAAAGCTTGTATTTTAGTATGTGCATAAAATAAGAAGCAGATCATAAGAAGTCATTCTGAGATAGATCTATCTTCTTGGGGATTTTTTATGTAGTCTTGCAACATATATGCATTCTATCAAATGAGTTACAATATAGATAGGATTTTATTTTCATTCTCATTAGACTTCCACTAAATCTTTTTTTCACTTTATATGCAAACTGACTTAAAATAAGTCAACATTACGGGTGATTTACACTTCAGAGCAGAGGAACAGAACAGTGGTTAATGATTTTATTGTAGACTAGATGTGATTTATTATTCAAGAATTTTTTGTAAGAATTGTTTTCGGTACAGCAGCTTTGGTATTTTTCTCAACATTATGGCTAAAGACATGCTGATCTACATTACTTAGAACTGTTTTGGATAGTCTGGTACATGTAGCTAAAGATTTGTTATCCTTCTAAGTGTTTTAATCGATGCAATTAATGTGAATTAGAAGGCCCCATTTGAATTTCAAAGATCTGAAGAAATGTATAATCTGCTTAAAATTTAGATACAGTTTTTCTTTCTTATCTTTTCAGTATAAAGATATAAAGTAGACTGAGCAAGAAAATAATCAATACTGTGAATTCCAATAAAAGTATTTTGGTTTAACCTGATACACAGAGAATAACAAACACAAAACTATTAAACAAAAAAGACCAATTTTATACCATTATTGTTCTCATCACAGGCACATCTTATCTTCAGTTAAACCAAATATACCATCATTTCCTAGCGAAAACCCAAATGTGATGAAACAATAAAGGAATTTGCCATAGTTTATTCAACTGAAAGATTAGCTGTGAAACTGCAACACGTTACAAGCTAGAAGCCCAGATGCTAGATCTGATAATTTGCAAACTGAAGAGTGCAAAGAGTTTCCCAAACTCCTATTACTGCGCCTGAGTGGGTCGCTGCTGGTGAGAGAGAGAGACGGTGAATCTTGTTCCTTGAATCAGAAGGCTGATTTATTAAGATATTATATATAACACATTAAGACTATACTAATAGAATATAGAGAGAGGTTTGCAGAGCTGCTCGGCTAGGCTAGATAGAAAGAATCTATAACAAAGTTGTGTTCAAGGACTCAGTCCCCTGGCTTGCACTGGTGATTGGCCCTTAATTATAAACATAGAAAATGAGCCAATCAAGGTGTCCCTGTTGCATTCCACAGCAGCTGATAATAATTGTTTACCTTGTCTTCTGAGGCCTCTGGCCTCCAGAAGACGCAGAAATCCGAAAGAAAGGATTTCTGTGAAGAAATGTCTGCGACAAACTCCCACAGAAAATATGTTGAAATTATTCAGTCCTTATTAGCTAAGAGATGTAATTGATTGCCTTAAGGCACCCTTGACTAAGTAATTGTTAGGGCTTTGTGCATTACAGTATCCACTTCTGACCCCACTGCTCATGGGTTCCTTGATGGAACACCAAAGATACTAGCAAGCAACATGGAGCACTCCCAGTTCATCAGCTCCAG
This sequence comes from Ammospiza caudacuta, assembly GCF_027887145.1. Taxonomy (NCBI): domain Eukaryota; kingdom Metazoa; phylum Chordata; class Aves; order Passeriformes; family Passerellidae; genus Ammospiza; species Ammospiza caudacuta. Next base: position 101,209,407 of record NC_080593.1, read on the forward strand.
TTCTGCATTCCTATCTGTGCAGATGGGATCCTGATATTCAGGCACTAATGAAGCCATAGCCTTGCCATTGCAAAGTTTGCTTTGCCAAGCTTGCTGGTTTGCAGAGCTGACCTACTTACAAACCTTATGAAAACAAAATGGTCATTTTATCTCTGAAGTTATGCCTAATGACATCTTTCAAAAAATTCTTTCCCTACTAATGATGCTTGAGAAATAAAGAATTAAATGCAAATGCAATGGAAAGTCAGAGGAAAAATGCAATATTGAGGAAAATATATAGTCCAATTACAATTATTAGCATAGAAAAGGGTAGTATATATTGCTGCTGCAGCTGCTTGCTCACTGAATGGTTTTCTTCATGTACAATAGGCTGCCTTGGGGGTGATTGATCCATTTCCAGAAAGATAATCATTGCATTCCAAAGAATCTAAAAGACAAAGTGTAACAAGACCATTCACTCTACTAGCATTGGATTTTACTTCTCATTATTTAGGCCCCTCTAGCAATTTTCCCTTAATAAGTTCCTATAGTGCTATGCCAGACTCCTTTTTAATATAAAACATATTTTTTTCTTTCAAATTTGTATGGTCCACTCATCTTCACATGACTTCTACCCCACATCTTTCTAATTACTGTTCTTGCTGGCATACCTTTTCTCGCAAGCATTTTAAAATACATGCCATTGTTATAGTTATTTCAGAATCCCACACAATGAGGAAGAGTAATGTTAGTTGCCCAGTTTTGTCCTTTTCAATGCCATTATTAAAAGGCTTTTAATGCCGCTATTAAAAGACTTTAAAAAAGAGTTAACTTTTTGGACCTTGCAACAGTGATAACCATACACCAGACACGTAAATGTAGCTGAATGAAATCCAAAGTGGAAAAGAAGTACTCCACTGTAAACTTACTTATGAATTGTGAATTTTCATGATCACAGACACAAACAAGTGTTAAATTAATGGTTAATTTTAAAGGCATATAGTAGAAACCACTGGAAACTGGGAGTCGGGTTTTCAGAACCACATTATGTGCATGTTTAGCATGAGTGTTTCTGTAGTGCTAACATTCAAACAAGACTCAAAGTCTTGTCCACACAGGATGTACAGACACTTCATGTCACAGCCTTCTGTTCTCATTTTGATAATCTCAACAAAATCATGAAGGTATAGAAAGAATTTGAAAGATTATTTTGATCTTTGGGGACTTGCTTCTGGATAATTATATGCCAAGCATATAATTCATAACAGCAGGAGCATTAGAGAGGACTTGATCATGGTCCTTAAAAGCCAAGTCAGGGAATGGGTTTGTGGTAGGAAGAATCTTGCAAACCAAGAACAAAGGAGAGTCAAATATGTGAAAATGACATTAAGCATGAAATTAGGGTCAGAAGCAATATTCCTGTGAAATGTAATTAATGGCTGAAACAGTTAATACAGGAATCCAAATTTGTGTGTTTTGAAATATTTCATCCTGCACCAAAGTTAGTATTCTAGCTTGACAGCTAGAATGAAAGTTATAAAAATGTTTATGTTTTCAGACATCAGGCTATTTTCTACAGAAGTTCAGTTTAACAGACACACTAGTTTCTCCTGTTGATCATAAAAATCAACATAATTGACATTATTCCATTAAATACACTCGCTGAGATTTATAATCAAACACTATTCATATTCAGACAAGAAAACGCTATAGAAAAATCTTTAATATGTGGCTGGATATAACAAAGCAAGAGGGAAATCCAGTATCCACATTGTCTGTTTCATGTTGCATTAAAATTAACATTTCAGTTCAAAAAGGTTCTTCTGAATTTACTTTTAAGACAGTAAATTAAATTTTATTTTAAAATATGGTTGTCATTTGAGATTGTGTTTCTGAAGGAAATAAGAGGAAAAAAAAGTAAAAGATGCAAGAAACCTTTCCTACCTTATTCCACATAGGATTAGACTGACCTTGTCCATCAGCATCTCATTACAATTACAACCTTAGCTTCTTAAGCCTGTTTTTCCAGACTCTGCTCCTATTCACAATACCATTGACTTTCCTATTATTACTTACAACATCTTCACTATTTGTTGCCCACAAAGATTCTTTTACTGAAAGCCAATTATTTTTGAGGTGGAAATTTCACAGCTCCTCTCTCTTTTGCATTTGCTTTCCGCAAACTGTCATAGCATTCTGATCCAAAGGAAAATACACTTTATTCCTACATAGTTCCTGACTAGTTCAAAACTAAAAGAAAGACCTCTTGGGAAAAAATAGAGACCAGTAAGCACAAATATAGCATCAACAATTGTCATCATCTTAGTAAAGAACACTTCACAGTATCCAATTTTCAGCCAATATCATACCCCTTTCCTTCATCAGTCACCATGTTTATGCGATAAGTACCCTCTAAAAAACTCACCCCTTTTGTTTCTGCTTTTAAAAATCCTTCTTACCTCCCAAAGTCTTTGTGAAGTACTTACTCCATCACTAAGTATTATCTCTGCTGCCAGGTTGCTTTGCAGAAATTGGATTCAGGGCAGGTCATGTGATGCAAAATGTGTGGATAACCAAAGTAAAGGAAACAGTGATATCTTAGGTGCACTTGTGAAAGTTTTCTGCAAGGATAAATACATTGTATGGTTGTGACTGACCAAAGTCATTTAAATAAATCTAATGTCACATGCTGGAAAAACTGTTTTCAGAATATCAGACACAAAAGAACTGCTGCTCATAGGTTACTCCTTTATGAAGCACTTAGATTTGACAGTTGTCTGGCAGAGAAAAAAACCAAAACAGCATGAGTAAATGTAAAACTACCTAAAGCACTGCTAACGCAGAATTTGAGATCTAAATGAACTACCTCCTCTAATAATGATGCACTGAGCTTTATTAAAAATGCTGAGTATTTCATATCCCACAGAGTCCTTTCTATTGAAGCACTAGCACCGTAAGAGCTCTCTCCTCCTGTCAGAAAAATTGCTTCAAATTCTCAGCATGTTCACTTGGGGATGCTCATACAAAGGTATGTCTTTAGTTGTTCTGATAAGACAGAACAGTCTTTGTCAATAATTAAAATCTCTATTAAAGGTGAACGTAACTCCTCTTAAAATCAGTGAAAATATTTGCCTCACTTCAGAAAGTCCCATATCTTGCCATAAGTGATTTACAGTATTTTCTTCCTCTTAATTTCTGAAGGATGGTCCTTAGAGGGGAGAAAAAAAAGGCACACGGCATCATATCCCATGTGGTACCTGGAGAATTCTCTGACATTTCCTGTTCATAGAAATTGTCTCTAGTTAAAATTCACTTTTCACTTATTTGGTCCCTATATAATGTCATCTGTGCACATCAAAGACTCAGAAAAATTTGCTACCTAGGGAAGCTCGGTGACAAACAAATCAATGGTTTCCATTTTGCTCTTGGCATACCTGACAGGGTATGTGACTGCTGGATGTCAGATTCTTTTTAGACTGGATATATTGATCAAGTCTGTCCAAAACATTTAAAGCCTTCCCTTGTGTTTTGAAGAATATAGAAAATGTTTTGCTGCTCAAGGTTCTGTGGAAGCTGAGTTATCTGTTTTCGCTTATCATTAGCGCACTTACAGGCAGCTGTATGGTAACCATGTGTCTTTTCTTCCTTTCAGCCAGCTTCTGCCAAATATTCTTTCTTTTACCCATCCCCATTAAGTATTATGACATAGGGTTGGCAAAATATTCTGAACAAGGTAATAGTGGTGGCTATTAATAGTCATCTTTCTAATATGTCCTGGAGAACTAAGAATATTTGTTCTGAGAACAAAGGAATGGACCAACAATCCTTGATTTGCTCCTTTTCGTGTTCATTCACTGATTTTCAGGATAAAATTGTAAGCTTTTTCTCATTAGAAAGCAGAATCCAGAATGCTTTTGGCATCCCAGCCCTCTAGCGCTTCCATTTCATGTCAGATGTGTTGCCTACCCAATTCTGTCATTCTTTAAATTCATGGTAAGCTGAAGTGTGTCAGTCAGTCCTGCGTCAACACACTGCTTGTCATGGGACTCCATGAAGGGATCTGAGCCTATAGCAAACATCTGTATCTTTTTTTCTTTGCCTGCCTCACTTGGTATTCCACAAAATGATCTAAATTTCCAGTAACTGGTTCTATCCCCACATACAATAGGAAGGACCCTGAAGAACAACACGTATTGTTTAAAACAGTCAATCCACTCATGTTGGTGTGTGACCTCAGATTTTCTGGGTCACCACAATCCCTTCTTTGCAAGAGTGAGGGATGGCATTTAAGCACTTGTGTTCTCTGTATTTAGCATACTGTGTGCCTGTCTTTATTGCTCTGTAACTTGTTGCTGTCTTGGCAGCCTCTGACAAAGGTGAATTCAAACAGTTCTGGGGCATGATTTATTTCCAGGAACATCAACAGATCTGCTGTGTGTTGAAGACTCATACAGACCATCTGTGAAGCAGAACAGCTGGGTCATTCCTTGGTGTCATCTAGACTGAAACCAAATTCCAAATTTTGTAAATCCTCCAGCAACAAACATCTTTTTCCTTTTTTTTATACATCTGTGGAAACCAACACCATTTTTTCAAAACCTTTGTATAGTTATGATTTTCTGACTTCACAGAAAGCATGTATGTCATGTACCAGGACAAAGCAGATTCTGTGTAAGCACATGAATGCTTACAAAACAGTGCTGTTTACTTGGCTCCACTCTTCTTTTAATGATCCTAACAGAATTTTCATTTGAAAAGCAAATAGAAAGATAGTAACTAGAAAGGGAATTATATGAGTTGCAGTTCCGCCCTACTGTGATGGCTCTGTTATGGCTGTATACCTTGTCCTGTAGTAGAAACCAAAGTCAGGGGAAGTGGAAGTGGAAAATATCGAATCCATTTGGAAGAACCAGCAGCAAACAAAATCTTCCACTCACTCACATGCCTTTGCATTGTAACAGAATACTGAAAGTCTAGAATGCCCTCCCCACTTCCTCTCCCATCAATCCATTAGCTCAGCTGTGAGAGGAAGGACATAGTAGGTGAGCTAATATTTGTGTGGCCTTGTTGCCACCAGAAAAAGATTTAAGTAGATTTCACACAATTCAGAAGGCAAAGAAAGGGATATTGCATTCACCTTGTGTATGTTATTTATTTTTACAGTGCAAATGAAGGTGCTGAGGTGTTCTGGGTGACAGTTTTAAAGTTAGATACACCCTAAACTTGGGACACAAGCCCTCTGGAAGCTGTCCTGATGCACAGAATTCATCCCTGAACAAAAGCACCAATCCTGAAAAATGCTCATACAAAATGCTCATCCCTGTCAATACCTTTCCATTTCATGACACATTTTCTGAAGCAGCTGAAAATGGGGGAATCCTAACTTAAACTTCACGTTGCTCCTCCTGTTTTTACCCATATCTGAATAATTATTCTCCCTAGGTGACATAGATGATGAGATTCCCCACACTGCAGTTTAGTTACTCTGGCTGACCCTGCTAAAAGAAAAATGAGCAAATGAAAAATCTGTTTCAAAAAATAAAAAACAAGAATTACATTTTGCCCCAGTGACTACCCAAACACTTTAAATGCAGATTGATATATGTATGTATCTATGTATCTATGTATTTATGTGTGTGTGTATATACATATATATGTATATATATATATATATATATATATCTGCATATATAGTCTTGAACTGAAGGTAAGGTCTAAGAATCAGATATTTTTGCTAAGATTTTCTGAGATAATGTAAAAAAACATATGAATATATAAGATGTCTGGGATACTGCCTCCCAAACTCCAGATTTATTTATCCGTATTTCTAGGATAGTTCTTCTATGTTATCACACAATACAGGAAAAAATAACATGTAAAAATATGGAGTCTGATGCTTTTTGAATAGTTAAGTTTGCTGAGATTAGAGAGCTATTTAGAATACAGCAATGTTATTAAATTAATGCACAAATTATATTGGGTCATATAATAACAGTATTTTTTAAAGTATAATTTATTTATTTTATCGAATACAAACCCGTGTATTAACATAGAGTATTTATTTATGGCTACAAAAGCTCACAACTTTTTTCCCAAAGGGGTAGTTTATGTGTCCTATGTGTATGTATTATTCTGTACCTTTATTCCATTTTTCTGCCAGCCCTATTTCAAACTCTGAATTTGCTTTTTACTCTCTATTTTACTTCTCTATTTTTGCTTGCTAACTAAATTTATTCCTACTGCCCGTTGACCATTTTGAGTTTTTAGCCTCTCTTTATTGAAATGAGAGTCAAGTGATAAACTCTGAGCTTCAATTTTGAAACTATTATGCTGAAAGGAGCTTGAAATTGGATAGAATTAGCTTATTCATTCAGCATTGCAAAAGGAAAAATACTAGTAATTCCTGAGCACTTCCAATTTCCATTTACTTCAGAGCAAATTTCACATATTCAGCATGTACCCAGTGCTCAAGTTGCTTGGGAACCTCTCTGGGAAACATTTTCCTTGTCTGTGAGCAGAGTCATTGCTGTCCAGACCTGGAAAAGAATTACTTCAGAGACTGCAACCACACAAATGAAGAAAAGGACAGCATTAGCCCATGACGAATGAGCAGACAGAAAATGGATGGGAAATCCAGAATTACTATGTTTTCTTATACATTCTGAAATAATTCATGCATTGGAACAATGTTTGTATAGACCTCTTGGTGTACAGGCCTACACAAGCTGTGGGCAGTGCTGTGGTGGAGGAGAACGTGCAGCATGCTGAGTACCCAAACAGAGCCATAAGAATGTATTATATTAACTGAACACTTGGTTCACCCAGTGCTTAGTGCCTCAGAGTATGCCTAGCTGGGAGGTAAAACATTACAGCAGCCTAAAAGTTCAGGTAAAATATGAATAAGGGGATTCATGTTATATATGTAAAGAACTGATAAATCTCATGGCAAGGGATAGCTGTACCGTGCATCCTGGTGCTTCAAGCTGCTGTGAAATTCCACCTGTATCCTACTTCTGTCCTGTACACAATGTTGTATCACCTATAGCATTGTCTGAATTAAAGGTTTCCCAGTTCATATGTTCACAGAATATGCTGAGTTGGAAGGCATCCCCGATCATCAAGTCCAGCTCCTGACCCTGCACAGGACAGCCCCAAGAATACCCCCCTGTGCCTGAGACTGTTGTCCAAACATTTCTTTATCTCTCTCAGGCTTGGTGCTGTGACCACTTCACTCAGTTTAGACACAATTCTAGTTTTACAGTGTGGCATCTACTGAGAAAAGACTACTTGTTAATAGCAAGCAGTATTTTATACACAGTAATATTCCTTTAAAATTACACCTCAACCTGAGCTGCCAAATTCCTCTTCAGACCCCTAAATAAACAAACAGAAGTTCAGAACTAACACACTGCAAGTCAGCCTCATCATGCTTGTTAGAAAGAAAGGAAATTTGAGCACAGAATATTTTTCTTGATGCCTGAAAAGAGAAACAGGATCCCAACTTTTTCAAAAGAGATTTCAAATACCTTTCTTGCACCTTCATTAACCCTTATAGTTCTTAATTTCATGTTGTTAGAGTCATTGACTCTTCTGTTCATGCACTCTTTCCTTCTGATTCTGTGGCAGGATGGTAGTAATTTTTTATATGATATACTGCAATGATCAGAATTACTCTGCTAGTTATTGCAAATGTCCTTATCAAAAGAGATTTTAATCATAAACAGCACCTTTCAAATTATTTCTCATGGTGTCTTTATAGTGCTCTAAATCTAGTGTGCCTGTACTTCTAGTATTTTGAATGGGACCAAAATATAGATATTGATTACTTAACATCATAATAGGTCTCTAAATATTTTAACTGAATTTATAATTTTTTTGTGAAGTTTATTCAGCAATATTTCTTGAAGAGCTTTACAGCACAGGTACAGACCAATGGTGACATCAAGTGGTGGTTTACATTTTTACTACATTTGAGAAAAATCACAGGTTTGGTGTCAACAACTGGCAGAGGGGCATTCCTAACTTTCTTTCCTTTCTTTTATTTTTTTCTTTTAGCTTTCTGCTTTATCTTACATGCTTTTTATTTTCAGTTCTGCGTTATCCTGTGGAAAACACCAAATACCATCCAGCCCAAATGATGGTTGTATATTTCTCCAAAAATCACAGGTTAGGGTTTGCTGAGGTCATCAATACTATGCCAGATAAATACTAATACTAAGTACTAACTAAATACTAATAAACTAAAAACTGGTACTCAGCTGGGTATTTCACTTCTAGTACGTGAAAGTCTCTCCTTCATTCAGGATTTGAGTTAAATGTGAACTCTGAAGGAGAGTCTTTTGTTTTCTGCAGACTCCAGCAGTATATTACTCCTCAGTAGGCACTAAGGACAACCTATTTCTTTTTAATTTGATCCAATATCAAATACTTGCATTGAGTCTTTCCATTTTAGAGACTACATCAAGGGCTCTTTTCATTGGTCTTGCTGGTTCTTCTCAGTAAATGATAACTCTGTTACCAGAAAGTCAGCACATTTAAACAAGCAAAATATTTTTCAGGTGTTTCAGTGTTGTAAGTAGCAAATTGGATGCTGTCAGTGTAGTAGGGCACAGAAATAAATAGCAACCACAGCCTACAAACACAGGAGTATAGTGATTGCATAGTTTAGGCTTCAGGAGTCAGATGACCCCTACATCCTTTTGCTTACAGAGCAGATGTGATTCTGTGCCCCTCCACATCCTCTCAACAGCTCTTTCCCATGGGTCCCACCCTTATGGTGACATGGCATAACTGTCTTTTTTCCCCTATAAAATGTCAAAGAGAATCACAGCCTTCCCTGTCTAATGCTTGGGAATTCACTCTGCACTGCATAACCAGGCTTGAAATCAGCTACAGTGCTAAGCATCTCCATCTGTAATCACCTTTTGAAAAAGAACATACCACAGTTAGTTTTCAGTAAAGGGTAAATAATAAAACAAATCTCACATTTTGTTTTGGGGCTTTTGTTTTGGTTTTTTTTTCTTAGTCCAGACTTTTAAGAAGCTTCCACTGCTAAGATGTCAGAATGATTGTGAAAAATATACAGAAAGCAAAAAGACAGTTTCTTTTTCTTTAAAATGATAGATTATCTGACCAGTTTCAGTGCATTGCTAGTCCACTACTAGGGTCCAAATTACTTTCTCCTCCAGCTTGAACTGTTATAATGTGCAGGCCTGACTATTGGAGCACTGGATCTCTGGAGCTGGTGGAACACACAGGGCGGGAAATACTTCAAGAAGGGTTAAATCATGTGGTTAAAAGGAATCTGGCATCAACTCCAAAATCCTGTTTATAACAATACATCCAGGGGAGATTCTTGCGGAAGCTAGAGAAGATACCTGACATCCCAGTGCCAAACTTCTGAGCCTGCATTACATCTTTTGGGAACAGAAAATGGAAATGAAATTATGGAATAAATTTATCTTGTGCAAAAGGAAAACTAAAAGCTCACATACCATTCAAGTCTGTCTCCCAGGTTGAAACTGGGAGTTAAGTAAAACACAAACCCTCCTTTGCATTATTTCTGTGGCCACTGAGAATGATTCACTAGAGTATATGAAGTTCTAGAGAAGATGGCACACAAAATAGTCCTCCCACTACAAATCTTGGCTTTGTGTCACCTTTATGAGGAAATGTTCTTTACTCAGAGCAGTGGTTCCAAACATTAAGAATCCACTGTTTTAAAATAGAAAGCAAAAGAAAACTTAAGTGTATTGTGACACCTTAATGTGCAATGGCCAAGCTTAGACAGACAAAGTGAGTAAGAGACATCCAGCAAAGCACATCACCTATCTTTAACCATCTAGAGAGGCTTTTTATGGCATTCCATGTGACGGGAAAAGGCACCACAACAGACTGAGTCCTAGAGATACAGCCCTCTTTGTCCTAATTAGAAGTACCTCAACACATCACCTGGAGGGGTAGATGAAAAAGAAAGCAGGAGAAAGTAGGAATAAGTTCAGCACTTTCATAAGTACCTTTTAAATATGTCTGCATAATCTTAAAAAGTGCTATAGTAAAGTAAGCCTGGAAAATTTTGTGAAATTTTCAAACCATGTTCTTTCACATTTTTTAATGAATAAGTGATGTTTATAAGTATTTCTATGCTTAATTCCATTGTTAGTCATCTCTTGTTCCACTTGTGCTTTCCAACAACCTTGCCACTTGTCTTCTTAACATCACTTGTAGACTCATGTTAGAGCTGCTGAACATGTCAGAGCAGCAGCAGGACTTCCTTTTTAAAGCAGGATTTGCTTTTTAGAGATCTGCTTGTGTCAATATGTCACTCTTATTTGAAAACACTTTCTGGTACAGGGTTGAAGCCATCCTAGATATTCTGGAGGGTCAAATGGTACAGAGGCCAATACCCCAGGAGTTCCTTAAAGACAATAACTGTTAACAGTGCACCAAGAGTAAAAACTGTTATAATGTAGGACCAAATCAGAATCCAAACTAAGGGCACAAGATGAATGAGGATTTCTGAACTGGAATCTAAGTAATCAGTTCTTGGTTTGGGTTTTATGTTTATGACGCACATCTTTATTTTTATTTCTTCCCACAAGAGGGCAACAGTGAACTATAAATATATTTTTTCCCTCATTCCAGAGTGTTGAGACTATAACAACATTTTTCTTTATAAAAAATCAGAAGTTACACTACTATAACTCAAAATCACTTCCTGAAACTAAAAAAAACTCTGTCTGTAAGAAAATCTTCCACAAAGAAAGGAGGGGGGGTTTTCCATAAAAAAAAAAAGAAAGAAATTCAGTGTGTTTCATATTGAGATGCTGAAAATTAGAATTACAACAATGACTAAAGAGCTGTACTCACATTTCTATCATCTGAGGACTTTGGTCATAATTTATGCTCCGCTAGGTGTTAAGTTTTTGTTGTTTTATGCTCCTCATTACTTAATTCTCATGTTTGGATTTTTCTTTATCCTAAGCAAGATTTTCATTTTTTCCATCCAGGCATTTTCCATTTGAATTTCAATAGCCCTCTTCTAATTTTTTTTTCTTGTCTCAATGTATTTGCTATATATATTTATAGTTCTAATGTGTACCTCGAACAACCAGCACACAATTGAGAGGAAATATTTGTGTATTTCTCTCCAAGAAAAAGATTTAGAGGATTCTTTGAAATATTTAATGGTATCCCATCAAGCACTTGATATCTGTGCATTAGAAACCTATTGTTTCAATGCTTTATTTAATTTTTATCACAGAAGGGGAAATTTTAAGTTCGAAAAAGTTTAGAAATTTTGGCCACCCACAACAATATTTCTGTGTTTGCTGCTGACTCAGGGTAATTTTTGTTTGCTATTAACAGCAATAAGGGGGAAAACACAGCTGTAGTTTTCAGTTCTTGCCCACGCAAGATGATCAACATTATTTCCAGGATTAAGAACATCATTTCTGTGCACATCAATCCAGAAAAAAGTTGGATATTTAAAAAGAGTTTTGTAATAGCTCTGCAACTGAAACTGTAACTGAGTTACTGAAAGTTTTACCCCATGGAATTTGCCTAAGTAACATCAGAAGATGATGTATCCTGAATCATAGGAAAAATCTTTTTTTCTATTGAAACACTTGATATGAAAGAAAACAACTACATAGTGAAGCACTGTTTGTTCACCTGACAAACAGTCAACATAACCTCCCAGAATTTTGTGTAATCAAGAAAACAGTCAAGTTAATGCTCTGAATGTATTACAATGTCAGCCTTGAAGACAGAACATTTCCCTGCTGTGTTTTTTAAAGCTAGTTTGCATACAAAATCTTGTATGTGTTTTGGTGAAATGAATTGCACATGGAAACTCTTGGGTTAACAGGTGTGGTTTATTTCTAAAAATGTACAGGATTTGTTCCAACATCTGTAGTATATCTCAGTTCTGCCCTCTCCCAACACAACTCAGTTCTCCATTGCATGGAAGAGCAAGGAAATAACCCTAGACCAAAACCATCAAGTATTAAATCAGTCATTGAAGTATAAGCTGAAACATCAGAATGTGTTTTCTTACTACATCCAAAGTTGCACATGAACAGCAACTTAAACATAAACATTAAACATAGGACAACATTTATAGGCAAGAAATCAAGTGTCTTGCCCACAATGGTTTTTATGAGATTTCACAGCTTTGCAGGCTTGGATTGCCTTACCCTTCTCTCAAGCACTTGTCAGAAGACAGAGCAATCACATTCTGGTGTGTAGGCTACCGTCACATAACAAGGCTTTCAAATCTTAGGGGTGGGGGAGCAGATGAGAAAATAAAAGGGAAGTATCTCAGAAGTATGAAGGGACTTTTGCACTAGAGAAATCCTTAGGACAAAAAGTTTGAAGAGATGAAGCTTGCTGATGAGAGTTCTTGGTGACCTCTGGAAGAGCTAAAGCCCTTGAAGAGTGAAGCAGGAGAAGTGAGCAGCTCTGGTCCCAGTGCAGAGGAAAGGGAGCACGACACTGAAGTGTGGGGTCACAGTAAGAGGGGTTCTGACATGAGCCTCTAGTAGGTCCTTCAGCTCCCGTTCAGATCTCCTGCTTGCATTACAAGCTGTCATGAGAATATACCCATGAGTCATTCACTTCAGAGCTTGTGAGAGAGGAGAGAGATGAGCCAAGGTGTCTGACATTTGACATTAGAGGACAAAGACTTTTAGATTACTTATGAACAGAGTGTGGAAAATCAATATAACCAAGAGAAGCATGTTGCAAAACTGAAACATTTCAATTTAGACATGGAGAGAAGATATTTGAACTAGTACATAATCATATAAAAAAGCCAGCCTTAGAGCAGAATGCCTCTTACTTCATTTTAGGACTCTGCTCTCATGACATGAAAGAAACAAGCAAGGGCATGACTATGGCACTCAGAGTAAATGGTCAGAAAAGTTGAATTTATTTGGGCATTTATAATATTGACTGCTGAGTGCACAGGAGCCAGTTGGACTCTTTGGTGATCCCCTGTAAGAAAATCAGAGATGATGTTATATCTGATGAGAAATACAAATGCAGCCCAAGAGTAACTGATAAGGAAAGGCCCAACAATTTTGGCATATGGCTACCAATGACTAAAAGAGGTAAAGAAGAGATCAATGGAAACCTAATTGAAAGCATCTATGTAAATCATTATATACACCCAAAAAAGTAATGAGGAAGTTTATAAACATCTCTGCATAAGTAAAAACTAACAATCAAGAGAAGGATGTACATATATTGGGTAATGGAAGAAATTCTGATTTAAAAAAAAAAAATATCCCAAACTTTTGGAAGATTAATGTCCTTTATTTTAACCAAAATTGACCTTGTCTGTTGGTGCAGAAAATTAGCTGCAAGAGTTGTCCTAACAGCAGGCACTTTTTTCAACCAAAAATTAAGTTAATCCATGGAAAAATACCCAGAAGCTAAAATATTGGGAATCACCACTCCGTTTATCCTTATGTATAATTCAGGTACTTTATATTCCATTTCTCTTTTGGTCAATTCTGCCTCCCAGAATATACTCCCAAGGAGATCGTAGTCTTCTCCACTGATGAAGAAGAGCAAAATATTACACAATTACCTGGCCAAAACACTTCACATTGAAAGATAACCTAGTCAAAATGCCTGTGCTGGAGAGAAGACTTGGGAACAACCTAACTTAAATACAGTTTCTACAGCTCACTACAGCAGCATGTTGAATCAATGCGTTTCAATTTTAATTGAAAAATTTTCAGTTTAATGCCTTTCAATTATAAAAAAAAATATCACAGAAGAAAGAAAATGTTCCACAAAGGAACACTAACTGAAAAAAGAATATATTCAAGCAGCACAAAAGGGGGGAAGAAAGTCATCAAACTCTTAAGTTTTTTAAACTCTATCCATTGTAAGGAATGTTCTATTCACATTTTCATGATTAAAGTAACATTAAACTTCATGTTGAAGTTGAGGTCTGAACAGATGTAACATGGAGAACAAAGCATATATTCAGAAGAAACAGATTTTTAATCTCTTCAGGGGACAAAATTAATATAGTGGGAATTTAAAATTAAATAATTGGCATGAGTTAGACTAAAAGTGCTTTAAAATAATATTCAGTCTCTTGTATGATGTGATTCATCATGATATCATACAGATCCAAGAGATTTCTCATACAGATAAAGATCATCACTCTTGTGTAGATTCAGATAGTATATTTCTTTTTCTTTTTCTTCATTATACTATTTCTTGTTGTTTTATTTATCTTAATCTTGCTGTTGTCTTGGGGTTTCATTTTGGGGTTTTTTTGTGGTTTTTTTTAGATTGATGAGTAATATATTAAATTAAGCAAAAGTAATCCCTTTTTTTACATTATTTTCCCAAAACAAGTACCATTTCCTACTAGAATACTTGGACTAAATATTCACATTTGAAATAGCTCTTGGATGCATACACTTGAAATTATGCAGCTTCTATTTGATGCCAGGAATATTGAAGTTGGGCTAGTTTCATGTAAATTAATTATTTTCTATGTTGTTTGTATTTCTGCACTTCCCTTAATTTACTCTTCATCTGTGAGTGAAAACAAATTTAGAAGAGAAATGTCACCTAAACTAGAAAAGGGCTGATTTAGATTTTGGCATAGGCTAAGAATTTTAGTGAAAAATAACAACAAAAAATGACAGCTAAAGACTTACAAAGTTAATAGAGAGCACCTGCAAGGTCAGATATGTTATCTGTAATTTCTGGCAGTTGAAAAGTTATCATTTAACAGATATTTGTGAAATATGTCAGAATGGAAAATCCTGTTTGTACACTGTTGTACCTGTGCATAATTTCTACAGGATGAATAGGCAATTTTTCCAATTCTGTATTTGATAAGGCAAATACAGAATTGGAAAAATAGTTAGTCTCTTGGAGGACTTTGTACAATGGAATTAACTATTTCTGGTGGAAGAAAGGCCCCTACAGTAGAATCAGCCATTGAGTTACTCATAGGAAATTAGTATATTATCTGTCAAACTACAGCCACACTATTATACTAGAGTATAAACTGTTTAGGTGAAACAGCAAAGAACTGCTTATTTTCATAGTTGAGGAGCAGACATCAGTCATCAGATAAGCAGTATTAAATGAAAACCTAAATGTTCAGAGACCAGAAGAGGCTTTTTCCACCTAACAAAAAGAACCTGCAAGAAGCTGTCACTCTCTGAAAAGATATCAGACAATGAAAAGTTCAAGGCAATTAAACTACAGGAGCAAGGTAGCATAGAGTGGTGAATGCACACTTTTATTTATCCAGGTCTTCTGCTTTTGTGCTGAGAAAGGCTCGGGAGCAGAAGGCACAATGAGGATGAAAACACCTGGGCTGTTTTAAAACAATGCTGCAGAGATCACCAAAAAATCCCAGGATTGCTTTCAATGGCAAAGAAATGGACCACATGTCCCAGGTGACTGACATCAGCCTGACATCCCTCTTGTCTTGCATTCTGTAGCTGCCAGTTGCCAGTTGTCCTTGGAAAATCTTGTACAGTCAAATAAAATCCTGAACTACACGGATAAAAAAACTGATCTAGAGATAGTAGCAATTATTATGCCAATTTGAAATGAAAGAAATTATGAAAGTAGTTAGGTAAACACTATGTCATGAGTGGATCATTTACCAATGTTTAAATTGCCTGCTATTTTTCATATACGTGTAATAAAATATGATGGATTATGTGTTCTCCATCTAAAAATGGGGGTTTTTTTCCTCTTCCTCTGGCTATGTACCTACGCGGTACATAGGCCTCTAAATGAGTCAATGAAGATTTAAAATATAAATGTCAGCAAAAATGGACTTTCAATATCATTCATCCAAATTGTGTTTCAAAATTATGAAAAAATATGGTCACAGGAAAAATAATACTTAAAATGTAATCTGGTAGTTACAATCCCACTTTTTGAAAGGAAGGATTTTTTCTATTCTTGCTGAATGAAACTGAATTCAAATGAACAATCAGTAAGTTTCCCAAGCATCAGTGAATATTATTTTACATCCACTCCAGGTACAGACCAGAAAAAGGATCCAGCCATAAATGAAATATGCCCAACATCACTCCCAGACACTAAAGCCAGCTGGCAAACCCTGGGAGAAAAACAGGGTTTTTAGCCTCAGTATGCCTGGGATTCATTGCCATGCAAAAACAGTTGGCACAGACCATGAGAGCAGCACAGAACATTGTCACCACCCCACAGTGTGCATGATCACACAGGAGTACCCAGCAGGATTTCTGGATATTTTAATGTACCCGTATAAATGCAGCTGTGGGAGGCCAGAGCATGTTCAACACAGTGCTTCAGGAAGATAATTTGGACAAATGCTAATGGATTGTCATGGCAGAGGAAAGTCTACCCCTTCCCAGTTTCAAGCTCCAAAGCATGAACATAGTGACCACCAAAGAAAAGGAGGGGTTTTTTAATGTATTTTCCTTGTTCTAACCTAGAACATTAAAAACATCCTAAACAACTGAAAATGGGCATTTGGAAGAGTGTGAGTCATACTACAAGTTCTATCAAGCAAATGTCTCCTGATATGTTAGTTTGGAGTTATATATTACTTTCACAGAGAGAAAATGCATGAGACAAATTATGCAGACTGATTATTATAAATGCAGCTTCAAATTTTTTAGTATGGAGACCAAATTGAATCCTTAAGTCTATTCAAAAATACCAAATTATCTGAATACCAATCTGGGAAATTAACACAGGCTAGATAGAGACTCATCTGCACTAAATCCATGTAATTAATTTGATTGAAAAGACTAGACTCATAGAAGTAAACTTGATTGTCTTTTCTCTTTTAATAAATGCAAAGAAAACAGAATATTAAACAGAAGTGACAGGGCTAATGCTGAGAAACAAAATTATAGAAGAAATTATAAAAGAAATTATAAATCTTAATATCTTTGAGATCTTCATAGAGCAAGTTTTGATTTCTGTATCTGCTATTCAAAGCAGAGAATTCAGACCCTTTTGAATCCCTTGCATTGCTGTCTTTATTTTTGCTCTCCACATCATTAAATTGGTCTCCTTCCATCACAATAATATAAGTCAAGAGCAAATCCATTGAATTCAGTATTTTCACTGCATTCAGGGGATTCACATCCAGAAATAAAAAGGAAGAGTCAGGTTCAGTTCACTGGATAAAACCCTTCATGATGTTATATCTATTTCTTATCTCAATTTGATGGGAAATAACATATAAATCTAGACTATAGATTTAATTAGACATATTTTCAAGATAGTTAATATATAAAGAATGCAAATAGCTATAGTAGCTTAAAAATATGGCAGTGAATCTTAATAAATATGCTAATCCTAATTAAATTGGCTTAAGACAAAGTTCTCCATATCAGAGCTTAAGGGAGTTAGTCTTCCTGATAATAGCTTGCATTTTCAAGAAGAAGTCTTGATTAAAGAAAATCGGATGTTCTTGTGAAGGTCTTTTTAAAAAGCTATACAACATACTTCAGATCACCATTTGGGAAAATGCAAAAAGAGGCCTAAGCTTCCCGGTTTTTGGTCTCCATAAAAATTTACCCAAACTTCAAAGCCCCTTATCCAATCAAGTTCCCATTTTCTGTGTTTTCTCATAAGTTGGTTGGTAATTCATGTCCAAAACAGAAGAAAGATCAGTGAGGTATGACAATCACAACATATTGAAAAGTACAGTAATCTCATCTGACTGGTACCATTACCAAAGACAGCTTCCAATTAAAAGACAGCCACAAAATCAATAAAAAACAGAATAATGGCCAAATGTGCTGAAAACAATATGTGAGAGATTGCTATCATTTATTAGCCATTTTACATATGTGGAAGTGGGACCAACTTGCTTTAAACTTTTTTCTTTTTGCTACAATTTTTCTACAATTTGCTATATTTTCATACAAGTAAAAGAACAAGATTTCAGCTTCTTTACAAATCCTAAAGGAGCAGTATGGTACTTTTAAATCTGAGGAAAATATTCACTTCTTATAAAAAACTTTTCCCCTGTTCTTATTTATTCGTTATGTGAAATTCTAGCAGATACACCTAAGTAAAACCTGATTGGCATGTTTATAGTGAAAATTCTGCATCTGTGCTCAAATTGGACTATCATTTAGTTAGCCTGGTTGTCAGCACATCAGC
This sequence comes from Ammospiza caudacuta, assembly GCF_027887145.1. Classification (NCBI taxonomy): domain Eukaryota; kingdom Metazoa; phylum Chordata; class Aves; order Passeriformes; family Passerellidae; genus Ammospiza; species Ammospiza caudacuta. Next base: position 101,227,548 of record NC_080593.1, read on the forward strand.
AATTATACCTTCATCAACCAGCTCCTAAAAGCAGAAGGAATCATCTTGGCTTTCTGAGTAAGTCTGAGAAAGAGAATAAAATTTGATACAATTAAGCACATCGACAGCTTTTACAGTGTGAATCATTCTGTTGAAGGCACCTCATCTTATTAATTAGAGGGTTTTGTGGCTGTATTTTGTACACTAAAAACTGTAAAATTTATCACATTCCTATTCAACCATAATGTGTTTGTACCAGGATAAATTGCAGGATCCAGAAAAGTCCAATTCACACAGGGGCTTTGTAACTGTTACCATAATCACAAGAGTGAAGGAAAGGAAGGGAACTACCCAAAAAGAGAATTTGGTTAACCTTCCATTTTACTGCAGCACTCACTGCCTCTGCTTCAGCCAGGAAATACCATCTTGGTATTTGACTCAGCAAAGGTCAGCTCAGACAGTACTTTGACTATTTGACTTTGACTGTCCCTGAAAGGCAGACACACACCATCCTTACCAAAAGGGCTTCAAAGAAAATGTACCAGCCAGCATTCTTAAACTCATTAAAGGAAACCAATTAGAGCCCAAAGGGTCGGAAAACTAATTATTTTGTGCCTGATTCAATACCCCAGAGGTTGGATACAGGGGCCTGCCAAAGCAGAAGCATAGGGTTATTGTTCAGAGACAGCACACTTACCTGTGTCGTAAAAAATGTAAATATATCTATATAAATCCAGTGTTTTGCAAGATGAAATCTTTTTTCTTCCCCAAAAGTAAAGTTAATTCTTTACTTTAGCTTGCTACCTAGAGGTTTAATTTCATGGCAATAGGCTAAAATTTCTTTTCAATAGGCTAAAAGCAGTGGCAGAATAAAAGCAACCTTTACAGGAGAGGAATTAGAAATAAAAATGTCAAAATGTTGTGAAATAACATTTTTGTAGTATTAACAACTAGTTACTGCAACTTGTTTGCAATTATTAAGGGAAATTACCCATGGTGAGTTAAAATCTGTTGCTTTATAGCCTTCCCCCAGCAGTGCTCATTCCAGGTTAAAGCCACTGGAATGATTGAGACCTGACATCATGGCAAGATAAGATCAGGCGACCTGAACAGTGACATCACATTAAAAGCTTTATATGTCCAGTTTTAGAAATAGCTTTTTATGTCACATAATTATTGCTATTTCCCTTCTTTCTGTAACAAGCATCCAACACAGTGGGTAGGGAAACATGCATTCAAATTTTAAAACACCAGTTTTCACTATGGAACTTACTCACTCCTGAGGAAAGACAATTATGCCAGAAGAAAAAAAAAAACAGATTTTAGTGTTACCTGCTGTTAAATTGCATATCCAATAAAGGACTTAGGAATTTAGAAGTAAGCAGAACTGGCTCCCATCACAATAAGCAGAGCCCTGTATGAGGATGATGAGGACCATGAACTCCCTGTGAAAGCCCCAGCAGTGAAATGCTCCAGCAGGAGATGGGAGCACGCTGGCCTGTGGCACCTGGATCAGTGCGCACAACACAGAAGGAACACAGACAGCATCATCTGTGCGAATTGATGTTGACCTCTCCTGTCAACTTCTCTGTAAGAACCTGGGTGTTTAAAATCAGATTATTTTTATCTACTCATCCCTACTGGAACATTACTTTGGTCACTAGTCTGTAAATTCTGTCCTCACTACTGATGAGTATATTCTGTGCCTTTCCCACACTGACTGCACACCACTTGAACCTTCTGAGTCAGAGCTGATCAGTAATTTTCAGAAGCAGAAGTAAGAAAAACATAAAAAAGTGAGTGCAGTTCCTTTGCAAACAAGTTTCTGAGTGCTTTGCATCACCCATAACACCCAGCATCATGCTGTGATTGTGTGAAGGAGAAAGGAAAGCACCGAGGATGCAGAAAGAGATAGTCCCAGAAAAAGGGTGAGCAAGAAAATACATAGTAGGTAAGGAAGGTGCTATTTAAAGTTTGTTTGCCAAGAAAAGCATAAATGTTGTTGACAGGAAGGCTTTAAGGAATACAATATCCTTGAAAGACCCAGAAGAACTCTGGATAAATAGAATCAGGTAATTCCAGCTCCACAAAGAACTCAAAAAAAGGTAGGTGGTGAATAAGTGAGAAAAGGCTCTGAGATGGAGACTGCTCCTGGGACATGGATCATCTACTTCAGGACACTCAGCATGCAGTAGATGTGGGTTTCTCTTGTTCAGTTATGTAGTATAATTCATATGTGAAAGGGCAAGGGTTTTATTTAAAAATACTTATGATGACATACAGTACAGACTTTTGTATAAAAGTGTTTACTCTGTGGAGGAATCTGACCTAGAAGAGTTGGATTTGGCTGCACATTGGACACAAGATACAGATTGGAAGAGCTGAACTTCTTGGGCATCACAGGAGATCTCACCTCTGTGTAATATAAATTAACAGACTGAAGGCGACTGAATGACACCTCACAGATAATAAAAAGAGAATCTGAAATGTGGAGACATTGTGTCATTAGTAAATCTGCTTTAAAAAGCATGAAGACTGCTGACAAGACTGCTTCTGGTGCCGCAGATCTGTTCAATCCAATAAAAATACAATAATCTAGGTTGGCTGTGTGTCTGACAGCTATTCTTGAGCAAAGCAATCAGAAAGTTTATGAAGCTCTGCCTGAAAGTCTGTGAAAGATAAAAGAAAATTTGACTCACTGAGAGGAGGCAAATGACAGTGGGTCACGATCTTGAAAAATATCCAGAAGTTCCAACTTAGGAAAAGGGAAAATTGTACTTCATTTTCTAAGCAGCAGTCACCTCTACCTCCTTGTGGCAGGGTACAAAAGAATAAGAACAGATTTTGAAACACTTAATAAGGGACCTGAATTAGTAAAAATGCAGATTTTGGGCAGGTGTTTTCATGAAACTTTGAATGTTGATTCATTCCCACAAGACCCTTATCTGGGAAGGCACCTCCTAAGGACTCAGGCAATCTAACTTATTCTATTAAAAATTCTATTACAAATAGATTGTGAGGGTCTTTTCTTAAACAAACATTACTCCATATCATGAAGGCTTCCACTTGTCTTGTAATCAGAATATCATTTGTTGTCCTCCTGCCACAGGCCCAGGTATAACTCAAAGGTCATTTTTAGGTAAATGGCCAGGCAAATACTGCAAGAAAGACCCAGTGCTGACACATCAGGAGCTAGATACATTTCAGGTAGTTGCTTGTGTTCAAGACATCCACTTGGATTTACATCATTGGTCCACCCGAGACCACAGCCCTCCTTGACTGGAAGCTGGCAGCCAAGTGGCGTCACCAATGGCACCAGACACCCATGGGTGACCCACCCTGACTTCCAACCACTGGGTCTTTCCTATGTCTCCAGGCACAGAACTGAACTTAAGGTGTTCAAAGCAAGGCACTGATGAGCACGACATGCAGTAGTGGTGTATCCCTGCTGAAAGAGATAAGGAGCTGCCTGACTTCAGCAGGGTGAATTCTCTCAATGTGGCACTCTCACAGGTGAAATATTAAGCATAAATTTATCATTAGTGAGGGGGAAGATACTGCCTTAATTCAGTCCAAATATTGGGTGTGAAAAAAGAGACAATGAGAGTAATTGTGTGGCAAAAGCAAGAAATCAAGCTTTGACAGCAAAAGGATGTTGAAGTGATGAGGAAAGCCTTGAGGAATTTTTGAGACATGTACAGTGAGAAAATAAAGATTTTGCCAGCAGGGTGTTTGCTAGCCTTGCACTGGACAAAAATACCCTGAAAATATAGAGTTGGCTGAGAATAGAATCTGCTTCCCCCCAGAGGAGACTAAAATCTGTGAGCTACGGTGTCTAAGAGAATTATGAGCTCCCAATTCACTGCATTTCAGTAACATAAAAAACTTCCTTTCCTCAGACGGTTCACATTAACATTTGGAAACTACTGTGCTACATGTGACTTATATGCATCCTCCAGTGCTGGGCAGCACTTTTAGAGGAAAGGGCCTTTGCTACAGAAAACTTTGAAGTAACCTTCCTCTATGTAGGTATAGAAAGTTAAAGTTTCTGCTTTCCACAGAAAATCCTGATTTATGGCACTGTTTAGTGTAAACTTGACTTGTGCAAACATTAGGTTGAAAACAGAAATGCATTAACGAGAAAATATTTTTATCATTGATGCCTTGGAGTGGCTACCTAGAACAGAGGTTGTGCCCAAGTTGGACAGCAGTCACGAGTTTTTCAGACAGATATAAGTTTGGTCTGTCACAGACATCTTTCATGAAAAATCCTTTCCTTAGGATTTTTCCTCCTGAGAAGCTGAGAGGCCTCAGGAACAAAATGTAAACAATGGTTATCTGCTGCTGTGGAATGCAACAGGTGCATCTGTGATTGGCTCATGTTGGACGTTTGTCATTAATGGCCAATCACAGCCCAGCTGGCTCGGACACAGAGCCCAAGCCATAAACTTTTGTTATCATTCTTGGCTATTCTATTCTTAGCTAGCCTTCTGATGAAACCTTTTCTTCTATTCCTTTAGTATAGTTTTAATGTAATATATATCATAAAATAATAAATCAAGCCTTCTGAAACATGGAGTCAGATCCTCGTCTCTTCCCCAATCCAAAAACTCCAGTAAACACCATCACAGATGGTCCATTTGCTTATCAGGGGTTAATTCTCCATTTACAGCTTCAGGTTATGAAGTCATATGCCCCCAGTTTCCCACTCCATTCACTTTTGTTTATACTTTTCCATGCCTGAGGCTGTAGGGTGTCCTTGGGGTCCAGGCCCAGAGGAATTGTTTTGTCTGACCAAAGAGTGAAGACAGCAGTTAACACTTTATATGAAGTTTAGAGTTATGCACTAATGCAGCACAGGATTTGAAAAATATGAAGGATAAATCTTAAGGCACCATCATGACTAACAGAACTGCATTTCCTTATGTGTCAGCTTCTGTGGACTAGACTGGCTCCTATGAGCTGCAAAATGCACTGCAGTAAGATTTGTTTAGGAAGAGACCTAACAAAGATGAGAAGATCTGCATGTGTACCTTCTTTGCTCCAAAATTCTCTAGTATTTAGATTTTCATCTTATATGGGATATAGCACTTCTTTTTTCCAACCCTGTTATCTTCATGTCTGCCTTGTCATAAGACAAATTTTCTTTTAGCACTTTATATTTGTCTTGTAAGACCTGATTCTTTTGGATCCATATTAACTTATTCATGTCACCTGTTTGTGCTTAAAACAAGGACAAAGAATTTGGTAAGCTTGTATAGTGTACTTCCTTCTTTTTAGAGAAATCCTGGTAGATGTGGTTTTTATAGAAACTAGGAAAATAGACAATTTTCTTTCATTTCATCTATACCACACACTCGAAATAAGCCCAGCATGATTTCTCATCTCTAGACTAGCTGGCCTCAACCTACTCTATATCTCACAGGGAAGTATTATCAGAGCTCAAATAATTTACATTTTAGTCCATTCTATTTTCTTTTTCCTTTTTGACAAGACAGTGACATTTACCAAGCATAAAATCTGTGATGGAGGCAGTACAAGTAAAAGGCCACGGCTTGCTACTGGCCTGACAGAGCAGGATCTCAGGACATGTCTTGGCCTGACTTAAATGTCTTAATTAAATGTCTGTCTGCTAGTGAGGGGGCAGTTGTCCTGTTGTTTTGGTGTAAACCCTGCAAATGCCATGTGGGTAAAAAAGCCAACTGAGACAAGGAATCAGCAGGTGATCAAGAGCAGCCCCTTGAGAAGGGCTGGAGCTGCTAGAAAACATATAATCTAGTCATATAAACAAGTCTAATGATAATATTTCAGCATCTTCTAGTCCACTTTAACCTTGTTTGACGTTGCTCTTAGCATATACGTGTAGGGTTAAAGAGTACAGCTGCATGCCTCAAACACTGTCAGGGCCACAGAGGAAATTTGTCTTTCTAGGTGCCCAGAAGGCCTGGAAATCACTGAGTCACTGTCCAAAGTGCAAAGGATTGTTCCTAGAGTCAGTGGTCAGCCTCAAAAAATTGAAAGGCTGCCTATCCTGCTTTATCTGGGACTAGGGATACATTTATATGGTGACTGAAAAAAAAGGAATGTCTTTAACTCATTTTGTATTTTCAGTCTGTAGCAGGGATTTGAATACATATACAAACAAATGAAAGGCTTATTTAGGATATTGGCCATCTAACTCAAGGCCCTTAGAAATTCCGGGTGCTTTTCAGTGGTTTAGAGAAGCAAAGAACACCCTGCTTAATGGATTTATCTCCCTTCTGTCTTTCAAATCTGTTTTGTACAGCAAGCCCCATTGAGCTGTGCCCTAACCATGTGAGCACCATCCACATAAAAGACAGAGAAAAGAAACATCACGGTGCTTTTGAAATTCAGATGTAACTTAAGAAAATGTGGGGAATATCAGAAAGAAATTAACCAAGCTACTGTTCTGAGAAATATTCTCATTTCCAGATTTTTTTTTTCTTCAGGGTTGGTATATTTTTTTAAAAATATTTCTTCCGTTTTCTTCTGTCTGAGCATGAAATTTATGAGGTTTTTGTGTTCACCTAAAATATCATCAACCCCTTTTGCAGATAATTTTGGATGATTTTAACCATCTCTAGATCAGTGGTAGGCCATATTACCCATCTCACTTTTCTTCCTTACAGAAACAGCTCACAGAAGATGTCATAATTCCTGCTGCACACTACAGGAGGAAAATATTCTTTCCACAAGGAAATTTCGTTTTTAAAGCTGGAAGCTGGTTTGTTTATAATGCAGAGAGAATAGTAGTGAATGTCAAGAAAAGAGCAAGTATCTGTGTGTGTCTGTTTTCTACTGCATGAACAACAATCTAAAGAAACATGCTCTTCAGGGGACTAAACCATGCATTGAGGTGGGATGCATGAGAAACTAAGATTTGAGAGATGTTGACTTTTTCAGCCACAGTATATGAGAAAGCAAGGGGGAAAAAGTGTTTTCTCTGACAGAAAGAAAAGGTCTCAGAAGAATTTATTAAAACTGTATAAAACTCACTTTCTCATTAATGTGCCCTCCCATTGGCCAGTTTCTGAGAACACAGGAACATATTTGGACTTCTGAGAACCTGAATTTGCTAATTCAGTGCTACAAGGGAGAATTCAGCTCTTCACTGGAGGCCCAGCCTATCTGTGCCCTAGGCTTTGTGAGTTACTATGTTCAACTGTAATATGTACAGCTAAGCATTTAAATAGCACCTAACGAGAGGATAAGAACCACAAGCCATTATTAGGTGAAAGGTTTCTTCTTGAAAATAACAAAAATTACAGACATTAGTTCAGGAGACCTTTGAAAGGAAAAATGGAATTGTACTAATATTATTATACATGATTATATTTTCATTACACTTAGATGAATAAATTATATGTAATTTATGAACTCTATTATAATTTATGAAGAAATCACTATCCTCACATCCCCTGTTTACCTGCTCTGAACAATGGCAATCTGTCAGTTTTCTTTATCCATCCCAGTACATGATTTTGCAGACCTTGTACTGCCCTGGCAGTAGAGTTCATCCTGGCTCACCGTGGCCTCAGCCTGCTTTGCCAGTTGCCAAGAGGAGCAGTGCCTGTGTCCTGTCCAGTTTTAGCTTCATCTTGTGACCTCAGGGCAGCACTGGCCCCACTGACCAGCTGGGGAGTCAGCAGGGGACAGAGCAGCCCTTGAGGGCAGCTGGGGCTGGGCCAGCAGCTCTGCCACTCCCTGGTTCCAGCTGGGAGCCCCTGAGAGGGGGCTGTGAGGGGGGAAAAAGAGGTAAAAGAAGAAAACAGCAAAGCAACACAAAAACAGCCCCAGGTAACAAGACTGGGGAGGAATATGAACAACTTGCGATCCTCCCCATTTCCTCTTGAAAAACTGTCATTCTCTCATTCTAGTGGCACACAGGAAGGGTAAGCATCACACCAGGGTAAGGGGTGAGATAGCAATAAGCTTTCCAGAACAGCAGTTCTGAAGCTTTTGTTGATTAGGCTTTGTATTTTTTTGCATAGTAAAAACATTATATTGACTGATAACAGCTATTTGCTGTCCTTTGATTAGATTACTAGTATTGCAAATAAATTAAAAATAAAGACTTGGATACACATTTGTGCCATGTTCCATTTTGCTCTTAAGAATATTCTAAATGTAGCACTATTACGTCACTCTTTATTGTGCTTCCATATTTTTCCACATATCTTCTTTTTTTATAACTGAAGTTATTTTACAAGTAAAGAGTTCATTCAATTGCTTTTTACAAAAAATCACATGCAGCAAGTTTAGGGCATGAGATGCTGCAGAGTCTTATTTATCAGTTTACAAGATCCAGTTCTATTATAGAGCTCTGAGGGACACTCTAAGTTCCACTCTAAGTTCCACTATCTATAGAATATTACAGATGGCAGTGACTTCTTTCATCCAGTAATCATCACTTAAAATGTATTTTGTAAAACAGACATCCCAGAGGCCCCTGGCTGTGTTCAGACCTCTGATGCTGCCACAGCACAATAATGCAAAACAGCTCAGACAAAAATCAAGTACTATATGTATGTGTAAATACTTACCCTGTGCAAGCACTGTACTTATCAAGTGCTGACCTGTGCTTAAAAAGCACTAAACTGTACTTTGTATCTCTTGTTAAGGAAGAGAACAGAAAGGGAATTAGTAATAAAAAATAGTCTGCTGGTCAAAAGTGAAACTAGCTAGCTAGAATTCATTTATAAAGCAAACACAGTGAAACATACCTCTCTGATGGACAGCAGCTTCTAAACAGAACCTTTGAGTTAGAATGGCAAGAAAATCCAGTCTTCAGATGCATTCTCTTCAAATTCATCTAGCTGACAGCTTATGATCATTTCCTGCTCCTGGGTACTCACACCAATTAAAACTGTACTTGATTATATTATATTGAGTGCCTTGATGAATAGAAATGGTGTTTTCAAAACAACAACAAAAATAAAAAGATGAATGAGCCAACAATTGGCTGATTGGCAAAGAAATTACCAATTTTTAAAAAATATTGAAATGTGAGTTGTGCCATACATAACATTTATCAATAATGACTGCAAGGGAAAAACAATTTTAATTAGAATTAATGGCAACTTAGATGCTGCAAAGATTTCCTTTTGTTGTGCTTCATATTCTTGTTTGTATACTGAAATGAACCAGCTTATGAATGACAATCACACTTAGAATCAAAGGTCTTAATTAATTGCTACTGCCTACTTCATGTCTTTGTTAAACATTTGCAAGAAAAAACAACAGTCATAATACTGATCTTCTTACAGAGATCTGAAAAACTTCATACATTACCTTTTTGTTGTTTTTTCTCTTTGTACTTGAAAAGCACTGATTTTGTCCTCTGCTTCCGAGTTAGGAAGTAATTTCCACACTACTTCCTTTCTTTTGGCATTGCCAATTGAATATCCCAACCCTATTCTCAAGCTGAGCTTCCCAGCAAGACAATTTAGATCCCTATTGAAACTCAGTGTGTAGCAAATGTGTTTCTCTTTGTCTATGGAAATAGCTGCAGAATGTTTATATCACACAGAACTTGTGTTCTCACATGGTCTGTTGTACATGTAAGCCGTCATGATTATGCTTCCAAAACTGAAAGAAGTTACCTGATGATCAATCCCAGCACAGCAGGCAGGCACAGCAGCATGTGTGAACAGAGGCACAGAAGGAAATGGATGAAGGCAGCAAGGGTCCACTGCCATGGAGGTGATGCCCCACAGGGCACAGTGCCCATCATCCGCAGGACCAACTCCCCCAGCACAGCAGAGCCTTTGACCCAGAGCAAGATCTGCAGGTCTGCAGGTCAACACCTGCTCAGGCAGGAGATCTCAGCCTCAGGGAGCACTTTTACAGCCATGAGATCCTCTCTGAATATGGCAGACTGATAGAAACAGGTAGTATCCACCTGAAAAAGTGGAGCAAGGACACCTTTGCGATCAGGCTGGCCAAGCTGATAAGGAGACATTTAAACAGGAATGATGGGAGGGAGATTGCAAACCATGATTAAAAAGAAGACATTAGGCAGAGGTAGAAAACAAAGGATGAACCGCAATGGGAACAAGAGAGAGCTCAGGAGTGGTCAAAGACTATGTCCCTATAACTATGTACAGAAGGGAAGACAAGCAGGGAAAGCACGCAAGGGAGGATGCTGACCCCTAGGAGCTGGAGCAGCTTGGATATGTGCAGCTACTGTCCATGATGGAGAAAAATCTGGGTGAGAGCTTGCAGGTCAGGATCAGCAGAGAGGCTGGGAAAGGTGTATTTAAAGTGTCAGTTTTTCACAAACCATCTAATCTGGAAGACAAAGTTGTTGACATCCTCTTTAAATAGTTAATGAAAGTCACTGCATGACAGATCCTGGTGCTTGATGGGGTCTGCCAGATCCTGAAAGGGCAACATCAGACGGGACCCAAAGCATCAAAGGTGTCTGATGGATGTTGGGAATAACTTCTTGATTTCACACAGTTTATGGAGTGAGTCCTCCTATAGTACATTTCTGTGCATGTGGAGAAGAAAGTGACTGGTAACAGTTAGCAGAAGTAAACCATAACACAGGCCATTCACTTAAGACTTGGACTCAATGATCTTTGTGGGTCCCTTCCAGCTCAGCATGTTCTGATTCTGTGATACTTGAACTCGAGAAGAGTAGTTGATGTCATTTACTTAGCATTTAGCATGGCTTTTAGCAATAATCATTTTGTGTACAAGTTGGGAACTTATGGTGTGGATGGGTGGACCAGCAGATTGGTGTAAAACGGGCTAGATAATTGATTTGAGAGAAGAGATCTGTGCGCAGTGCTCAGTAACTTATAGAGTACCACAGGGATCTTTGATGGGACCTTTCCTGTATGACAGATTTGTTACTGACCTAAAGAAGGCAATAGAGCACACTAGCCTTGGCATTGCAGGTGCCACAAAACTGGATTGGGGCAGGGGAAAGCAGTCAATATATTCAGGGAAAGAGCTGCCATCCAGAGACCTAGGTGTCTGAAGGTGGAAGGGGACAGCAGGGACCATGAGGAACTCAACAAGGACATGTGACAAGTCCAGAACTAAATGTGGGGGAGTTTCTGAATTTATACAGTCTGGAGGCAGACAGATCAGGGAAGGACAGATCTACTGGATGCAACTGATGGTGTCAGGCTCCTCACAGTAGTGTTCAGTAGGAGGATGGGAGAAAACAGAAAAAACTTGAAAGAAGTGAGGTTTAGACTGGAGATAAGAACAAACTTTCTCTGTGAGGACAGACAGGCATTGGCTCATGTTGTGTGGGAAGAGTGCAGCTGGTCTGTGGATATTTTCAGAACTTAAATAAACAAAGCCTTGTGCTTTGGACTAGGGACTCCCAGAGGGCCCTTCCAACCTGAATTTTCCTGCAATTTTATTATCCTCTGAAGATCATGTCCTACTTGGATGCAAATACTTGGCAGATACCTCATTCATGTTGCTACATTTTACATGACATGTTGTGTTGCCTCTGCTGTTTTCAGGTGTTTCCATGGTTGGTTAATGGTTTTAGGGACTCTTTCTGGCAGTGTAAGAGCACTGTGCTGTCTTACAGAGTTGTCAAGAGAGAGAAAGTAGCAAGTACTGTACAGCACCTTCTGCCCAGGATGGCCTGCCTGCCTACCTGCTGTACCACAATCACTTCCATCCACTCCATCTATTTCTTTAACCCTGCCCTCCTGCCTTTCCATCATGCATACCACCTAGTAATAAACTGAATTTTTCCTTCATCTATGGACAGTACCACCTAGGAGGAGGCAATACATCAGTGTTTCTACTTTTCTTTTAAGATATTTTTTGTCTGGTATTTCTTAACAAGCATCATATTTATGTATCTGCTCACCAGGAAGCCCTTCTAGCTTGATGCATTCCCTCTGAACAGGTTTTTGGCCTGCCAATGACTCATCCTTCATCTGTTTGGTCAGGGTAGCAGAAAATAAATAATATCCAGTCATTCTTTTAAGATTTCTATCCTCAAAATGTTTGATTAGAAGGAATTCTAGACAGAAATTAAAGCTTTTGAAAATATTAATAAGCCATGGAATATTTCCTGAGAGAAAACTGTGATAAAAGAATGGTGCAAAATTCAGCAAGCCTGTAGTATCTTTTCTTTAAAGAAAATTTCTGTTGGGAGAAAAAGTTTCTCTCTTATCAAATAAACACTTAAATACAGCTACTTTCTGGAATAGCAGTTGTTTGTTTTAATTTGCTGGTTATCTGCACACTCCAGTTATGTCTTCCAGCGGTACCAAGAACAATAAGAAAGTGCTAATCCAGCTGCAACCAGGGACAGGAGAATATAAAGACAATATCTGGTGGCTGAGTTCAGCTCTCAAAACACATTGATGCAGTGAGGTAGCTGCTAGTGCAAGAGCTTTAGAAAAATTGCTTGCAAGATCTTTCTCAGAGAATAAACTGGGATGTCAGAAACAATAACTTCGAACATCTGTAGGGAGCAGCAGAGTGGCTGGGGTGGGAGGAGGCAGCAGAGGAGCTCAGCAGGATATCACTCAGCAAAAAACTTGTGAAAGTGTATGGAGGAAGCCTGCCTGGGCCAGGCTTTTTTTGTGTTTTTTTAAGCTGGTGTAAAACTCTTTTTCAATTATCAAACAGTAGGAAAGAGAGGAAGCTTAGCAAGTTTTAAAGGATCCTCCAGTTAGAGTGGGGAAAGAATTATATGGTATCTTGTCTAGGAGAGAGAACTCAGTGGTTCTTGCTTCCATTGCTCCCTTCAGCACGTCTCATATCCCTTTGCCTGGCACCAATGATTTTTCACAGAAATAACATTTGTTTTATAAAATGGACAGCTGGAATACATGTGATTAAGCTCATTTTGTGACATAAGAATCCATGGATGAAAGGCTAAGTGGATAACTACTATTGATTTTGGCTCTCTTGGCAATGCTTAATACAAAATCAAGCTTTTAACAGATGTTTTTCCCTGTATTTGCCTTTCCCTCCACCCCACCCCCTCCTTTTTAAAGTCTTCAAACATTGATACCAACCTGCAGGATTTCCTGTGGGCTCAGCAAGTGCACAGCATACAATTTCAAAGCCACACACTATGGGCTTCAATAACTAGCACATAGATATATGCTGATGTGTGTGCCAAGGATCTCATAAGGTTGGCACAAATGCAGGCATCTGTAGAATCACAGCCTTATAATCCCATTTTTCAATACTCTGCTTGAACAATGACATTTATTTCTCTATAGATCAGAACCATATGCAAGAAATTAAGTACAAAATCATGTGATGCTGACACCATTTGTTTTTCCAGTCCTTGAAAATGTTTACAGTGGTGTTCACAGGTCCTCAGCTGTAGAGAAAAGACAGGCAGGTAGACAGGCACCCTGCCATAGCTGCAGTGCACACCTCCAGCAGGAATATTTCTCCAATGACAAAGAATAGGGGGTGACAGAAGGCATCACTGTGATGTCTTTTTCTTTCTACATTCACCTGTGAAGAGCTTGACCTACTGAACCCCCAAAAAAGCACTGCCTAATTTCAAGGCAAAGGTATCACTGCTCTTTCCCTTTACTTCCAGAAAACAATTTGTCTCTTCTTTCCCGACTTCTGCTTGAAGCAGTGGCTGAATGATACTGCCCTGTCTTGAAGAAGAAAAGCATTAAAACCTACCACACAAGCCCACTTTAAAAGTGAGTCTGTTTACATGAAGTAAAGATGTCACTTACGGAAAGTGTCCTAGGCCAGACCCAGATCTCCTCTTCCATGGCAACCGCAAAATTGCTCTTTTTCCAGTGCAATTTTGTAGCTTCAATGTAATTTTTTCTCCTCAGCGCTGGGATTTTACAATCTTGCTGTTAAAATAACGCCACGGTAACAAAGAAACATTGTTCTGATTTTGGCTGGGCTAGACTTAATTTTCTTCACAGTAGCCGGTATGAGGCCATGCTTTGGATTTGTGCTGAAAACAGGGCTGATAATTCAGGGATGGTTTTGTTACTGCCAAGCAGGGCTGACACGGAGCCAAGGCATTTTTTGCTTCTCGTATCACCCCACCAGAGAGCATGTTTGGGGTGCACAAGAAGCTGGGAGAGGACACAGCCAAGACAGCTGAACCCAGCTGACCCAAGGACATTCCATACCATGCGGCATCATGCTCAGCATATAAATAGCCGGGGAGAAAGAGGCAAGGGAGAACATTCAGTGTGGTAATGTCCCCCAAGTCCCCACTATGTATGACAGGGCCCTGCTGTCCTGGAGATGGCTGAACACCTGCCTGCCAACAGGAAGAGGTGAAATAATTCCTTGTTTTGCTTTACTTAGGTGTGCAGCTTTTGCTTCCTCCATTAAAAGGTCTTTCTCCCATGAGTTTTCTCATTTTCACTCTTCCAAATCTCTCCCATCCTGCTTCAGGGGCAGTGAGTCGAGTAGTTGAGTGGGGCTTGGTTGCCAGCTGGGTTTGAACCAGACAGACATGTAATTTTTCCTTTAATTTTGAAACAAAACAGAAAATTCTGGAAATTCTGTGTCACTTTTCAGTCTACTGATCACAAAGCTTGCTGTCAAGAAGGGCAGCCAGATTGACAATTTCCTGTCTCTCTCTTTGAGGAAAAACTGAAGGTCTTTCTTTTTTTCACTCATGTGACTGAAAAATAGAAGTCCACTTCTGGAGTGGACATGCATGCATGCAGGAGTTTTGTCTTCTGTGGTTACACAATATATTTTCTGAACATATTTATTTTTCTTCTCTGAAATATTGCCTCAGATCTACTGAAAAGTTATTTGGCCATTAATCATGCATTAAAAGATCCAAAGAAGCTGTCAGCAAAAGAGCAGGGTCAGCATCCCCAGGCAGTCCTGAAAGCTCCACAGTATATGGAATGCTCTCCACATTTCCCTGCATGCACACAAAAAAGCCAAAGCTTTAGCCACAAGGAAATGAATAGATATGTTAAATTATTCATTATTCTCAACTCCTTTTCTTGAGAGATGTTCCTTTTCTCTTGAATTGATTAATACCTTTTCGCTTTATCCTAAATATCCTTTCCTTTGACAGTGCAATTATAGAAAATGTTACTGCATCAATCAAGAAATATTAGCAAATTATTCTATATTCTTCCCCAGTGCTTCCCCTAGAAAATTCATATCCATGGACCTATTAAAATTTACTGAAGAAAAGTGTCAAGTATTTAAAATCTAACTACGCTCCTCAATAGCCCAGATGGTGAAAGTTTTTTTCCAGTCATTTATATGAAAACATATCAAGTATCTGGAATAACAATATGATACACAACTGATAGAATTGCTATACCTGAGAAAGTAATAGAATATCTAATAGAGTGCACTTTCTACAGGTTTCTTGCTAGTAAATATGCTTTCTCAAATTGAAACTGTTTAGCTTTCTCATTGTCTTACCAAAGTGTTCATATTTTTTAATTCAAATATTTTCTTTTGGAAAAAAATGTGAATGCAATGTGCTTCTAAGGAAGTCAAAATACCTAAATATTTACTGAGGAAGTGGAGCTCTTATTTAAAGTTCTACTATTCACCTCTGCATATTTCCTGAGCCTTTGATAATCCCCCGCTTTCCTAATCCAACTTCTTTTGAAGATCAGAGAGAGTATCTACTGACTTGAATGAATGAGACTCTGTGTTTTTCCTTTTATATATCCTACTAATTTAGATTCTTTCTTTAGGTACCGGCACAATTTTAATTACTCCTTTTTTCTCCTAAAGTCTTTCCCAGTAAATTTTCTTTCTCTCTCTGTCTTCAAACACACACACAACACTGACCCATCATCTTCAATATTCCCCTGGCTATTATTTTGACTTAGAAATTTTATATGAGTCAAGCACTCTTACTGCTGATATGTAGCACAGATATAAAATAATTATTGTATTGCTTTTTTCAGTAGCACAATTTTAAGGTTGACTTTGTATGATCATTTATTTTCTTTTGTACTTCAGGAAGAAGATACTTTATCTTAAATATTCAAAGGCTCTTGCGTCTTGGACTCTTTCAGCTTCAGTAATCCCTTATTTTAAGGATCAGGTTGTGCATTGGTTTGCATTAAAATTGAAAACAACAAATGAATGCATAATAAGGGACAAAATAAGGGATAAAAACCTTAGGTCCCCACCAGCAAGAGGATGTAATGTATGTGAAATATCCATTTTATTCTCAATTATTCTCAATTGCTTGGAAATGTTATGAAAAAAAGAACCCCAAATTTGATTTCTCATCTTAAGATGAATGAGGCCACGTGTTACCATGGCATGATGAAATCACAGTGGACCTGAATGGCACATCTATCTCACACACTTATGTTGGTTCCTGTATAGCAGAATTTTGGTGGAGTTCAAATCCACAGACCATTTGCAGTGAAATTATAAATACTTTCTCATACAAAATGCAAGGTTTCTTTTTGGCTGGGGAAAAGGAGAATGCCAAGATAATTCATAGGGAAAAAATTTTTTACTATTTTGTGAAAAATTTCTCCAAACTTAACTGAAAATACAGGAAGGAGCTTCAGTGTAACACAACAAGCTGTAGCTTCATGGACACATCATATTTGAAGGGGGATTGCAATTCCCAGTGTTCAAGCACTACACAGAAAAGTTGTTAGTGACCTCTGTGCTTAAACTATGAAGGTGGTCACACTTCAGATCTGTAGCAAATAGGAATTTTGGATATTAATTCACTAAGACAAACAATCTTCAATCTTTCTTCTGACAATAGGAGCACAGGTAGTTAATATTCTCTACCTTCATCCCCTACCCTCAAGACAAGTCTTCCAGCCTTCGGAATTGCCTTCATGGTAGCTTGGGGGTTTTGTTGGTTTGGTTTTTATTTTGATTTCAAATTATTCCTTGAAGCTCTAGCCTCAGAAACTAACAAATATATCCCCTTAGGTAATCTTTATTTGCAATTTTTCCAAATGTGTGGTTTTGAGTTAATTCTCCTAGGCAAATATCAAAAAGTTATGAAAGTTCAAGCTACTTTTATGAATGCATTATGGCCCTAACTCAGTGCATTCCAGATCTTACCAATTTGTGGTTCTTTTTCAGTTTGTTTTGTGGGAGACTGGGATTTGTTTTGTTTTTTGTTTTGTTTTGTTTTGCTTTGTATGAGGGGCTTTTTTTGGAGGTAAGTCAAGATTGCCACATACAATCATACTCCAGGGACTCTAAGGGAGAGCTGTCTACAGGAATATTAAGTATTGAGAGTGGGCCATTGTTGAAAGCGAAGGGAGACGACCCATCCTTGTTGATCAGCATCGAACTCCAATTTATTGATCTCACTTACACACTTTTATAGTGATGTTAATTAAGCTCATGCATATTGCAGAATCCGAGCTCATCATAGGTCACAGATTACACATTAACCCCTCCTTTTGTTTTCAATACCTGTGGTTTGTTATTGAATCCAAGATTTATGTTCTCACCCTGATATGAAAGTTCTCAAGGCCTCCATGTTTGTCAACTTTTTCTTTCCCAAATCTTATCCAAGGACAAGATATTTACTTGTTATTAAAAACAACCTGAGAACCTCTGCTGTTTACATAAACGTGCCTGAGAACTTTTATTGTTTACAGAAACAGGCTGTGAGAATTTGCTCCTCACAGCTGCCTTTTCAGCTGTATATGATTATGGCATGTCTGAACAAAACTCTATAAGCCATTTCTGAGCAAAATTCTCCAAGAGACCATCACACTGGTTTTTCAACCAATCTTCAAAAAACAGCCAAAAATTAAAATGATAGAATGAATAAAGATCATTGTGTGCTCTGTTTCACAGACTTTAGGATTGTAGTATTCTCAGGAGAACTTTTGGATGCTGACTTCCATTGGCTTACCTGTAGTTAGGATAAGTGGCATTAGGTTTTTTGGCCTTAGGTTTAGGATAGGGCAGTTGTTTGGGTTAGTTTGGGTTTTTAAAGAAGGCATAATAGAAGAAGATGTCAGATTAATAAGCCTTCACATTCTGAAGAAAGAGCAACCATTACATGGCAATACACTTTTCTTTAGAAAATAGAGACACGGAAGTAATTCTTTAAAATAACTACAGAACTGGGAATAGTGCTCTGGAAAGAAACCTTAGCAACCATTTAAACATGTAGCAGTTGTCATCGGTTGCTGGTGATGACAGACAAGTTATAGAAACAGTTTAAACTCTATAGGTTGTTAATCTTTCACAAACCATTTAACTGGAAAATCAACAGAAGGAAGAGGGCTTAGAATGACAAGCTGGCAAGTCCACCTTGCATGCAATTATTTTCTGCTACCCACTTGTAAAGGACAAGATTTCAAAGAACTGTAGAAAGTTAACCTTCAGAATACTTTGTGTGTACAATAAATTCTGAAGCAACTACAAAGAAAATAATACTGTAGTTTCTTCTTAGGAGAGTTTAACACACAAAAAAGGTGGTTTAGAAGTTTGAAGTACACTTACAACAAGAAAAAAGTCTTTATAACTTTTAAGATTACTGTTTAAGAGTAATTTTACAACTCTTGTTTGAATGTTGGGTAACCACACAATATACAATGTATATTACCTGAGTTTGAAAGTGTAAAATATCACCTTTCCTGCTTTGCAAAAACCCTTCACAGTTCAGTCAGTGATTACCCTGCTCTACAAAGCCAGGAAACTATTGGAGCCTTTGAATTCATAGATGAATTATTATCCCTAGCTACTTGTAAAAATGAAAGCTGTAGCTTGTATCCAAAGAAACATAAATACTGGAGTCCACACAGAAAATAGCAGCTTCCCAAAGGTCTTGCCTGGTACCTAAATTTTCCTCCACCTAGTCCTAGATAAGTTAGACAAAACATATGAATGTGAACTAATGCTTTGAACTGATTTTGTTGCCTCCTAAAACGATTTCTAGACATTCCTCAAGACATCAACAGGAGGCCACACAGTTTCACAGACAATGTTACTCCTAATTGGTAGAGCTATTTAAAAAGAGAACCAAACTAATAACCTGTCCTGAAATGTCTTTTCTCTGTTATTGCATATGTAATAACAGCCTGGAAAAGGGCTCCACAAAACATGTATAAATATCTCATTAATATACCTAGACATTTTGATATTATTGATTTGTTATAGTGTCCAATCTCTGCCCTGGAAGCTTTACCACTCACTAAGAAGAAAAATACACTCAGAAATAGCAGGAAGCCAGTAAAAAATGTTTTAATGTCATTTTGGTGGGGCTTATTTTTTTTGTCTTTCTAATGTTTATCTTCTTCCTTGACATGAAGAATTGTTGAAAGTTAAGGAGGAACTGCAATGCCTGGGAGAGCATTCTACCTAAATATTTAAAGAAAAGTGATGTAGAATTTTGTTAGTAAGTACTTCAATGCTGTACTAACACAATTTTATTCAGAACACAGTGGTGGGAGAGGGAGCTATCCATCAGTCTATTATAAACTTGATAAGCATAGGCTGTGAGTTTTAGGGACATGAAGCTGGTGGTGCCTGAGAACATTGCTTTTAGGAGACACTTTCAAAAGTCTGAGAGGAGGGTGAGATGAAGACTGTGTTTCTGTGCCAGTACACTATATTTAGCAAGTGTTCCTTTAGTACTAATTTGCACACACCACTGGGAAAAACATCTCAGAGAACCCAATGCAAGTGCCAGAACACCCAGCAGCTCCTGGCTTGAGAATACGCACCCAGACAGGTACAAAACCTCCTCTACCACGGTACTGTCCCTTCTCTCCTTATTCTCCAGAATGTACTCTATCCACGGAACAATATTAACTTATTCCTGAGTAAGTACCTTGAAGAAGGAGGTCACTAACATTGAAGGAAGTAAAGCAGTCAGAGACAACAGAGATAACAAAAATGATACATTAGAAAAAAGGAGACAGAGGTGACTATACCTGCATCTAATGAAGGAGTCACAGGAGTAGGAGGGATCTTGGAGGAAGGAAATGAAATTTTGATACAATTTCAGATTTCTATGTGCTCCAGATGACTCAGGTGCCTTGCAAACACAAGAGATTCTCAGGGCTGCACAGTTAGATCACTCTGCACCAAGTCTTAAGGATATTATTCCCACTTCTGAATGGATATACAACTATATATATGTGTATCATTTCTGAGCCACTCTTGAGTGAATGAAATGCTATTATATTTGAAAAATAATGCATATAAATAAATTTATTGCAATAATCTAAAACAAAATAGACCAGTAATTAATTTAGTTTTTTGTAAAACTATACATTAATAATAAGAAACTTTTACTTAAATGCTCCTGTGTTTCTCTGTATCTCTTTTTATTCCTTATTCTGGAAGTTACAATACTGTGGAAGTCACTTTTTTCACAACTAGACAACTATTTATCTCAAGGTAGTTAAAAATGCAAATTAAAAAAAAAATTGGCAAACATTAGCAAAATATCTGACACAAAATGGATTTGGAACACTAAAAATATATTTATACATGCTTTTATAACTAGATATGGATGATGTAACAGTTTGAAATCCATGGGAAGGTAAGATCATTTTGAAGGAAGAAATTGTTAGGAGGCAAAACTGGAAATATTTGCATTTATAATGCAGAACTTAGGGTATTCACGTGGAAAGGTAAAAAAAATCATGTTTATTATTCTAATCAAAGTTAATAATGGAGGGAACATGTTCAGGTATTCTTTCTTCCATACAATTTCCATGATCCCTTGGCATTTGTAGGAAGATAATGTCTCATCCTTTTTTCAGTTGTAGTCTCATTGAAACTCCCCTTAAGATTCCAGCCCTTCTTATTTAAATTATCTTGGTTTTAGCTTTAAAGAGTGTTTTGGTAAGCATTGCTTTGAGACAATTAAGAGCTAAAAATATTGTCATTTTATACACAATGCACAAATCTAAGGTGCATCCACACTGACATCTTGACTGCAAAGTATTGCAGAACTGTATGCAAACACCCTCACTTCAAATTTAAACCTTTCCCATTGCTGAGAACTGGTACTCCAGGGAATTCAGGACAAGATGCATGAAGACTGTGTCCACATCCCAATGAGATATCAAGTATGGGAGTTATTAAGTATTAAGATTGCAGAAAGAGCCAGATAGATGGCTCCAGAACAGCAGAAATGGCAAAAGTCCTACTGAAGTCATTGCAGGGTTGTCAGGGGTGTTATTTAAAGCATTTGCTCTCCATCTGCAATCCAGAAAGACTTTCCCCTGTGGTGTGGAAGGGGAGAAGGGAACTGAGGGTGCATCAGTCATATTCACCTTCTTGGATGTAAAATCATGTCACCAGCACGGGGATTTTTACGTGCTCAGAGGTACATTGAGGATGACATTCTTGTACATTTTATCTATAGTGATTTCAAAGACTAGTGGGAAATCTTAACACCTAGTGATTTGTCAAGCTGACAGCAATTACCTCTGGATGAGCAAATGCTACATGCTGTGAGTTGTAAGAATGAGGTGCCATTCTTACTCTGCTTGGTTCCATATTCACACAAAATATTAAACAGTTCAGTGAAAGGACTTTGGGTAAACAGCTTTATTTCCATTATAGCAAAGGTAATCACATGAAAATATTCTTAAGTTTACTAATTTCTGCCACCCAGAAAAAAATGAGTGAAACCCAGATTCAGTTAGCACAGTAAAAGCTTTTGTCTTCTCTCATTCTGGACAGGTTCTCTGGCAGCCTCACTCTAAAGAGGGAATAGTAAGGCATTTTTCAGAAGAATATATTCCCATATACTATGTTTGAAATGCAAGCTGGTGTTTTTGAAAAACAGTTGCTATCTCTATAACTTTTTCTACTAAGAGATGTGAGAAGCACACAATTTTCTTTTACATCATTTTCATTGTTTTGAATAGAGATGTCTCACCTGATATTTTAACAGCAAAATGGTATAGTTGTCTCCTTGGCTTTAAATGTTTCTAAGTTTCATTCAAACATAGGTTGAAACATAGGTTTTCAATTTCACTACTGAATGATCCTTCTCAAACTTAATTTTGGAAATTTCAGTAACTTAGGAAACAACATACATGTATGGGTTTGAAGTTTCTGTCTATTCATAATGACTGAAACTCCCTAAAATAAAGCAGTTCTTCAGCGACCTGTGTGAAATACAGATGGATGGTGCCAAAGCAGCCTCCTGACAGACAAGCTGTTGTCAGTGCTGCTGCTAATTGGCAGGGTTACCATCATTCACAGCAGAAATCAAGGACTCAGTAGACAGAGATGTGCTATTTTTGTACAGTTTACCTACAAAACTATATGTCCAGTGGCAGCTGAACAATGGCAGCTGTAAAGAGCTTTTTTTCTATTTCTATTTGCTTTTAATAAGGTGTGTGTGCTGGGTCCAGCTGGGATAGAGTTAATTTCTTCTCAGTAGCTCTTAGAGGGCTGTATTCTGGATTCGGAATGAGAATGATGCTGATAACATCATGCTGTTTTGGGTTTTGCTGCATTTTGTTTATCCCCAGGACTTTGAGAACTTAGTGTGTGTGTGTCTCATTTTCTGCCTGTGAAGCAGAGGAAACAGAGGGCACACTGCTGAGGCAGGTGACACAAACTGCCCTCAGGGATATTCCACACCACAGAACGTCATGCTTAGTGTGTAAACTGTGGAAATTACTCATAAGAGGGGGCAGATCTGAGTTTGGGAACAAAGCCTGGCATGGGTTTAGGTCTTGTGGAATTTTTTCTTTCCATTTTAATTATTATTATTATTATTTGCTACTACTATTATTGTATTTTAATTTGTTTTCAATTCTTGAACTTTTATCTCAACCTACAAATCTGACTTTTGATTCTCTTCCCCATTCCACGGGGACAGGCATGGAGAGAGAGGGGAGTTGAACATGCAGGTACATGGTACTTAGTTGCCAGCTCAGCTTAAATCACAAGAGCATATTAGCTTAATGGCTGGGACAAATGATCTCAGCGGTCTTTTCCAACCTTAAAGGCTCTATTATTTCTCCCTGAAGTGAAAGAGATAATTAAATTTGCAGTTTCCCTAGATAGAGAAAACTCAGTTTTTACTCTTTTTTTCACTGTTTGTCGCTGTTGAGTGGAATCAACAGAGGACGCTCCACCTGAAGACAAAAAAGTTTCTCTTGACTTTCAGCAAACACCAGGCTATTTTGTAAAGAGGGACATCACTTCTCCTTTACAGCTTAGTTGTTAAGAAGCCTTGAATCTAGCAGTTATTGACAAATAGCTTTTCCAATCTGGAGTGTTTTAAAAGGATGTCTGCTTTTGTCAAATATGGTGTGGTTTCTCAATGACTGCTTTGCAGCAGTCCTCTGCTTTTGGTAACTCACAAATAGTGAGTAACCTAAGAAGTTAGTTACTCCCCCCCAGTCTCATGAATACAATTTTGGTACTACATCCCGAGATGCAACTAGTCTTTTTCTGCTACAAAGGCACCCTTCTTACTCATGGTCAACTTGACTACCATGCCATCCAGATGTTCTTCTGCAAAGACCTTAGATATCTGAGGGCAGATCACATTAGGAAAAACTGAGGCAAAAAAACCCACTGAGCAACCCAGTCTTCTCTATGACTTATGTCCTTAGACCCTCTACCTCGCTTAGCAATGGGCCCATTTTCTTTGGTCTTTCTTTTGCTGGCAATGCACTTGCAGAAACATTTCTTTATTGTACTTCACATCCCTACTAGCTTCAATTCCGGATGAACTTTAGCTTTCCTAACTTCACCCCTGAACATTCAAGCACTGTCACTAAATTCCTCCCTGCTTCCACCTTCAGTACACTTCATATTCCATCTGTGCTCTGAAGCAGTTCCCATTTTATCCATGCTGGCTTCTGCTGTACTTACCTGACTCTCTGAAGATCAATCAGCTCTCTTAGGCTCCTTTGTCCTTCATGCACCAGAGTGCAAGTTTCTGTTCAATTTTAACCACAATAAAAAATGAGCCAAAAATTTTTCTTTTCATTATAATTGTAGGAATAAAATGACAGTTACACAGTGTTTCCTGTGTTGCTACTTGTCAGTGCCTCCTGACGTTTATAGGGATTGCTAAAAATCTTGAGTTTGCTAGTAGTACCATTTTCAAAAACACCAGTCTTAAGTTAAATTAAGATGACCTTGATCTTGAATACTCAAGTCAGAGACAGTCCTTCCAGTGACTCCAGAAGTTCTTGGTCAATTATTCTTTGGCAGAGAGTAATGAGTGGGGTTTTTGCAGTTTAAAGTTTAGAAAGGCAGGGATTGAGGATGAGGTGGACTTTGCTTCATTTTTTGAAGAAAACAAAGACCTTCAGATTATTCTACTAATATACTTTTTTATGTTGCAATGCATATCCTGCTTGGGAACTGCCTACTCATGAAGACCGTGCAAGGAGGATTTTCTTTGCTGTAATGAGGTAACCAAGGCTGAGTTTCCATTCTATATTCCATCCTAGTCACATTATTTTAATCAAAGGAGTTGGGCCAGACAACATCTATCCTATTCTTTTTTGGTTTGTCCAATGTCCTAAGATTCTGTTGCCACTATCAGTGTAGTTTTTGGAGAAGAAGTGGGAAAGAAGGAATGGAAAGAATATTACAGAATTTATAAGTAAGGTTGCACCATGCACTGTGGAGAATAGATACATGTGAAAAGATTGGCCATGTCTGATTTTGTTTCAAGGGCTTTCATCCACAACTGTAAAACATTCCAACCAAAACCAACCAAAACCAGGTCTTATTTGTACTTTGAAGTATAAATATCCGAGAAGTGAAATTTTCATAATCTTGGACAATATATCAACAGCACACTTCAATGTTTGTGCACATGACTCCATAATGACATCTGACCCTTGTAACTCATATTTGAACATGATGAAATAAATACAAGGTCAGCTTCTGGGCTATTAGAATCAAAGTAATAAATTCATAGCTGACTTCTGGCTTCATTAAGGGGGCAACAGTGGTGTAGAAAGGTTGCAGAGGATAAAAAAAGCATAAGAGAAAAACACTGCTGATGTGATAATTTATAAAAGCTTAAAATAACAAGGCTAAGACTGATGTTTATGCATAAAAACTACATTTTTATTACAAAAGGAGAAAAAAAATATCGTGAAATATTGTACTTGAATGGGGGAGAAAAAAGCTTTAAAACTAAGAGGGAAGCTTTAAAAACTGACTTCACATAAATATTGTTTTAAAAGGTCTGTTTGAAACCATCTCTGAGAAATGGACACTGTGCAGTGGAGAGAGAAGGAACTTTGGAAAAATCACCTGAGGGAGGAGAAGCAGAAAGCACAGCTCCACCATGAGAGAGATTTAAATCACATGACATTATTGCTTCTTGTATCAGAAAAGACAAATAGTGCTAAAGATATTTTGTCAGGCCCTTGAGAGAGCAGGGATTTGGCTACAACAAAAGTTCTTTTGAATTCCTTTTTCATTGAGGAGGAGAAGAAGACACCTAATTTGTTCTATCTAAAGTGGACCAGAAGAGCCCATAAATAAACCACAGAAAGAAAAGGCTGAAGAGTATCCTTCAGCAGTTAGGCTCAGAGGATATGACAAGTGTTGTGTCTCCTGCTTTTGAGATCATGCTGCAAACAAAGACCTTGGCACACATTTGCCAGTGTATGCATTGCATGGTGACCAGGACAGACTTGTTGGGATTTTCATCTGCAAACAGAAGTTTTTCATAAAATAACAGTCATTGCAGAGAGATTAAGTCAAATTTGCCGGGTTGGTGTAAGTCAACAATTTCAGTAGAAGTGCTTGCATGATATTCTGCATGAAGATACACATACCCAGCAGATCTTCAACATTTGGACCTAAGAATTTTAGCAATGCTTTTTGGGCAGCCATTACCATGTCTAGTCAGACATCTATTTTCACTCCTGCCTTATAATGGTTCCATACAACATAAATCAGGATTTTTCCCATATTAACTGTAAATTAACAAAATTTACAGTTAAAATTAACAAAACGGCCCTGATGTGTTTGCTATTGAGGACCTAATTGCCTGATCAGTGCTTCCACTTCTATTTGTTTTTCAGATATAACAGAGCAAATGTATACTTATGGAAAAGGACAAATGAAAGAGGAATATTTATTTGCCTGAACACTTGTAGCACAGGCATATTATAGGAACTTTGCATAACTATTCCAAAGGAAAACTAGCATAAAGAGAAAGGAGATATGGATGTACTAAAAAGGACTGAAGAAAATAAAATCTATAGGCTTTTTTCACCTTTAAAACTTGCAGTTAGTACAAACTGAATATTTATATATATTCTATTCAACTATGAATATTCTATATATTATGTTTTGCACAGCCCTCTCACATAGGTTTTCAGGAACTTCAATGAAGGAAGGGAGATAAATTGAAAGATTTTTATTTTTGTAATAGTTTAGAGACAACATATGTGTACATCACTTTTTTAATATTTTAGCTTACACGAAGACATTTCAGGTAATAAATTTTCAAATACTCTAATAAATTTTCAAATACTCTAATAAATTTTCAGTTACCCTGTTCTTACTTTTAGTATGCAAGTCACCACACTAAAACCCAGGTATGTTAAATATTCATCAAAGTGTCTACAGGGATAAGAATTTAAATCTCACCTGGGAGCTAGAACAATCTCATCAGAAAATAGCATTAGTTTCAAAGCAAAATATGGAAAGGATGCTCAGCACCTTGGCATTTTGATACTTAGCATATCAAGGAAGCTTCTTTTTAATGAGAATCAGCTATTACCTTGAGGATAGTGCTGTCTATCTGCATCACAACTTAATAACCCTTGGTAAAATCTTTCTAATCCTTGTCTTCCTCTTGGACTAAACACGGGAAATGCTCACACTAGCATGAAGACCAGCACCACAATATATCAGTAAATACACACCAGAAAAGGCAGATAACTGTGCCTGTGCATAGTCCTGAGTGGTGATTCCCTTATCTCTAAGTCACAGAGGCAGGCATGTGGCAGCTTGAGCATGAAAAGAAATGCATAAGACAGAGTCCCAACACTGCAGCACTCCTGAGAGTTCATTTGTAAGGTGAGCAGTGAGAATTTGATATGTGACTGTGTCCATCAGCCTCTGCATTTGTGATTAATTTGAATCCTTCTGTGTGCAAAACCAAGTTCAATAAATGTGAAAGGAATATGTAGGAGAAAACATGCAGTCTTTCCTAAAATAATGTCAATTTTACTTTTTTTATATGTAAATTGCTGCAGTGCCACAATTCCAAGACCAAGGGAAAAATGCCAAAAAACACAATACTGAATTGTGAAGCAGGTACCCATGTGGGCTGTAGATTCATTTAAGTCATGTAGGATTGTAGGATCTCAGCACCTCAGGATGGAGGTGCAGAGAGGCCGAGACCACCCTTGGGGGGCTCGGGAGTCCTGGAATGCTGCCAGAAGTGTCTGGTGGCAGGGCTTTGATCCTACACAGGAGACAAGACCTGTATGAGGACTGGGAGGAATTCACTGGGTGTATGGTGAAGGGATAAGTTAGTTAAAGTGTAAAACACAGGGTTTAGGATTTTGGTACAGGGGGGTCTAAAGAAGTAAGATGGAGGAATTGGGGTGTGTCCTGTCCTTCTTCTTCTTCTTCTTGGCCTCCATCTTCTGTGGTGATGGTGGCACTTGGGGATTGGTTATTACTAAAAGTGCACCGGTTAATAAGGGTAGAAGGTATTGGGGAGAAATGATAAATATTGTACACGTAACTTAGGGTATAAAGATAAGTGACCGCCCCGGGGGCTCGGAGTGTGCCCATGGCTGACTTGCTGTGCAGACCTCTGTCGGGCTGAAAGAAAATCTTTTAGATAAACAATTAATAAACACCGAGACTGAGACAAGATCAGAAGTCTCTCCTCGTCCTTTGAAGCGCCGGGCTCTTCAAGGCCATCCCTGGGCCTTTCCAGGCCACCTAAACAGCACCGAAAAACCTAACATAGGATTTCATTTGTCTCTGTGAAATTGTATGGTTTTCTCCAAGAATCTCTGCTGCCCAATTTTTGGAAAGGCAAAGCATGATATACTCTTGAAAAATATTTTTTTGACATGCCAGTCCCAACTGCATTTCTTGGAGTCAGTGTTTTCCTGCCATTCTAACAGGGCCAAATTTTATCTATGGTACACTATAAAACCCAACTTCTCCTCTCATAAGAGCCCTTGTCTTCATTGTAACCCTCATCATGTAGTTATGAAAGTTAATTTGTGAAGCAGAGAATCATCTGGCCAACTGAATTTTAGTAAAACAGCCCTATTAGCCTTTCAACAAAACTGTAATTTTTATAAGGCATTATGTACATGATTACGTCCAGCTGTTGTGAAAGCAGCAAATATAGATTAGCAGAAAAAGAGTTTGCTTGCTCCACAGAGTCTATAAGGATTTCTAAAAAGTTTCTGTTTCCCATCAGCACAGAATTTTGACCTTAGGAAAGCTGTAGAAGACAGATAAGCAAGCCTCGTCAAGCCTGGAAAGAGGTCTTTCCTCATCCAATACCAAATTCGAAATGGCTTTTCAGTCATCTTAGGTCATCATCCAAGACCTTTTCTATTGCGCATGCACACGGATCAATCGGAAACAGCTGAAGCAAGGACCAATATTCAGCCCTCCAAAAGGCTGAATGAGCACTTCAGCCACCAGAAAATTATATAATCTTTCAGACCTCTAAATACTTGCCTGACAGGGTTCAAATGAAGAAAATGCTGCACTAAAAAAATTCTCCAAATTACTTTAAATGTGGAAAATATCAAGAAATTTTATTCTTTCCTGAAGGGATTTGGGGAGAAAGGTTACATTTTTATAAATATATAATATTCTATTTATAAATAGAATTTTATAAATTCTATTTCTCCTGCTTTTTATGTCAGTACCTGTGAAGATGAGGTAGCCTCCAAACTGTTTTCATCCCTGAAAAAATGTGCAGAAATGCTGTTTGGATTGTTGATGGAGACTGGGAGGTTTTTGTAACTGGGCACTTAGACATCCACCACTCGTGTGCAAAAGTGGGAATTCAAAGCAGGAATTATTCCACAGGAAGCTTGGAAAAACAATGTGACCAAGAAAAACACTGAGGCACTAGAAGAGAAATAAGGACCTCACGAGCCAAGTACCAGTATCATTCGATAACTTCTACGTGCAGATATTTCAGCTCACAAGGGCATCAATACCTTTGATTGTAGAAATCTAACAGAGATTATTACAGTTATCAAAAATGTGAACTAAATACATTGACAGGTGTGCAAAAATCACAAAGCCACAGGAATTACAAATTGGCTACTCTTTCAGTTGGTGAGAAATGTTACGATTTATTTATTTATTAAGAACATAAAGATGAAATTACCTTTTTTCCCCCCCTGGTTAAATCAAAAGAAAAGCCTGCAATATGCCAAAATGCCATAAATTTCCTTTTTTTTTCTAATAAGAATTAGCTGTTTATTTCTATACACAAAAAAATTTATTATTGGCAGAAAAACATGTAGAATAAGAGATAAACATTCTTTATTTGATACTATTGCAAGTAATTTCTGGGGAACAGAATTTTTCCCAAATAAATACTCTGCCACAGTAATATTCTTTTCTTTTTATCTTCTGTAAATCTGCCTCAAAACAGAAATGCAAAAACGTTCTCCATTACTGATATGTTTGCCTACTGCAATTTGTGCCATGTTTGTATAATGGAGGAAAACTTCCTTTCACTCTAGTTTTGACTGAAACCAGAATAAAAAATTAAAATTTGGGGGTTTTTTTCAACATGGATAATTCTCTTCAGGAAACAGGCTCCTTTTTTTTTTTTTTTTCATTTGATGGACTCTACATGAAAATAATCTTTATTTTCAAAATGTCAGCCTGTGATACCTCAAATTAAGAATTTTCCATCTTTAAAAATTGACACCATCTCTCCTCTTCATCTACAAATTCATATTTTCTGTTAAAACTTCTAAATTCTTCCCTCTTGTGTTTGGTGTTAACAAGGTGGTGACTTATTTTTCATGCAAGAATAAAAGAAAACAAGAAGTGCATTTAATTTAGAAGTATTCAATGGAAATAATTAATATTCTTTCAGGACAGACTCTTTACCACCAAAAAAAAAGAAAATTTATATGGTGAAAATGTCTTTTATAACTTTTTTATAACATAAATTATGAGGAGGGCCATCAGAAATGTAACCATTCTGCAGGAGATATTATAACAGAATTCATCGTTTCTTGTCTTGTCAATTTCATGTGGTTTTCTATTCTCTTTGGTACTACTCCATGACAGAGGAGTAAACTTCTTTGTAAACTTGCATACAAATAGATTTATATCAGAATAGAATAACGGGGAAGAAAGTGGTCCTTTTTTTAAGCTCCCACTTTTTTTGTTGTTTTTTTTTTCTTTGCTTGTTTGTTTGGGTTGGGGTTTTTTTCAGGTTTTTTTTTTCCTTTTTTGGAAGAGGAATGTATGCATGCAGAAATGAACATTTTTAGAGGCAGAGCAGCTTTGGGGCTGGACTCAGTCACACACTGCTCTTTAGGTCCTTGACAAAATGAGGGTAAGGCTGCAGGGAGCTCAGTGTATTTGATTCTGGTCTGCCAGCTGCAGACTTCCTGCTAATAACTTGTATGATCACTATCAATAATCTGTGTTTCAAATCCACCCAAATATTATTGCATTAATTTTTTCATTAATTTCCAAATGCTTTATGGATATTACATTGTTTTGTTCCATTACATTTATGGAACAAATTTAATGACAGTGAGAAATTGGTGGAAAAACTTTTACCATATGACAGAAAACCTATCCTAACATTGCAATGTAAAATAAAACATTATTATCTGCAACAATTTTTTGTGAACCTATAAAATTTGGGGTTTTGAGGAAGTGATAACAAAGCTTACTTTTATAAAGATAAAAAAAAGCAATTCAAGTCCTCAAAGAAATTTTTTATTGAGCCTTGTGCAGCTCATAACAGTATCATTTAATAATACCTTTAGTGTCAACTTTCCTCCTTCACTCCACACAGACACAAACATTTCCTTCCTTTTCTGCCAGCCTTCATCTGATGAAGCTAAAATTTTTGAGCAAAATCAAGTTTCAGACCTTCTCCTGAGGGGTGGTCTGAATAAAGTACATTTTGTTCTAAGGGCACCAGCCTCAAAATAATGTTGCTGCCAATCCTTTGGGATCAGTTTTCAACATACCATCCAGCTTCTTTCTCCTTCTAACAATTTCCTCTGTCAGGACTGATATTTTCAGTAGTCCAGGGGACTGCAGCTGTTATAAAGATTGATTACTGGTGAGGGCAAAGTTGTTCATCATGGGGCTGGCACTGCAAGAAGTTTTTAAGGTAAAGGTCTCTTACTCTGTACAGAAACCTAAATTCCTCAGTATTGGTGATGATATGTTCCAGACTCCCATGAACTGAATCAGACAGGAGGGGAGTTTTCAAGTAAAATGGATGAACAATGTTGTTGTGAGGAACTTGCTCTGTTCTCAAAGGCTACCTCTGTCAGGGAGCTCTGACTTTTCTAGCCATGAACTAGACTTTGTAACTCAATTGCCCTTCAGGTTTCTTTTAATCAGACAAGAAGGCAAGTGGCAAAACAGTTTTAGACCAAGTTTGAAGGAGAGGCTGTTATTTTTGTTTCCTTTTCAAGAGCAGCATGACCCATCATCCTCCCCCTCCAGCACCAAGCTCCTGAAGAGGTGACAGATTTCCTGCTGGTTGTCTTGTGTAATCACTGTGGTCAATTAGGCCCAGAGATGCTGAGGGAGAGGGCATAGTCTGGGTCTTACAGAAAAAAAAAAAATTAAAATAATCACTATTTTATTATTGTGAAAGGTACAATATTTGGCAGACAAAAACAGAAACTCTTTTGTCCAGCTAAAGCTTATCACTATTTTAAGCCCTATAATTACCACTGTTTTAACAGCTGCAAGGTTCTAATTTTTTTTCTTTATGGTCTCTTTTTACTCATGTTCTTATTATCCAAAAGAATAAAGTCCAATTACAGCAAAACTTACCATCTTCCTGAAAGCTACAGCAGGATGGGGGAGGGAGAGGAACATGTTTTTGCCCAATTTACTACTAGACTGCCTATTTTGGTCATTATCAGCTGCTTAAATGACTTTTCCTTAGGTGCTCTAAAGGCACAGAATCATGTTTTGGAATGTTCCTATCCCTCAGTGAATGTTTTTAAAAAGTGCCAGTGGAATCCTCCCTACCTCCCACCCTTAACAGTACAAGTCCCATGCTGATGTCATGGACAGCTTCCATGAATTAGTGATAAATAAATGACAAAAATGGTAAAAGGTGACTCAAACCTCAGGAGAGCTCATTTGTAGAGATTCCATTTCATAGCACACTGGGAAGTGTTCTGTCTTCTACTCACACTTGGATGAAGTTTACAGCTGAAAACATATACATTGACTGAAATATAAGCTTCTTAAAAACTTAGAAACAATTAATGAATTGTATTGGTTTATCGCCTTTCAACTGATTTATTTTAATTTACCATTGACCCTTTACACTCAGGTTTGTAATAATATTAACAATGAAAATGTCACTTTTACAAGGTTTATTTGTACTGATATTACCAGAGATAATATACTTGAGTCTGATAGGACACAATAGGACCAGAAGAACTTTTTGGACTCTGAAGTAGAAACATTTCTACAATGCATCTTTTTGTAATTGTCTGAGTTTACAATTCCAATTAATTTCATTATATTCTGGGGAACAGTCAGGCCTCTGTTAAGGATCCAGGTGCTATAAAAGATACTTCAACAAATTTCAGTGCTTCTGTGAGTGAAAGGAGTGACAAGGATTGACTTTAAAGGTGAAACTAAAGTGATCTGATTCATACTATTAAGGCAGCTTTCTGATATACTGGAAAGAAATGTATTTTAAAAAAAATAATCTCATTAAAGACTTTCTTGACTGAAAATCAGGACAGAAAGAGCAGAAATGAACACTAAATAATTGCAACACAAATTATTCATGTTCAAAATCCTTTTTCTGCACTCAGAAAACCTGTCTTTCATGTCACCATCACATGTCATCAAATACTGCATTTTCTTGACAAGACCCTAGTCTGGACCATGGGCCCAAAGTCTGCCTATACAGACCGACCCAGTTCTTGGAGCAGCTGCCTGCATCCCTGTCTGTCTGCATGAGATGATGTGTGATTTCACAGACTCTGCAGTTCTGGTCCACTTTCAGCACAGTTGCTGGAGAATTTTGGAACTATCACTAGGCTATACCATAAATGTATTATTTACTGAGCAAAGTTCTACTAAAAGTTCCTAAAGACATCAGGATTTAACCCATAATAAAATCCCCTTAAAATTGATGTGCTTGAGTGCATTTGCAACTGCATTGCAGTTCATTATGCCCAAACTCCTTTATAAATATTAATTAAAGCTAAAATTCTGATGATAATGAGGCATATCCTGAGCTCTAGAGAGCTGCCATTGTGCCAAACTCTTATAATTTGAATGCAAGTTTAGCATATTCTAAATTACATTATATAAATAATGTAATGTAAATTGATCTATAGAGTACATATGCAGCTATTAAAAATTAGATAAAATGTAAAGTATATAACATGATGATAATTCAATAAAATTCACCTTTTTCTTGCCTTCTTAGCAGCCCAAGCAGTGAGTAAATCAGCTTGGTTTGGGGAGAAAGGTGAGCCTCAGAAGGGCAAAGTGAAGAGGAGGAAGGCTGCAGCTTCATCTTGCTGAGCCAGCTAGCACTAGACTGACTCCATGCCTCAGAAAACCACCACTTCAGACAGGAGCAACAGAGAAAGTTCATTCATGACTCCAATCATATCGTAATATGTGAAATAAACAAGTCATATTCATAACCATAATAATTACATGTTCATAATTATGGAATTAAGTATAATTTAAGGACAAAAAATTATCATACAAGCTGTCAGGATCTTTCCTTTATGTTGTTATTATAGTGTTTTCTTGCCCTTCAAAGTGTTTTCAGTTCTGGAGTTATATATTAATACAAAGGACAAACTGCTTGCAAAGGGGATTATTAGAATTGAGCTTTTTTTCTTTTTATCCCTATGATTATATTAGTGTTAACATAGACATTAATAAAATTCATTACCAAAAGTGTATGTTGCATCTGTTTTCCATATTTTGGAGGACACTGAAAAGGTTTCACTGTGCTTGTATCATTCTTTGCAGTGCTCACATTAAGTTGCTAGAAGAGTTATATTTTGTGGGTTCCATGTTTCATATTTTCAGCCACCAAAGGGTTATATTTTTCTTGAAACTGTAGCCAGGCTTTCTCAGTGTCTTAGCCTCCACTGCAATCAAACACTGGGGCTCTCCAAAGGCAAAGGCTATTCATTCCCAGCTTCACCCATCACTGCCAGCAAAGGCTGTATCCAGAGCTCAAATCAACGATCCCGAAATTGCCACACTTTGTGTCACCGGTGCTGGCCCCAGCTGGTTTAAAGCACAAGCATTTAAATAGAGCAGGTGTCTTATTTTTCTATGAAATAACCCTGACAATGAACACTTCTAGATGAGTGCTGTACTTCAGAGAGCTGGAACTAAATTGGCTGGTGATGTTCAGCAGCTCTTTGAAGCATGCTCTTGCAGCCACAGGGACCTTGAGCCTCACTGCCAGAAGCAATGACAGCAGTGCTAAGCTGCCTTTTTCCCCAGGGCAGACAAAGCTTTTGTTGCTCCCTTTTTTTGAGTCAGACTACCATCTAGTATAAATTGTTGCTTGCTGTTTTTTACTTAATAATTTTTCCTTCCTGCCCTTCTTCTATTCCGTTTGTTTCATTTAAGAATATGTTAAATGTAGCCCGCAGAAATTAAGGAAACAACATACCTTTCAATGCTTTTCCAAATGGAAATCCCCACATCCTGAAATATCAGCCTGCAGAAAAATAATTGCAGTGCTAGAGCCTTGAGCCAAAGAGACAATATAGTTACCAAATGTTTAAAAAACAGAATTATTCAACTTCAACTTTGTAAATACTTAGTATTAAAAAATAAATATCTTGAATGCTATGTACCTTCCCACCTGAATGGAAGTTTGCTAAGAAAGTAATGTTGTCAAAGTCTATTGAAAGAAGCTGAGAACTTTGGGGAAAAAAAATTGGAAGCTGTGAAATCAAAGGAAAATTGTTAAATGCTGTGACGTTTCCTCATCTTTGTCAAAAATACAATAAATACAATAAATAATCAATAATTATCAGGAAATTTACAGTTGTGTTCTTGCTCTTTGGAGATTTGGGTGCTGCTGGAGACTTGATAGTAATTTATTTAAGGCTGAGAATGTCTCTTCATCCTTAGCCCACTATCAAACTTTTAAAACAATAAATATTCTAAGGAAGAAGCACTGTTATTTGAGTTATGTTTAGATAATCCCCAAATTAAAAAATAAGAAGGAAATGTGAACTTCACTTCTTCTGATTTAGACTGAGAAATAAAGCAGTAAGGGTGTTGTAACCGTTTCTGGCAGATTTCTTGTGAGAATCTTTCTCCTCAAGTTGTAATGACAAGAACAACAGAAAGAATCCATGGACAGATCCTGTTATTGCAGAGATTTTCACACATAAGTTTCACATTACATCTCTACAAACTTTCAAAGATTTTCTATCTAAAAAGGGTTCATTAATGTATTAATTATCCATGATTTTAAACATAAAAATTAAATTAACTGCATTTTATTGACAGCAACTGTAGCCACACCAAGGAAATACTGATTTCACAGTTGTCATATTAATTTCCTAAATATTTCATTTATCATACTTTGCCTCTTTCCCTTCTTTATTCTGTAGCCAAAAAAGTAACAGACAGAAAAAGCCATGTGGATTTTTTCCAAAAGGAAAGGGTCTCACAGTGATGCAGCATTCAAACACACTCAGCAGGAGGCTGAAGTGCCTTTGATGCTATATGGCAGCTGAAATATATTAAAGGAGATACTGTAGCTGACAAAGATGAATTCTAGTTTTCTACAGGCAACTGCAAAATACCTCTGCTCTACCACTGTATGACATTTTCCACCAGGAATGCATGAAAGACCCTCCCTTATTTCAGTGTATAAAATCACTTGGCTTGTGGACAAAGATATATTCTGTTGATTCTTTTTTAATTAGAATTTCTTTTCTTTTTGTTTTAATTCTACCTTAAGAAGCATGAACTTTACTCTCTGAATATCTCTTCATGTCTCTTCTGCATAGGCTCACTGTTTTTTGGAAGATCTCTAACTCTTTGATTACTTTTTCCCTCTTACTTCAATGGCTTAGATAAGGGAGTCATCATTTTGTAATATGACACATTATCTCTCTCTCTCTTTCTTTTGCCTATCCATATATTTATTTCAGACACATATTTGACTAACATCAGCTAATTCTGCACTATAAAGCCCAAATTTTGTTCATTAACTAGATTTACATCAAGTGGTTCTGCTCTTTTATTCATTTCACGATGTTATCTTAAAAAGAAAAATTAATGATAGCCCAGAATTATTTATGAATATTTATCTTTTGAGGTTTTCATAGCCACTGCTAAATATTTTCCTGTTTATGAGACTCCTCTTTCGAGCCCTATTTACATCCACATTTTGTAATGCTATCATGAAGATAGGAGCTAGCTTTAAATGTAATGGTTTAGAAATCAGAAATAATTTTGCCATGGCAGAACTGAGACCAGCATAAGTTAATTTGTAATCTCAAAAAACATGGTGATATTCCAGTCTGCTGTGACAAGGTTGCTTCAAACTATAAAAAGTTCCTTTTTTTAAATAATGCATTTGTGCATACAAAAAATGTGTTGCTGATGTGGAATCATCTTGCAAAACCTGTTGGCCCTTTGTGCTATAGCAGGGTTTAATCATAAGTGCTCCTGCAACCTCTTTGTAGCCAAAAAAATTAAGCATGCTTATAATTGCTATGTCATTATTTAATAATTTAAAGCCATTACAAATCTGCTAAGTGTTGCAGTCCAAAGAACACCCACTCACATGCAATAGTACTAATTACACACTTGAATTTGAAGATTTTATGTGCTTAATGCAATGCATTTTCCTATATAACAGTACTTGTCTCAGTTGGGGTAATTCTCTTCACAGTGTCTGGTATGGGGCTGTGCTGTGGATTTGTGTTGAATACAGGGTTGATAATATAGAGATGCTTTTGTTGCTGCTGAGCCGAGCTTACACAGATCCAAGGTCATTTCTCCTTTTTTTGTACTGTCATGCTGGTGAGAAAGTTGAGGGTATGTGGGAGCCAGGACAGGTGGCCCAAACTGACCAAAGGAATATTCCAGACCATACGGCATCATGGTCAATTTAGAAAATGGGGGAAGAAGGAGCAAAGAGGGGAACATTGGGAGTGGTGGAGTCCCAAGTGACCATCACATGTGATGCTCTCCTGGAGATGGCTGAACACCTCCCCGCCCATGGGAAGCAGTGAATTCATTCTGTGTTTTGTTTTGCTTGCACACATAGCTTCTGCTTTCCCTAACAAACTGTCTTGATCTCAATCCACAAGTTTTCTACTTGTTGCTCTTCCAGTTCTCTACCCAGTCTCACTGATGAAAGAGTGAGCAAGGGTCTGTGTCGGGTCTGTTTCCTGGCTGGATTTAAACCACAGCAATAGCAAACACAGTTACAATATTTTCCCCCTGCATAAAGACACATATTTGCAGTATTAGAAATCCAAGCCACATAAATGAGTTTTGTAAAGTTCCATGGAGTGGTCAAGACAATTGTCTGAACCTTTCCATTTGGGAAAAATATTCCTTGCCTTCTCCCATGTTATTTCCTATGAGGAAGAGGTCGACTCCTAACTCAGTGATTAAGGCTCATTTGTTCAGACTGATGTTACCATGAAAACATGAGTAGGATCAAAGTCAGTTCTGTGAAAGACAGCTGAGTAGATGCCAGCTGCCTCCTCACAAAAATCCAGCAGACCCTCCAGCAATTCTTCACCATCCATCTGGGCTTCTCCAAGCAGTTCTTTATCCATTTGCAAGGACAGACAGATTGGAGCCTCCAGGCTCATGAGTCTATGTCCTGAGCAGAACCAAAAGAAAGACATCTCTGGCAAATGAAGAGAGAGGGCATGACATTTCATGCTTGGCATATCTTGCAGACACTTATTTCCTTTTCAACATATTTTTGAGTGAATCCCTTTCAACTTGCATTTCAAAACGAGTAGTTAGTGTACTCACCAACTCCTGATGACAAATATTTTCTTAGAATGTTCTAATTTATAGCTTCTTCCTGAGGTTCCCAAATCCACTTTTCAAGAATGGTGCAATGTAAGTGTGGATACTAAGACATTGTGAGCAGAAAGGTATGCTTTAACAAGAAAAGTGCAACCAACATCTCATTGCCTTAAAAACAAAGATTGGAGATTACAATGGTAGCTCCCAAGTGAAAAATTATCCATTCAAATTTTTAAAGCATTTTCTTAATCTCATCTTGGGCCTGAACAATTAGATGTGCTCCATAACATAATAGACTGCTTGCAGCATGATGTTTATTTAATTAAATAAATAAAAATTAACAACTTACTAATGAATGTTTTCAGAAGTAAAAACTCCTAGGCTTATTTGTTGAAAATAATTAATCATTTTAAAGTATTCATAAAAAATCTATCCGGTCTCCAATGGACTCAATTTCTTTCCCTCATTTATATGCACCATTACAGAGACTCGATCATGTGATGTAATAACGCTGCAACTATGACAGTCCAGATCTCAGTGATTTTAGCTGGTCGAGTGACCCCAGGAAAAGTTGGAAAGTCTCTTTTCCCAGCCCAGAGCTCAAAGAAGGAGTCAGAGCTCTTCATTCTTGGTCTCAAGGTTGTTTATTGTATCTTATCTATAAAATTCTTTCTCCTGTCCTGCTGAGACCTGCTCAGCACTGACAGTCCAGGCACTCTGCCTGCCCTGGGGTGGTGTTATGTCTTTATACTAAAAACTATGTGTACAATATTTACAATTACTTTCCAATACCTATCACCTATGTTAGACAGTGAGCTTCTACTCTAAACCAATCTAAAAGTGCCAACATCTCAGCAGAAGATGGAGGCCAAGAAGAAGAAGGAGAAAGGCTGGACATGCCCAGATTCCCCCATCTTGCCCCCTGAACCCCCATTCTAAAAATCCCAAAAATCTATTTTTTTCACCCTGTGATAAATTCACTATCATTCTACTTAAACTTTTGTGGCTTGTAATTCTTCATACAAGGTTGGTAATTGTTTTTTCCTAGGGCTAAATCAAAGGTTCAGGGGTCCTGGGCTCTGTGCCAAGGTCTCTGAGCCCCCTGGGCAGGGTGTCAAGACCTTCAGGGCAGCTAGAGGAATTTCCTGGATTCCCACATCCAGACATGTCTAAAGATTATTTAAATATTTGTTGGAAATTTTGGTCTGGAATCCCTATCCCAGAAAAGGATCATAAGCACATTCTAGTAAATGACTTCTTCCTTGTTTTAGGCAACCTCTGAGCTGTGTCCATGTCCAAAAAGCTCCCTCTGGATAAGCTGGACCACTCTGTTGGGATAAGAGTGCTCTTAGAGAAAGCAGTTTTGCAGACACTGACCAGAGGGTGCTGGTGGACCCAGGACAGCTGGTAAGATACATCTGTGGTGCTGGATCTAGATATGGGCTCCCCAGAACAAAAGAGATGTGGGAAGAGTCCAGTTCACTGGAAAGTCCAGGGCCACAAAGGGACCACAAAGATGAGTAAGGTAAGAGCTCAGAGCATGCCTCATTTGAGGAGAAGTTGAGAGAGCTAGAACTGTTTACCTTGCAGAAGACAAGTCTCAGGGGCATCTTATCAATATGTAGAAATATGATTGGGGGTGCGAGGAAGGCGTGTTAGGGAACAAAGAAGTTAGGGAATAAATTGTGCTTCTCTCAGTGGCTGGCAGCTCTGGAACCAATACAGATCGTTTTATTAATGTTTGCAGTTTTCAAGGCATGATAAGCATAATTTAACTCCAGAGATTTAGGCATCAATTACAGTACAAGACTAGATACACCACTTTTCTGTGAAGATTCTGCTATCTGATCTCAAGTAGAAAGCGCAGTATCTTAGAAAGTAACCTTGAAAAGCTGCTAGGGAGCCAGTTCTGACTCCTTTACGAGAAGTTGATCTCAAGCTAAACCGTTTTGAACTTGCTAGATTAGAATGCAGTGGAGAATGAGTCATTCCCTTATGTAAGCAAGACTTTTTACCCAGAACTAGAATATTAAAATCAGAGCTTATCATACAGCTGTGAACACTAGAGAACATTTCTGTTCTGCATGTAAATGAAGAGAAGAATAAAAGTCTGCTAAGGGACCAGACAATGAGAGAAGATCAAGACAGACAAAAGGAAAGAAATTCACAAAGAAAATATGGGAAGTAGCAGCAGGTCAAAATATAATTTAAAAAAAAGAAAGAAAGAAAAAGAGATAAAGGGAAAAAGAGCCCCATTGGAGATTTAAACTATTTAGATAAGAAAAACATTATTATAGGAAATGCCTCTAGCACACCCAAGTCATGAAGCAGACAGGAGTAGAAGAAGTGATGAAACTGTGTAATCAAATAAGAAGACCCTTAGTTAGAAAGAAAATTTGAAGAAGAAACAAAAGACATGTAGGAGCTTTCACTCCAAGAAGCACAGTAGATAGTACTCTGGAATTTTCCACACATTCACATCTGCATTGGGGCTCCTTCTTTTGAAGCCCTATTGTAGGGTATGGACAATAAAAAGGATTGCTGTCCCTGGAATGTGTCAAGGGCAAAAAAGCTACATCACTAAAAAAATTGAGAATATTAGCATATGAGTTTCCAAATGGCTGAGATATGGCAGCTCCTATCAGTGACATTTGTAGATGTTGGACCCCATGGAGATAAACTGAAATCCTACTGAACTGGCACATTTAAGATGCTTAATCAGCCTCTAACACATAAACCCCATTCTTACACACACCCCTTACCCTTCTTACCCATCACATTTCACTTGTGCTATACCAGATGCAGGTCTACACATGTAGAGAAACATCTAGATTAAAACTGATCCAGACTTTTTTTTTTTTTAAGAGAAGTTCTAGTGTTTCACCTGTGCCAGAGCAAGGAAAGAAGCCAGAGGAGTGGCAGACATAACAGGTAGATGGAAGACCATCTTCTTGAAATGCTGGACTACAGCATGCCTGAAACTGCCTTAAATGTGCCGTGCTGGATGCAGCTGACACTGCAAAAGGCACATGGGTGTAACTGCAAGGTGTAAATCCAAAGTTTCAGAAAAGGGCTGAAAAGATCTTTTAGTTCATTGGTGGGGATGGAGATGGAAGAGACAGATCATACTCCAAAAATTCAATTTCTGTTTCAGTTTCTGCTGTTTAATCCAACTATTTTATTTACAGTTGTGTACTCAGAGCTTACCAGATGCACAGAAAATGTTTTGAATAGAGTTTGACTCTTCTGAGCTGAGTGCTCAGTCCCTGAGAGAGAAATCTAATTCAACAGATGAGCTTAGAGCAGGACTGCCTTTTCCAGTGGCTTGTAGATGGCTTTGCCATTTTCTGGAAGTTTATCCCACCTTCAAGACATTTCTTCTTGCCATCCAAACAAATGGTATTCATGCTAAGTAGTTACAGAGAACACATTGTGCCCATACTTACAAAATGCAACACCAGGCCAAGCTAACACTTCTTGGACAATGCCTGTCTGTGTGGAGCACCATTATCAGAAAGAGCAAGTCAAAGACTTTCACAAAAATAAGATGAAAAGTAGTGCACTTGTACTGAAGTAAAGTGCTCTTGAAGATAATATATTCAGCTTTCAGGATTCAGAACAGCCTGCTAGGAAATCATGAGCATGTTTCCAAAGGTGTCTGATGTAACTGTGGGGAGATGCTAGCAAGTACCTCTGCATCCTGGAGATGCATAGTCCCCATGGCAGATGCCTACAACTTTCCAACCCCTTTTGTTCTGTTATTCTTCCATTATGATGCATAAAAAAGACAATCCAAATGTCCTAAATTCATGTAATTCCCATGCCATAGAGCACAAAGCTCCTTTTCAGTCCTGGAAAATTCAATTTTCAACTCCAAAACAATTGATCTGAAAAGTGTTCTTGTTCTGGAACAGTGTGTTTCAATTATGTTCTCTTTCCCTGAAAATGTGCGAACAAATTTTTGTGTGCTGCTCTAATTGCATCTCAAAGAGTCAACCACTTGTAACACTTTCAGCATGTTTGAAATATTTATCTGAGGAATTAATTCAGCTGTTTCTCTTTTAGTGGTTCTGAAGTCCTACATCCCCTCTGAAACACCAGCACACAGGGTGTTCACATGTATATTGCCTCCAGGTTTTACAGCCCTGGTGCATCATCTGGCTCGGAAGAGGGACTCTCACAATCCAGAAAGTCAAGGTGCTGGAGGAACTAAGCTAAAACTTTTTAGTCAAAAAAGAAAATGGCTGCTCCTGTTTTCCTACATGTTGCAGTAACTCAGAAAAAAGGAACAGTGATGCTGAATGCATCATTGCTGGTGTCGAAGCTGGTAGATAACAAACTGCATAAGTCAATTATGTGAGTCAAACCAATTATTTTCAGACATCAAGCAGCACTGCCAAATGAATGGTATCACTCAGTTACATTTAGTCCAGTTTTCAAGGTTTTCTATACAACTGTGACAACACAATGTTTCCTCAGTCTCTTATGGGGATGGTTTGGTTTGAGACTTTTTCATTTTAATTTTTTTTTCTTAATAGGGGCAGACAATTAAAAATAAGAGCTAGGAAAGTAGCCATTAAGCAATATTCAATGTCTCTGACAGAGAGGAAAAAGAGAATACTGTTCAAAAATAGGAGCGCAGACAGGAATAAATGCTTCCCCAGTGATACTCCCATGAACATTATCAAATCTTCCCCAGTGTATGTACATGGATATGT
Source organism: Ammospiza caudacuta (assembly GCF_027887145.1). Taxonomy (NCBI): domain Eukaryota; kingdom Metazoa; phylum Chordata; class Aves; order Passeriformes; family Passerellidae; genus Ammospiza; species Ammospiza caudacuta. The sequence continues at coordinate 101,270,384 of NC_080593.1, forward strand.
ACACATGCACTAAAATCTCATTCACATCTGTAGACAAGTCTCATTTTTTATAGCATGGTTACATATTCTGAGCAAGGTGATAGAGAGAGAGCCACAGTCATGATGAGTGAAATTTAGACAAAACCTTCTTGGGTTTGGAAGAGCGTCCTTAGTACACAACTGGAAAAATTTGGTTTCTGGGGTTTCTTCTTTTTTTAAATATCTTTGCATGTTATGGAGGGGAAGGGGAGTGGGGGATGGGGGCAGGAGGAGGGGATGTGGAATGTGGAAAAGTGTAGGAAGCCCTGGAGCCATGATAAACACATGGTAAAAGAATCATTATTCAGATATGTCAGTAAAGGGAATTGTGCATCCAAAAGGATGAACAGTTGCACTGCTTCTGGAAACACCTGCATTTGCTGCTGAGAAAACACTGCACAATCGAGGTTCTATTTGTCATATCACCAAATGCCTCAGGCTTTTTTCCTCCTAGCATCGTTCCCATTGCTGCTGCAAAATCAAGATGCTTAATTGCTCCTCCTGTTAAGTCTGAAGGGTCATTTTTTTGCATCCTTTCATTTTATATATTTGATTAATTCTAGCTCAAAAAAAATTGTTAGTATCCATTAACTATTTTAAGCATAAGCTGTTTTGTTCAATACTTTTTCCATTTTATCTTCTCTTACAAAGTACTTGTGGAGAATTCTGATTAAAATCATTCTTATTGGACAATTCCAAGTAAGAAATTAGGAAATTACAGCTTGCAGGTAAACCCATTGACTGATTTCTTTGTCATAGGGGATGAGACCATTCATATGGGCACAAATTGAACTGAAAAAACTAAAACAGGTGTTTCATAGAGCTTTCATAAAATAAACCAAATCTTTCTGTATGAAAATTCAGTGACCATTGCAAATCCCACCATCTGGCACTGTAGTGTCTCAATTATTTCCTTAGCAGCTTCCTGTTAACAAATGTATTAAAAATTTTTTAAAAATTAAAAAAAAAGGAGGAATAAAGAGAATTTTGCAGAAAACCTTATAAAAAAGGTGACTTGTACATGTATACACAAGAATATATAAGAATTTTAAATCAATAAAATTAATCAGTTTTTTATTGATATGAAAATCTCCTTATCATAAAACCTCAAGTCCTCATTGTCAAGTAAATCTCCTTAGCAATAATAACAACAGACTCTTATTTTAACTCAATGGAAAATTGCATAGAATTATTATAAATTTTTTCTTTCCTTTTAAATTAAGCATTAATGCTACTTACTGTACCATCCTAGCTAGCATTTCTTTCAACAAAACTTTTGAAGATTTGTAGGATATCATAAACTGGCATTGGGCAGATAGACATGATTTTTTTTCCAGCAGTGCCTGAAGACCCACACTAGCAGGAAGACAATCTAGGGATCCAACCTTAGGCCCACATTTTCAGTCACAGATTAGTAATATGTGATTTTTCTGCCAACTTTTGTTAGTTCTTGCCTCCTCCTGGAGTCTTTAGTCTTGATCCTAACTTCAATAATTTTTTTTAAGTGCAGTCTAAATATTTAGAGAAGATATTTGTTCCATACAGACTGAAAACGTAGACGTGGGTCTGCCTAAACTGACAGCAAATCATCCCTGACCTGAACATAGCTTCTTAAAGCAGGAGCTGTGCAGGCTTTTCACCAAAGATTACCATGGACCTTACTGGCTGGTACGGGACAAGAGACATTGTAGCAGGAGAATGACCATGTCAAAGCCATACTAATTCAAAATATCAATTTAGAAACTTTTATTAAGGCAGGTTTTTACATTATACTGCTATCAAATTTCAAGATTTTTTCACTTTCACAAGAAAAAAAAAGCCCTGTCTTCCTCTGGGACTGAATTACATTTTGGAGTTGGAATCATGCACTTCAGATAGGACAACTACAAGTATCTTATGCATCTCTTATGCATTAAAAACACATCTTAATAAAAGCCGTGACTGCTTAATGATATTTAATAGCATTTATTTAACATCCAGTCTGTGTTCTTTCTGAAAAAAAATCTCTCTTTGATAGACACTTATTATCCACACAATGTTATGCCTTAAAATATGCAAAGCTGGTGACTGTACACCATCATCAATTAACTTTATTTTTCATTTTGCCAAAGGAGAGGAGGTTTCTGTAAGCAGCTCTTTTATTATATACTGTACATTTAAAAGTAAAGAGTGGCTCTCACAGAATAATTTTCTGTTGCTAGTGTGTGTGTAGATTTTTCCAAGCAGCAAGACTGTAGGAGACTGTGATTTATCACTGTTTCAAAGGTATCTCAGTAGGACTTCTGAATGAGACAGACACACAGCACAGTATCTTCCAAAATAAATATTATAAAAAGCAAATTTTTAAAATTCATTGTAAATCTTGCATGAGAAGTTTTCCTTTTTCCTTCCCTCACAGTGGCATTTTAAATAATTCTCCTATTATAAATGTGTTTACATATGGTTTTCTCATTTTTTGTTTTTTCACTGTAATCTCTCAGGGACAGGGATAATTTACATCTGTGTTCCAGAGGATCCCAACCACACTGTTCACACATAACAAACAGCACCATGCCAGCTGTTTGCCTGTGCTGTAATGGGAGGTAACTGCACTGTGATCGTTCTCTTCTGCAAGTTTTAGTTTGCACACTTCAAAGGCAAGCTCAAACTAGACCTGGGTCAGTGTATTTCTCAGTCCAATGTGTTTCCACACAGCTGAATTTCAAGAATAAGCATAAAATTCCTAAAAATTTTTAAATTTTAGTTTTTAAATGGCTATCAGAGCCCAATTTCAAAACAGGTATTTTCTAGGTTTAGATTCAGCAAGTCTCTGTTCCTGTTGCATTGAGAGATACTTACTTTTTACAATTATTGGTAAAAGACAATAATAATACCATTTTAAAACTGTCTAGTTGATCGTTCTTTCAAAGAAATCAGCCTATAGAGCTGCAGAGAAAGGATGGCAGTAACAAATAAAGGAGAGTTAGTGTGTCTGAAAATTAAGACCTAGGTTAATATTTACCAAAGGTGTGGATGAACAAGAAGGAAAGGGCACTAAAGAGAGGCTGCAGCAACAGTAGAAAGAGCAACATCTGGTGACTCCAGACTCATATTCAACAGTTTTGACCTGGAAAATGCACAAGGGGCATAAAAGCAGAATTCTTCACTTTCACACCAGGACAGCCTTTGTCAACACATCAACTGTAGCAATTATACATCCCAATTCTCATCCAAGTAAAACACAAACTAGCTTCTCTTTGGAAGCAAAGGCTTTTGCACAAGCAGGAGCAGCAGCCTGATAGCCCATAGCAAAGGCAGTGATTGCAAGACAGAACAAATACTGACAAAGTAGGGAAAAGGACAAAATTTTGACAGAAAAGTCAGTCTTGTATAAAAACATTCTTCCTGCCCATGATTCAGAAAATCTTGAGAAATAGATGACTTTCACTGGGATCTTTATACCTGAAAATGTTCAAATTCTCATTTGTCACTTTTATATTGAAGTAATGTAGGAAAGGCATGCAGAGACTGAGAACAATGAAAGAGCTCCACATCCCATTAGCAATAATTGAAAGTTGTCCTGTGTGTCCTGAACAGCTTAAGTCAATATTGATATCTCTTGACACATCACAGTACAGTCAGTCCTCACAGCCTTTCACCAAAAAACCCAGTATTGGCAGACACTTCACACACTTCATGTTGCAGAGACACGTTGTTTCTTCTACACTTAACTACTTCGTAAAACACATACTGATGCTCCTTTTCAAAATTTTAAAGGAAGAAGGCTACTATATTTCTTAATTTCTGAAGTTTATTTAGCTATTTTACTGCCAAGGTATAAGTCATGTTCTTGTTGTTGCCCTCAGCAATGCGGTTCAATTCTCATTATTGTATTTGTGGAATGTAAATTTTCTTAGAAAGATCAAAACAATCAGTGATTTTAAGAGAGCTATTGCAATGCATTGCAAATTCTCTTTTGAAAAGGTCCACATCAATAATTCTTTAGTCATCCATGGATAACAATTGACATTTGAGGATTCTTCATGTGTCTTACTCCATTTACTACAATTAGAGGGGAGCTATCAGATGCTGGAGAGGTGCTGAATAATAACTGCTTTCAATTTACCTCTATGATATTCTGACTAGACTGAGACTACAAAGACCGAGGCTATCTTTAGAGTGTAGAGGTGTTCCTTTATATTTATTTCAATGTGCCTTTTTGACTTTCTAATTTCTTCCCACCAAGCATGCATACTGCTATATTTCCAAGAAATTTACGTAGTCCTTCTGCTTTGCACAAATACTTATTCATCACTGTAGGATGGCAGTTTTTCAACCTTCTTTTAGTTTCAGTCCACAATCCCATCTTATTAAACTGCAAATGTTCTTCCCACTGTAAATTTGACAGAAAGATTAATTAGTTTCTTTCTCTTTTTCACCAACTCTGTTGAGGTGAGATTTTGAGACCTTTATTCTGGCTCTTTCAGGTGAATGCTAACTGAACTCCATCAATGAAGAAGAGACTACAGGATTACCCACAGGATTACATCTGATCCTGTGTACAGTTCCTAGTTCCATCTGTGTCATCTGTAGCATTGCCAGTTTTGCTCTTTGGGCAAAATTATTTGAGCTGATATTCTGAAAATCTTATGCAGTCTATGTCTTCTTTCCAAAGAGCAGAGGCTTTGCAGTGTCTTTTCATCCTCACTTTATTTCTTGAAGATGAGTTTGGTTGTTGAGTAAATTATAGGACTATAAGATTTCTAACTTCAAGTAAAATCATCTGATATTATGTATGTTACCATGTAAAACCTCTTACATAAGTTGCTGCTGAAGAGAGTATCAAATGGCTGCTGTCATTGTGTTCTTGTGATCCACAGGAGCAGGGCTGAGCTGGTGAGTCCACAGAGAAAAGGTGAATACGTGGGTCTGCAATACCCAGAGGCAGAAAGATTATGCTTTGATGAGGAAAATGTCTTTCATAATCACTGGGGAGTTTTCAGTCTTTGAGGTACTGAGGCCAGAAATCAGACCCAACAGTGCTAAACTAAACATGCAACTAAAACTAAACTAAAACATGCAACAGAAGAGAGATTCTGTGTAAAATTAAAGGAAGGCCATGTCCAAATCAATTATAGTCATACACAAAGATTTTCTAATAAACATCTACACCGTGGAGATTAGATTCACAGAATCCTCTACACTGCTGCTTCTCCACCTCTTCACCAAATGATGATCTTGTTATATCTGGAGATGGTCAATATAAGCTGAATTTGTAGCCCACATAAACAAGGCAAATAGATATTTCTTTAGAAGGCAATAAGGAACGACAGGTTTACAGAGACCCACACAAAGGTGTACAGAAATAAGCTTTTAAAACAGAGCCAGGACTGGTGGATAATATTGATGGAATTGTTCCTAAACTGCAACTTATGAAGTAACCATAACTTCATAGGACCAACATTGTCTCTTTTCATCACGGATGAAAACACCGGTCCTGGTTTCTGAAGTGTTTGATTTATTTATATAGCACATTTGAGATGGCAATTATCTCTCCATTAAAATCCATTGAATCTGAAAAATGTATTTTAGCTAGATTTTGACTTTGTATAGCAAGCATAAATATCGCTTTGGTAGTTAAGTTCACCTTGGTTTAATTCTATCTTCAACAAAGGCTCTAAACAAGAATTTTCTATTTAATGATGTGTTTTCCACATGATCTGTAATTAAAGCCTGTCCACGTTTTCTCCTAGTAAGTAAATGGCAGTCTGGTTAATTCCTCTTCCCACACAACTATATCTAACAAAGATGCCAAAAACCAGTTTATTTTGCAAATCAACAAGCTCTGTCCATGCAGCAGCTAATTTGAACTCATGAAAATATTATTAGCTTGTGAAGATTAATTTATAAAAAGTAGCATAACACCAAGATATTTCAAGTGCAGAGATGAACAGCTGGGAGGGAAGGCACCCTTTGGGTGCAGTAGCTAATTAGTTTTAATCTTAAATTCTTTTTGTATCTAGAGATCTATGGACTTCTGCTAGACACATAGAATACATCAAATGGCAAGAGTTGGGTTCCAGGTTTCAACAGTTTTCATTGTGAACTTCATAAAGAAAAACCAAATTTATGAGCATAGATTTTTTTTCTCTTAGCCTTTCCATTTATTATACTTGGGAAATATCCAAGGCCAAATTACCCAGCAACACAGATTAGCTGTTGTGGCAAAAGTAGTCTGTGTCTGAGAGTCTGTAAACATTAATATATTCAACAGAATAACTATATGAGTTGCTGATGGTTGTTTCTCTTTCTCTTCAGTGCCATTGTCAGGGAATTTTACTGAAGAGCAAAATGTGCTTAATCTATAAACAGAACTAAAACAATATTTTTAAAGTACTCTGATACACATGCAATTCTTGACAGCAGAAGCAAGGAAATTGCTCTGCCCCTGCTCTTAAAATACAGCCTCAGGAATCTGTAAAGAGAAGTCTGGAGGAAGAAGCACAGTGAGGTGTAGGCTACTGCCCCAAAAACATTTAGCTCTAGGTAATACTTCTACAATGGGATTCCCAGGTGGGAAGGATGGACCTAAGGCTTGGGAGGTTCTTGCACTGTCTCTGAATGGGACAAGAATATTGACACAGCACTAGTTCAACCATTAACCTGTAAAAGCCTCATAGCTGAAGATGTTGCAAAGGTCTTTTCTAAATAAAAGTGAGGAATTCTTTAGTTAGGCTTAACAGCTTAAAAAAGCGTGTAATTTAAAAGCCCTGTGTCTGCTTTTTACAGCTCAGGAAGTTCAGTGGGAACGGTTTTGAATACAAATGGGCAATAAACTACCAATTATGAAAATAACCCAATTAGCTTGTTCTTGAACACTGAATATTTGCTTTGCATAAATATGCCTTATTATGCACTTGAAGAATGAGGAAATTTGGTGATCAGAGGAGGACAATTTTCTTCTTACTTTCAAAAGCAAAGCCAAAATGCTTTGGGGTAGGGCTGGCTCACTGTGACTGGGGAAAAAAAAAAAGAAAAAGAAATGAGAAAAACTGTGTGGTGCAGTTGACACACTGGAGGTAAGGGATGTCCTTCACAGGGACTTTGCCACACTTGAGAGGGGGAACTCTGCAAACCTTAGGAGGTTCAACAAAGCAAAGTGCAAGGTCCTGCACCTGGGTTGTGGCGGTCCCAACACACTTACAGGTTGGGTGGAAAGGGGTTGAGAGCAGCCCAGCAGAGAAAGACTTGGATGTGATGAAAAACTCAACATGAGCCAGCTCACAGCCCAGAAAGCCAATGAGTTGCATCAACAGGAGTGGGGCTAGGTCACAGGAAGTAATTCTGCCTCTCAGCTTTGCTCTTGTGAGACCCAACCTGGAGTGCTGCATCCAACTCTGGGACCCCCAACCTAAGAAGGAGATAGAACTGTTGGAGCAAGTCAGGAGGAGGGTCACAAAATTAGTTAGAGGACTGGAGCACCTCACCTGCAAAGACAGGCTGAGGAAATTGGGGCTGTTCAGCCTGGAGAAGAGAAAGTTGCTAGGAGACCTCACAGCAACCTTCCAGTATCTCAAGGAGACTACAGCAAAGCCAGAGAGCGACTCTTTATCAGGAACAGTAGTGATAGGACAAGGAGTAATGGCTTCAAACTGAAAGAGAGGAAATTTAAGTTAGATGTGGAGAGTTTAGTTCAAGCATGGCTTAAAGAAAAAGGCCATGAAGCCATGCAATTGAGAGAAAAGTAAAAGGTAGTTGCAAAGCAGTTCCAAAAGCAGTTCCCAGCCTGATTTCTATAAACAATTAGACTCTCTCAGGCATCACTCTATAAACAATAAGGTTCTCAGACAGTCTTCCCATAACAAGTGAAACACCCTCTCTGGGAAAAGATGGCACCCTGAGAACAGATATGGAAGTTTTGGGAACCTTTCATATCACAGTGGGAACACTTGTTTTGTTTTGTGTAAACAATTGTCGGTATTGTAAAACAAAAGGAGTGGTTAGAGTTTTCTCTGTTAGCCTATCATGAACCTGGATTTTGGAATATGCATGAAGTTAATTAACACTATTATTTAAAGTGGCTGATCAATCAATGCATTATAGGATGGTCGTTCTCCCCTCACTTCAATAAATGGTGACACCCAGACGTGATAGCGAACACCACGAGGATCGCGAACACCACGGGGATTGCGAACACCATGGGAAGTGAGGACTGGTTCGGGCTCCGAAGCAGCCGGAGCGGCAAATAAGCGCGAAAACAAAGCAGAGGAAAAACCGCCGATATGCGCAGTGACCTGGCAACCGTATAGACGGGTCCAGCCCATACGTGCGGCCGAAGCCTTGAAAAGCTGCAAAGTGCGCACTTAAATAGGTATGGAAAGGCAAGCCACATATGAACTTTTTATTACATTTTTGCAAAAAAGGCAAATTAAGGGAATAGACTTACAGAAGGAATTGCAAGGTCTTTTGGCTTATGGTTTGAAACAGGGAATCTTTGTGAATCCCCACACAGTTCACGAGTTGTCGGAATGGTGTAAATTTGGTGATTTATTATGGCAGGCTACGTTAGACGATGATAAAACTGCTAGGAAGATGGGTAAATTATGGCGGGTCATTAACACCGAGCTGTTGCAGTTTCAGGCTGAAAAAAGGGCTGCTCACCAGGCTACTGCCGCTCACGATCATAACAAAGAATACGATCAAGACAGGGAGTTTGATAAAGACTTGGGGACCCCTCTCGGCCCCGCAATGAGGATGGTTTTATTACCAGCCTCGCCACCTCCCTCGGCAAGCCAGGCTATGAGCCAGGCTGCGAGCCAGGCTGCGAGCCAGGCTACGAGCTAGGCTCCGAGCCAAGCTGCCAGCCAAGCTCCACAGAGCGCTCTACTACCCATTTCGCCGCCTCCTTTAACGAGCCAGCCCCCCCTAACGAGCCAAGCTCCGCAGGGTGCTCCGCAGGGTGCTTTATTGCCTGCTTTGCCGCAGGCTATGCATAGCACTTCTGAGTGTCCCGTATCTCCTGCATCGCAGCAGCCGGGGCCAAAAACGTATGCTCCGTTCCCGAAAAGCAATCAGAGCCCTGGGTTGGAAAACGATCTAGTGGCGACTATTGCAAGGGAAAGACGAGATGCATGGGCAGCTCTGGCCAAAGATGCCATGGAAAAGGGAGACCATGAGTTGATAAGCTTGGCAAGCGAACTGGCTTGTCCGGTTATTTTCACCCCTCAGGCCGGAGGAGGCATACAGGCTACAATCAGTGCTTTAGACTGGAAGATGTTATCTCAGTTGTGAGCTACTGTTAGCCAGTTTGGTTTTAAAAGCGAACCAGCCAAGCAAATGCTTGACTATATTTTTGACACCAGCATCCTTCTCATTAATGATTGTCGTGACATAGTTAAATTAATCTTTACCCAACATCAACAATTGCTATTTAATGCTCATTGGCAAGCGCTCGTTAACAAGTGCGTGGCAGTACAAAGGCAGCAGGGTGACCCCCTCCATGGCGTCACTGTTAATGAGCTTATGGGTCTGGGACCTTTCCTTCACACTGAGGCACAAGCTTTAATAGGTCAGGATAAGTGCCGGGAGGCAATGAGGTTAGTTAGACTCGCAATAGAAAGGGTAAAGGAACCAGGAGGAATACCAGTATATATGGGAATTAAGCAAGGCAGAGAGGAATCATTTGGCGCTTTTATTGATAGAGCTGCGGCTGCAATTGAGAGAGCTGGAGTAGCGGAATATATGCGCGGGGCCCTTCTCAAACAGTGTGCCATCCAAAATTGTAATTCTGCTACTAGAAACATACTTAATACCTTAGGAGCAAATTGGACTATAGAGGAGGCATTAGAGAGGATAGCTCTCGTTCCAACCGGGCAGTAGGCCTTAGTGGTAGACGCAATTAAACAGCTAGGAGTAGGCTTGCAAGAGCAGGCAAAGTCTTCTCAGAGTCAGGTGTAAGCCGCTCTAGCACCTCTTCAAGCGTCAGCTGCATTTGCAGCATCAAATAAAAGGGGCCGCGTGAAATGTTTTCGATGCGGAGGCATTGGCCATATGCGCCAGGAATGCCAGGCTATTGGAATCTGGTGCCAGAAATGCCGTATGGATAATCATCATACAAGCGCTTGTAAACGGAGGTCGGGAAACTTCTCCAGGAGCGCGTATTCCCGCAGCAGCCGCGCCCAGACACAAGTTGCCGCTGCAGAAACAACACCCCCCCGTGCCTTCAACCCTCCGCAGGGAGCCTCCAGCCCTCCACAGCAGGCAGTCTCCAACCCGCCGCAGCCGGGAGTGTCCAGCCCGCCACAGCAGGGAGCCTCGGTATGGCCCTGGCAGCCGCAGTAGACGTAACACTGATGACTCTGCACCCGCAAAAAATCCCTACAGGGGTCCAAGGACCTATTATTATACAGAACAAAGCGGTGGGTGCGCTACTATTTGGGAGATCTTCTGCATCTATGTTAGGACTGTTTGTTTTGCCTGGCGTTATTGATGCGGATTACACGGGAGAGATTATGGTAATGGCTTACACCCCTTTTCCTCCTCTTCAAATAAACAAAGGACAAAGGATTGCTCAGTTGGTACCGCTTGAGCAAATGATGAAAGGAATACAACCCATAAAAACCCAAGAGAGGAGAGACAGTGCTTTTGGTTCTACAGGAGGACTTACTTTGTTAACTTTAAATCTTGCCGAGAGACCCAAGAAAAAAGTAGAGATAGAATTTAACGGACAGAAAAGGTCGTTTTCAGGTCTGCTGGATACTGGAGCAGATTCCAGCATTATTAGTCCTAACTGCTGGCCTCATCACTGGCCCTTGCAGCTGGCAGCCACTGCAGTATCCGGGGTAGGAGGATTTACCTTGGCTAGCCGCTCACCCCACCTTCAAGTTTATATCGATGGGAAGCAGCTGACAGCGACTTTTTCAGTGGTGCAGTTACCACCTACTGCTCAATGCCTTATAGGTCGGGATATTATGGCTCAGCTAGGGGTTGTTTTAACAAATGAACACCCTTTGGAGTAAAAGCCATTGCTTGGACTTTCCCAATTCCCATCACCTGGGTTGATGACACCCTGGTATGGGTTAAGCAGTGGCCTTTGAAAGGGGAAAGTTTGCAACACGCACATCAGCTCATTTCAGAACAGTTTCAACAGGGACACTTGCGTTTGTCTACCAGCCCCTGGAATACTCCAATTTTTGTAATTAAAAAGAAGTCAGGAAAATACAGACTGCTCCATGATTTGCGTGCTGTTAATGATCAGATGGAACCTATGGGCTCATTACAACCTGGATTACCTAACCCAGCCATGATCCCGATGGATTGGCCTTTGCTAATTATTGATCTTAAGGACTGCTTTTTTACTATCGCACTTCACCCGCAGGATATGCGACGATTTGCCTTCACATTACCTGCGATTAACAAAGAAGCACCCGATCAGAGGTTTGAATGGACGGTTCTTCCGCAGGGCATGCGAAACAGCCCCACCTTGTGTCAGCTTTATGTCAGTGCAGCTTTGCAACCTCTTAGAAAGCAATGGCCTAATACAGTAATATATCATTACATGGATGACGTATTGTTTGCTCAGCCGATGCCTTTCACTCAACAACAAGTCCAGGAAATAAGAACAACACTGGCACAATACTCTCTAGTAGTAGCTCCTGCGAAAATTCAAACAACTGCTCCCTGGAAATACCTAGGATGGTCTATGACAGAACAAATTGTTAAACCTCAAAAGCTGCAATTAAAAACAAAAATAACTACCTTAAATGATGCTCAGAGATTCTTGGGTGATTTACAGTGGTTAAAACCGATGGTGGGAATACCTAATGAACTGCTTGATGAGTTGTGTCCACTGTTAAAAGGAACTGACCCAACTCATCCGGTGTGTATTACTGATAAGCAACAGCAGGCCATTCAACAAATTATGGACTGTGTTATGCATGGACATGTTCATCGAAGGGATCCAGATGTACCCATAGATCTTACCATCTGGAAGGGCCCACAATATCTTTTGGGAGCACTTACGCAATGCAAAAAAGAAACGGGGGAAACACGGATATTAGAATGGATCTCCCCCCCACTACAGCAAAGTAAGACTCTTCTTCAAAAAATTGAAATGTTAGCGGATTTGATAAAGAAGGGCAGAGAAAGGATGTTGCAGGTAGCTGGGGTAGAATCAGCAGCCATCAAGATACCAATGAAAAAGGATACCTTGGACTGGTATTTGACTAATTCAGAGGAAATGCAGGAAGCCCTTTTGGGTGCATGTTGCCCTATTGAAACACACCAGCTTCGACCAGCGTTCATTCAATGGATAGGGGACTAGGACTGGATAACTCGTCCAAAGCGAGAGAATTCTCCTATCTCAGGTGCCATTACTGCATTTACAGATGCTGGCAGGAAATCAAGAACTGCTGCAATAACCTGGCAAGAAAAGGGAGTATGGAAGCATCATATTCTGCAAGCAGAAGCAGTGGACAGCCTACAAACCATGGAACTGTTAGCAGTGGTATGGGCAATGGTACAATTTAAGGAACCTTTGAATGTTGTTACAGACTCTCTGTATGTAGCAGGAGTTGTAGCAAGAATTGAAGATGCTTCCATAAAAGAGGTGCAAAATCAAAGACTATATGAACTACTATTGCAGCTAAAGAGAGCTACAAGATCCAGGGAACATGCTTATGCTGTAAATCATATTAGAAGTCATAAATGGAAGGTTGGTTTAGGTGAAGGGAATGATAGGGCAGATAGATTGGTTACCACTACCCAAAGTACACCTCTGTCAAGTCACCAATTGGCTCGAGAGGCTCACTCAATGTTTCACCAGAATGCAAAAGGCTTAAGCAGAGAATTTAAGATAACACTCTCAGAAGCAAAAGCTATTGTGAGGGCTTGCCCGATTTGTAGTCACCATAATGGGGGAAGTGGTTTAGGCCTAGGAGTAAACCCACGAGGCCTGCAAACGAATGAATTATGGCAAATGGACGTTACACATATCCCTAGTTTTGGCAGACTAAAGTATGTACATGTGTCCGTTGATACTTATAGCAAATATATATGGGCAACAGCTCAGACAGGAGAAAGACATCTGTACAGTTGCTTTGCAGTGATGGGTACACCAAAAAGAATTAAAACGGATAATGGTTCTGCCTATACCAGTCATAGAATAGGGAAATTCTTAAGAAATTGGGGGATTGAAGATGTTACAGGTATTCCAAATTCCCCAACAGGGCAGGCCATCATTGAAAGGGCACAAGGTACCTTAAAGAAGTATTTAGCCAAGCATGAGGAAGTAACTGACCCCCACGCCAGATTACTAAAAAGCCTATTTGTGATCAATCATTTGTGTGTGTTTGGCGATGTAGGGCACGCCCCAGCAGAACTACACTATAAGCCACAAGAAATTGGTGAACAGGAAAAAGAAGTATGGGTAAAATACCGAGATCCCAAGACAGGGCTATGGAAGGATCCTGCTAAGGTCCTGTTCTGGGGAAGGGGATATCTTTGTATTTCCACCCCTACAGGAGCATTGTGGGCACCTGCCAAGTGGACTAAACCTGTTCTTGATGCATCGGCTGGTGGATCAACTCACAGAAGAGGACAAGGACCGTCTGGAGAAGAAGCTGCTCCTGATCCTGAGACCTCTACTGCTTCAACTGAAGGGACACTCGAAGGCGATCGACAGGGCCATAACACGCCGTTCCCGGATGACCAGGGAACTGATTGACATTATTGAATCATTATCATCTTTCCATATAAAAGGACTGGCAAAAGAGAACTGTCTTGAATGTCACAGCCCAAATTGTGCTGTTTGGGTTGCGGGGGTTGTGATAAGACCTTTTGGGTGGATCAGTTGTCACTTTTTCATTTATGGTGTAACACCTATAATTATAGACATACCTGGGAACATAATTGGGAGTGGGCACTACGAAATGAAACAGGACTAAACACTGCCTCAGCTTTAGATCTTTATGAATCACATGAGCAGAAAATCTTGGCTTACTATCAGTGGGAGGTACAGTGTATTTTGAAAAGGGGTAAAGCTCAAAGTGTATCATATATAGCCTCTGTAAGGTGTAGAAAACTGGTGCCTTTAACACAACATTCTGTTGTAGGGCCTATAAAAGGAGATCCCAATCAGGCATTAGATAACTGCATTAGAAGGTTACAAAGGTGTGGTCTTCAGGTCTCGGGAACAGTAAGGTTAAAAACTGATAAGAAAAAGAAGGTCAAAGTAAAACCAGAAAAATTAGGTTTACTTTTGTTATATTGCTTGGTGTAGTGGTAGCCAAAGAATTAAGGGTAACACATTTTAGTCAACCTAGAGATAATGTATGGATAACACTTGTTAGGCAGATTAATCAGTCGTCGCTTTGTCTCAGCATTGGAGGAGTTACTAACCCTTTTCGAACATGTTTGGTAGGGCTTCCAGTATGGTCTCCTCAAGAATTCTGCAGTCTTATTAATAACCGTGCCTTATATATGCACAGTATTGTAAATATTAAATTGCCTGCGCAAAAAGGGTATACTGCCAGTCAGAGTGACAGCTACCGCCAATGCCTGTTAATTCAATCACTTAATACTCCTTTGCATTCTCCACCTGAGGAGTTGGAGCTTTTCGGAAGTGCAAATGCTAGCATGACCAGCACTTCCAATGGTGGGTGGTTCAGCTTTGATTACTCTAATTCTCAAAAGATGAATCAGCATAAACAGACATGGGCTACTCTGGATTCATCTCTAAGCCCGGACATAGTGTCCAAACAACTTTATAACCAATGTAAAGGCTCTAGTATCATAACACCTAAGAAATTACCTACGGGAATATTTTTAACTTGCGGAGATAGAGCCTGGAATGGTATACCTGCCCAACCTCAGGGTGGACCTTGTTATTTACGCAACTTATCACTATTCCACCCTAATATATCTGTGTTAATGCAATTAAGTCATAAGACAAACAAGCAAAAGCGCAGCTTACATAATTTAGACTGTAGTCAAGCAGGAGATCCATTGTTCTGGAGTAAATTTAAACATATAATGGTTTCAGCTCTCCTACCATGGGGTGCTGCAAGCAAGGCAATGACTTTAGCAAAACAAATAGGGTGTTGGGCTAAGGGTGAATTGAATAAGACATCACAGATATTAGATATGTTAACTGCAGATGTACAGAGTGTTAATCATGCTGTTTTGCAAAATAGAGCTGCCATAGATTTCTTACTATTAGCACAAGGCCATGGGTGTGAAGAGTTTGAAGGGATGTGTTGCATGAACTTGTCTGATCATTCTGTATCTATTCATCTAAGATAAAAGAGCTACGACTAGGGCTTAACAGCCTTAAGGAAGAAGAAGGATTGGGAACTGATGAATGGCTTAAAAGCTTAGGATTGGGACCATGGTTAAGAAACCTTGTAATATATGCTATAGGGATATTAGGTGTACTTTTATTGCTTTTACTTATATTACCTTGTTTCTGTAGCTGTATCCAAAAGATGGTTAGTAGGATGATAGAGAAAGCCTGGCAAACTAACCTCTTTTCTCTCGAAGAAAAAAGCGGGGAAGTGTGGAGAGTTTAGTTCAAGCATGGCTTAAAGAAAAAGGCCATGAAGCCATGCAATGGAGAGAAAAGTAAAAGGTAGTTGCAAAGCAGTTCCAAAAGCAGTTCCCAGCCTGATTTCTATAAACAATTAGACTCTCTCAGACATCACTTTATAAACAATAAGGTTCTCAGACAGTCTTCCCATAACAAGCGAAACACCCTCTCTGGGAAAAGATGGCACCCTGAGAACAGATGTGGAAGTTTTGGGAACCTTTCATATCACAGTGGGAACACTGGTTTTGTTTTGTGTAAACAATCAACGGTATTGTAAAACAAAAGGAGTGGTTAGAGTTTTCTCTGTTAGCCTATCATGAACCTGGATTTTGGAATATGCATGAAGTTAATTAACACTATTATTTAAAGTGGCTGATCAATCAATAAACTTGAGTTCGATGCATTATAGGATGGCCGTTCTCCCCTCACTTCAACAGTTAGATATTAGGAAGATATTCTTTACTGTGAAGGGGCTTAGACACAGGAACAGTTTCCCAAGAAGCTGTGGATGCCCTGACCCTGTCAGTATTCAAGGTAAGGCTGGAGAATGCCTTGAGCAACCTGCTCTATTGTTAGATGTCCTTGCCAATGGCAGTAGGGGATGGGTCTAGATGACCTTTAAGAGGCCTTCCAACCCTTAACATTGTAAAAGTGGAAAAATAACAGTGAAACACTGCTGTAAGTGCAAATCCTGGAAAGAATTGCAAGGCAAAAGAGTGCTACACTAAAAACACAGTTTTCAATTGACTGTATATTCTATTTTCATATTAGAAAAAGTTCCCCCCTTTAAATTCAGGTTTAGCATTAATTTGAGAGCAGAATCTAATTATTGCTGCTTCTAGGTGGACATGCAGATGTGGGAACAGAGCTGGCATCCTCATTGTCATGTTGAATTTAATGTTTTTCTTCCAGGTATGTTCCCTGGTAGATGAAAACCAAAGCATTATGTTAAGCTACTTTAAACATTCCTTTTTTGCGACATATAGTTTTGCACACATACATTATAAATCTTTTTCTCATCTAGTTTATCTGCAATATTTCTGTTCTCATCAGAGTTTCTTCTCTCTTCAGACCCACATCTTTTTTAACACAATGCCTTGAATAAGCTCTCTACAAACACTATTTTTTTAATATCCTCTATTTTCATTTGTTTGAGAGGGTTTTTGATTCAGTTTGACTTAATTCACGTTTTGAAATCTACTGGAATGTGATTTAATTCACATTTTGAAATCTACTGGAAGGTGATTTAATTCACATTTTGAAATCTACTGGAATGTATGTAACTGGAATATAAGAGAGAGAAGTTAAGAACTTTTTTGTTCTTAATTTACTTGAAACTAAACATAATTTGTTTGCTTGCTGGGATACCAATATTATAGTGACTGTCTACTTTCATGTTCACTTCATAGGGGAAATAGAGACTGTTTACTTTGCTCACCAGTGCTACTGAGCCAGCAACCACTCAAAACTCAATACTACTTTCACCAAAAAAAGGTTGCAAAATCACTTAACAACTTACAGGAAAAAAAAAAAAAAGAGTTTTTTTTAACATCTGACATCCTCAGTGGGAGAAAGGAGATGTCATGTTTATCCCAGCTTCAGATGTCCTTCTGTAATTCTTATCTAAGTGAATCCTCAAATATCCTGACATCTCTGTTTTTAGGAATATTTCTATGCTAAACTATCAAACTATCTGGTTTTCAGCCTCCAGAGGGACTGGTTAAGCTCATTTAATTCTTTTATGACTTAATTAAGTTAGCATTAGTAACAGCATAAAATAATGTGGTTATTTAATTTCTTTAAAATATTCATAAGAAGAAGCTAATACTTTTTATTTTTTCAATTTGACATTTATAAATATAATAACTGAGCCAAACTTTCAAAATGAGCTCTGAAATTAATGGTAAATCTTAATTTCTTCTTGGGTCTGTTTTCCATAGAATGGGAGAATTTATACAAGAGCACTGAGTCAAATTCTACTCTACCTGAATTAATCCATTCAGCTCCATGAATGTGGAGCGCATTAATGTGGTGGTGCACATTAATGCAGCTTTTGACCTATGAAGAGGAGGAGTGACAGGGAAGCCTGCTGTGCTGTTAAAAGCAAGCTGTATCTGCAAGAAACTGACTCCCTTTCCCTGTACCTTGCCATCCTGCATGCAAATTAGGATGGTCATTTCTAATAATCCTCACAGCCCACAGAGCTGCAAGGCATTTGTGATTGAAAACTGCAGTGAAATGTTTTGGCAGGAGACAAAAAGCAACAGGATCAGAACTTGCCACATCTGAAAGATGAACTTTACTGGTGCTGCTTGACAGTGAGTGCAATAATAAATGTGCCTCACAAGTAACAGGTACTCTGGGAAAAGGATACCATTAGGAACTCCATGCTGCCAGCTTCTCCACAGCCTGCAGAAATATGTGAGAGAAGACCAGGTGTGCAAATAGAAGCATCTCCTCTATTATTCCATAGGTGAATTCAGGTAGACAAATGGGCTTCCTGTTAGGGGTTATGTCAGTGGCAGTGCAAGTGGGTGACCTAATAGTAACAGCCATGAAAGTGATGAGAAAGCAATATAGGTAAAGAATGACAAAAGAAAAAGAAAATATCAAAATCAATACATATTTTCCCTTTCATTGAAACAATTGTTTTGTAGCATGAAGATTTTCTATTTCTTCTGAAATTATTTTCTCAAATTCTATTGTGTCTACATTATGTCCTCTCTTAGTCAAAGTGTTGTAACATGATAGAATAATTAGGAAAATATTTCCAAAATAATTAATTTCTTAAGTACCTGGTAGCAATTAAATACATGAGGAAGAAAATACAAAGGGGTATAGAGCAGTGGGAACAGGATGAGAAGTATCATAAAGGATGTAACAGCTGTAACTTCAAATAAATATTCTCCTGAAGAGAGTAAAGAATTGTTCCAACAACTTGACAGTTGAGGCAGTAGGGGTTTCAGTAAACAAGGAAACATCCTCTCATCTCTTTATGCAGTGTTCTATCTATCTGATCACTCTGTTGCCTTTTTTCAGCACATTTTACCACAGCAATTCAAGTCTACAAAGGGAGACTGGTAAACATCAGTTCTCTGTGCTGGCTTTTCTCACATCAAGGGCAGTGTTCAATGAAGGCAGCACACAGCCAGCAACCTGAAGTGTTGTGCCCAGCCACGAGGCAGGACAGATCCCAAAGTTGCCCTTGTACTGTATAAGAGGCAGTTAGAGATTCAGGAAGCCAGTGCTCCATACCACCAAGCCATGCCCATGGGAAAAGTCAAAAGCCAGTTTCTGCAAAAGTTTCTTGCATGGTCTGCTCACCTCAGGTGGGCACTTACAAAACTGAACCCTCCATCTAGAATCTGCTTCAGCAAGTTGAGCCGCTGTGTTCTCACACAGATAAAGCATACCTTTTCCCTTGGACAGTATCAGTGAGAAAGCAGAAATAATCCAGAGACTCTCTGGCCTCAGTCAAGTCATCTTACCAGCCAGGTTGCAAGAATCAGGCAAAGAAAGGTGCCAAACCAGTCAGCTCAGTCTGAAGAAATCCTACTGAGGAGGCTCTACAGGTTCAACAAGTCCAATAACACAGCTGCAGATATCTCGGAAACTGCACAAAGCCTGCAGCATTGACAAATTTGCAAGCACCATTCAGGTAATTTCTTGTATTGTTTTTGTGAACATATATTCCTAAATTCCATTTCCACTAGACAACTGATTTATTTAATGCCTTCTGTATCTCAGTTAAAGGATTTGTCCCACTGCGTGTTCTTGGAAACTAAGCTGCTAAAAATTTTAGCTGTAAAGGTTTCTCTCATCTTTGGCATGTTTTTTTAATAATAAGTTCCATAAGGCTTAAACAAAAATAGTTCACTGACCTTTAAAATAGTTGAGGTTTTACCTTTATGAATTTCCTGTTACTGTATTGCCCATAGCTTATCTTGCTACTCTAGCCATCTCCCTCCATGTCTAATTTTTTCTGTTAAAAGTGTGAAATATGGGGTTGCCTGGTACAGATTCAAGAAATGACACAATACACGTGTTATCTAAAAAGTGATGGTTTATAATCTTGATCCTTTCGACCTAATAGCATTTTGCATTACCAGGGGAGTGTCTGACCTTTGAAGTTATTATGAAGTATAAAGTCAGATATTCAAAGAGATAAATAGTTCTTCAAATATTCAGCCCATTTCTAAAGGAGAAAATTAGTCTGGCAGGATTTCTGTGCTGTATAAAATAAAAAAGTTCTGTATGGTTTGGATTAGAGAGGAGATATAGAAGGATAAATGATAAATATACAGATAAGCAGTAGAACCTGCAAGTCAGAGCTTTCTTCACTTGACACAGAACCAGGAAAAAACCTGAAGTAAACAGCTGGATATGTTTTCCTGCTCTATGTGAAGGGGCAGTTAAGTTTAAAGATGACAAAATGAGACACGTAGAGGCAAAATAAGAATGTGAAATTGCACAGAGTTTGTGAGCTTGACTCAACTTTAGCACCAAAAATGAGTAAAAATCTCTGAGTTTGAGTCATTGTTCAAGTTTCAAAATACTGCCATAACCTCTTTTTAATTCTTCTGTATCAGAAAGCAAGTAAACATTGCTACCTTTTCAAAACTAGTGAAAAAACTCTCTTGAGAGCAAGATTTTGTATAATTGAACATTTAGAGAAGACAGTTGTGTCCTACGGTGACACTTTTATCATTGACCCCAGTCATGGACAGAATAAAACAGATTAGTCTGACTTTAAAAAAAATCACGCATAGCCCTAAGTTCATGTCTTTTATCTACATTTTTACTTCACAAGACTTCAATATAGAACATTCCACTTGAAACTTCCCAAACAGTTATTTTAGAATATAAAATATTACTCACTAAACAGGATTAGATTACGGAGACCAAGTATACAGCGTTTGTTCTTATATTGGAGATTACAACAGAAATGGTAGAGGGCTACTTCTTTAAAGCCAGCCAAGAAAGTACTCAGCTCCCATGCATTGTCTAAACATCTTTTCACCACAGAGATTGATGCAATTTATGTTTCCAAAGAGTTAACAAAAGCTTTAAAACACTGTGTTCCACTGAATGCAGTTGCAGAACAGTTGATGTCCATACAGCAGAGACAGATTAAACTCCCACTGAAAGAAAAGCCATGAGGAGGAAAGAAAAGCAAAGACTCTTGGCCGTAAGCTCAGATGCTTACTGACCATAACTGCAATTATTAAAAAATACTTAACTTAAAAAATATTTTTACCTTTTTTTTTTTAGGCATAACTGAATTCCATTCTGTACTGCAACATAGAAAACTGGAAAATCTAAAAACATCTCAAAAAGAGATAGCTTAGACATGTCAAAAATAATTTCCACTGTTTTTTGTGGAAGGGTTAGGAAGTGTAACAGGAAAACAGGCATAAACACCAAAGTGACAACCAGATCATATCCATTAAAAAGAAACTATAACAGAAAATCTTTAACACTGCTGGCAAGAAACAAAGGCTAGAAGTCATATAATTGACAGGACTAGGTTTTCTTTTATGAAAAAGCATAAAGAGTGAAAAATTCACCAAATTAAACAGTTACTATATTTGCCACATTTTGTCAGCCATGTTATGAATGCCTACAGTATCTCAAAACCAATAAATTTTGGAATATATCAAGACATCCTATCTAGAAAAATCACTCTTAAATGGCTCTTTTATGAAATCTGCCAAAGAGATTGAATGCCAATTTGGAACTGCAAACACATACTGATTCTGCAGTAAATCAGTGAATCATTTAAGTGGGAAGGCTTCAGGGACTATGAATGTACTGAATTTTAGTTAACATTTTAACCAATGAACAAAAAGAGGAAAATAGTATATTCATTTAAATGAAAAACAAGTAAAATAAACCAATGTTTATTACAAAAATATTTATTACACAAAAATCTCATGTGGTATAATCTTTGTACTTCTATGACTGATACAAAAACATTTGAAGACAAGTGGAGTGCCTACAGTGAACAGTCTGTCCAGTGTCAGTGATGTTACTACTCACCATCCATTCCCAGGCTTTTGCCTTGGGATCTTCCTCAAATTTCTCATTATGGCCCTGGGACACTGTTTTGAGACATCACCTGAAAAGCTGGATCTTCCAACAGTAAATGGGTCCTATAGACACTATTACCAAATCCACAGGGTTCAGGACACAGTAAGAATGGGCACAGCCACAGACCCCACTGGTTACTGGGCTTAGTCTGCATTCTCCTTTCTTAAAAATTAATTTTAGAATTCTTTAATTTCATTCACAAATATCCACAGATGTTCTCCATTTAATAGCCAGCAAAAGAGCACCAGGCTGACTGTTTCATGAAGGGAAAGAGAGAAAGAGAACTGACTCATAATCTTGAAAATTTTTTATTTTTCCAATAAATATGTGTCTTTCTCTGGAAACCTTTATTTCATCAGCAAGCATGTTATGAATCTCCTAATTGTTGATCTTCGCAAGAGAATGTAGGAGGCAAATGTTATTCTGAATTCTGTTTCATTCTCAAGTAGTGATTATTTGCCCACAGCCATTTCAGAATTAATAGAAAAAGCATTACAATGTCACTCAGCACTGTTGCCCACAGCCTGGGTTAAATGTTTTATATGCTTGCATTTTAAGTGAATACCTTTCAGTCTTCATTTGAAACTCTGAATATTTTTTTGGGGGGGTGGGGTGGGGGTTATATTTATAAAATACTCTACATTTATTTAAATGCATGAAGAAAAGCTTTGGCCTTGTTCTATTTCTATAATTTCTGTTTTTCTCAGCAGATTTCCTGTGGAGGGATGGAATATAAGAAAATAAAGATAATGCAGAAGGTAGTCTCACACCTTAGGAGGTGCAGCTCTGATAATCACCAAAGATTAGGAACAGGCCTGTCCTTAATAGGCCACAGCTGTGTCCAATAAGGATGAGTGCTATAAAAGAGTGGGTTAGCTGGGTGAGAAGAGAGTTGAAGTTTGTTGGCTGTGCTGTGGAGAAGAAGGAGTCAGTGCTGTGAGGAGAAGCCCGTGAGAAATCACCGAGAAGGTATGGGAGCTTTGCAATAAGATGAAAACAATTTCCTTCTTTTGGGCTAACTTTGCACTTCAGTATTTCTGATAAAATTGGGAAATTTTGTGGCAATTTAAAATATGCTAGGCGATTTCTGAAGAAAATTTCCAACCAGCAGCTTCAGAAGGGTCATTTTCATCCCAAGTCAGGGAATTTCAAGAGTGGATCTTGCTCTCAGCTTTGCCCTAAATCTGCTGAGAGACACTGTTCTCTGTTGCAGTGCTCTGTTTTCCCTCCAGGCTATTCCAAGTAGATGTCATTCCATGTTCTGTGTTCACTGGATCCCTCACAAGACAGGTGATTTTCACCCACAAAGCATATATTTTGTTGAAGCAAACAAATTAAATTAAATCTGGGAAGAAAGTTCTGGCATTTTAAATGAATGTGCAGTTTTGTGGAGGGCTAAAATTTAAGCTAAAACAGCTGAAGTCTGAAATTGACCCCAGGGTGAGACAAGCTCATAATCAAAGACATCTTGTTCCTGACATCAGTGTAACATGCAAGGGTAATCAGAAAGCCACAAAAGTTCTTTGTTTGCCAGAGACTCATCAGTCAAGTAAACAGATAAGAAATAAACTGTTTCAGAACTTTTCAGCTCCAAAATCTCATTCTCAACTGCTTTAATGACACCTCCAACTTCAATGGTTCAAATAATTAAATTACATACATATACATTGTTGTGGTTTGAGAGGAAGTGAGTTTTTTGGGATGCTGTGGTCACACCAATACGTGCTCAGATTTAAATATTGGCACCTGGTGTGGCCATTGGGGACATGGATATGCCTCTGAGAATACAGGGTGTTAAAGGCAGAGAACTCCCAGGAAAACTTTTTCTTGGTTCCGGTCAGAGAACCAAAGATTCAGTCTTCCCCTGCCCAGCTGCTGCGGCTGGGTGAGGGAGGCCTGGGCCCTGGGGATGGAAGGGTGGAGGAGCACCAAGAGACAACAGGCAGCCACCCACCCCCAGAAGAAATAGAGAGAGAGCTGGTGTCTTTGCTGGTGCCACCTTGAAATTTGATAGCAGGCCGGCTGAGAAGGAGAAGGGTGTGGGGGGGGGTGTTGCAGGGAGAAGGTGCCCAGCAAGGCAGCCATGGGAGTTCTGGACAAGCAGAGCTGTCAGCCTGACAGCTGATCCTCCTCCTGAATGAGAAGAGAGAGAGGGATGAATGGCAGGAAATGGGCAAGTGTGATGCAAGTTTGTGCAAGTGAAAGATGTCTGAGAGAAGTTGGGAAGAATTCTAGGTGGTAGGCGATGATGGAGTGGCCTTTGGCTGGACTTTTCTTATATAGCCATGGACAGAACTGTTTTTTTCCTGTGACATAGCGACTGCATCTAGGGGGAGGCAATGGCTCAGAGCCAAGAGAGTTCAGTGTTGAGACCCCTCGGCCCCAAGACGTGAAATTTGGGGGGGACAGTTTTCCTGAAGGTGAGAGACTGTGCTCTTTTTGGAACTGGACAAAGCACCCTTAAAAGGAAAACCCCAGAAGCAGCTCTGGTCCATGTGCAGTGGTGAGAGCCCTGGATATGGAAGGACAATGTCATGATGGCAAATGTTCTCTGGGCAGTGCCACAAGTGACATGGAAACACACGAGGTTCCAACAGTGTTTCCTGGGGAAGCCTATGGCACAAGAGGGACTCCTCTGCTCTTGATGAACTGAGGATTGATTATCTGGAGGGTGGTGATGGACTGAGAGTTGGTGATCTGAGGGATGGCAACTGAATTGAGAGTTTAAGGTTTTGTCTTAGTGTGGTGCATTGGGAACTTGGTTGGGGGGAGGAGGAATGTTTGGAAGGTATTTTCATGGGGGCACTGGCATTGTGCCAGGGTCAAACCGTGATATTTTTTGGTGGGTAGGAGAGGTCTGGATGATGTCACAAACTTCTGTACTTCCATATAGTCAGTAAACATATTCTTACAGGTCATTTCATAATGGCTGGTAGCCTCAGAAGGCGTGGACAAGTGCTCCTCACAGGCCTTGATAACATCCTGCAGGGTGCCTGGTGGTTCTGTTGCCCTGTCATCCAGTTTCAACATGAGTCACAGCAGCTTCTCCAAAGGATCGCTCAGTTCTTGCTCCACTTGGTTGTCAATTTCCCAGTCCAGGGCTTCATAGATCACCCCTCCCCAGTACTCCAACAACTTGTCCTCTGACTGCTGAATGATGCTGAAATCATACTTGTGGTAGACCTTGAAGGAACCAGTACCATCAGCATGGGTAAAGATGCTCTCAGAACCCTTTACGAATACAGAACAGAGTGGTGGGCTGTGGGCCATCTGTTCTATTTTTCTGCAACACTGAAAGAAGGATAACCAGGCTTAGAGGAGAATCACAAGAAGCTCAGAGAGGAGATTAAAGAAGACCTTCTCCAAATCTCCACAGTACAGATCAGAGGTTCTGGTATCCAAGGCAGACGTTCCCCATATGGCGAGAGAAGGTACATTTCTGCTAGGCAGGGGAGGGGAGGCCAGGGGGATAAAAGCAGAGAGCTCCCAGGAAAACTTCTCTTGGGTTCTGGTGGTGAAAGAGCTCAGAGCTCTCCCCTGCCTGGCTGCTGTGGCTGGGTGAGGTAGGCCTGGGCCCTGAGGGTGGAAGGGTGGAGGAGCACCAAGAGACATTGAGCAGCCAGCCCCCAGGAGATAGAGAGAGCGTGCTGGTGTCTGTGCCTGTGCCACCTTGAAATTTGATAGAGGCTGGCTGAGAATGAGAAGGGGGCTTGCAGTGAGAAGGTGCCCAGCAGGGCAATTGTGGGAGTTCTGGACAGGCAGAGCCTGAGATTTTTAACCCTTTTCTTGCATGATGGAAACCTCACAAATGCTGATCCTCCTGGAGCTGAATGGGAAGAGAGATAGGGATGAATGGCAGGAAATGGGCAAGTGTGATGCAAGTTTGTGCAAGTGAAAGATGTCTGAGAGAAGAATTCTAGGTGGCAGGAGATGGAGTGGCCTTTGGCTGGACTTCTCTTATATAGCCATGGACAGAACCATGTTCCTGTGACACAGAGACTGCATCTAGGGGGAGGCAATGCCCCAGAGCCAAGAGAGTTCAGTGTTGAGACCCCTCGGCCCCAAGACGTGAAATTTGGGGAGGACAGTTTTCCTGAAGGTGAGAGACTGTGCTCTTTTTGGAACTGGACAACGCATCCTTATAAAGGAAAACCCCAGAAGCAGCTCTGGTCCATGTGCAGTTGTGAGAGCCCTGGATATGGAAGGACAATGTCATGATGGCAAATGTTCTCTGGGCAGTGCCACAAGTGACATGGAAACACACGAGGTTCCAACAGTGTTTCCTGGGGAAGCCTATGGCACAAGAGGGACTCCTCTGCTCTTGATGAACTGAGGATTGATTATCTGGAGGGTGGTGATGGACTGAGAGTTGGTGATCTGAGGGATGGCAACTTAATTGGGAGTTTAAGGTTTTGTCTTACTGTGATGCATTGGGAACTTGGCTGGGGGGAGGAGGAATGTTTGGAAAGTGTTTTCATCCTGAGTTTTGTGTGTTTCTTTTATATATTGTAGGTTAACATAGTGGGGTTTTTTTTCCCTTCTATTCCTAAGCTGGAGCCTGCTTTGCTCTATTCCTGGTCCCATCTCACAGTAGACACCAGGGAGAATGTATTTTCATGGGGGCACTGGCATTGCGCCAGCATCAAACCATGACATACATATATATATATGTTCATAAACATACATATATATATATATACACTTGTTAGAAGATGCTGAGACTTTCATTTGAATGAGTTAAGTAAAGGAGCCTGAGGCCAAAATAGAAAAGGAGAAATTGTCCAGGCAGGAACAGAGTAAAGAAAGGCCTTGAATATTCTCTTGCCTTTAGTTAGTTGATAGAAAATTAAACTGGAGGATCATAGTGACTGGCAGCGACATAAACAAACTGTTAGAAACAATGCAAAAAAATCTGTTGTGCTTGTTTGTGAAAGTTAGAGTCAGAAAGTTAATGAAAAGAATAAGGTTTTGAGACCTTAATTAAGAGGTGGAATATATGGATGATTGCGCATAAAGTAAATTGTAAAGTAATAGGGAACAGAAATGCACCTTCAGCTCAATACACGTAAGAATACATAAAAGAACAACCATCACCTCTTGCTCAGGTCCAGTAACAAGAACTGCATTGCTGACAACAGCAAAAACCCTGAAGTGAAGATCCTGGAGCATAAAAGGTATAATTTCAGACTAGAAATATATTAAAGGAAGGCATAGTACACTCACAGAGTCCATATTAAAAGAACAGAAAACTCATCCCATGCTAGCAGGACGCAAGTAATTTTTCACAATAACACCTACCTTAAGCCAACTTATGGTGGGTGGCAATTATTGGAAGTTCTATTTTTTTTTTAATTTTATTCATGTCTTTGTTATTCTGCCAACATAGGATAGAAACGTTCTGTATCATTGAATTTAAATAATCTAATTTTGTATTAAGCTGCTAATGTTTCTGTTTTCATTCCCACTTTAAATTTGAATTTAACCTTAGATACTCAATAATTTTAATGATTCAAAACCCTAAATGGTTGGTCTAAAAATGTCTATTAAGTCAACTGCATTTCCTGTGAAGAGCTAGGGTAGGGGTAAAGTCAAAGACCCAAGCACTTAATCTAGTTCTTCTCTAAATAGAGGGAAATTTCCCTGGACAAATATTTACTCACCCCTAAACAAGTGGTTTTGAAAGTTATTAGATCAAAATGCACATTGTCAATTGTGTAATTGTAACAAGTAGGCATCTTGTTACAGACGACCATGCCTCTTGTTGCAACAATTGCCAATTCCATAGAAGTGAGGAAGATATTAAATATTTCTCGGTCAAAATTATGTTTATTAAGTCTTCTGACTAAACCATATCATCCAGAAAATTCCATTTCTCCAGGAATCCCTCTCAGTTAACAAAAAAAATGTTACAGAAGATAAGTCTTGTGGAAAAGAGGAATTATGATGGTCATTCAAACACATTGATCATTAAAGAATAAATCTCTGAAGACAGTATTTCTCATGCCACTGAAACCTGGAATAAGCCAAGTCATGGTTTACTCCATTTCATGGCCTGCAGCTCAAGAAGAGTGTCTCTACTGCAGGAAATGATTGCAGCTGAATCACCAATTTGTTAAACTGGTTCCACCTTTACAATGTCAGCAACAATTAATTGCAAGCTTTAAGATCAATAATTCAGACTTAAATTCCTGAGGCAGAATGATCAATGTAATTATAATGATGTAACAATAGCAATAACTATAGAAATAATATAACTGTGGAATCACAATAAGCAAATAAAACAATGACGAGAGAGTAAAGGTACTGAGATTTCTCTATTTCATACCTGCAGTGAAAGCCACAGCTCGCCTAAGATCTAAATGATGTGCTCTAATTATTCTTAAATGACAGAATAATATAGAATTTGTATAGGATATCAGCTGAACACTGTACTAATTAACTGCATTTTTGCATGTTTCAGATATCCATGAACTCTAACATCCCACAGACAAAAACTGGAATACTTTGAATAAGCTCTTAGGAAATATCTGCTTTTATCTCTAAAGTTAAGAACCTTAATTTAACTTGTGTCACTGAAGAAAATGGAGTATTTGTGCTAGGAGATCTCTCATTCCAGGAAATCAGAGAAATTTTTGCAAAATTCTAATATTTCTTATATAATGTTGTTAGTCTTATGTGTAATACTTAGAATTACCAGCCCACAAAAGCTGTAGAGAGTTTGGAAGAGTGTTAGAGAAGTTATTCATTTATTTCATATAGAGTTTGTCTTTATTTTGGATGGCGAAATTTCTCTTTCATCAAGGAATAATAGCTGACTCCCTGAGATGAATTTCAAATTCTGGCCATTTTCCAAGCCATTCCAGATTAAAGGGCTACATTTGTATGGAGCTATCAGCCTGCATCATAGTGAAAGAATTAAACTAGCAATCATGGCTATGAGTAATGGTTCCTTTATTATTAGTGTCAGATTAAAATATTTCACTATGCAAGTAAGAAACTCTCCTTCCAACAGCACTGTGAAGAAAATGAGCATCACTCAACCAAAATAAAATGCAGTTAGTCATCACTGCAAATAATCAAGCACCCACATATGGCTGACACACTAGTTTCCTTCTGCATGACCCAACTACCCAGAATCTGTGTGTGTTACACAGAAAAAAAACCCTAAAACAATCCAATCAAAGCATCTTTTTTCTTACAGTTTTGTTATATCAGGCTTCTGTCTTTGCCTTTCCCATGACAGCAACTACCAAAAGTGAATGAGTTTTCATTGAAAACTCAGTAAAATTGTTGCTCTACATGACTCATGGACTGGTAGTCAGCAGCAACATTTTCCTGTGTATAGCCGAAGTATATAGTAATTTTCTTTCATCCTCTGTTTTTTAGTTTCCAAAGTTTCTGCTTTCAAAGCATGAAGTTGAATATGCTATTTCTTGTTCCAAAGTCACAGATCCTCACCAGCTGTCTACACCTGCACCTCTTACAATATTTATTTTCAAGAAATATTGGCTGAATCTAAACACACTTTTTTCCTTTTTTGTAAAATTTTATTTTTACTAGTGCTATTCAACATGTACAGTTTTATCTGTTTTTGCAGAGTTACTGTTGTAGAGCACAAGTTGTGAATGACATTAAGAAATTTCCCTTGGATATTAAGTATAGCCATATACTTTTAGTGAGACTACAGAAAAGGGATTTAGTAATGATATATTACTCTGGGAATGGGGGTATGTTTTGATTTGTAAGTTAGTGAATTCAGTTGAGCAATTCTGCATAAAAGAAGGGAAAAAAATTGCTATATGATTCACAGTGCATTATAAAGCAGAGGGTTTGATAGCAAAAAATGTTGCTTGTCCCATTATCCCCTCCCTTGCTCACTTAAAAAAAGAGCACTTCTAAGGTTAAGCTTCCATATGTGAAGCTAATAATGTCTTAGGGTTTTTGGGTTTTTTTTTGCAAGAGATATATTTCTTGAATCATCTCTTATACTATAAATATGGAACATAAAAAGTGATTTGCCATTCATGTTTCTGAAGTATCTCTAAGCCTCTTAACAGTCTTTGTACAAGCAGGGAGAGAAAGTAATCATTTTCATTTAACTGAAATTTGGTTCAATAGTTATCAGATTGCTCCTCAGTTTAGCACACAAGATCCTTCCATGTTGGAACACAGTTTCTTAGTGAATAACATCCAGATGCCTTGGGATGTGCCACCAAACCAGACAAGCCAACTCATATCTCCAACTCAGGTGGCCTAGATGGAAAAGAAATGCAGGAATGGTTGACGGCAGTGAATGGAACTGGAGACAATGAGCAGAAACTGAAGGACAGGAGGTTCCCTCTGAAGAACACTTTTCTCCTGTGAGGGTGACCCAGCACAGGCACAGTTTGCCCAGGGCAATTGAGGAGTCTCTATCCTTTGAGATGTTCAAAAACCATTTGGATGTGGTTCTGGCCAATAGATGTAAGTGACCTTGCTTTAGTGGGGAGGTTGGAGCAGATGACATCCAGAGGCTCCTTCCAAATTTGATCACTGATTCTGTGATTCTGTGCTTTTGTTCCACTGTTCTTCACACTTCCAGGCGCCACTCCATTAGCCAATAGCTGCACATTTACCTCTCATGACTGCAGCAAACAAAAGAGCAAAACAATACTCCTGTAATTAATGCAAATTATTTCTCTCATACATCAAAATCAGATCATGGATCAGTCAGATTGTGGAACCACAGTTTATGATGTTGAAAAAGATAATATTGATACTTATACCACTGAACAGAGTACCACAGAGTTACAATTAGGCATAATTCTTGTATGGATGGATAGGTAGGTAGGCTTGACTTTAGCTTCTGCTAGCTGTTATGCCGAAAGATTAAAGGGATTCAAGCTGACATGAGCAAATGTTGGCTATTTGAGAGCTATGCTGGCTGTGATTTAGTGAGGTTTTTTAAGAAGTGAAAGTGCTTTCATTATTAACTTTTCCCTCATGGTTGCATTACTCAGTAAGTGTACATTTGAGCCTCTGCACATAAATGAAGTCTTCAAAATGATAACTACAGGCAGATGAAAGTGGGATTTCATTTCTGAATTTTTGCAAAGTACCAAGTGCACTATAGAGCAGACAAATGTTAATACCTGATGGAACATAACTGAGATTTTATTTAAAACCTATCTTATCTCCCATGACAATCTTGTGTTTTCTATTATCTGCACTGTGAGAGTGTTTAATAATCATGTTCTAAATTTGAAATTCCATCAAACTGGGCATTGTTTATTTGAACAGCTTTTTTTCCCTCAGTCTGCAATTTTGAATCTAATTTGGGTTTTACTGTGATGGATCTATCACACAGTTGCTGATAAGAAAAGGTAAAATTTCTTCATTGTAATCACAAGTTGTAGACCTATAATTTATTTTTATGCTATTTTGATAGGAAATCTCATAAACTGAAGCTTTAAACCTTTCTCATTATTTTTGCAATAATCTTGCATCCATCCAACTTCCAAGCAAAACGAGAACTAAGAGTAACTCATAGAAGGCCCAAGATAGAGGGAGATTTGTCTTTCTTATTTTAACTCTGAGACAGAAATCAAGAATGTACCATGTTTCTAGATACTGTAAGAGAAGAGCTTCTGCCCAGGGCAATTCCATGGAGCCACAGAGGAAAACACCACCAATCATCTTTGGTCTGCTGAGGTGAATTTTAATCCTGTTGCTCTATTGCAGGAGCTCTATATAGAGAGCTGCTAATGAAACACTTTTTAAACAATCTGTGATGCCCACAGATAACACATCACATAGCAAAGTCATAATCGGCCTAAAAACATCAGCCCCTTCATTAGTACCCTCTTTATATACATGCTTAGAAATTATGCCTTAGTAAAGTTTCTTAAAGCAACACATAAATATTTTGAGGAAGAGCTGGATAGAGGAGGGGAAAAATTGAGTATTAAAAGTTTGGTGCTGTCAGATTGGATGAATGAGCCCAGAAGAACAAGTCTGAGTAATGTCTGTATCACCCAAAATATAAGAGGAGATTCAAGTAAATGTACTTCAGTAATTCTACCAGAACAGACCAGCCAGATATCTTGTGTAAGAGTATGGAAAATTCTGCTCCGACAAGCAGGAACCACAATAATTTTCTCTAGGCCACCTTTCTTCTGCAAATTATTTGTCCACAGTTTTCCTGCCTGAGGCTTTAAATCTGCTGTGCCACAGAGCAGAGTGATCCAAAATTTCCTGGTTCTGACTTAGATGGATTGGCTACTACAATAATTCAATAGATAATATTTTTTTAAATGAAATATGATTTGCTTGGGAACTTCAGCTTCCCTATTACATCTGTTCATAAAATCAAAATATCCATCAAGTAAAACATAAGAAACAACAAAATTGGCTATGTACTTCTATGAAATGTGCCATATAATTAAACAGGGAAGAAGCTGTTTGGAAAAGATTGGTGAGATAAATTCCTCAGAGGAAGTACTTGGCTTTGCTGGTTCTCAAAACATACTTACAATGATTCTGAAAAAAAACCCAAAACATTGGCGTCTGAACAGTCTCGTTATGTGTCAGATCACAGGATCTTTCTTTGAACAGATAAACTTTTAAAATTTATTCTGTAGTTAATCACAGTAAAAGTGGGGATCATCATTTAGAACTGATGAAATAGTATCAGAGGGAAATTGTCTTTCCTGAGGCAAAGTCCTGTGAGATTCAACCATTTTCTTTCACAGAAAAAGGTGCTTCATTACATTTCTAGGACCTTTTGTTTTATTCTGTGAATAGCTTCCAGACCAAATGTTGTGAGGTAATAGCATAGATAATTTCAGAAGCAGCTTTACATAAATTTGATTTAAATGAAGTGACAGAAACTCTTCAAGGCTGACGCCTTCAGTGTGGCACTGTTAAGGGGATGAGTTTGGTGAAAATCAACAAAGAAACAAACACACTAAGAAAAACCTGAATTGAACATTTCTATTTACTTTCAAAGCAGGAGACTTTACTAGATCCAGGTGAAAATGGGATTTAACACTACCTGTAGGATCATATTTCACAGAATATGCTGGTTGCTAAAGACTTGTTAAGCCATACTTGCCCAGAACACAAGTGCCAAAGACCTTCACCAGCACTCCAAGAACAAGCTGGGGACACCAGAGAGGGCACCACATCACCACAGTGGTGACATCAGACAGTCCTGCTGCTGGCATAGCCACAGCTTGGTCAGTCTGTAAAGCTTTGTTTTCCCATATTCTCACATGTGTTTGTATGTTTCTATTCCACCAGATCAAGTAACTGATTACAATTCCCTTATATTAATCAGAAGAAAACTAAATACCAAAATAAACCTCACACACACACACACACACAAAAAAAAAAAGCCCCGCCAGACTCTTCAGCCTTTTCTTTTTCTCCATTGCTGTCCAACATGCTTGCCCTTAGGGTTTTTTTTAGCAACTCTTCTCCTGCAATTGCTGTTGATGCCAATGCTGGACAGTTGGAACACATATGAGGAAGAAAGCAGTTCCCCAGAAAAACTAAGGCATCTGTGTAAACTACTGCTTCCCTATGCTTAGCACTTGTTTCATTTGAAGTTGATAGTACAATAAAAAGCCCAGATCCATACTCTGGTTTCATGCCCCACATGTATATCCCCCTACAATATTTCTAGCTGTCTCTGA
This sequence comes from Ammospiza caudacuta, assembly GCF_027887145.1. Classification (NCBI taxonomy): domain Eukaryota; kingdom Metazoa; phylum Chordata; class Aves; order Passeriformes; family Passerellidae; genus Ammospiza; species Ammospiza caudacuta. The sequence goes on from NC_080593.1 coordinate 101,303,729, forward strand.
ATAACACCCACAGAGAAGATAAACAGATTTTTCTGCTTGTTCTAGCTAAAGAGAATATACTCAAAGATGAATCCCATGGAGGATGCTGATTTATATTTCTCTCACAGCTGAAGCACAGAAAAGAATTGGCTCTCTTGGGGATTTTTTTTCTGTTGGGCTGGTTTGGGTTTGTTTTTTTTTTTAATAATAGATATAGATTTCATTTTGTATGTGTGAAATCAGCTCAGATGCAATTTTTGAAGAAATTGTTTAGAAAGTGTCAATGTGATGTAAATTGCTGTTTAAATCACAGAACCTTTGTATGGAATGGATATGTTAATTTTTGTGTTGATGAGAAGAAAACAAGTGTCTGATGAAGATTTGATTCAATATTAATAAAAGCAGTCTGTAACTATGTCTCTTAAAGAGAGAGGAACTTCTTTCATTGCTCTACTGAACACTGTGAAAAATTATACCAGTACTCCATTCCACAAGATCTCTTATTGAATAAGGCACTATTCTTTTGAATAGCATCAATCAAAACCACAAAGTTTTGCTGCTAAATATATGTGAATATAAATCAGGGGGGAGCATCCTTTGTAGACACAAAGGATGTACCTGACAATTTAAGCCAGTCTAATAGGTAATTTAAATACCCTGTAGTAAAAACTGCTTTAATGGATACCAACCTCTCCTCTATTAGATGTAAAATAAGTTCAGTCTAACTATAAAATCAGATAGTTTATGTTATAGGTAAGCTTTGAACTGTGTGCTTTAAAGGTAAGATTTAAAATAAGAAAGCATGAAACAGAGAGGAGACAGAGAGACTAATGGAAAAGTCCTATGATTTTTGTTCAGAATTAAACAAACAATTTAATTATATAGTCACTCACATAGAAACAAAATAGATGAGTACCAGAAAAAAGCTAAAAGGAAAATTACTGTGTTGTTACAGCCAGCAATGAAAGCAGGAATAAGATGTGCACAAGCCTATCCAAGAGCTGAGGAACAAACAACCCAGCCAAAATGATTGCAACTGACAGAGACACTGTATAAGCCACAGTACAGGTGGGCTTTAGCTCTTAAAGGCTGTCAATTCAGATATTTCAAGGTAACCATCTGGAAGATTGGTGTTTATGTATAGGCAATGTGTCTGCACTCCCACTGCAGCCAGTGGCCAGACCAGTGTGCCCTAGAGGGTGCTCAGCTGACAGAAGCTCAAACTGCTCATTTGACTCACTGGGGGGACTTCAGCATCCCTCACATCAGTGCATGGATCAGCTGCCTAAACGTGGGTGCTCACTGTCATCTGGGACCCAACACTCACACACAGCCTCTGATGGGTGGGCTGGTGGGTGTGACAGCAATGACACAAGAACTGCTTCTTTTTGCAGCTGCAGCTGGGCACCTGAAAGGGTATCTTACACAACTGCCTAGAATAATATTAGACATCTCTGTTTATGCAGCTGGTTCCCCTTTTCCCCTTCCCCAGCTCCAGATTGAGAATGACTCTTGCCAAACTTGAGCAATCTGATATATTGAGGGCTATTCTCAAAAGAGATGCCAGAGAAACTGGGAGTTTATAAGTTAAAATACATGCTACTTGTTCATTTTTAATGATCAGTCTCCAGGAACTTCTTCAAAAAATTAAGGCACAACAACCACTCTCTAAAAAATTCAGTTTTTTCTCCCTCTTACATCTACTCCTGGCTGGTAGGATAATAATGAACATTTCAGGCTTGAAGCAGTGCAAGATGTAAGGAAAAATTCTTCCAAGTCAATTGACAGTTTCTGACTCCTCAAGCTGGGAAGAGCTGGAAAATGGCAACCATCTAGACCTTGCAATAAAAGCAATGATATTAAAGCTCAGGTTTATTCCTAAGGGAGTGAAAACAGTGCCTAGAAACTTGGGCTGTGATATTAACCAACTGTCTTCCTATTTTTTTTTTTGTGCCTGACAGGCTGAGGAGATAAGATTGTCATTTGAAACAATAAGCAAAAGAGGAGGATTTTAAATAATATCAAAAAGTCTTGCTTAGTTTGTTATTTCTGGACAGGCAATTGACATCACTGCACTCATTCCCAGCAGCAATTAATCAGCAATTTGTGAAAATAAAAATTTAGAAATGATTGTAAGGTTTTCAGGGACACTACCTAATACAATTAGATTATCTCTGTGTGCAGTTCTGTGCCCTGCAGTTTAAGAAGGATATTCAGGTAGTTGAATCCATCCAGAGGAGGCCAACAAGGTCGGTGAAAGGGCTGGAAGGCAGGGCCTGTGAGGAGTGGCTAGGGACTTTTGGCTTGTCTGGTCTGGAGAAAGTGAGGCTCGGGGGAGATCTTACTGCACTCTGCAGCTTCCTGAGAAGTGCAGAGGGAGGTACTGAGCTCTTCTCCTTGGTATTCCATGACTGGACACATGGAAATGCTTCAGAGCTGCTCCAGGGAAGCCTTAGAATGGAGATTAGGAAGCATTTCTTTATGAGAGGATGGTCAAACACTGGTGCCTGGTCGCACACCCTAGAGATGTGGTCAATGCTCTCAGACTGTCAGTGTTTAAGAGACATTTGGGAATGCCTTTAAAAATATATGCTTTAACTTTTGGTCACCCCTGAAGTGGTCAGATGGGATGATTGCTGCAGGCCCCCTCCAGCTGAAATGTTCTATTCTGTTCTAGAGATTCAGCTGCTTCATCCAGCCTACAGTGAAGTGACAACTGCTTACAGCAGGGATCTCCAGCAGCCTGTGGAGAAGCTGTTGGCAGTTCAGCTGATCAGCAGCAAAGCTCAAGGATCAGCTGAGGCAACAAAGCCAGGTATTTTTCAAGTGGGACACAGGAGGCTCTCTGCCACATATGAACAACAATTTGGCAACTGTTTGGGCTTTTTTATATCCTATGCTGGATTTTGTCTAAGCCTCTCCTGTCAGCATCTTTGTTCCCTTTTTTGCAAGTAAATCCCACACACCCAGAGGAAGCCACACAGCCAAGGGGATGACCACCCATCTGAGAGCATGAGCTATCTCAGCCCGTTTGCACACTGCTGTAGCCCCCTGGCAGCTCAGCACCACTCACTGGCAGTGGCTGCTGTCAGACCCCTTGCTGCCTCTCACTGATGAGCTCAAGATTTATGCCTTCACTCCAAAACGCTTAGCATTGCAATCTGTGCTTTAATGACTTATTTGAAACCATTTTTGTGCTGGATGTATGATTAAAAGCAATAAAGAAGCTTGTAATATTTTTCTCTCCTCAATGCATTATTTTTTTAGATGTTAGCATTTAAATGGAATTAACTCCACAGCTAATACATTACTGAGGTAAATACAATTTGTAATTTCTGAACTCAGCTATTGTTTCTGCTTTTAGCGAACTAGTTTTCTGCAGGGTTACATATATAAAAATAACCATTTCAGTTGCTTTTCTGTGACCTTAAAAAATATTTTTTGTTGGAAATATCATGTGTCACAGCAAGGATTATATCTCATCCTAAAGGAATAAGCTTGTGCTTGTGCCTAAACATTCTTCTTTACCCACTCACAATGAAGTATTGAATAGATGTCAGCATCTATTTAAATAGGGAAATAATGTTATGAAGGAAGTTCATGTATCTATATTCTTTGCTATGATTTAGTGCTAATAATCATATTGGCTAAAACCAAAATCTATACAACTAGCTGTCAAGTGCCTGAACATTGGTTATTAGGATTCTGTAGTTAATCAAGCTAACAAAAAATAGTTTTTAAAGAAGATTAGATAAACATTTACTTAAAAATTTGCTGGTGCTTTCTTTTCCTTCATATACTTGAAGCAAAAGTAGCTTTTGCTAGACCCAGTTCACAGTCATGAAACAATAAACTCAAAAAAGATTTACCAGTTTACCTTGAGAACACAATTATTTACTTACCATACTGTATCTCATCACTTCATGGACAGGATTGAAACACTGCCTGAAACTAATTCTCAAGGCAGTTAAGTACCACTGTATCCCTTGCATGAACTTTTGATCCCATATATAAATATCACTAAAGTGGAGCAGCAAACACTGCTACAGGTCAGCCAGAGAAGTTGCAAAGTTTCCAAGCTCAGATCTATTCAAAACTCTGCTGAACACAGCCTTGAGCACTGCAGGCTGCAATATGGAACTAGGTTTACATTGACCCTGCTTTGAGCAAGGGACTAATTCAGATGACCTCCACTGCTGCCTGTCAGACAGTCATAATATTTCTAGAGGGAAAAAAAAAGTGTTGTTAGCCTCTCTTCCTTTTTCTTTTTTATTTGCCTAATCTTTTTTTTTTTTTTTCTGTTTGTATTTTTCTTTTTTTATTTCTTTTCTAGACATACATTTGCTCTTTCAAAGATCAGGCCTCTGTTCCCTTGCTTCAGCATACAGGTTCCTGTCCAAGAAATAGTACTGTGTTAAATCTCGTAGAAACTGATAATTGTGCTCCAAGCAGTTGCTATTCTTATTATTTCTGACTTCAAATTATGGCTTTGACCTAGTGATCAAGACACAGTTGGTTTGATTTGCATAACCTGCAGGAAACAGTTCTGGAATTTTCCTGAAAGAAAAAAAATAAAAGAAAGAAGGGCAGAACCTCAGCAAGAGAGGCAGACAGAAGTGTCACCATTTTTTTTATCACTAATTCTGATGTTAGTATAAATTGACACAATAGAGCACTGCATGTTTCAGGACTTCATAAACCCTGATTCTGATGTTTAACCTAGTTTTTACCCATTGCAGTTTAACATTAAAACCTCTCTTCTTCTGCTTACGTGAATCATAATCAGAGAAAATGAATTCTGGTGTTACCGATGAAAATTGTGGGCAAGCACCTCATCTGTGTGATTATGTTGTTATGTAGAACACCTTCTTATTTTTTAACATTATTACACTAATTAGAATTTTCAAGTGTTTCATGGGGTTTGATGCTCTCTATGACCTTTGAGTAATTGCTTAGTTTGCCTTGAAACATAGTTTTAAAATGAATAATGGATCCTTTCTGGTGCCAAAGCCACATGAACCATTGTAAACAAGGAGATAATGATTTTTCACTGTATAATAATGTTTTCCAGGGGGAATAAAAAGGGAGAAAAAGAAGACAACAAAAGAAACCTTAGTGCAGTACTGCTCAAACAGGATTGGATATAATGTACTCTGATACATTTAGTAATCATTGACATTTGAACATTTATTTTATCATCACACTGCTTAGCAGGCAGAAGATAAAACATTTGTTTTCCATTTACCCTCCTATAAATTCATGACAGATACAAATCCATTCACAAACTGAGATTAATAGGCTCAATTTAATCTTTTGCAACAAGGGACAGATAAATTTTTACAGTGTCATGGTTCAGGCAGCACCAATATTCTCAGAATTAGTGATCACATATTGCTGAATCCTGGAATCATCAGAGCTCCTATGAGGTGATTTGAAAAATGTGAATCGACACCATTTCACAAGGGAAGAAACCTATTTCTCTCACATTTTTCTCACTGTTCTCTCTCAGCTGCTGCACAGCATTCTTTGCCCTTTCTCAAATATGTTTTCAAGCGATGTCACCAGCGTTACTGATGGACTCAACCTTGGCGAATCATGACCTGTTTTAGAGCCATCTAGAAATGATGCTGTCCAGCCTGGGGGCAGGCAGCTCCTGATCTCTTCTGAGACTAAAACTTAAACCCAATATAGCACCACATAATACACAACTAAAAGCCAGTGCAACATCTGGCTCAGACCCTTCATTTGGAAATCTGAAAATTCTTATTTTATACTTGTTCCCTTTTCTCATGTTCATGACCTTATTGCCCAAGTCCCACATCCATACATGCTGCCAATGCACAAAATCATGGTGCCTCTCAACCCAGAACATAATGACAAACCATGACAGGTATTTGGGCTCCCCAAGAAACACCCCACACATGAACTGGAAAATCATCCATAGAGGGATGATCTGGGAGACTTCACAGAGCAGAGTCCTCTGAGCTTGTAGCCCTTTTCATGAAGGAATCCTATTGCTCCTGATCTTGCCATGAAAAGAGCAAACCCTAACTCAGACATGTATCAAGTACACCAGGTACAACCCTTCTTCCCTCAAGATGTTTGACATTTCAGCTGCATTTCCCCTCTTTAACTCTTCTTCCAGCTACACCAAGTAACAGGTAGTCCTTGCCACATGTATCTATTTACAGCTCTTCATGAAGGGTTTGTCTCCAGACACAGCACCACCAAAGAGCATCCACCAGCTCCTTCTAATTCCTAAGAAATACTTTCTTTCCCTATAGCTCAAAACTGTCCTTTGAGGCTTAATTAATTCCTTGTATTATTCTTTGCTCTGCATCATAAACTATGCTGCTTCCTACAGCATGGATGAAAACCTTACATGGGCTTCCCTACAAGGGCTTCTTACAAGCTCTTCTTACTTACCACATGGATCAAACACACATAGGAAAATCCAGTTAAAATCAATTTAGGATGATATACACAGAGGTCCAAGACGTAAAAGGGAACTGGAGACCCTCTTGTTGTTGAGTAACTGAGGTTCAGAGGCGAACCTGCTTTCTGAGCTCCTCAAGAAGCTTAGGTGTGGCTTGATCCAGTCTTAGTCTCGGAGCTGGACAATGGTTCATAACTGAGGGAATTAACTGTATGGGTTTCATTAGTATTAATTTAACAAGGTCTCAGCAATTTACTAAGGATCTGTTGTGAATAAGGGGTCTCTTCACTTTGGGTGAAGAAGAATCTCTCAGTCTCAAGTAAGGAATCTCAGACCTTGAGAAGTGTGCCAGCTCAAGGGGAGAGTCACTGGTATGCAGTCCAGTTGCAATTTACAAAGAATTCAAACTGGACTCATGTTGGAATCTATAAGGTTAGAAGATTTTTAAGAAATGGTTAAAAAAAGTATGTAGGCCTTAGATTAGAGTTTTGTTAGCATTGCAGAAAAGCTTCCCATGCAAGCAGAAAAGTTTCCCAAGCAGTAGACATGACAAACAACAATAGACCTCTGTAGAATTGGCTTTAAGATGGCAACAAGGTTATTTAATGTATATCTTTAGAAGTTAGCATGAATAGAACTTTGTTCTTTGTCTCTTATGAACCAGTCTTTGTTTTAGTTACGATTACGTATGTTTTATAAGATTAGATAGAATGCTTGTCAATACGTGTTTTACCTGGTTTTAACAGGTGGCCCAATTAACAGCAGATAACTGCCCCACTTCTAACAGAGGGCAATAGAATACACAACCCCAGCCACATCTTACATTTGCAACTTAAGACAATACTCCCTGTGCCCACAGATTTCTCTGTTCCTTCATTAGTGAGTTTTGGTAAAACCATCCACTATTCATGTGTTAATCTCACAGCTGATGTTCCAAGCTCACATGCATCAATGTTTATTGAGCTACTCTGCTCCTTTGTGGACATTCTTGGGGAATGCTTGTCTTGTATCCTAGGCCTTTACCTTGTTTGGAGCCTCTACCAAATTATTGCTGGTCTGGTTAAGGGCATCAAGTACATCCATCATCCCAGCTTCCCCACACACACAGAGGTTAACATCAAATGTCAGATGACACATCTGACTTCTCCAGGATGGATGGAGGATGTCTGCTGGGTTGGATGGTTTGTTTTACCACCAGTTTTTTAGCATCCCTCTGCATAAACTGCTTTCTGGGACTGGTATTTGTCTGACTGTGTGCCAGTGTGAACATACCAACCATCCTTTGAGCTCTCTTGCTCTCTTTTGTTGTAGATTTTTCAGTGGCCGTGTTTTCATTCATAGCAGTCAAATCCCTTCTGTAGGAGAAATGTCAAATGTTTTATTATATGAGACAAAAAAAATTGTTGATAGGTAGGTGACTTCCTGATGTACTGTCCATGATTTCCTTCTGCTGTAGGGGAGTGAACTTGATCAATATTTAAGATGTAGTCTTTTTTGGTGTTTTGTTTCTATACTGCTTCTAATATCCCTGGACGAGTAAATGAAAGTGTTTGCAGAGACAAAATGGCTAAAAACAGTGTGTAGTATTCAATTAGTTACAATTGCAACAATATTATATGTCAGAAGAGCCTGTCCCATACAAAAAATAGGATCAGGAAAAGGCTGACCTAAAACTTTGAGGGACTTGAGTCCCTCAAAAACAAAATTATTGTTCATTATTTGCCTTTACTTTCTTTTTCATTATTTTCTTATGAACACAAAAAGTAGGCAGTTAGAATGAAAAAGTAATTGTTCTTTAGAACAAGTCTGTCAAAACACAATTTCCAATTTCAAATCATGCTATTTTTATGCCACTCTGATTGCAACAAAGGAAATTTAATTCACATGTGAGGAAACACTCAAGGAGGTTGTGACATACACAGAAATAAAGGGGTTTGATAAGAGGTTAGAAGAGTAACCTGTGCAAATCAGAATAGGTCTTTCTGTCTTGGGACCAGGGTACAGAGGAGTTAGCACTATTTTCTGAGGGTTTTTTCTAATTTTACTGGAGCTAGCCAAGCCAACTCTCAGTGCAACTCAGTAGTAATTATTCTACTAATACAGCAGAAATACCACAAAAGATATCTGTGAAAGGTCTAATGCTATAACTGTTTAATAACAGATTTATAATCTGTCACTCTCTTCTAATAGAATACAGAATTAATGAAATGTTAGAGCAAATGATAGAGGATTTACACAAACCAAAGTGTGCAATTATCTAATTATATTAATTAGCTAGAGGTTTGTTCTTTTTCCTATTTCACTATTGTCACACTACCATGGAGAAGTTTTTTCTTCTTTTTTGAGCTATTTATGTATGTTTTAAAATAAACTTATGCAATATCACAGCTTGATTACTAGATCCAAGAGAAGTTAGGAAAAGGGCTGTTTTTTCATTACATTCCTTGTGCATCTCAGCTACTCTAAACTGACTTGCCATAATTATCCTTCTAAAAAATCTTCTATATATTAAGTAAAACCCTATAATGTTGATTAAAAGCAATTAATTTACCAGGTTTCAACAAGAATTGGAAACACACACAGGAAGCAACAGTTTTCTGTTTTCACATTCTAGTTGGATTTTGTGCTCCACAGCTACATCCTTTGAGTCCAGCAGGATTCTGCTCTATGTGAAATTGCATATATAAAACGTATAAAACTAGAAAACCACCAGCAATTCCCCACTACTTAGAGATTTGAGCTGTTGTGGATGGGTTGCTGTTTGGTTTTTTTTCATCAAGCCTAGGCATCCTACAACATAGGCTTTAGCCTATCAAGGGGGAAAGGAATCTTGATGCAGGAACCATGGTGAATATGTCTGAGCAGCCCCTTACAGACAGACACAGGCCAGTTCTGACTCTTCTTCTATTCAGTCATAGGATATAAAACTGCAAATCAATGTCAAAGTGAAGCTCTGAGCTTGGATTCTGCATCCAGCTAAATCTATCCCTTTTGCTTCTAATCAAGAAGTGGACATGAATGCAGAGAGACAGTAAACCTTCTTCTGCCTGCAATCATATCTCATGTACCAGCTACAGCCTGATACACATAATTATATTTTTTGTATGCCTCTCCCCGCAACAGAAAGTAATCAAAGAGGTAGTCTCTTAAATGAGCACATAAATCCACTTGAACACAAGGGTTTGATTAAACAAATGCAGCAATTCAAAGACATAATCTAGCAGGGAAGCTCTGACATCTGTAAAAATTCTGGTTGGCAAAGAAGACAGAGAATTAGTGGAAGGGGAAGAAAACTGGTGTTATCAGCAACCACTCCCCACATAGTAATTTAGTTCTTCTCCTTGCTACAGCACAGAAAAATTCCCCAGCTCTCCATATCTGAGTAAAACTAATATGTGAAGTGCAATTCTCTTTTCCTCCTGAATCTCCCAGAGTTAATTTGCTCAGTTTTCCATTAATAATACTGGCTCTATCCCATAGAGTAATTAACAATCAGTCCCAGGAAGGGTAGAAGGTAGTTTACTTCCAGTAGAAATGTTTAACTACCAGAAAGCTTGAAAAATGCCTTTCACACATCAAATGCTCCATCCAGGCATCTCAGTTCATGGCAGAATGAAGCCATTGCACTCCACTATCAGTTTCAACCCAGCCTCATGTCTATTCCCATCTAGCTACCACACTGCTCAACAGATACTTTAGAGACTGCAAAGTCAAAATATGACATTCACCTCAAAATTGATGTGCAAGTGTTCATCAAAACTACAATGTCAAAAGTCTAAAATGGTTCCATCTTTCAAAATAGTATATTAGGTAACTGTACTTTTTGTAATAGGATACTTTATTATGATATGAAAAAAAACTGGGAAATCTACTTTTAGAGGTCTGTAAAGACTATTTAAATTCCACTAGACTGGAAATGTCTAGAATATTTTTAAGTGACTATTCATATTATTTGGCAACCTTTACCCAGAGCCGAGTTCTAGGGAATAAGCAGAGAAATAATTAGTCTTAATAATTAAAGTGGTTTTTACAAAAGTAGGTCACTCCTAGCCTTTTTCACTTCAGAGCAAGACCTTGCTTGTTCTCTGTGTCGCATAAGGACTTGCTGCTGGAGAAATGCCCATTGCAAAATCCCCAGAGAGCACTCTGACAATGGACTTTGTGTCAAGTGGGATGCACTCAGGCTCTCATTTCCATTAAAATCAATGGCTAAACACCTCTGAGAATATGATGTTTATGGTTAATATCACTAATCAGAACAATAGCTAATAATTAAACCCTGTTGCAGGGGCCATGCATTCTGGCACCCTGCACAACACAAGCCATTGATTTAAATTATCACTACTTCACACTTCACACCTTGTACTTCTTTTCAAAGAGGTAAAAAAGAAATGAGAATCTGAATGCATTCATCTTCAGCTTTGGACCTCTGTCCTTTGATCAGATCTTTAAAACCCTTTATTTTGAAACTTCTGCTTGTGTTCCTGTAAGATGTATTCAGATCATCCTGATCTCTCTCTCCGGTACCCTGGATTAATGAGCTAGAATCCAGTGTTTCGTTCTGATATTTACTCAACTCTTTGTAAATAGTCTAAAAGTTAAAGAATATTTTTTACATATCTCTAGATATTGCATATTTTGTAAAATATTTGACAAGTAGGGCAATTTGGAAAGTGATGCCTATTTGTAGCACTGTGTGCCAAATAGTCAAACCAATAGATGGCCAATTGTTAATCCAATAGTGGATAGTCTGCATTTATGACAGTACTTATCTCCCCGTTTTTCAGTTTAGTAGCAGTGATGCCTTGGAGTTTACATGCAACAGTTTTATCATAAAATCCATAAAGCACAGACAGCTTATGAAAACTTTTGCTTTTGTTCAACGTTTTGAATGCCAAATCATGCCCTTTGCAATGCTGCTTTACAAAAGTGGACAGGTTTATAAATGGAAAAAGAAATGGACATAATTTACAGGAATAATTTTTTAAGACACTTTTCTTAGCATAATGACCAGCTATTCAAATTCTTTTTTCAAACTCTTTCTTGGTGAATATCTTGTATTTCCTCACCTGGTGCAGACTCCTCTTAGTGAAGAAATAAAATAGCTCCTTCAGCTCCAGCTTTTAGCAAGACTCCAGTACCAAAATTACATTCGGGCGTATTTCTAACTTAGCGTAAGCATTTGCAGAAACATAATTGTCTCATGGATGGCAAAACGCACTCATTCTCTCTTTTGCCATGTCATTATCCTAAAATATGATCATTATAATTAAAATTAATTCAAAGTTTGGGTTTAAATAACATTTTGATTAATTATGCACTGTTCCTTATTGTCACATTTTGACATTTCTCTCTTTAGCCTTGTAGTCCATAAGCAAATTATTATGGAAGAATAATCATTAATAATAACTCTAAGTTGAAATAATTTTCATAATCAATACATTGGATGTGTCAAATTGTCCACATTTTTGTCACTGTTCTTGTTGTTCATTTTTTCAGTTTCTGAATTAGTTAATTGTTCAGGCTTAATGTAATTATGCACCGTCTTTCTGAATAAAGAACAAGCTATTTTGAGCTCTGCTGAGAGCCAGTACAGCTCTTCAGCAACCCTGGGACAAGATGGAAAGTTAAAGCACACATAATTTGCAGAAGAAAAACATTTTCTGAATAAAATGGTGAAGGAGATAGCTCTTTTTGTTACAAAGCATCAAAGATCAAACATGAATGGCAAAGTACAGGAATTCTGTGTTACTTCAATGTGATTGTTACAGGTGTTTTCACTCTTCTGCTTCCTGAATGTGTTTAGAATTGTTTCAATTTTAGCTATTTCACGTAATAAACTTGATGGTGAAAATACTTTTTCAACTGATTTTTTTTTTAAGTGTTTGATTCAGCAACTTTAAGATCATCGTTGATCGGTACCAACACTTCCCTGGCCATGGCAAACCCATTTCACAAGCACATTCTGTGATCACATTGCCTACAAACTGTAACACCATTAATGAACTGTAGAGAAAATCCCAGCTGTTTGTGTTCCTTTAGGGTGATTCAGTTGCACTGCCCATTGGTGGGAAAGAGATGGATGCTGAGAACAGCCTGGCCTCTCTTCTAGGCCATTTACTTGACTTGGTGGGCAAAAACACAGCAAGAAACTTCATCTTCTCTTCTTCTATTACATATCAGTGGTAAGCCCATTAAAATGTAGCAGAAATTAAAAAGTCAATTTCTTTTTGATCAGGAACTGTCCCAGCTGTGGGTGCAGGAAGTCTTTAGGTCTTGTCCCTTAGAGAATGGGTGTGAAAGATTGTTCTGTGAAGCAAGGTGTCTTCAGAATTTGTCCTCCTGATTGATGGAAATTTCTGGAAGATTGCAGGGAGGGAAGAAATAAATTCCACATGGGAGTCATTGTTTCTGGAAACACTGTGAGGATTCAGCATATTTGGAGTTTGACTGGAGCACATCTCAGGGCAGGTCTGTAAGAGCACTTTTCTTTCTGACTCTGCTTGCAAGCTGCCTTGGAGCCCAACAGGCAACCTAGTAGGAATTGTGCAGGCTCTCGTGGTTTTGTTCCAAAAACATCCTTTGAGACCTCACCAATTGCAGTGATTTTTTGTTTTACAGGATTCTCACTGCACTGTAGTTTATATTTAGTTAAACACAAGTAATGGTCCAGGAAATTTTTCCATTTTCCACCTGTAAGTGGCTTAGTGTTGAAAACTCATTCTATGTAACAGACAGATTAAAAGTCAAGAATCCTCACATTTCTAGTTTTTGCTTTCTTTTTGTTTTTTTTTAATTACATTTAAAAATGTAATTAAATTACATTTATGTAATTTAAAATGTAATTTAATTACATTTAAAAATGTCAGCATTTCCAAGGGCTGACAAGAGACCATAAACAAAAATATACACTCAACCTTGACAATCTTGTATTTAAATAGGAGCACGCACATGGGTAACAAAATACAGCAAAATTACATCAAAGAAGAGTGCCTGTTAGTTAGGGCACTACAAGAGAGTAAGGTGAATCCCTTGACAAAACATATAAGACTTTTTAAATGGAGGGGGGGAAAACAGAGACTCTCCCTTTTTCTACTTTTTTTTTCCTACTGAGCCTAAACTCCACTTGAGAAAATTAGTACAAGAACAAAAAATTCATTTTTCCGATGAAAACACGTTCAATTTTTTGCTCCAAGTCTCAGTACTCATGCATGGCTGAGAATGACAAATGAATGATATAAGAGGCTTTTCAATTATACATGATAGATAACCAAACACCGTTTGGGGGAAATGTGTTTAGTGGGAATAATAGGCAGGAAGATACAAACTAGATTGAGAACAAAATCCAAGTCTTTGTTGATTTTCTGTCACACTAAACAAATGAAGCATTCAATAAAAGCATGCTATGCATTAATTAATAGTCAGAGGGGAAAAAACCTCCAGTTGCCTGCAGAAATAGGGTTTTTTCTTCAATTTCCATCAAAAAACTGAAACAAAAGCTGAATATCAACTAAAAGAGAAAAATCAATAGACAAATCTGTTGTATTGATTATCTCTGTTCTTTGCATGCCAAAAATTGTAAGCATTTATTTCAGGCAGTAACCACCTAACACTAAACAGAATATGAAAGTACACTAACAGTATTTGTAAAAATTACATGATTCATGAAGCTAGAAATTAAATATAAGAAAAATAACATGTCAAAAATGTCCAAACTAAAAAAAAGAGAACCAAGAGTTGTAAATGCATTTAGAGGCTACCCAGATAAATTGTTTTTAAAAATTCATTTGGATAATGCATTTGTTTTTATTAAGTAGTGATATGTGATGGTCATCAGAAAAGGTAAATTAACATACTTCAGAAATTTCATCTGTCTGCCTTTTGATATAAAAATTGTAAAACTCGAGCTGTATTTGACATTCCTGTTAACCCTCCTCCACCCACATATTCACTACAAGAGAAGGTCATATTTTAAATTGCATTATTTGCTTCTCCAAAGTTGTTCCTCCCGCTCAAGCTTAACTCCACTCTCACCTTAACTCCACTATCAAAGTTTCAAACATAGAGATAAATCAGAACTTTATAGAACAAAATGTTGTAGAGGTGGTCAAGTTTACTGCACCTGCAATCCTAGAATTGTAGGGATGCTCCTTCAGCCTGCCAAAAAGCCCTCTGCACAAAAGGAAACAAGAAAAATAAATGGAGATCTTCAACCTGCTTTATCAAAGGATTGCACTTTCCCCCCTCCTGCTCAGAACAAACAGACAAACTGCTGCCCTTGCCCTCAGACAGTCCCACTGAGAGCCCTGGGGCTCAAGGTGTTTCTGAGACCAAAATAAGAAAAAAAAAGCTAAAACAACTGAAGTGTTCAGTCTCTGAATCTTCTGACAGAGATTTCAATAAATGGACAAATTATTTTACTTGTCCGAAATTGTAGAATACCATTTGTAGAATACATAGAATATTCTTGATAATATTTATCCCTGTCATTTCACTTAATCCTTTCCATATTTGTATTGTTAACTTTATTTAACATAAAATGCTTTCATGTTTCTTCACCTACCTAGAGAGAAAACACAAATGTATAAAACTTTATTTAGAAATTCAGATTTCTTCAGATATTCTTTCTAAAGGAGAAATAAAAAGTCAAATATAGTATTAAATTTCAAATTAAAAAAACTTCTTATGTCGCATTTTATTTATTTTGCTTTGCAAATTCTTCAGATGTTTATGAGTTTTTTTTAAAAAATGAACTGCACTAACTAAGCATTGAATATCTGCTGGTTAACAGGTTACTAGAAACCCCAGTCAAGAGATTATTGTTTTACAAGAAACTTCATTTTGCTGTTCTCAAGATGATGCATATTTTGCAATTAGGCAATAAAACATCTTCCTCATCAGACAGGGAATGGTAAGAGAAGTAAATCATCCCAAGGGACCTGAACTTCAGATCCAAAGCTGCCTGATGTGTGTCACACTGGGCAGAGTGTCCTCTGCTTAAGAAAAACCTCTTCTCCTGCTAATGTTTTCTCCAGCCATCTGTCCCCAAAAGTCCATTAGCAATTCTTGTCATAAACCAGGCTGGAAGGACAAGAGGGAAGATCTCCTGCCCTGGAGATCTTGGAGGTTCTGGAAGAAGAAAATGCAAAGTTCTGGATGCTTCCCTTCTGAGGTATTGACTCCTCCTGAATGTTAAAAGACTAGAGCTTCCCAAAAATAGTTAATTTATATCTGTCCTGAAGGCTTTATTGCTTATAAGTTCATATAAAACTTTTAAGTTTTTTGCCATAGTTACAGATCCATTTTTAACAAGTATAATGACCCAAATCTACAGATACATGCTGTACAAATGTAATTTTCATTACATTAAGGACATGTTTATTTCTTGAAGTCAACTGTATTAATTAAAATAGCTTTCACTGAAAACTACATTAGGAGAAATTAACATTAATAAATAATTAACATTATTTTGGTGCTAGTACTGAAAAAGCAAAATTAGTAAGAAAAAGCAAAAAACAAAAATTCAGGAGTTTAAATAAATTGGAGATAATCACAAAAATAAAGTTTTTCATAGAAATAAATTTATAAATTGAGAAGAGTCAAAATATTTGTTTTTTAAAAATGAAAAGAATTAAATACTAATTTTGGTCATGGATAATCAAATTAACAAATGTCTCCTCTAGGTTTTCTATGGTTAGAATATCCTCCAAAAGCTCCATAAAGAGGAAACACAAGGAAAACAAACTAATTAGGAAACAAAAACTTTAAAAAAATTTAAAACCAAAAACTTAAAAAAACATATATTCCTCTGAGCTGTTCTTATTCAGACTTTTGAAGAAATTAATGTAGTTTTTAATAAGATTACTAAATTCTCCTGACATACTATTGACTGAATGGAAAATGTTTTGATCACCTTGAATACCAGTATTTGAGTAGAACTTGAGCACTACACTATGTATGTGAAAATTATCTCCCAGGGCAAAAGCAATACCAGCTTTTCCTTTTAAAACCTAACTAATTTTTTATATTGAATAGCAACATTATTATTATACCTAGAACACTTGCAACAGCACAATACAAAAATAGCAAATCCAATTATTTATAAATAAGTAAATGTTAACATTTAGTAGACCACACAACTCCCACATGTAGTGTTTTTAATATACTCCTTGACTATGTTGTAGGATTTAACAAAATTTCATAGACAATTCCTCTAATAAAAATTGATCAAAAAAGCCCAGATTCATCCAAAAAATCTCTACTGGCATTCTAATCCCATTTTTTATCACTTGCTATATTTCAGTTTGCAAGATAAAACATGCAGACATCTGAAAAAGTTGGCAGAATCCTTCCTTCTTGGAGCTCTGCTTGACCATATGGCATTGCCTCAGGGACAAATTCATTGCCAGGGTACCTCCAGAAATTCCCCAAAACTTGCTTTGCTTTCATACTGCAAGTCACTGAAAAATTATTTGGTGGCATCTCTGTGCAAATACTGGATTACTAGTAATAAAATTGCAAATACTTACATATTGTTGATTTACCAATTTACAATTAGACTGTCTTCTGCTTAAGAAAAACCTCCTCTCCTGCTAATGTTTTCCCTAACTATCTGTACCCAAAAGATCGTTGTTTGCTTTCCGATGACAGACTAGCCTAATAGTTGCTTTTTCTGCAAAGCTCCAAGTTGGCACAGCATATTGAAAATTGCTTGGAATAAAAACCTGGCCTAACAGATCTACTGTGTAGCAAGAATGAAATGGCAGGCTAAATCCATGCTTGCTTGTTTTGTTAAAGGTCATGGCTAAAGAATCTGATATCTGGCCAAGTATTTTATATAGCTAATAAACTACAATTGATGTGTTCCCTGCATACTAGATGGGGGGAAAAGTGTGTACTGTGGAAAGAGTATTTGTGTTTTTCTTGACCCTTCTGAGGTCATATTTTTCGGTCACTCCTAACCAACAACCAATCCTGTCTCTTCCTTGAAAGCCTGGACTATTTCTAGATCTCTTTTCTGCTACAATTTCTATATCTCTTACTCCCTTCACATGTTGTGAAAATACTGTTTATTTCCCAGAGTGTTCTCTTGAATTGAAACACAGTAGGATGAAAATACATGCAATATGAGTGTTAAATTGGTTATATTTTTTTAAGCACTGAACTGGAAAAATCATTGTAACAAGTTTTTCAGGTGATAAGGTCATTCTCTAATTATTTTGTATTTTTCAACCTTCAAGTTCAAATAATCTACTGATTTAATGGCTCAATATATAGAAATAATAAATCTTACGCAGTGTGATAAGAGGGATTCATTTTTTTATTTATGACATGCAATTCTAGCTGCTTTTTCATTATAATTCACTGCTGTACATTTTTTTAATATTACATAGTTTAAAAAAAACTCAAATAACTCTTGGCCTCTCCCTGACAAATCCTTTCCTATTTACATACCTTCCCTTCACAAAACAAACAGAAAAGTCAAGAATAAACATTATAAAAACTGATTTGCCTAGAATTGTAGTGATTTATGCTTAGGTAGATGACTTGTCTCAGGGTATTTTAATTTATTTCTCACCTCTGATCCCTTTTCTAAATGCCCACAGCACCTTTCAGAATAAAACTCTGATAAATACTAACCTTCCTATTTCTCACAAATGTGCATGCTCAAGCATTCACTTTGCATTTCCCCGTAGCATCAGACACCTCTGCTGAGCAGCAGAGAGCCTCTGTGGCCAGGTTGGAAGTACAGGAAATGCATCCCAAGCTCTCCTGCTGCTCCAGCTTTGCACTCAGTGTGATCCTGGAGGCTGAGAGTTCTGTGAGCTGCAGGTGGAACTCGAGGGCATGATGCTGTCCCCCGTACATCTACAGTCCCAGCTTTGTTGGGCTGGTTGGAGTGACATTCACATTGTCCCTGTGTTTGTAATGCTAGCAGGGACATGCTGGAGTGCTGAGCTGATGTCTTTATTTTACATAGAGTCACAGAATGGTTTGGGTTGGAAGGGACCTTAAAGACCATTTAGTTCTGACCCCACTGCCATGGGCAAGGACACCTTCCACTAGACAAGATTGCTCAGAGCTCCATCCAGCCTGGCCTTGAACACTTCAAATGATGGGGCATCCACAGCTTCGCTGTCTAAACATCATTATTTTGAGTTCTGACTCTACATTTCATTCTCAATTCAGACTTCTTCCAAACTTACTTGTTGCCCAAAGCTGAATGAAGCACTCTCTGTGGCTCCAGTGTGTTTATTTTCTCTGTAACCAAATTACAATGCAAGCCTGAATCTATGGACTTTTCCTTATTAACTATTTATCACAGCTTACGGTACAAAATTTTTTGTGCATACAGTATATTGCTAGGCTGTGTATTGCACTCTTAGGGTAGAGCAGAAATTCACAGCACAAGGAGTGAAGGCCTTCACAACTTTTGAGGCACTTAATGAGTGTCTTCGTGCACAAAGCAGTGCAAAGAACCTGAGTTCATAGGATGAGTTCTGCCTGACAATATAAAGAATGAGTACTCCTGAAGCTTGCGCCTGCAAGGACCATAACCAGCTATATTTGAAGCAGGTTATTCAAATGCTGCACAATGCAGGTAAAAAAAAAGTAAACAAATGTTCTACACTCCTGTGACACCAGCTGTCTTCTTTATTCTATTTAATTATTTCTGTGGATCATAATGGCACTCAGCAGGTTCAACTGGTCTAAAGAAAAGGAAGTTAAAAGCAAACCTGTGTAAAACTGAGGATGAAGAGTAAGAGTGAGACACATTTTTTTCTCCTTGAAAATTTGAAGGACACTCAGATGATGGATATACCTTCCTCTTTTGAAGGTTTTTATTTTTTTCAGGTCCCCTCCCTTTGCATGTGTTACTAAGCTTTTTCTCCACCAGTCGTTATGTTCCAGGGATCCAAATGACTCTCACTGAAGCTGTCAAACTGCTAATTGCTGGGAGTTTATGTTTTTACCAGCTCTGCTGCACAGAGAGGAATTAAAGCCTCATTTCTTGAGCCTGAATTCCTTAGGTAGCCTGGAAGCAAAAAAATTACTTGGTTTATGCTGTTAAGAATATAATTCTGCTTTTGGGCATTGAAATTTAATTGCTACTTAATAGATCCAAATGTGAAGTCTTTCCCTTGGGTAGCTCACTTATGCTATTCCTTCCCATTTGTTTCAGTAATAGGGCCAACCACATCTTCATGGAATTTTGTTAAAGCTCAGTACATTTTTTTAACCGTCACAACCTAAATTATGTATCTCCATGATGATCACTCGTATTTATTCAGACTAGTACAGTTGGATTTTAGTGCTGCTGAGTTCTCTCTACCATGTTAACTTTTCAGTTCAGCTACCAGATGTGTCTTTAGTAGAGATGACAGTTTGAAAACAAAGACAGTGACATCTTGATGGCAATAAACATCTTACACCATCTCAACCATTTATCTGAGTGTTTAACTACTATTTATAATATAGCCCATGGTCTTGTTGTGATTTACACACTCCTCCTTCCAAATATTAGGAAGGGAGGTTATAAAGAGGGGTAGCTGACAAGAAAATCCATCTGAAACAGAATATTTTCCCTTTGACTGGGCAGTTTTTGCTTTTTCTTTTTTTCCCATAAATATTTCAAGAGACAGTGGATGATTTATTTTAAAGAGATTCTAATTCAAGGTTGTGCCAATGAAACAACTGTCGTCCTCTTTGATTTAGATGTTCCAGTCTTTCCCTTACGCAAAGGCTGTGTTGGCTTCATTTCCTTTATAAATAATCTTGCTCCCAGAACTACCAGCAAACTGACTCACAAGTGGTTTCTTTATCAGGTAAGTGGAGGTTTACAAAATATATCTAATGTCATTGGGCCTCCTTGGAGAAATTAGAAATATGCAGTGTTATTGTGGAATGAAGTGCCATATATCCTAATGTTGCCTGAAATCTTTCATCTTCCAGTCATTCTTCTTTAAAGCAAAATTTTGGCAAGGGTTTTATGCCTCTTGTATGAAGACTGAGTAAGATTATCCTCTTTACCAATGGAAGAAGTTAAGTTATAGAGTAGGAAAACTTCTATTGGAATGTTTATCTTTTGTTTACTGTTTTGCCTGCTTCAACTGTTTTGGGTTTTTTCACTGTGTCAGCCAGAGGCCACACATCCCTCAGAGACTTTCTAGCTGGTCATCAATGAGTGGTCTTCTGAGTCTGGACTGGGAATTATCTGAGGAGGGCTACACCTGCCAGGTATGGCTTTGTTGTATTCACTCTATTCAGGGAGACAAAATTCTGTTCTCACTTGCTCAAGTGCAAGTATTGAATAATTCCACCGATGTACCTGACAGGTACAGATTTCTCAGACGACTGTGTGGTTTGCTGCACTCTAATTGCCAATACTTTTAGATGCTTAATCCTGTGTCAATCAGCAGCACACAAGAGAGGAAGGCAGAGAACAGCAGCAGTCTCTGCCTTCAAGCAGTTTAGCACAAATGAGGGCAGAAAAATGTCTCTGCTTAAAACTCGTTGTTGTAGAGAACCAGAACTATTATTTATCCTTTGACTTTCCCTGTTAACTATTTAAGACCAGAAGCAGAAGGCAAATTTCACCACATGCACACACATCCACATCCCCTATATGTACCTTTAATTCTGTTATACCTGTGTAGAAGTGGAAATACCTGTTCTGCCAAAGTGTCATTGCCATAGGAGTTCCACATTCATGGAATGTGCATGAGAAAAACAGGCTAAAATTACCTAATCTTAGGTATCTGCATAAATCTCCCACACCTCTCCAGAGGTGGCTTTGGATGACAGCACACCTTTTGCAATGAGATTTTGTTTAATTCCACCCATAGCAGAACCCACAGCAGCACTGAATGCCAAGATGTGATCAGACTAAAGCTTTATGTGGCCGCTACTCCAAATGCAAGTAGATTTTTACAGTCTTAGAGAATTTAGATATGAGTCCTTTCACACTTTTTCCTACTCATTCTCCCTCCCAGGCATAAGGAACAAAGATGGCTCTGAAAAGACAAATCTAAAAGAGATATTTTTTTCACCCTGCCCCCTTTCTACAAGCTTCCCAGAGAAAATAACTATCTATTGAATTAATCTTTTTAATCATTGTCTTTTCACTACGTTACATTACTTTTTAGTATAAATGGATGTAAACATATTCATTCAGTGGCAAGACAAAAAGCACAATGGCACTTTGAAGTAGCTCTCAGGAAAGAAGCTCCTGTATTTTTGATTCATGTTTTTGTTTCAAAATAGATAGCTAATACATACCATAAGATAATGCATTTAAACAGCAGGCTATATGCTATAAATCCACACCCTTGTTTTCTGTCATTTAAAAATATTAAATATTATTCTAATGATACCATCTACCTTGACTATTATTTTGTTTGCAACTATTGGAGAAAGCACAGCCAGAGAAAAAGATGGCTAGCTCCTAAAAGAGCAGCTAAGGGCGCTTCTTTCTTTAGAGCAGAAACACAGGAGTTCCTTTTAATTAAATGGTAAATGCTTTTTTGTAAAGAAAATTTCCTTAATGCTTGTTGGTAACATTTTTGTGGGGCATTATTAATGGCAAACAGTGATTTAGTGGAAAGTGTAAAAACAGAGCAATGGCCTCCAGAAATGTCACTTGAAGGCCTCTTGATTGATTTTACAACGATCCCAAAGAACGATTCACCCTGTGTTCAAATCCAATATAATTTTTCATTCTTTGTAAAACTTTGCAGTTTTATAGGCTTAAAATTAATTTATTCTGGAAGCAAATAGGAAAGAATAGTGTCATAAAAGCCAGCTACAAAGTCTGGGGCACAATAACTATTGTTTCAAAGAAACATGCATTTTTCTACTATAATCTTAATAAAGAAACATATTTAGTAGGCACTGATCACTGTAGCTTGGCACCAAGTGTCTCCAATGACATCAAAATGATCTGAGGGTGAAGGATGTGACCAAAGTTTATAAGTACACCACTTCCAAAGCAATTACCTGCATCAGGCAGAGCAAGCTTGGTTTGGTTTGGTCTTTTGTGGCTTTTTTCTTTAGGTAGATTGCATTGTAAAAATTACAACTGATTAATAATTCTATTTCTTAGTATATCACAATAGCTGTATTTCTTCATGTATCTCAACTTTGCAAAGCAACAGAAGCTTTGCAGAGAATGAGGCTCCACATATTTCAGGAAAAAAACTCTCATGATCCCATGTACTGTCCAGCAGTAAAGACAGGGGAAACCTCCACTGCAATTTGACTCCCTTCCCTGATAGCTGTGTAGTAAATGAATTGCAGAAGTTCCCCCTCCCCAGGGCACAGCATGTTGTCTACACTGGTGGGAAGGTTGCTCCAAAGTGTAACTACTGAAAAAGGAAGCAGAACACCAGTGAGAAGTGTAATATATTTACAGTCCTTGATTTTGTACAGGTCCTAGCTTTAATCTCTACAGGTTACTCATTTTCAATAAATTGTCCACACACTTGGTATGAAGAAGATTATTTCACTAAAGACTTTGTGAAATAAAGCGCACTAATGAATCTGTTAACATTCTGTGTTTATACCTTGTTACAAAACAAGAGTCTTTACAAAACCTCCAACATTTTATGCATCTTTTTTTAGTTCCAGGCACCTCAGCTAACAGCATAGCTTACAGACTCAGAAATTGTATGTGAAAAATGATCCTGCCACAAGGACTTCATCAATTAGAAAATGTTTCCTAGATTTTCAGGATTTTCAGATTTAATTTTTTTTCTCTCTGCCTTTTTAATGGTTCTTGCCATTTCATTCATAAGTATCCTAAATAATTCCTTTTTCCTCTCTGCTACTGCAAAGATTTATTTTGTTAAGGATATTAAGAACTCAGTCCATCCTTTTTAATCCTTTTTACTTTACCTGCTTCCAGTATCTTTGCTGAAACACCCAGAGCTATGCACGTCTTGCATGAAGCTACACTCACATGACAGGGAGAGAAGTCGTCCTGATCAGTTTGTTTCTGCATAGCTTAGATGCCTTATTACTTTTTTTTTTGCAACAAAATCATTGCATAGTGAATATACCTAAACTCAAATATGAATAAGAAAATCTTTCCTGATTTTTCCTTATTCATAAAACAAACACATAATTGTGTTACCTTGGTGCTGATCCTAAGGAAAAAAGAATTACCCATAAGAAGTAAACCAAACATTCAAATTTTTTTCAGCTGTAATCTTTGCAAGATCTCCAGTCCGTTCAGATTATGATTTGGTCAGAAAATGTTTTTATACAGTTTTCAAAAGCAGGCAAAAAGAAGTCTCTTCAACATATGCACACGTGTCATACATTTAAAATTTCAGCAATTATGATTTGTACCTTAATTTCACTCTGGAAAGTATTTTTAAAAGGAAGCCACAGTTGTAATTATGTGAGTGAAATTTTGGTAGTAGTTAACCCAATTGGTATATGCACAGCTTTAGATACAACAATATTTTTCAATGTATTTAACTTGTAAACATACACACTTCCCTTTTTTGCTTCCTTGCTTTTCTTCAAAAAGTGCCATCTCAATCAATGTGAAGTTTTTTCTAAGAAAGTAGCAACATTGAAATCATATGGGACATACACTCACTATCCTGGTGCAATAAATCACTGAGACCCATGGCAGTGAACACCCTTGCACAAAAAAAAAAAAAAGTTTATCTAGGCCTGATAATAGTTCATGAACTCGAGATTAGGAAACACAATGTTATGTAATGTCCACGCAAGTGAAGAATTAGAATAGCTCTGATCAGTCATTAATACCTGGCTGACACTATTTTCTTGAACACTAGAGGGAGATCAAAGCAAAAGAATAAATTACCTGATATAGAGTGGATACTAATTGCAATTGTTAATAAAATTTCAAAAGATTGTGTGATGAAGATCCAGGTGTCTTAGCATCTCCAATTTTCATCACTGTTTTCACATACCCTTATTTGACATTATTTAACCTACACTGTAATTTTAAAAAATAAAAGAAAACAGGATAAAAATACTTTAAAGGAAAATTATTCTATCAAAGCTGCCAGTACTCTATTCTGGTATCAATTGGTTTTTCATAAGAAATATGTTTACTTTGATGAGAAGATACAAATTCTAGCAAGAGAACAATGAAATGTGACCACGTGGTACTTTTTCCTAGCTGTACCTACAGCAGTAAGCAGAAAGAGAAACTCATGTTTTCTTCCCTGGAGAGAGATCTTTCTGTTCTACCTCAATGTCAGCAACTGAAATGTTTCCCATTGAGAAGTGAAAAAATCTGATTTCTGACGGATGGAAATTAATGCCATCACTCTTTTGCGATCACAGCCACTGTTTTGTTCAGCGTTTGCTGAACAAAATTTTGAACATGTAATGCCTAATTTAAAATATAGACTTTCTTAGTTTTACAGGAAAGAAGGTTATCAGATATGCACCCTTTTACCATCCCAGTTACTGATGGGAGATACCAATGCTTTCAGAAGGATTCCCTATAAAGGAACAATATCAAAGAACTGTGCTGCCACTAAATTTTAGCAACTTGCTTGGATGCTTTCTGCACCATTTGGCTCTGTTTAATAAATGGTGAAAGATTTAAAATCAAGGTCATTTGAGGAAACTATTTTCTTCAAGAGTTTAACAATTACAGCTGAGGATGTTTCACTTATGATCTGCTACTGTTCCTCAAGCAGGCAGGTTTCTTTTTGGGATTCTTTTGTACAGGCCATGCTGAGGTACCGTAAGCATGGTCAACCTAGAAGTGAGCGAGATATTTTCTATACTTTGAGACAGACAGAAAAGCTACAGGAAATAGAGAAGCTGACAGGGCCTTTAGGAGTCTGTATTTTTTAGAGTAATTCCTCTGACACGATTACTTCTAATGACTGTAAAGAACCATACTATGTGCAGGGTAAGGCAGGATCAGGCTAGATGTGTTCTTTCACTAACTTGCTTGTTCAGGGTTAAGCCAGGCTGGCAGACAAAAAGAAATTCCCATTAGCTCACGTAGGGATCATCCTGTCCTGATAACTCACCTGCCTATAACAAGTCCAGCCCCTCTTGTGCCCATGAAAGCCATTGCCTACTTACTAAAGCCCAAAAAAAAGAGAAAAAAGGTTGCATTTTCTTGTTTTACAGCTTTAAAAGCTAAAGCCTCCACATCCATGTTTTTGAGGGGCTTGTTTCCTTCTTAAATGCTTGGTACTCCCAGAAAATCAAGAAACTAGGGAAAAGGTATTTGTCACTAGTTTTTTGTCAAATGTATCTTGATACAAAATTGCAACAGCTTAAACACGAGTGACTGAAAAAATACATTGCTCCTGTCTGTGGGACTTTGGCTGGCATTTTCAGACAAAGGAGGTCATTCTAAGCTGCACCAGGCAAGGGGAACAAACCTGAACAGATTACCTGGTGTCCCAGTGAAAAACCTTTGGAGCTAGCTAGAGATAAAGGCATAGAAACAAGTGCTAGTACATTGGAGACTTTGGAGAACTGAGGGAAGGTTATGGCATTTCAAGAGACAAATGAGCACCTATTTATATACTGAGTGGGTTGTGAAATACACTACTTACACTATGTCTGATACACAATTCCCTTATTCTGTTGCATTCCTTCCAAATTACTTTTTTTCCCAAAAAAATTTAGATATATAGAACCAGGAATTCATACATTTCATGGTTCTGAAATAAATCATTGGCTCTATATAATTGGCTTGTTATCACAGCTGTTTTGTGCAGTCCTAAAGCTGAAGAAACTACTCAGGACCCTTTCAGGTTTTATTTACTTACAGCTATTTAGAGAGCAAATACAGCTTGGGGTCTCTATGATAAAAGGAAGTATGGTTTGCTATTAAAACAATAATAGATGCCAAAAAAAAGCCCCTGGGAAATTATACAGAATTAAGGTATATAATTTTTTAACCGTATCTTCTCATTATAGTTCACAGCTGAAATTACTTTTATTGCTATTGCAGCTGACCTGGCCAGTTTATTTAGTATTTTGGCACCAAGGGAAAGGTGTTATTTATTTATTCAGTGAATTAAGTTTTCATCCAATTTAAAAAAAAGTCAAGACCAGACCCATTATTCCCAGATCTTTCAGATGCTAAGTCATTGTATTTCTACTGCAGAGAAATTTGTATTTTAGTTATCAGTGGGCACAAGACACACGGGAGAGAGTTATGGTTTGTGCCCAAGGCTAATGCTCTGGAGCACTGGGAGTTCCCAGCATCTTCAAGGGTATTCTCTGCCTTGCCACAAGCTGAAGAACTGGGGCTGGCTTTTAGCTGTGTATTACATACCAGTGCAAACAGGCTGTCGTGATTTGAGAAGAAGTGAGTTTTTTGGGATGCTGTGGTCAAACCAATACGTGCTCAGATTTGAATATTGGCACCTGGTGTGGCCAATGGGGACGTGGATACGCCTCTGAGATCTCCCAGGAAAACTTCTCTTGGGTTCCGGTGGTGAAAGAGCTCAGAGCTCTCCCCTGCCCAGCTGCTGCGGATGAGTGAGGTGGGCCTGGACCCTGAGGATGGAAGAGGATGAAGGGTGGAGGAGTACCAAGACACATTGAGCAGCCAGCCCCCAGGAGACAGAGAGAGAGAGAGAGAGAGAGTGCTGGTGTCTGTGCCTGTGTCACCTTGAAATTTGATAGAGGCTGGCTGAGAAGGAGAAGGGGGCTTGCAGTGAGAAGGTGCCCAGCAGGGCAATTGTGGGAGTTCTGGACAGGCAGAGCCTGAGATTTTTAACCCTTTTCTTGCATGATGGAAACCTCACAAATGCTGATCCTCCTGGAGCTGAATGGGAAGAGAGATAGGGATGAATGGCAGGAAATGGGCAAGTGTGATGCAAGTTTGTGCAAGTGAAAGATGTCTTAGAGAAGTTGAAAAGAATTCTAGGTGGCAGGAGATGATGGAGTGGCCTTTGGCTGGACTTTTCTTATATAGCCATGGACAGACCCGTTTTCTTCCTGTGACACAGAGACTGCATCCAGGGGGAGGCAATGCCCCAGAGCCAAGAGAGTTCAGTGTTGAGACCCCTCGGCCCCAGGGGGTGAAATCTGGGGGGGACAGTTTTCCTGAAGGTGAGAGACTGTGCTCTTTTTGGAACTGGACAAAGCACCCTTAAAAGGAAAACCCCAGAAGCAGCTCTGGTCCATGTGCAGTTGTGAGAGCCCTGGATATGGAAGGACAATGTCACGATGGCAAATGTTCTCTGGGCAGTGCCACAAGTGACATGGAAACACACGAGGTTCCAACAGTGTTTCCTGGGGAAGCCTATGGCACAAGAGGGACTCCTCTGCTCTTGATGAACTGAGGATTGATTATCTGGAGGGTGGTGATGGACTGAGAGTTGGTGATCTGAGGGATGGCAACTTAATTGGGAGTTTAAGGTTTTGTCTTACTGTGATGCATTGGGAACTTGGTTGAGGGGAGGAGGAATGTTTGGAAGGTATTTTCATGGGGGCACTGGCATTGTGCCAGCGTCAAACCATGATTCAGGCTTTTCAAGCAACAAGAGCATCATAAGGAGCCACACCATAACCGTGGTGATTACCATTCATTGTCAGGTAATCTGATTTTTACTTGTTTCCTAAGTTTGTACAATATTCTCAATATAGTTTCTGGTCCTGGCTTCCATTCTCCCAGTCTTCTGCTTCATCTTCCTTTAGATAGCTACCAAACAAATACAAATTGATGAATGACAGTACTACAAATATATACATGTTTTGTAACTTTAGTATTGCCATCAGTTCATGGCCCATTATACCAGGTCACGGGACTGCATCCTGATAGATAAATAATGTTTCTGAATATCCAGTGTTACTGAGCTGTTGATTTCTTCATCCAGGATCTAATTTAAACAAGAATGGGTTGAATTCTTTGCTGATTTTGTTATATAGCTAGATATGTAAATGTGTTTCAGCTTTTAAGTTTTTCATTGTCATTTATTGCTTTTTGACAGTTTTACATTTCTTGCTACAGTCAGGCAGATTTATTCTTACACCATGAATGACCTCAAAAAAGGTAAAATCCAAATGATTCAGCTGTTGATTGCCAGGAAAACCAGAATTGTCCTATATGGTATTTTTCATTTTAAAATTGTAATGTCCTATTTTTAATAATTCTGAAATGTAAGCACTAGCTGGGAAAGGTTGACTTTGCAGGTACCTGCAAAAGATAAATCTGAGATATTTCAGAGAGTGAGTGTCATGGACCCTTCATCTGGACAGTACAAAGCAAACTGTCAAGGTACTGACAGGGGAGAGAAAATCTGTTGCATCCAAACACTCTTTGTATTAACACACGAGTGTTAATACCAGAGCATTTTTTTTCACCTTTTATACTTGTGTGAAAGGACCTCAGCTCTAATTTCTGTAGACAGTAGAAATATGCACCCAAGCTCCAAAGTGTCTTCTTTTCCCATTACCTTTTAAGACACTGTTAAAATCCAATTATTGAAAGAAGCCTCTGCCTGAGTGAAGGTGAAGACAAGACCACATGACAAAGTAATAGCATGGGTTTTATTTAACAGCATGTGTGAGGTAGAGAGATAAAAAGAAATACAAAAGGGCAAGGAGGGAAGAGAGAGAGAGATCAAGCAGAAGACAGTCACTACCTGTGGATTCAGTGGAGTCCTAGTGGTCCTTCTTCACCCTGGGCTTCTTGGTGCTGGGGCCCAGAGTCATTTTTCTGAGAGTACCACTGATATTACTCACCATGTTCACAACAGCTTTACCTCCCATGTGTAGTCTGCCTGTTCCTTAGAACCACTAAACTACTCAATGCACCCTACCTGGGAGATCAGTAGCAGTGAAAACAGTCCTGTAACTGTGGCACTTACTGCAGATGTATGATATAATGCCCATTGTGCAGAGATCAAGCACTGATGACCCATGTTAAACACTGAATACACAGATATTTCTGTCTGGGATATCTGAGATTGAAATATGACTGTGCACCATGCTGAAGCATCAGAAAAGGAGATAATGGACAAGATCTTTGATGGAACCCTAATAGAATACTGTGCAGTAGCCATGTATACATGCTGAAATGAGAATCTCTGAAACAAGATGGTCTTTTTTTGGCTTTCTATTGATTGTTGGAAAACAACATTAAGTGATGTAATTATTCAGTTTATTGTAAATCCAGCAAAGCTCTTATAAATTCTCTGCTCTTAGTTTAAAACAAAATTACTGTAAAATTATAAGCATCAGATATAATATACCATGCAATTCATAATATTATATCTTTTCAGCGAAGGAAACTTCATGTTTTTCTGGTAGATTATTTCAGCAATATGACTATATCAGCAAAGAAGCATTCTTGAAATACAGTTTTGAGAAAATAGCAACTTAATAAATGTTGCTAGCTGATTCTCCTGTTTAAATCCTATTGAAATGAAGTTTTGTCTGAAGTGTCTGTGCTGACTTCCTATAAAGAGTGAAAATTGGTAACAGAGTGCTAGATTAGAAATCATTAAACTTAACTGTGACAGTAGCTCCAGGTGAGAATAGGAAAAACATATCATTACAAAGACATTGTCAAGTTTCTCATTCTTGTTAGTAACTCCTCCATCACATACTGACAGATGCCAGCCTAATTATCTTTGGGAATGTCTACACATGCTGCAGTGCAATACAGTTCATTCAGCCCGTGTTTTCAGATATGTATGGGTACTCTTCTGAATGCTTCTAGTTTCATCAAATTTGTGATGGCTGGTGCTCCAAGCCTTGTTTGTATACAAAATAAATGAGACTTTTAACTTCTCCCTTTGAAACAGTAACTGTGTATTATAATATTCAGCAACCCTGATTATGAACAAATGTCCAAAGAAATTTCAAGATTTACTGATATGAAAGTGTCAAAGAAAGCTGGTTTAAACTTAAAAACAGAGGTGGAATCATGAAACTTTAGACTCATTTAGACTAGAAAACACCTTTAAGATTATTCAGTCCAGCCATTAACCCAGCACTGCCAAGTCCACCACTAAACAATGTCCTTAAGGGTCACATCCATACCTCATTTAAATACCTCATGAGATGGTGACTCAATGGACAGCCTGTTCCAGTGCTTGACAACCCTTTCAGTGAAAATATTATCTGTAAAAAGGAGACTTTCTAAATACCAAAATTGCATCTGTATTTCCCAAATTGACTATGACAAGAAGAAAAATTCTCTCTTATCATTTATGGGTCATATCCAAGCTAAATTAATATCATATCAATTTATACATTAATGTAAAGAGTAAAAAGTCCATTCCTTTGGAAAGATCCCTATATGCTTGGATGTAGTTTAGATTAGGATCATTATGGAAAAAGGAAAACATCATCCCAATGTCAGCATTGGGGTAATAATATTTGGGGTTTTAGATAGTTATAAAATACAGACAAGAAAAAGTTGTACTTCAGATCTTAGAAATACTTTCATGGAATCAAAAGACAGTTTCAATCTAAATTAAAAGGAAGACTTTCACTAACATTTAATATGCCTCTAAATCCATCAGTATTTTCTAATGTTCACTTTTAAATTGAGGGCATTTCACTACACCATCAACAGTATGGAGGTAAATGTTATTGTTATGTTATTACAATAATGTAATGTTATTGTATGACAAGAGTTATCTTGGCATTAGTTTTATTTGTGTCTAATAATGCTGAAAATCTTGTGAGAACTGCCAGGCTTTCTCAAAGCAAACAGCTGGGCCAGTAAAGATTGCCAAACTCTTCAAGTCTGTAAGGTTAGTTTCAGTAAATATGGGATGCACATTAGTAAAGAAAATTACACACATTTTTTAAAATCACTTTGAAGCTAAAAGAGAATTTACACTTTGATTCTCTTTAAGGTTTAATGAAGCCTTGAACAGCTCCTATTTAATCTTTTTTTTTCTCTATGATGATTATAGATGTGCTTTAAACTGCAATTCATAAGATTTCAAATATCTATTTTTGCCTCATATGTGTGGTCAATTTCTTCCTGATATTTATGTTTCTACATGTCTTATTGTAGGAGAAATTCCAGACATTTCAGTTAAGTCTTAAAATTGCTCCAGATGAAGGACAGAGCCTTGATCAAAAGAAGATTGACAGGTCTGATTGACAGGTCAGCCTCACAATAAAGTCAAACCTGAAAAAGAAGCAACCTAGACTCTTTCCATGACCAGAAGAATGAGCACTGAGAGACCTTACAACTTAATCAAACACCCAGGGCAGACAAGCATTCCATCCCTTGAAAACATAAGCAATTTTTCATTAAATATCACTGACTGCACCCAGGTTGTGGTGCCAGAGGAAGTCTTTTTCACTGTTGCTGCCGCTGGGATACTGGAAAACCTACTTATCCTCATTGCTGTTGTGAGAAATAAGAATTTACACTTGCCCATGTACTTCTTCATTTGCAGTTTAGCCATTTCAGACATGTTAGGTAGCTTGTACAAAACTCTGGAGAACATCTTTATCATCTTGTGCAAAATGGGATACCTGACACGTCACGGAGACTTCGAGAAAAAACTGGATGATGCCATGGACTCCATGTTCATTCTGTCTCTGCTGGGGTCTATTTTCAGCCTGCTGGCCATAGCAGCAGACAGGTACATCACTATCTTCTACGCTCTGCGGTACCACAATATCATGACACTGAGGAGGGCCTTGGTTATCCTGGCCATCATCTGGGCGTTCTGTGCCGCCAGCAGCGTTGCCATCGCGCTCTTCTCCTATGAAGCAGCCACAGTCATTCCCTTCACCATCCTCTTCCCTTTGATGATGTTTTTCATACTCTGCCTCTACATCCACATGTTCCTCCTGGCTCGTTCTCACGCCAAAAAGATCGCCTCACTGCCCAGCAGCACCGTCCATCACAGAACTAACATGAAAGGCGCCATCACGCTGACTATTTTCCTTGGAGTTTTCCTTTGCTGTTGGGCCCCCTTTGTTCTTCACATCCTCTTAGCAAGGTTTTGCCCACACAACCCTTACTGTGCCTGCTACATGTCCATTTTCCATGTGAATGGGACACTCATCATGTGCAATGCCATCATCAACCCTATGATTTTTGCATTCCGAAGCCCAGAGTTGCGGAGTACATTTAAGAAGATGTTCTATTGTCCCAGGTCAAGCTGCAACTGGTGAACACTTCATCAAAAATGAAAATTATGGAAGCATTTATGGGGTGCTGTGCAACATCAGTGTGAAGAGTTAAAAATACCAACAATTACACCCAAAGTAATGCTATGCTTGTAGCATACTGCCAGAGATTTTTCAGTTAACAAATAATGAATAAAAAATAAGTAAGCACACAAATCTTTGTCAACCAGACCTCCACACTAAGCTAATTCTGTTGATAATTTTCATTCAAGGAAAAAAATCTAAACGTCTTAATTACCTTTTGTCATTTCAGAAAAATCCAAACAAAAATCTGCATCATGTTGCATTACCTGAGACATGAGCAAATTCATTTTGTATAAATTTCAATTCAATGCATATACTACTTTAAAATTCTGTTGGTTAAATTGCAATGAAGTGAACATTTGTTTCTAAACCATGCATTTGCATAAAAGTATATGGTTAAGTAGAAAACATGGACATGTAATTTTGCTGTAAAAGGGAACTCAAGACTCTTCTTTAACATCTAATCTCCTTAAAATCATGCAATTAGTGATCTTTAAGTTTCAAAAGCAACTTTTGAAGTGTAAGTCGAAAAGAATAGGATATTTTGATTAAAAAGATATTTGTAGTCACTGAAGTTTTTTTTCCAACATAAAGTTGTCATGCCAGCAAAGATGGGTTTTGAATTTTAAAACCCCTAAGCCAGGTCAGAACTAACAAAGGGGATTGCTGAACTTGTCAGTGCCAGTTCTCTTCAATAAAATAATAACCTCCACAGATAGGAAAAGCACTTTGATTCAACCATGGCATGCTGCCACAAAGAATTCAAAAAAACATAATACCAGAGATAAAACTCAAACAGTTCCGAGGAAGTCAGCCACCCAGGTAAGGAAACAACTCTCCAGTCTGGAAGGATGCTACAAAGCAGACTGTAATTTAGAAACCCTGGTGAGAAAATTTTGAATTGTTCCTGCCAAAATAATACAGAGCTCACAAAATTTAAAGGCAGAATGGCTTTCAGTTGTAAAACATTCTGAAGCAGTCCAGAGTATATAGTGACGATTTAAACTCACAGTAATTCAAGGAAGTCATTCAGCTGTGCCAGAGAGAAGTAGTAAGAGAATTTCAAGAGTATGGAACATGGACAAACCATACAAATTCATGTTATCTTGGGTTGAATGAAGGACAATAAACCTGGAAGCCTCTACAGACCTGCAAAAATCAATTGGAAAAGAGATACTAAAATGAAAATTTTTCAAACCTATGCATTTATTGTAAAAAAAAAAAAGGTTCATCTATAAAATGCAAGTTTAGAAGGGAGTTCAGATAGAATCACATATTTTATTTTAATAAGAATTGCTTCATTTCCATCAAATGGCAGAATAAATGTAAAGCTGCACAGGAAGAAATGACTGTTAGAATTGGGGGGAAAAAGAAAAGAAACATACAATGTCAAAGAAAAAGTAAAACAAAACATCTACAGTACTGCAGTGCCCTGTGATCACAAATGATGAATTTTAAAATTATAAAAAATGTTGGAAAGAAAATTGTGATTAAGGCAGAGCTCATATTAACTCTGCAATGCATGAATTATCAGCCAAAAATTCCTTCCCTCAAAACACTATTTTCCATCTGCTTCCCTAAAGCAGACTTGGTTAAGAGAGATAAGTAGCTTCCACCATGTTAGAAGTGAATGCATCGTGTAAGGAAGACTAACTGTACACATGCAAAGACTTCACATTCACAATGAGCTGTCCAAATGTAAATTATTCTTATCATAAAATTATTTGTACCTCATAACACCTAAACATGGAGAAACACCTAATCATTAAAGAAAACACCAAACATTTAGCCCCATAATGAGGAATGCTCAAGAGAGACTCATGTCAAAATCTAAAATTCAGTAGTAAAAAGTATTATTGAAATTCTATAAAAAGTCCTTTGATAAGGACTCCTCTCCTGGAGATGCTGGCAGTTAGGGCTTGGAAAGGTACCCCTGTGAAAGCAGGGGATGGACAAGGCCATGGCTACAGCAGACCTCAGGCGGTGCCACCAGCTACTGCATTTTTCTACCACACCAGCCAGTGGCAGCTCAGGGTAGTCCTGACAGGTTTGGTTAACTGGCTGCCTTCGGCCCTCATCTGAGTGCCCTCACCTAAAAAAAGTTTCAGGGACTGGCTGGTGCCAACCTCCCTTTGCAGCATCCCCAGGCCCAGGGGAAAGAGGCAGTGGTCACTCACAGATCCCAGGAGACAGAGAGCAGCTCCCACCCCTGCACTGCCATTTTGTTTGCTTTGCTTTGCTTTGCTTTGCTTTGCTTTGCTTTGCAATGAGGACCCGGGCTTCTACCTCGCCAAACAAAATCCATCCCATGGACACACCTTTGATTGTGTTCCTCTGAGCCCTCCTTCAAGGGCAGGACAAGCTGTTCTCCAGTAACCCATCTGCCCACTCTTCCCAAACTATCCCACTGCCTTTCCCAGCACCATCCCCAAGCGTCCAGGCACCATTTACCTGCAACACACAGAGCAGGTGTGGTTATGCAGGTTATGGACCAGTGAGAATTTTTTTCCATCTAGCTTGTTAAAACAAGAAGTCAACACCTAGGCAGTAAGATTTTGGTAGGTTTTATCCCACACTGCTTTCTTTGACTTAAAAATATTTCTGCAGTCACTGACATTGAGCCCAAGCACTGTCTGGAACTGGCTCCCACCTTGTCTTCCCAGAAATGACGTGCCTGCTCTCTGTAGCCTACCTGGACTCAGCTGTGAACGCACCCAAATCAATATCCCAAAACATCTGTTCCTGTCATGATGCCTGAGCAACACCCAAACTTACAGTTCATGGTAATCTCTTTAAACTGGTGTAGACACTTGATGGCTCTCACTGTTATACTCTGTGTCTAATACACAGACAACCAGCAAGAGTGGGAAAAGGCTGCAGGGTAGACAGGTTGCAAATCATGAAAACTGCTTATTTTTTTCCATTTTTGTGTTAGAGACAACAGGATTTGCCACATTCACTGTGTAAATTTGCAATAAGCAATCCTGTGCATTTGCAATACAGCTGAAATCGGTGTCTACAATATATTAGATCTCAAGCTGAGCCTGGGGGTTACGTAAGGAGTCAATATAAAATTCAAAATACACATGTAAACATTTTTTCAGTTTGCACTACTTATGATTAAATGGATTTTCTCTTGAAAATATTCCCTTCCTGGGAAGAAAGAGTCAGGAAGAACACAAAATATGTTTGAATAAAAAAGCTTCTAGAAAGATTTTAATTTTTCAGTCTGCCTGGATTTCTAGCATGTTAGCAGATGGGTAAGTCTCTATGTATTATCTCCTAATTGCCTGTAAATTTTTACTTGCATTTTAGTTGTCCACTGTCCCAGCAAGTTTCTCTGTCACATACCAATGTCTCCATATATTTACCTATGTTGCTTTTTGAACAGATTCTTTAGGCCACAATTTTTGAAGCTTTCATTGTATTGTGCTGAAGACACTATTGAAATCCTCACTGAATTTTTAAATTCTTGCTTTTATATTAACATGTAAAAGTGAAGACTTTTCTCAGATTTTGGAACTTCCCTTCATCTACCCAGCTTGAAAAATTTAGGAGGCAGAATTGTACCTTAACTTTGGGAGAAAAAAAGTTCATTTTGGATTCTACCAGAAGCTAATAAGCCTGAAAGGAACATCCAGTTCTTTGAAGATCACAGGCAATGCTACAATCAATGTTTCATTTGGAAGGGTCCACAGAACTTTACATGCCTGTGGCAACAAAACATTTCCCAGTCACTTACTGCAAAACCAAAGAAGAAAAACTCCTCCTCTCTTTTATTGTTTTGAACCGAACTTCGTGTTCAGGAATAAAATGAACAAATCTGATAAAGACACCCACGGGAATTAATTCCACTGAAAGAGTCAGTATGCCAGTGAGAGACAAACTTGCAGTTTGATTTTGTTTACAAATTAGCAAGACAAACACAGTTTATCCATGAGAAAATATAGTTTAGAGTTAGTTTATTTATGTGAGAAAAATCTTGTTTCTATGAATTGTTGTTCTGGACAAGACTTTCAGAAAAATAGGTACCCTGGACTCCTATCAGCCAAACAAAATTTCAGGTATTCAAACAAAACTACATTCTTCAAATGATACATTTATTCAAAGGGAATTATGCACAGGTAGGGCCTGGTTTATTAATTCTCTCAAGGTAATTTCAGCAGAGAGCTATCCATTGTGTCTTTATAATTCAACAGCACTTTAATACAGTTTTATTTGAAGTGTCATTTCTCAGAAGACACAATGCTGTTGTAAGCTTCCAATTCAAAGAGGATGACTTAAAGTACAATTCTGGAGAACTGAGTGGGACCACTAAACAAATGCTTTTCATGTCCACTGAAAGCAGTTTTCTTACGTCCTCAAATCCCCTCACACCTATAAGACAAAATCAGACTATTGAACTGTCACACATAGTCTAATGAGTAACCATTAACTATCAAATAATTCTGCATAACGGCTCTGGAGTACAAATTCTTACTGAGTAACTAAAATTATTTATTGCTTTCGAAAATTGTGGGGTTTTTTACATTAAGACCATGAGATGGGTTTGTTAGTCCACAGTCCATTGCTTCATCAGCACTTTTACACTACCATTTATTACAACTTCAGTCCCTGAACAGCTACCCCTAAACTTTGTACGATCTGGATAAAGACGGTACATTTGTGGGTGGAGTTACTCCATTGGCAGCTTCTCACCCTCGGACCACCTAACCAAGGATAGAGGAAATGCAGCACATGGCCCAGGTGGGCTTGCATTGACATTTCAGCTGTAGTTAGCTGTACAGAAGGGTCCCCCATACAAAAATACAGATTGCCCTGATGGACCCCAAAAGAGTCCCATGGCCCCTGCAGTGTCCTGACTCTGACCTGGTGGTTATAAAGTCAGGCAATAAAAAACCACTTTCACAATGTCTAAAGCCTCTCAAGAGCCTCTATGCTATCACATCAGGAGAGCATTCAGCCCTGCAGGAAGTCTGAGAGTCAGAATAATACCATGAGGTATAATGCAGTCTCTAAAATCAGCAAGAAATGTCTTCAGTCCCTTTAAAATCCCATCACATAGGTTTTTTCTGGCTAATTGCCCCTGACAATTTAATTTGGGTCTCAGGGTTTGGTGGCGTTGAAAATCTTGGGTAGGTGTCTTCCAATTCAGAACTAACTTCCCAGTCCAGGGACTCCTGCAGCTATTCACTTTCAAAAGTAATTATTATTATCCATCATTCTAAATATGCATTTGAGCTTTTGCTTGAATTTTAAAGAGTTGCTGATCCACAGAGTTGCTTAATGCACCATTTCAGTCTCACAGACCACAGTCTTACATTTTCATTTACTTGAGAAATGAAACCACTGCCAAGTAATTTGGGTAATCATATCATCCCGTGTGACAGCTGAACCTGTCTTAACTGCCAGCCTATGCAATGAGATAAAAAGAGAGGGAAAAAAGAGCTCCAGCCCAGTATGGAGCAGCCCATGTCAGAGGGCAAGCTGGGAGGAACTGATGGAGCCCTCAGCCCTCATCTGCACTTTGCTTCCTCTCAGATCACAGCAGAACCTTTGAAAGAAGGGGGATTTGTATAAAAGGCAGCTGTTCGCTCCTGGGTGAGCAGGAGGTGGAAAGAAGCACAGCCTTGCAAGTAAGAGCTGGCTGGTTAATAAGGGGCTGAGGCTGGCAGCATTTCCCATTAGAGGGGCTGGCACTATGGGCAGTTAAATGCCTGGGAATACGCCCAGGGAAAAGGGTTGATGAAGAGTAATAATTTTTTAAAATAACGGTGCTAAATGAGCAAAATCAATTGTTCAGTTTTTTTCTGTACAGAGGGGTCTTTACTGAAGGCTTTGTCTGTGTGACTCAGGAGTATCAGGAGCACAAGAAGACTCATCACATGGAAGCATCCCTGGGTTCCCAAGTTGGAAGCTTTGCCTGCAAGGTCAAGATTAGGTTAGGAGAGACAAGGGCAGGGAAGAAAAGAGTAATTTCTAAGACTGAG
The DNA here is from genome assembly GCF_027887145.1 of Ammospiza caudacuta. Taxonomy (NCBI): domain Eukaryota; kingdom Metazoa; phylum Chordata; class Aves; order Passeriformes; family Passerellidae; genus Ammospiza; species Ammospiza caudacuta. Next base: position 101,342,291 of record NC_080593.1, read on the forward strand.
TAGCACAGCATGGAAGTAAGCAGAAGAGAGAAACAAACTGGTGGGGAAGACCTATTCATCTTGCATTGCTGGAAAGAAGCATGTAGAGCTGAGAGAAGTAGAAATGAAAGAAGTAACATTCATGGTCAGACAAACGAAATGCTGAGATGAGTGAAAAGAGCAGAGATGTCCAGAACATGGCTTCTGATTTGCAATAGCAACCAAAAATTGGTACATCCATTTGATTTAGAGATCAAAGACGCCTTGAAGTCTTATTTCTTTGGATATGTGTATGTAAATAAAGTGATACCATAACTCATGGAAAGAATTCAAAACAAGTCCTGAAGAATTCATAATGTAAACAGGGATGATGTTTGTGCTTTATAGCTTAATTGTTAATTTATTTTTTATTTCCTTTCAAAAATGTTCAATTTTTTCCTTAAATCATCATCATAAAATTCTCTGTAATGATCCTGGTCACTGTTAATGTATCATGTCTAGGGGTCAGCCATAATACAGTCAGATTAGGCATGATGCTTCTGGTATTTCAAAAATAACCTGGTAATTTAAATTTAAAACATATTGCACAGTCATTTGAATTTCAGATGTTGATGTTTCAAAAATATCTCATGCATTGTGTGCTTTACATCCACTCTATAACTAAGCACCTTACAGTACACTTTCCTCAGCTGATTGTCCTTCCAGCAACTAAGGCATGAATGCAAACTTTTGCTTTTACATGACTAAAGTTACCTAATGTAATATCTACACTTACATTCAGTAGCCTATCCAAATGTCTGTCTTCTTATATTTGAAACAGAAAGCTTGAATAAAAAGCAGTACTGTGAAAAAGGAGGGCTAAATAAACTGAAGGACTTAGGTGGAATTTGGTGCCTGAAACAGGAGGATCTTCATCTGTTTCTGTTTTCCTTGCAAGCAAATGCACACGAGCTCAGATGACTCCTTGTATTGCACTAAGCCTGTAATGGAGAATTTCTCCCCTAAAGAAGAGAGATAAGCTTACTAAATCATTTCATATTCCCTGCAGATAGCTTTGAAGAAGCACAAACTCTCAGTTTAAGGTTTGGAAAATATTCTCCTGAGGCAACATGCTAGGAAATAAGGGGGAAGCAAAAGATCTTCTGAATTAAGTAAGTCTGCTCTTCCAGTGCTTCTAGACATATTAATGAAAAAGTCTTCCTCCTAAGGAATATGCTGTACCAACTGGCCATGTTTTGAAACAAATGCCTAAAATAAGAGGCAGAAATAGCATTTGGCAGTTCAAAAATGCATCTGTTCTCTTAATGATACTTTCATATCAGTGTTTTTGGGTCACAGATGAAGCAATATGAAAATGAAAGTAGTTTTACTTCAGACTAGCTTTACTTACACTGATTTCAAGCTGAGGCACACTTTTTTCCATTAGTGAATCTCTTCCAAAAAACATATTTGTTCAGGTCTGCTGAGTAAGTCCTGGAAAGGTATCCTTGGCCTGATTTGTGCACTTTACCTGTTACCAGCTTCTCCACAACAGAGTGAAATGCAGATTGCCTTGTCTGTGATTTTGTGGCCCCAGCTTCATGAATTAGGATAGCAGTGGGGAGAGGCTTTTTCCATAAAAGAGAAACCTGATGCATCTGCAGAACTGGGTGACAGTGCCTCCAGGTTCTGAGAGGGAATATTGGTAGGAGAAGCCAGACTCTTTAAGGGCACAGACCTCTGCAGCAAAGCATGGCAGCCAGACCTATAGGATAGGTGACACGGAGCAAAGGAGTTGTCAGCAGATGTAGCATTAAGAAAAAAAAGCAAAGAAAACAACCGAGTCGTTTTAGTACTGCTAAGAGTAGAAATAGTGTCAGCTATCAAGAGAAAAATGTCAACCACCACTGCACCCAGGATATTGTGGGCTGCAGGAAGTTGGCACAATAGCCAAGAAATAAGAAATGAGAAAGGTTTAATGAGACAGAATATTATGAACTAAGTTTAAAATGTATATAATTGGTTAAAAATTAATTTAATTCTAACCTACCTGCTTTGAACCTAGCAATCTGTGAACAACCTGAAATGCACTCTAATTTTTGAAATGTTTGCCTTTTGAAGGGCATTCTGTTGTTGCCTGCATTAACTAGAATCCCTTTTATCCATCAACAGTAGAGATTAGAGATATTTTGTTGAATTTTAAAAATCACTTTTAAAAAAAATACTGTGTACTTTCAAGACCTATTGTTTGCTGCTAAATCTTCTACACCAGTTGTCATGACCCACTTGCTCCCTTTTTGACCTAGTTGCAAGAGGAAATTTTAAAGTTGCTCTCCTAGGCTAGTTATCTCCTAGACTAGTTATCTCAGGGTATTTTCTTGAATGACAATACTTAAATTTATTACAACAATATAAGATGGAGTGAAAGTCCTCTGATTAAGTAATGAAGACATTGGAAAGTGGGAAGGATGTGTTGTGACTATGGGGAGGAAATGTTCTTGCAACAAAGCTCCCTCATGTTTCCTCCAAAAAAGCCAAGGTGGGCCAAACTAATAGTAGTGTCCGGGCTGCATTACAGGAAAAGCTGAACAAGATTTCATCCCATCCTGACCACTGTACCTAAAGGATCCCAAGAACTAGGAAGTCTTTGCTGTCAGCACACACACACACCTCCACACACATCAGGAGATCTCTGCAGCTGAAATAATTGTTCTTTAAAGGAATTAGAACTTTAAATTAAAATTATTATTAGCTGGCCAAAGGAAGACTGCATCTGGAAACAGAGGCCAGAATGCAGCCCGTTTCTATTTCTGAGGAGGAGGTTAAGGAAAGCAAAGATAAGGAACAGACTGATGATATTCCAGGGAGGGTAGAAAAACAACTGTGTCAAACCCAAACATGGTTTATCGAGCAAGAAAGTTAAAGGCAGAAAAAACATGCCTACAATAAACAGAGTGAATTCATTAGTTTTAGTACTTAGTGGTACCACTGTGTGTGTTTTCTGTGGGATGTTGGGCCCTGTTTATATCACGGGGACGTGACTCTTCTTTTTACAACAAGCGCAGTGCATTTACTGTGTGGAATTAAACCGCCCAAACAGTATCTTCCTTAAGGAATAGTAGCATCTCTTCAGAAGATAACTGCTCTAGCAAAGTGTAATGGTGAGAGTAAATAGCAGATATTTGAAATACACATTCAAATATACACTTCCATGGGAGCAAATTAGCCATAACATATGGAAGGCAGTACCCACACTCCAGCCTGCATTGCTTCCTCTCCATTCCCTGGTCACCTCTTGCTGCCTACATTTCAAATGTATGCGCAGATGCTCAAAGTTTAGATCAAGAGTCAGTCTGTCCTCAGCTGCCTTTAAAAAAATTGTGTATTATCTTTGGCATCTTTTATAGATGATTTGACAAGTTACCAAAACCACAATTATATATACTTGAAACACAATTGTACCCACACTTAAAGCTAAGCAGGCAGCTGCAAACAACAGGGAGAAGAAATGCAACCAGATCCTTTTCTAAGACACAAGGAAACCATAAATTGACAACCCATGAGGACAAGAGAAACAACTGACAGGGGACTGCATGTCTTTCATGCTGATGCACAGCTTGCTTAAATCTCTCCTTGGTTTTTCAGCCCATGACCTTTGGATCTGTGTACAGATGCCTGTCGTACAGTACCCTTTTGTTCTAGGAAAAATGTCTTTCCCAACTATAGTTTTCAGCTGGTTGCACAAGTTTCCTAATAAAGAAATGAGCTATTACACCAGGATGGCTTTAGGTCCCTTAGAAAGGTCACAAGTGTCTGTGCTGCTGTAGGGGAAATTGGAAGAGCCAGAGGAACACATGCCTGTGCAGAGTCTGATCTAAATGGAGTCTCTCAATGGGGGTTGTTACAGACACCAGTCCTCTTGCCTTCATTTACAGGGGGTGAGCTCTACCTACCCTGAAAACAACTAAAAAGAAATAGTAGGTGACTCTTTGACATTTAACTAACTACTCACAATTTTTTCTCCACTAGATTGACTGAGTTCTTGAACCACATATTCTGAGCTGCCAGCACTCTCTGCATATCTATGACATGGGATGCAGTTCCATAGAGCTATTTGTACATGGGGACAAAATAGGAAGGTTTAAAATAGCCACCTGAAAGATTTTATCAGGATGTTCAGATGTGTTTGATGAGCTGTCAGCACTTAGATCACCAACATGTGCCACTTGTCAGACAAATAAAGGAAAGGATAGATAGAAGATGATAGCCAGATAGATAGATAGATAGATAGTGTTCCATCATTATCAAGCAATTTTCCCCTTCAGAAGAAAAGTTGGCCACTCAATAAAGCAGTACAAAATCTTCAGAGACAGAAGCTGAGAGGTAAGAAAAATATATTTTTGGACAGGACAAACAGAAGGAGCCCAAATAATGATGCCAATTTGATCAAAGTACAATGGATTGTGGCTATTTCCCACTAACAAATGCACATGAAGGAACAGTGATTGTAGGGGAATTAAAACATTCACATCCTTGCAGAAACAGGAAAAAAACAGAAATAGTGTTGCTATCTACAGTACTTATGAGGTTCAAGACCTTAATGAAGGCAGTTTTCATGTTAGTGGCAAAGATGGAACTGTAGTCCAAGGAATGGTCCAAAATTTCTCAAAATGAAAGCATAATGAAAGCATGTCTGATATGTTATGCCTCATTTCAGAATAGAATTTTATTTGCCAGAATGCAAGGGGCTTGCTACTTCTTTTCATCACTTTTACAGACAGGTGTTTCCCAATCTCTTGCTGCACTCAATGGTTTTAAAAACATGAAAATTTTGCAGCTCAAGGTAAGCACAGAATAATTTTATGCACTCAGCCATGACAGCACTTGATTTAAAGCCAATGAAATTATTACTGAAAGAAATCCCTAGCATATTTTGCAGACAGGTCATTACTTTGGCTGACCCTGAAAGCTCTGCTGATCAAAAATGTGCGTCTCTTACAGAGGAAAAATCAAACAACTACAGTAATTAACCAAAGAACAATAATGGAATCTCCATCAAGGACGGTAATATATTCCCTTCTAAAATACGCGTTCCAGGCTGATTTATTAACAGATGTGTCACACTGGTAAGAGATGAAGTATTTTTCTTTATCTTTCACTGAAAGTCTTATTACATTTACTTAAATCAAAGGCTCCCAGAAAACAATAAGTTCTTCACTTCCTTTTTCTGTTGATTAAAGTAAAAAGCTATTTCTCTACCTAGTCATGTCAGATTGAATATAAGTGCTTTCAACATCATTATCACCATGGCAGCTATATTCATCATGTTCATTTCCTTCCTAGCCACTGTAACTGCTGTTTTGACAAATAGTGTATTAAAAATTAAAATTCCTCAAAAAGCTCTTCATAGATTAATTTTCTTGTGTATGAATTTATCTTTTCCCCAGATAACTAAAATACTCTTCTCCAACAAAATTACTTTTCTTTCAAAAACCCTCTATTAATTCTATTTGCAAAAGCTGACAACAAAACTAAAATATTTCAAACAGAAACACTTCAAAATCAGTTGTTTGGGTTTTAGTTTGTTTTTTTTTTCACAAAGTAGAAAATTGTAAATATTTCTTGAGATGATAAATGGAACGAGGACATTTTGATAATGTGAAGGCAGATATATTGGGGACAAAGGTTGGTAACCACAGTCCTCTTCATCTCTAGTAGTTGCATAACTAGAGATTTTGAAACAGAGAAGAAAAAACAAACTTAATAGTGATGCCAAAAAAAAAATAGTTACTAAATTTGCAGAAAGCCAGAATGAATAGTTAATAATTAGTCCCTTACACAGCCAGTGAGAAATATCTGTGTTTCAGAAAAACATGTTTCGGCTTCTTTTATTATTATAATTACAGTGAGTAATTGAGGATTCACAGAGTGTTTGTAGGCAATGGAATAGATACACGCAGTGAGCTTCAGAGGGATGATGGGGAAGGAAAATGGGAAGGAGGGAGGGAGGGAGGGAGGAAGGAAGGAAGTGTCGGAAGGAAGGAAGTGTCGGAAGGAAGTGTCGGAAGGAAGTGTCGGAAGGAAGTGTCGGAAGGAAGGAAGGAAGTGTCGGAAGGAAGGAAGTGTCGGAAGGAAGGAAGGAAGGAAGGAAGGAAGGAAGGAAGGAAGTGTCGGAAGGAAGGAAGGAAGGAAGGAAGGAAGGAAGGAAGGAAGGAAGGAAGGAAGGAAGGAAGGAAGGAAGGAAGGTAGTGTCGGAAGGAAGTGTCGGAAGGAAGTGTCGGAATGAAGTGTCGGAAGGAAGTGTCGGAAGGAAGTGTCGGAAGGAAGGAAGGAAGTGTCGGAAGGAAGGAAGGAAGGAAGGAAGGAAGGAAGGAAGGAAGGAAGGAAGGAAGGAAGGAAGTGTCGGAAGGAAGTGTCGGAAGGAAGTGTCGGAAGGAAGTGTCGGAAGGAAGTGTCGGAAGGAAGGAAGGAAGTGTCGGAAGGAAGTGTCGGAAGGAAGTGTCGGAAGGAAGTGTCGGAAGGAAGGAAGGAAGGAAGGAAGGAAGGAAGGAAGGAAGGAAGGAAGGTAGTGTCGGAAGGAAGTGTCGGAAGGAAGTGTCGGAATGAAGTGTCGGAAGGAAGTGTCGGAAGGAAGTGTCGGAAGGAAGGAAGGAAGTGTCGGAAGGAAGTGTCGGAAGGAAGTGTCGGAAGGAAGTGTCGGAAGGAAGTGTCGGAAGGAAGTGTCGGAAGGAAGTGTCGGAAGGAAGGAAGGAAGTGTCGGAAGGAAGTGTCGGAAGGAAGTGTCGGAAGGAAGTGTCGGAAGGAAGTGTCGGAAGGAAGGAAGGAAGGAAGGAAGGAAGGAAGGAAGGAAGGAAGGAAGGAAGGAAGGAAGGAAGGAAGGAAGGAAGATAAGCACAGTGTTCTAAATTCAGACTGGCAAGAGAATCAGGGCCATGCTGCCAGTAGCCTGATGGCAGCTGTGGGTAAATTAATGGAACTTCTTGTCTCAACTTCTTGTCAAACAAGACCAAGAGAACCTAGAAAACACTCCAATTCGCTCCATATAGGAGAAACTATGAACAACAAAAGGAACCTGAAGCTGACAAAGGAAGGTTGATAACAACAGCCATTGCTCTGCACTTAGCAGTGGTATAAATGAGAATGATTCAGGGAATTGCATAGTCAAATAGTACAGAAAAAAACAACTAAAGAGCTACCATGCTGTTACAGTAAAGTAGCCAGGAAAGAGTAAAACCATTTTTTATTGAGCTAATAACCCTTAAATTCCACTAGTTCCCTTCAGTTGTCAATAGGTTTCACAAAAACACTTCAGCAACAAAATCCTCTTTAAATAGATGCTATAAAGAACTTGGCAAGGACAGTACATGTTGTGAAAGAGAAGTGGAAAAATATGTCAGTTGGTCTGCATGTGCTGGGATGCTATCAGATGATATGTAAGACATGGATATCTTAATAAAGAGACAGCTTCATTTTTAAAATATGAATCATTCTGAAGCTGAAAGTATATAATCTTCATTGACCTCATCATAACAGGGCAATGAAAAGGAGAGAAAACAGAAAAGGGGTCTAGCTCGTTTGTGGTGGCCCCACTATCCTTCCATGACTTCTGTCATCCTGTTCAACCCATTACTTTCTCTACCTGTCCCTAAACTTCTTGAATAATCTTTGACAACTTCACCTTTCATCACAGAGCTTTCAGTTCACTTGAACTGCTCAAGCAGATCAAAACTGCTTGAAGGAAATTTCCTCCTTTTCTTTCAGCTTTTTCAAGAATGTGAAGTCAGAACGAACTCCAGTGTCATGTCTTCAAAACAGCACGGGTCACTTGCAACCTGTGAAATGCCTCTGTTGCCGTTTTAGTCATGTTTCAGTGGAGTTGTATTCAGCTTTTTATCTACTTATTTCTGCACCTGTATAATCCCTCACCTCCAGCTGCACAACCAAGGCTTTGAGAGGAACAGAAACTCTTCTCAGAATGACAAAAAGAGCTGGAGAACTTGGCAGGGTTTTGCAGAGAACTCTTCTAATTACCCTGCAATATTTAGACCTGCAGCATCATAATTTGCCTTAGGAAATTATTCTTCCACAGAGTTTTGCTTGGAATAAAATCCTCAGAGGACGACAGTGACATCTGCAGCTCATGCACCACAGGTTTCTAAGAAGAAGGGCAAGGCTTTTGCTTCAGTGAAACACTCTTTCATCTCTGCTGCTTATACATGAGTTCAGTGCTGCTCTGTTCTAAGTAGGCAGTTGTTGTGGGTGAACCACAGGTGGCAGCTCAGCCCCACACAACTCACTCACTCCCCTGCACTGGCATGGGGCAGAGAATAGAAGGGTAAAAGTATGACAGCTTGTGGGTTGAGATACAGAGAGTTTAATTGATAAAGTGAATATTGGGCACACAAGCGAAGCAAAACAAGGAATTCAATTACCACTTTCCATGGGCAGGCAGGTGTTCAGCCTTCCCATGCCCAGGAAAGCAGGACCCTATCACATCAGTGGCTTTTGAAGACAAACAGCATGTCTCTGAATGTTGCTCCTTTGTCCTTCTTTCCTTGAATATTTTTATTGCTGAGCATGACACCGTGTGGTATGCAATGTCCCTTTGGCCAGGTGGGGTCAGCTGTTCCACCTGTGTCACCTCACAGCTTCTTTTGCACTCTCAGCCTCCTCACAGCCTAAGGAGCTCAAAAGGGACCTTGCTGCTGTGTAAGCACTGAGCATCAATAACTAAAACATCAGTTTTCTGTCAACACTGTTTTGGTCACCAATCCAAAATATAGAACCATACAAGCCACTGTGGAGAAAATTGATCCAACCAAAACCTCTATCTCAGTGTGAATAAATTATATTTGCTTCTGCTGTAGAAAGTATGATCACATAAGGAAAAAAAAAAAAAAAAAAAAAAAAAAAAAAAAAAAAAAAACACTTTAAAGGAGAAAATAAAAGTAGCACCAGTAAGATCCTTAGTGTCACAAAATACTTAAACTACCTTGAAGTTAGAGAAAATGTGGGAAAATAGGCCATTAACTTCCCATTCAAATTATGTCTTCCTCATTGCTTTTTCACATGGAACTTCAAATTCTAAGTCATTTATGGATTTTTCATATATGTTTTTAGCAGATACTCTACTATTATAGAATACTACTGTACTAGCTACCAAATACAGCAGTAAATTATGTTAAAACAGCCACAGAAAGTGCTAGAAATAAGATTGCTTCACCCTCTTATTGGAAAAGAAGAGGTTAAAGCTTTTGGAGGTTTCTATGTTGTGCTTACTCTTCCTTTATGCAAAAAATGTATTGTTACAAATGGATGCTTTCTCATGAATTAAATAGACAGATGAGAACAAAAATGTTTTACTGTTTGTATGGAATTTGCTTGCTCACTTCTGCTTTACAGAGGCACCACTTAGCTGAGGTGAACTTGCACAGAAGCTCATTAAGTGAAAGTGGAGAAGCAGGATGTACATTCCTGGTTTCACTCACAGTGCTGTATTTTGCATTCACCTGGGACATTAGGAACAATCAAGGACCTGCACTTCCCCACTTGTCAAAAGGAAATGCTGTGGTTTCTGGAGCAAGGCAGTCAAATGCTCCTACAGAACAGAGCAGAAATAAATGGTACAATCCTTTTCCTGTGACCATTAAGGGAATTTATGCTAATACAGTTCAGGCAATCTGCATGACCAGCCTTGGAACAAAGTGTATTTCTGCAAATTGGGTTGGGATGCACTAGTAGAAGTCCACAGCTCTAATCTAGCCTAGCAGATATTCTTACAGCTGTCCAAAGCCTAAGCACGTTCAACTGCAGCCACATTCCTTTTCAAAGCTGCCATTTTTAGGAAATTATCTCTGTCACGTGTTCTTGAGCGTGATTTAACAGGTATTAGATGTTCACTGGAGCAAAACTATATCAGAGAAACAGTAAGTTTCAAGTTTTCACCCTGTTTCCAATCTTTAAAGAAATATTGATCTTTATTGCATAAACCACCTCTCCAGAAAAGTCTCCTAGCTCCCTGCTTTGTAGCAACAAATCAGTGAAATATCAAGTGTTGCCATACTTCAACTAATGTAAAGGAGACAGCAAAATTATAAGCTGGAATGAATACAAATATTTTAAATCCAGTCCTTTAGAGACAAAAAGTCTCAGCATAATTTAAAAATTAAATCTTAACTGGCTAGAAATTATTGATTTTTCTGAGAATTAGACAACATAAGATGATACTCCTTCAGAGGAACATCCTTTTAAAAGCATTTGCAGAGAAACAGGACTTGCACCACTTGTGCTCCTACAGAAGAGATGTCTTAGACACACTCAGAGAACGTCCTGTATCTTCAGAAGGTTCATATATATAACTTTCAAGGTATAAGATAGTCATTGGATAGAAAAGTTTTGCTCCTGATAATTACAGAAGAAAATAACTCAACATGGAAATGCAAGCCTCTGTGTCTGACATCTTTATTGTAAATTCAATTGGTTATGGAGAATCCAATTGCTAATGGAAAAACTGGAGTTCAAATATGTAGGAAGAAAAGATCCACAGTGTCTTTCTCTTTTGGCAGCTATGGTTTAGATTTTTCTGTGACTGTTATGAGATAAATAGAGCTTCTAGTTAGAAATGTGTTCATCAAAACATATGGAAAGGGACTTTTTACAAGAGTATATAATGACAGGACAAGGGGAAATGGCTTTACACTGAAAGATGACGGATTTAGATTGGATATTAGGAAGACATTCTTTACTGTGAGGATGATGAGGCAGTGGAACAGGTTGCCCAGAGAAGCTGCCCTGTCCCTGGAAGTGTCCAAGGCCAGGTTGTACAGGGCTGTGAGCAACCTGGGCTGGTGAGAGGTGTCCCTGCCCATGGCAGGGAGGAGGTTGGAAAAAGGTGGTCTTAAAGATCTCTTCCAGTCTGTACCATTCTGTAATTCTATGATCCTGCTCCAATGAGAAACGCACCATGATCCAGCTGCAGACAAATCTTGCAATCTGGGAGGAAAATTCTTCAGAGCAAGTCAGGAAATAGCAGCAGGTACTTGTTGGGAATTTCTCCCTTTTTACCAAATCTATTCTGCCTACACTGTTCTTGACTGCAACTGACTCTTAAGAGCTCCAAAAGAAAATCTGGATTACAAAAATAAGATCATTTGAAGTACCAGAGGTGAAAAAAATTCTAGTATAGTCAAGTCCTGTTTCCAGGCCAAGGCAAATTAGACACTTGGCACTGAATGGATAAAGAGGAGCAAGAGGATAAAGTGTTCTTGAGCTGTTGCTTGGTTGTAAGTGGGCAAAATTACTTCCCACAGTGTCTCACACTAAGAAAGAGGGGCAGCACTTTCCATTTCCCGTCTCGCCTGCTTGAGGGAAATGCATGACTATGAGAAGACTGGAGCAATGAATTAAATTTTTTGTTCCCTTTTCTTCTTGCAGTTGTGCAAGGTCTTTTATTCCCCCTATAGCCAGGCTTCAACTTTCAGTCTGTCACAAAGAAGGAGAAAAATCTTGCCTCATATAGAACTGGCCCACAAATTGTTGAGTTAAGTAGAATGATGTGCAATGTGAAGCATCTCTCTGCATGATCCAAATAGTCTGTCTCTTCACCTCTCCATTCATTTAAAAAGTCCATTGTACTCCAGATTTCCTGGAGTTCTACTAAGAATGGGTATTTAGAGATATTTAATGTATAATGGCATTCTACTGCTGAGACAGTCTTTGGGAAATTCCTACCCTGTGTTTACTGCATTTTCACTCACATTTACTTTCAGGAAAAAAGGCTGAGGCATAATGGGTTTTTTTCATTCATTCATTTTCTTTTAAGTCCATTAAGATTTAAAAAACTTGAATCCAAATAATTCAAGACTACAGTAAGAACTTTAAAGAAACAGTCATTCAAGGGAAGAATATCTCCAGAGTCCCAGTAATGACTACCTTTTATTTTGTCACTTAATTATAGGTTATCATAGATTATATAATTGTGTATGAAAAATGAAGATCAGCATAGTACCATTCATATAACTGGCAATTAATTATGTCCTTTAAAATTCTCCATGTCTTTCCTCTTGCATAGAAGAAAACAAAAATGTACCATCAGAGAACATCTGAAATGTGTGTCCTCCTTCTAAATACCCAGTCTGTTGCATAAGGACTCATGATGCTTATTTACACATTTTCCAATCAACTTCTTAATTAAATTGTGTCTCACCAAATTTTTGTATCTCACCACCCCTCACTGCTCCTCCCTATGCCAAAGCCACAAAAAGTCAAGGAGCTGGTAACTCCTAATGGCCTGCAGCTCCTGGTCTGCAGACAGAGAATCTGGCAAAAGCGTCTGGACTGGGAGATCCCAAACGCATTTTATGTGGACCTCAAACAAATTTTGAGTGGATCCAGTAAAGAAGAAGAAAATCTAAATAAACAGAAATTTGCAATGTGCAAGCAGTAGCAATAAAGGCGTCCGTTTGAAAATAATTTTTAAACCTCTAGATTATGGGGCTACTAAAATGATATCCAGACACCATATATGTTAGATTTAAACAGGGATTTGTGCTCAAAGCCAGTTAAATTTCAAACATACACTTGGAAACTCCAGAACTGCTCTAGAACCCATAGTCAAATGCTTATTTCTAAATTTGTCCCAAAGGAATTCTTGCACCTCATTCAGGAAATATTATTTAATTTATTTTTTACAATTTTATTTAAACTCATGTTCATCCTGATGGTTGAGCAGTTGTTTGAAATGACAGCTCCTCCCTTCCCTTGCAGGAATTTAAATAGGAACATTAGCAGATATGAATTTAAGGTGATTTTTATTATTCCCTTGCATTTCACCTCCTCCAACTTTTGTAATTCCTCGCTACCTATATTAAAAATTTTAGAAACAAAATACACAAATAGCCAAAGCTATGGGTGATTAGAGGAGCAGTGACAATAATCAATGCAAAATAAAATCAAATAAGGCTAATCATGGTTGATTTGAATAAGGTTAAACAATTACAGGAAATTAAATTATTAATAAAATGGGTCATGTTGCTGCTAGATCTGGATAAATTGATTTTAGCATATATTATTCCATTAACTTAATTCTTCTTTGTGTTTTGGTGGGGGGTTTTAATGAATCAATTTATTCCACCACTGCTTCTTAGTTCAAGCAGAATTTTATACAATGCTGTTTCACAGTTCAGGCTGGTCACTTGTACAAATGTGATTTCTGACTCAATCTTAGTGTTAAATTTCTTCCATTTCTTATGCTCTGGCCTTAACCTGAACTCATGAAAGCTTTCATCATGAACCTTCACCTTTATAAATGTAGGAAGATTTCCTTTGAACCATATTTATTTACACAATTAGAAGAACAGAGTTTTCACTGTTCCCATTCTTTGTTGGGAAAGAGACCTGAATATCTGCTAAATTTTCATTACACTTATTTCAAAATTTTAAGACCAGAATGGATTAAAACAATCCACCAGCTTGACTTTCATAATAAAGACCATAAAAATCTCATCCTGTGATTTCGGCACCTCGGTGATTGGTGAATTAATTCCTCACTAATAATAATGTAGCTTCTGCAGGCTCTTTTCACAGCCTCTCAAATTTTTATTTTAATGCAATAATGGCACCAGACAGGAAAAGTTACATTTTCAAATGTCTGTGGAAAAAACTTACTTCATTACTTCATAAAAGCCTACATAGTCTTTTACAGGTGTTTTCTTGCTTTATTCTAGCTCCAGTATCAAGTATGCACACTGTATGGAGAAGGGACAGAGACTAATGACCTTTTGCAATAATAAATTGTGTGATGAGTCATGTCATATCTTCAGGTACTTGAATTTGTCAAGTACAGAGCATGAACACAATGATCCAGCTAAGCAATTGACTCAGGGTCCATCTACCTCTACATTGGGCCACAATGCAGAGATCTGTAAAGAAGCTCCAGGCAACCTGGTGCCAGGGCTGTGGGAAGCATAACATTGCTGGCACTGTCAGCACGCAGCTGTTACACCCAAAGACAACACCAAATTACAGGTAGCTAAATCACCTGGGACCCTCAAGTCAGCCCATGTGCCATGTTTTCCTTTGATCTGCTGGGATATTGGGTAGCAGAATCTCTGGTGTTGTTTCCCTGCCCCCAAGTCATAAAGTATGCGGTCCTGCAGATTTCAGAAATACAGTTTGCAGTTGTGAAGAACAGCCTGTTCTCATTTTTTTTTCTGCTTGAATTTGCTTGAGCTAGAGACCAAATCAAGAATGCTACCATAAAGCTAATGAACAGTGGGTGCCAGTCAGCTACAGATCTTTTCAAAGGAAAACCTGCAAACTGAAAAAAATGCCTTCAAACTGTCTAATTGCAGATAGACTAAGGGGATTTTAGATCAAGTGCTTATGCAAAAGGTGAGTAATCAAAGACAGCAGCCTTAGAAAAACAGCTATTTCAAAAAACTTTACTTGTTTTCATTCACCACTGATTGTCTCTTTCCCACAGGATGAATTCATTTAAAATCTAGTCTGTTTCTGCAGTGCAGAGCAATGTGTTGCTGCAGGAGGTACAAGCAGTGCTTATTATGAGCTGCTATCAAAATCCATGGTTACTTAAGGAACAGGCTCTCAGTTAACCCACAATATTACTAGTCTGGATCAGTAGATTAGTGAAGGATTAAAACTGAAAAAAATTTACCTTGAGATTGGTCGAGTTCTTTAGAGCCTGGTGCTAATAACACCAAGGTTGTGGGTTCAACTCCCATTTACTTAAGAGCTGCACTCGGTGATCCTTGTGGGTCCCTTCCAATGCAGAGCATTCTGTGAATCTGGGATTACAGCTGCTTCATCTGCAGCACAAGCAGACAAACGCTGGTAGAGGGTCCCAGAAAGCTAAGCAGCAGCAGCCCTAATGCCCCCAAAAAATTAGGAGTCAAATATGCCTTAGGAAAGAAGTAGAAAAGATTTTTGAGTGAATCCTACCTTATAGAAGAAGAATGATTTCTGTAGAACAACAGTCACTTTCACTGATTTTGTAAATAACTCAGGTTGTAGCAAAATATTAGCTTAAAACTGTGGATGTCATTAACAAATCTCTGTCTAATTTCCATCTATTTTTCCATTTCAAAGGTAAGAAACAGCATTTCATATTCTGTCGGGAGTTTAGTTCAAGCATGGCTTAAAGAAAAAGGCCATGAAGCCATGCAATTGAGAGAACAGTAAAAGGTAGTTGCGAAGCAGTTCCAAAAGCAGTTCCCAGGCCTGATTACTATAAACAATTAGACTCTCTCAGGCATCACTCTATAAACAATAAGGTTCTCAGACAGTCTTCCCATAACAAGTGAAACACCCTCTCTGGGAAAAGATGGCACCCTGAGAACAGATGTGGAAGTTTTGGGAACCTTTCATATCACAGTGGGAACACTGGTTTTGTTTTGTGTAAACAATTGTCGGTATTGTAAAACAAAAGGAGTGGTTAGAGTTTTCTCTGTTAACCTATCGTAAACCTGGATTTTGGAATATGCATGAAGTTAATTAACACTGTTATTTGAAGTGACTGATCAATCAATAAATCGGAGTTCGATGCATTAAAGGATGGTCGTCTCCCCCTCACTTCAACAATATTCTAACTCGACTTTTTTACAGAGAATTTTCAAATTCTCCCAGGGAACAGCAGGGAGAATTTGACACAAATGTCTGTCTTTGCCTTGTTTGTGGTTTTGCCAAGGCATTTGCACTACAAATAATGTTTCAAGACTACCATCATCCTTTTAAAGTCCTTGAAGTACAGTCTGAGCATGCCTCCTTCTGGAACTCCTCAGCCCCACACTGCAGGCCAAACTAAAAGACAGATGTAAATGTTCAAATTACAGTATCTGGTAGGAATTATTAAGTTTAAGAATCAGTAGTTTGTCAAGTTGAACTATGCTGGTCACTTCGGGATAGAGGTTCTTTGCTACCTGTGTGCTATCCTGTCTCTACCTTACAAAGTTTCCCTGTCTGAAATGTATTTTGAATGAAAACAGATATTATGTTGAAAGTACATTTAAATTAAAACCTCCACAGGAAAGTGCAGGAACCCCTCAAGTACAACTTTTAAGGTGCCCTTCCCCTGTGGCCTGGCTTATTAGAAAAAGGGACAGCAGTCTAATAAAGCCTGACCTTACCTAACAGCTGAGACAATTGCTAAGAGGAGCAATGAATATGACACTCTTAGGCCTTGAAATCCTATCAGCTGTGACTGTTTAAAGTAATTAATAAAGAAACTGGGATGTAATTTGTTTGTTTCAAAGGACAATCGTACTCAGCACCAGCATTTCAGAGGACTAAGGATGCATTAGTAAGAGGGATTACTGGTGTGCAAAATTGTCTCAGTCTAAAAAAGCTTCCAGACACTTTCACCTTCTGGATGTCACAGTGTCCTACTCTCTGTCCTTAACCTGTGTTTTAGCAATGCATTTATTTGTTTATTCAAACAGCAGTGATCGTAGCTGCTGCTTCAGAGTTTTTCACATTGCAAGGACTTTTCAGGGATGTTGCAAAGATATCATTCACAGGCAACCAGCCATAGCTGAGAAACTAAAAGAAGAAAAAAAAAAGAGAAGGGTTACTTAACCACAAAGGTATGAAATCAGTATTTTAGAGCTTTACTTTCAAAAATACCTCATCTTTACCTCCATGCCTGCACCCTCGGGACAATGCTAGGCTTCTGCAGGCAGTCTTGCAGCCATTGTTTGAGACTTCATTCATTAGTGTTTGAAAAATACTTTGAGACTCTGAGAAGGAAGATGCTACAGTATTCTAAATATCTGCCTAATTAACTCTGATCAGAAGTTGTTTTACCCAATCAAGAGGAAAGATCAAAAATATCATTGAAAAATGAACTGCAAAACAAAACACAACAAAAATCAAATTGAAGATGTTTAAATACCTTCCTATTTATTTATGGAGAAGGCTTAGTATATCTCTTCCAAAATGCATGACTTCCAGGGCCACGTGGACATCCCCGTCCAGGGCTGGAGCATAGATGAGGGGCACTGCTGCAAGCAGTGGTCTTAGGACAAGGTCTGGTAGCAGCCTCCACAGGGAACCTTCTTTATCAGCTCTGCTAGTACACCACAGATTTCCTTCATTGCTGTTAGCCCTAGTCATTGTCATCAGATGGTTTTGTTTTTACCCAGCACCAAAAATGCTGGCACTACACTGACTGTTATTAATTCAGCTAAGTTTTAAAGTATGTATAGTGCTCTGTGTCCAGCCTCCCTGCATCCTCACTTTGGTTCTTCCCTCAGAATTAAACCTTTCATTATTCAGCCCAGTTATTTATTACCCTCTTTAAAAATTCAGTACAGTCTTCTAACTGACATTTTCAACAAAAGGTCATCTGAAATACACACAGTGTTTCTCATATTGCCTGCTTTCCCCTCTAAAGGTCCACCAGAGATAATGTTGTGTTTGTCATCTATTTACTCATTACATTGTGCAAGAGGCCTTTGATCCCCGGTTTGTCTGCATGCCAGGTCTGTCTCACAGGAGGTAGCTCTAGGGTGGCTTTCCTCTTTTCCATTTCCATCCAATTAAGCTGGACATATTTTCAATATTCCCCACTCTAAACAAGAGTGTATTTCTTGAAATGCCACGGCTAAGTTCAGTTATTAATTGCACCTGACTGGAGCACCAGGAAAAACCAAGGAGCTGGGAGTGTAAATTCACCTGTCACTTATACCTAAAATCCTTGCACCTTCCAGTTTTCTGGAAGCTGAGCACCTCTGCTTTGGACAGCAGGAACACCAAGAACCCACAGACTACAAATACCATTTTAAAAATTACTTCAATCAAAATTAGTAAAATATATGTTTCTCCTCTTATTTCACCAATGGGACCATTCAACTTTCCAGAGTGCAACTAAACCATCAGAATATGCAACAAATACTATCTTTTTCTTCCCAAAAATTGACCTTCAAATATCCACCTCCAGAGTCAGAGGTGGCCACACCAACGTCCCTTTTCAATGTGAAAACCTGAATATTTAGCAGTTTTATTGTGAGATTAAAAACTTGGATTTCATTCAGGATTAACCTCCTACCTCTTCGTTTTTTATCTGCTTTATGCAGGAACAGGAACTCTCATTGGAACTTGAATTGAAAGTCAAGTGATTCATCTCTTTTCTTTGCCATTTGAAAGGAGGACTATTCAAGCACCTGCTTTCCAAACTATACCAAGTACCGGGCAGAGCACTTTAGACCAGGAGAAGTCGAAGGCTTAACTTACCTTTTCCAAGCGACTTAAGCAGTTTCCATATGACATGACTTTACAGAGACCCCCAGCCACAGCACTGGAGCTTGGGGACTCACCAAGATGGGTTCTTGGTCTGAGGAACATAAGAAATAAATTTCTTCCTAAACATACTGATTTTCCACTAATGCTTAAAATTTTGTTGTTTTCCTTTCTGAAGGAGAAGGAGCTTGAGAGGTCCCCTATCCTGAATTCCTACTATGTGGCTCTGTGGGGAGAAGATGTCTTACAAGACACTTCAGTGGAATGGGATTCAGTCACACCTGGTGAGGGTCTTGCACACAGACTTTCAGCCACGTTTCCAGCAGCTCACTGACTCTACTCTTCTAAAACTGAATTTGGCAAAAGTATGTGTACCAGGACACTTTTTAACGCAGCCTAGTCCTCACAGCAGGACACGGCTATTTATCTTCATCTTTTGTTAAGAGTCAAGTGTGAACTTGACAAAGACTTGAAATTCTTTCTTGCCCAAGCTCCTCCACTTACCTACCACTATGTGAGCAGAGAGCAGGAATGTCATCTCCTTTATATAGCCAGGGCTCCTTATGTTCTCTGGGAAAAGTTTTTGTGAAAGAGCTGCTTTTAGTTTAGGTGAAGTATCTCTGTGTCACTATAGGACATGAAATAACACAAGCGCACGCACCGCTGCTCTTAAGGTGAAGAAAAGGGAAGTTTATTTTCTGACTCTAACATTTATACCTTTTTAAAAGTGACTGTGGATTGGAAGGTGAAAGTGCCACCTCTCCAATGACACTGGACAAACCAACAGTCTATCAACTTTCTCTTCCTCTATAAAAGAATGCAAAACAAGTTATTTACAGAAAGTGTGTGAGAAAGTTTGCTACAAGAGTGTAAACATCAGAAGTTTTAGAAAAATCTTAAAAAATCAAAGTGACATCTCTGAGCTTAAGTCAAGGTTGGCACTACTAATCGTGATGTTGCTATATATTTATAACAAGGTTAAAGCAGAGTGTGGTGTTTTCTGGGTTCCCAGGACAAAAGAGGAATTGGTGAATCTGACTCCATGTTCTTAGAAGGCTAATTTTTTGTTTTATGTACTTATATTATATTAAAGTAATGCTATACTAAAACTGTACTAAAGAATAAAGAAAGGATACAGACAGAAGGTTACAAAGAATGATAATGAAAAACTCGTGACTGCTTGCAGAGTCCTGACACAGCTGGATGGTGATTTGTCATTAAGTGAAAACAATTCACATGAAACCAGTCAAACAACCACCTGTTGGATAAACAATCTCCAACCACATTCCAAAGCAGCAAAACACAGGAGAAGCAATCAGATAATTATTGTTTTCATTCTTCTCTAAGGCTTCTCAGCTTCCCAGGAGAAGAATCCTGGGCAAAGAGGATTTTTCAGAAAATGTGATGGTGACAGCAGAGGAATCTTTCCTACTATTCTTTGAATGGAAGAATATCCTGGACAGATTCCCCTGACTTTAAAAAATACAAGGAACCTCAGAAGCAAATATAATAGTAAGGTCTATGTAAGGCTATCCCAGCACTATGAACTGTGGGAATGTAGAATTTCAGGGACTTGCATTCTGACTCAAAAAACCATGCAAAGCTTTTCAGAAAGAAGTTCAGAGCAAAGAAAAGGTATTATACAAGGATGATAGTTGCTACTATGGTCATATTTTCAGAGTAGGTGAAGTAGGCACATTTCCTTGAAAAATAACAATGAAAAAGCTAATTCATGGGCAACTTTACTTATTGCCTGCCAAAACCAATTGTGTCCTGTTAAAAAACTGGCAAACTAAAGAGGAAAATTAATCCCATTTTGTTGTGGGTTTTTGTTTTGTCACTGTTAATTAAGGCATTTATGCAACAGAGCATCAAAAAAGTTCATGTGATGCCTTTACAAATCATCTGGAGCCAGCATACAAAGCTGATCATTCCATTTCTCATAGTGCTTTAATCAGGTGTAAAACCAGCCTAATTGAAAGGAAGGGAGTGATAAATCACCATCTGGAAGTAGCTGTGCAAATTACATGCTTACCACCCTTCTCAAGGAAGTTATGAGCTTCCAGGAGAAGTGCGTGTCTGAACTTGAGATCCCTGATCCTCAGCCAGGCAGAGCATGGCTGGGACACAAGGCCCTTCCAGTCTCTGTGGCCAGGCTTCCATCCCATCAGAGGTAGGGAAATGAAGGCTGTGTCCAGCAGATGAGTTCTGCTACAGAGATAGGGCACGGCCAAGGCATGTACTTGGTCCAGAAACATCCCTAAGAAATGTGGTTTTGACATAAGTTTTGCATGTCCTTACCATCAAAAATGAAAGCTTGTTTAGAGAACAGAGAGCCTTTGTTCCCATGAGCATTTTAGAGATCTTGAAATTTTCCAAATTATAGAGTGTGTTGTACTAAATGAAAGTACATTGTTACATACTGCATAGACAACAAAGAAGGCAGCAGCATCTGGCACTGTGGAAATGTAGTTTCCATCTAATTCTGGATTATCATTTGCTTATCTGGTCCCCTCTGAACCAAAAACAATATAATAGGTCTAGGAAAACAACATAATAACAACAAGGTATGAAGATACCAGTAGAGATTAAATGGGCCAGGGTTCTTAGCTGGCAAAGATAAAATTTATAGAAGAATATAGGGGAGTAGGATAATGAATGTCACAAGGGAAATGAATGGGCAGTAATTACTTCTTTTCTTTGCAACATAAGGACTGTAGGGCATTGAAGAAAACTTACAAGTAGATGTTTTATAAGAGAAAAAAAAATCATTTTTCCACTCAACATATCTAATTTGTGAAACAAGATGTTGCAGATTAAAATAAAGAGATCCAAGAGTGATTAGGTAAATTTGTGTAAGACCCATTCATTTAGAGCTATTCGTCACAAATCTGTAAATATAACCTCCTGCACAAGAAGTCCCTAAACCACAGCTTCCTGGGAGCTCTGCTCGCATTCCAGAGGATTGCCAGACACAAGTCCAGACTTTACATAATGTCCCGAAAGAGCTGCCCTTTGTTTTGATGAAAACTCTTCACTCCTTGCTCAGCACAGCTAGTCATGCATTCCTAGGTCTTTTTTAGGCAAGCTGCTCAAAAAGAAACTATTGTGGGAATAATGCTTAGGCCATAAGAATTTGACAAATTTACTAGGTCTTTAGTTTAACTGGTGTGAGGGGAACTCTGTTCTGTCACACTAATCTACTACAATTTTTGAAACCTCAAGATGCAAAAAGTACTTGAGGTTTTTTTCTTCTGCTTCAGATTTTGACTGTTGCTGATTTGTTCACAGGGAGAGGAAATACATGAAAAACACACTGCAGATTGGAAAATAAATAACAAAAAGCAGAAAGGTTGGAGGAAAAGGAACTGTACATTCTCACATACATTTCATCTGTTGATGTCATTTGTGCTTGTATTTTATAATTGGGAGTGAAAAAACTGGTGTAGACAGGTATGTAGTTGTACACATACGCTTCAGACTCTTCTGTCCTGTATGAAGAACAGGAGGATCCAAGGTACCCACAGCTGAGGTTGTAACACAGGCTAAGATTAGAAAAGGAGGGAGAATATCTCACCTGGAGATAAATTAGCAAAGAATCTTATGCAGGCAGCTCCCCCACAGCCTGCATGACTTTCTGTCCCCCAGGTGAGGATCCCCGTTTCCACGTCCACGTTCCCAAATGTTCTTCACCTGCCTAACAGGAAGGGCACTGTACTTGAAAACCAGCACAGCTGAAGACTGGGACCATCCTCTGCAATTCCTGAATGCAGCAGTGGTCACCATGATTTGGTCTCCTGTGCAAGAAGCTGATGAGCAACAGAGGAAGCATTTGCTGAAAAATAGGCAGGAGAATCCACAAGATGACTTTGGAGTAAAACAGAGTCCTTGAATATTTCAGAGAGCAGACTGTGTGAGGGAGTTGAGTTGTTTTCCCAAAGATTTTAAACCTTTTCTACCTTCCTAAAGTTTGTGTGTGCAGGAAATTCCTGTGCTTTCTGCGCTTATTTTGCACTTATTTGATCCACAAAAAATGCAACTCCGGTCTCCAGAGAGACATTCTGAGAAGGTTTTCTGATGGGATAAGCCTAAGAGATGGGAATGAATGTGCAATCCACTCTCAAAAGGGTTCCATGCTATGTTAGTGGACTGCTGGACACTGGTTGCACAAAGGATGTAGACCTGTAGATGGTAGATTTGAAAACAATCATCCCTCCCAGCCCAGACTCAGTGGCACTGGTACTCAGTAATTAGAGCTTTTTGTGACAGATTTGTGCCCATTTGGGGAGCAGGATCCTGAAGCCCAGGACCAACTTCTTCCCCAAAGAATCAATTTTGTTGCTCCATCCAATTATAACCATTTTGTGTTACAGGAGATGCTAAGGGTCTTTGGGAAACTAGTACTTCCTAGAACCTTATTGTGGCCTTCACATGGAGAAAGGATTCAGATTTTTTCTTTTAATATTCCCCCTGATACTAATCTTCTTTAAATGCAGATGACTTTCTAGAAGTTGATCCCACCTGCGACAGGAGGGAGATCAGAATACTTGCTTATTAGGAACTTTTAAATTGTGACACATGAGTTAGAAGCAGTGAAGTGTTCTATCATCAAAGCAACGGTGGGCAATAAAAATTAACTTTGGCGCTTTGGGGCAGAAATAGTGTGATTTGAGCTTTCTTTTTGCAGTGACTAAAACTAAACCATAAATGTCTGGCTGGATAAGCAAGAGAAGTGTCATTAACTGCAGGGACATGGTGCAATGACAGTCTAGCAATTAATTTTCCATGGCTGTCCTGTGACAGCAAATTTCCTGCTTACACAATGCTGGCTCGTCCCAGTCTATCACAACACTTTGTGTTTTCCAGGCTCTGACAGATGTGACAGTATGCTAAATGTTCCTTTTATTCTGCAGCTAACTGGAGAAAGAAACAAGTTAAAGCTTGTCATGGTCTCCCAGAGATATGTATTTTATATTCATTACTAGAGTGTAAACAACCTGTTTTGCAAGAAATGTTCTAGGGTGTTTTGAAAATACTTTCATTTCACTTTTAAGTTGTTTCAGCTCCCCACCTTTAAAGCCTATAATGAAGATGTGGTGTTGACACACAGAGGAACATAGGTATGAGTGTAAATACACTGTATGAGTCTGTAACTCTCATTCAGAATGTTTCTTAAGAAGGCACCTGTTTAAATGAGACATGAAAGTCTGTAATGCAATATTCCCCTCTGTGAATAATGCAGCAGAAATGTTACATTGAATAACCAGAAATGTGGGAGTTTCCAGCAATCCAGTTTAATAGTTTCTTCATATGTCTGTGTTTAAACATCAAACAGGCTTCAAACAAAACAAAAAAGAGTAATACACAATTCAAGAAAATACCTAAAGCTATTACAGTTTTGGTTTCTCCTTGGTTGATTTACAGTTATGTACAAAACTGTCTTATTTGCAATATCCAGTAATGATTTAATGATTTATTTACATCAGCTGGTGACTTTCACTATGCAGTGGAACGGTCTCCTTTTGTCATGTATATTCATAGTTGCAAGAGCCAACATTTAGAGGCTATTTATGGATAGGATTAAGAGATGGGCTGAATCAAGGCAAGATTCTCACTACTGACCTCCAGCATTCTCTGAAATCCTATTTTCAGATATAGCTGAAGGAAGACTCTATCCCCTAGTGCACTGATAATCAGTATATCAGTCAGCATAATAAGGGATCTCCACTGAGAATAACATTCCCACTTATGTCAGAGGGAGATAAATGTGAGCTGGAGGAATAGTAAATTTTAAGCAGACAAAATGTATAACTCTGGTGCTAAAGTTGCGCCTTACTTCTCCTGTCAGAAACTTCCTAAGCAAATGAAGACATAAAGTAGGCTCTGAGTGTGTGGAAAGGAATACTTTCCAAATTTTCTTATATAAGAGATAAAATTAGAAGGGAAAAAATATAATTTTATCATAATATGCAAAGTGTGTCATAGAATCACTGAATAATTTGGGTTGGAAGGCACCTGTGGAGGTAATCTGCTCCTAGTGGTTCAAAGCAGGGCCAACTTCAAAGTTAGTCAGCTTTCAATTTAGTGCAGATTTTTCAGGGCCATGTCAAGTTCTAAATATCTCTAAGATGGATTTTGCACAACCATTGAGCACCTGTTCACACATTTGACCACCCTTATGGCAAATAAATTTCCTAAAACCCAATCAGGAATTTCACCTTGAAAATGTAACATAACACTCATGGAATAAATCATAAACTGTCTACTGATAAACAAGAGTTTTACAGCATATATAAACCAAGTATTACAAGCATTATTCTTCCAGATTTCAGATGGAAGAGTTCATTTTTTCAAGATATATTCAGCTATCTAGTCAGTAGTTTAACACCACTTGGAATCTTTCCATAACTTAAATCACAGCACAAGATATGCACCATTCATGCTCATCAAGAAATACCAAAGTTCCTCCCTCTTTTGTAAGCCCAGATTTTGCACCTTACACAGCTGTTGCAGAACAACAGGTTTATGAATGCATGACTAGATGCAAACTACTCACACAAAGGGCATGAGTGTTTCAGCTTAGGATCCTCTCAACTAAGAGGAAAACTGTTTGTTTGGGGAACAAAAGTCAGGACTCTGTTATAGCTACATGTACCTGATGTTTCTAAATCCTTTTTTTTGCTATTGCCTGCCATGCCTTTTGATTATCAAACTTGTTTTGTCTCTCCCAACTTGAAAGATGCAATCTGCAGTAACACCAGCTCTTCACATCCAAAAGGGTTTTCTAATGTGTATAGAAAGGCAGCCACTCAATCTTTCCATCTCCACAAAATATTACATGAATACTACAGGCTGTGCTCCCTTTGCTTCCCTAGCCCTGGCAAATTAAAAAAAAAAAAAAAAAAAAAAAAAGAAGACAAACTAGAATCAGCTCAGTCTTCATATTCAGCCTTAAAATCCACCTGTAGTACATCTTGCTTCACCGTGATTTGAACATATATAGTCATATATGACAAAGTGCTGTATCAGGCCTGGAAAATCTCATGGAAACATTGGCATCTTACACAGTACAGATTTTCTTGACAGTAACAGTCATGACTGGAATACAAGACTGCTGATATGTGCATGTATATTGATCATAACTGCCAACCAAGGTACGTGGAGCTTGATAATTGGAGCTACTTCTCTGATTTTATATCTTCAGAAGGAAATAGCAAAAAACTTCCATCTTAATTCTGGGCATCAAAATAAACCATGCTTGTTTTTATTTAGAAAGATAAAATTTATTATTTTTTTATATGCAGAGAGAGAAATAACACTAAAAGAAACACACATTGAGAGGCTAGTGGGCTCATTCACATGGCAGAACTCACTCATTGCATTTAGCAGAAATAAAAATAAGGTTTTCCCTGTATAATCCTCTTATAAATGCCAATCTTCAATAGAGTAAATGAGATTCAAAATATCCTTTATCCCGATAATAGAGATGGACTGAGTAGCTCCAACCACCAGCATGAGAGAGGTGTGTGGAGGGAAAGAAATGTAAAATCACATGTTTAAAAAGGGTTTCTGATTGCTGTAGGAATCATGACAGCTGAATGGAGAAAATGTTCCATAGGCATTTCACCAGAATTACAGGATGCAGGAAGATGTTGCCTTTCCAGTCTCTTCCCTGGTTTGGTTTTGTTATCTTAATATTTGTTTGATAACCCACAGAGCATTCTCAGGCTATAGCAACAAATTATCTCTTTGAAGGTCTTCCTCATTTCCTGGCTACGAAAGGCGTAGATCAAGGGGTCAATCACTGAGTTGCACATAATGAGGATGAGGTACATGTTGAAGTGAGACATGAAGCAAACACAGTAGAGGTTTTGAGGGCAGGAGATCATCAGGATGAGATGAAGGAAGAATGGAGCCCAGCAAACAATGAAGATGCCAAGAAGCATAGTCAGAGTGATGGCTCCTTTCATGCTGGTTCTTTGACGGACAGAGTAGTACCCAGGCAAAGCAGCAATTTTCTTCACATGAGTACGAGCCAGGAGGAACATATGGATGTACAGTGAGACCATGAGGAACAGCATGGTAAAAAACATAGTGATGAGACAAATGACCACATAAGTTGATTCATAGTAAAGAATGAAGATAATGCCACAGCCCGTGCAAAAGGTCCAGATGCATGCAATAATGAGCCCCGACCTTTTCACTGTCATAATGTTGTGATAACGCAGGGCGTAGAAGATAGTGATATATCTGTCTACTGCTATAGCCAGCAAACTGCACATGGAAGCCACCACAGATATACAGATCATGGAATCAAAGACATTGTCTATATGACGGACAAAGGCATCTTCCATGATGATGTGTCTATTGTTTATTAAGTATATGGTTATGGTCTCCCAAGCATTAGAGACACTAACCAGCATGTCAGCCACTGCTAAACTGCAAACAAAAAAATACATGGGTGAGTGCAAGTTCTTGTTCTTAACTATTGCACATACAACTAGTATGTTTTCAAGGAGGCTTACAATGCCCAGAGTTAGGAACACCTCAGCTGAGATGACCACTTGCTCACATGGTGATGACTTGTTCTTCGCAGTAGGCACAGTAAAGTTGCTACCGAAGGCACTCAGGTTTAGTTCAGAAACATTGAATTGAGAGGATGTGTTCATCTCTGGGAGCTAACACATTCTGTTCCTTCTGAAGGGCTTGCCAAGGAGTGTGGTAAATGCATTTTCCAAAAGGCAGAAGATCCTGCCTAAAAAAAATATAGCATGAAGATTACAGGCAGAAGTTGACAATAAACACTAGCCATTTCTATTTAATTTGGCTTGTACATGTCCCACCACATTCCTTCACTGATTCTAAATTAAACTTTGGTTGGCTCAGAGATTTTCTACCTATCTTTACTGGGAAATTAAAGTCACAAACTGATGAAAAGATTCCTGCACTCTGCATTCATAGTTTTGTTTATTCTATCTGGTTCCCTGGAGTACTGCCCCAGAATGTCCTGGAAATTCTGCTGAAAAGCAAACAAAAAGCAGTTTTCCCAGTCCCAGCTCTCAGACCCCAGCAATGCAGGAGGATGTAGCATTGCCTCCAGCAGAAACCACTCACTTGAATACAATATAGAGAAGTTTCTATTATTGA
Organism: Ammospiza caudacuta; assembly: GCF_027887145.1. Classification (NCBI taxonomy): domain Eukaryota; kingdom Metazoa; phylum Chordata; class Aves; order Passeriformes; family Passerellidae; genus Ammospiza; species Ammospiza caudacuta. Next base: position 101,369,648 of record NC_080593.1, read on the forward strand.
CACAATAAAGGATTGAACATTTTCAGTAAAAGGTTTAAATGCTTTCCTGACTTTTGTACATTTACTTTGGCATGAACTATATTATAAACACCTTATCTGTGCAGTGTTAACATGCTCATTTAAAAGCATGGTATTAAACACCTAACCAAAGCAAATCCATACATTTCAGGACACACTAAGGTTACAGAACTGGTGTGAGTAGATTTCTTTAGTAAAAGAAGTTTTCTCTTCCAAATCCAGAATATTTTATTCAATGGTTTTCTGGTAATGACAATATTTAGGGAAAGTTGTAAGTCATCACATTTTCAATAAAAGGAATATTTAGAGCTGATTGTCAGTGACTTGTTGCAAGTACAAATTCAAAGCATATCATGCTAAACAATTTTCAGTTTCAAAAAGCCACATTTTATTTGCAATCAGGAATTTACTGTACCTATTTACCAGAGCCGCTCCTTCAGCTGCTTTTCCTCGTCCGCAACGTTTCCTCCAGAGAGTCCAAGTTGCAGCCCCCCTGACATCTGGGGCTGGGGACTCCTTGGTGGCAAAAGATGAAAAAAAAATAGAGGGAAAAGAATTAGTAAATCCATAGAGTCAAAGCTGACCACCTTTAAATTACTTACTGTGCAACTGCCTTTTTATAGACTCCAAGCAATAATGACTTCAGTACTCAAACTGTGGCTCCTCCTCCCCTTCTTTGCCCCCCTGGACTTCTCTTGCCACAGATCTCTCAGCAAAGGCTTGGGTTTTTACCACCATCTAGTGGCCTTCCCCTCTCTTTCTAACTGAGCAGGGATTCTGATCTGAAATTCATTATGAGCTTTCTATAATATTAAAGGGGGGAAATGGACCAGACATGCTCCTTTCCTTTGTTTTCTTTGCTGCTTCTACTACACTGACAATAAGTTCATCCTACAATAGTACTCCAAAAGAGGAGAAAAGGTTATTATTGAAGTGGAAGGCTTATTATTGCTATAAGCATTTTTTCTCATATTCAGCTTTGCTGGGACTTTTTCAGAAATAAGAACCCCACTGTTATAAAACTTAGAGAACATACAGTCAAACCCACCATGCCACTAATAGAAAATATATTTAAATAATTTGTATTAAAACAATTGAACAAATAAACAGCTGTGTTCTGTGCCCCTTGCTAGAATAGAGATTTCAGTGCAGAAATGGAAGGGGCAGTGTGTCATTCCAGGAGCCTGAGCTCCCCGAGATGGACGTGAATTCTCCCAGGGGCCCAAGAGCTGCTAAACTCAGTGCTCAGTATTCCAGTGGCTGAAGTTCCTCTGTGGGTCTAGCAGTCAGGCAGCCAATGCTCCTTCTGGGCCTTGCCCAAAAGGCGGCCAAATCAGTTCAAGTCCTCAACAAATGGTCTCTGCTTCCAGGTGCGGGCTGGGGAATGCAAAGCACACACCTTCCTGACACTGCAAATGCCCTTCTCCTTAGCTGATAACCAGAGAGTCAGGCACCATGCAGGATTTGAAGTTAAATCGACACAGGAAGTCTCTGCTTCTCCAAATCACCGCTTTTCCAAAAATCAGTGGGTTGAGGTTTTTTCATGGTGTATAACAGTTCCAATTGCTTCTTTTTAACCTACAGCATTTTTCTTAAAGCATCACTGTTGCAGACATCTTGTATGAAAAATCCTTTCCTTAGGATTTTTCCTCCTGAGAAGCTGAGAGGCGTCAGGAACAAAATGTAGACAATGGTTATCTGCTGCTGTGGAATGCAACAGGTGGATCTGTGATTGGCCCATGTTAGATGTTTCTAATTAATGGCCAATTACAGCCCAGCTGGCTCAGACAGAGAGTCTGAGAGCCTTTGTTATTCATTCTTTGCTATTCTATTCTTAGCTAGACTTCTGATGAAATCCTTTCTTCTATTATTTTAGTATAGTTTTAATGTAATATATATCATAAAATAATAAATCAAGCCTTCTGAAACATGGAGTCAGATCCTCATCTCTTCCCTCAACCTGAGACCCCTGTGAACACTGTCACAGATCACCACCAACAAATCCTAATTTTCCTGTGCCACTTTTGTGTTTTCATTGTTAGCTAAGGTTTATCATTGAAAAGCAGATAAATCCCTATTTCTAATTAACATACTCCACAGTAGGTTTCTCTGTTGTCACTGCTGGTTTCACTCTAACCCTTCACTCTAGGGATGCAGAAACACCTGGGCCATTAGATGAAATATTTTTATGTACAAATAGTCCCTGGACAAAGGGTGACAATGAAAACGTTTTTCAACATTTTGAGTAAAATGGCTCTTTTAGCATTGTAGAGTTATAGTCAGGAGATGAACTTTGCCTATCCCTTCTCTCCAGTACTGGAAAGAGAAGTTAAATTATCACAAACTAGAGGTCACAAACTGTGGTCAAATGCAGCTGTTAAATCTGAGTGGATCATGCCATCTGCTGAGCACACACACTGCCTGCTGTATCTCGCCTGTGTGCCAGTTCTGAGCTCTTAGTTCTTTGCTATGACCAAAAGAAAAGAATAGAGAAAGATCATCTGCAGTCCTCTTTCTGTTCTTTAATGTGAAGCATGGTTTTGGTAACATGTTTTCAGCAAGGTTAACTTACCTTAGCTAACTTTGGTTATTTCCATAGCTTTTGATTTTCCCATTGCAGGTCCTAGAAGTCAGATACCTAACAGTATATTTTACTTGTTCCTGTGCTCTTATATCTAGCAAGAACTGTGCAGACATTGTACTCTTTCCATTTCCAATTACTTCTCTTGCAGTACCCAACTTGCTTTTTGTTGTTGTATATCACATTGTCTCTTGTTAGGTTCAGTTAACTCCATTTTCAAATTGCTCTGTATGTTCAGTTTAACAAAGCTCTTTGCAGGCCAGCTGAACTGCTTTACAAAAGTTTCCAGTGTACCTGGTAGGGCTCAGCAAACCAGCCAGCTGCAGGAAATTAATTACTCATCAGACTGGGTGGTTTGGCTGTTATTTCTTAGAGCAATGCCAAGTTTCTTACATATAAACTATGAATCAGCATTTGGATTCTTGTTCCACAAGCCAGACACTGCAGGTGTAAACCTTGGTGGAATTGCTTATGCTACACCAAAAAAAAAAGTCCCTTATTTACAAAACTCACAGAAAAATTGCCTGCCTAGGAACTGGGTACTGGTACAGACACATTTTTTCTTATGTTAGAGGATGAAATGAAAAAAAATACTTCCCTTCTCCACCCCTACCCACCAAAAAAGAGGGTTTTTTATTATATTGCTGCAGTAAGCAGCTCTTTAGTGCTTGCTGTAGCTTGACAAGCAGGTAACTGAAAGGACACCCAAACAGCAGTGAGTGGAGGCAGACAAGTGAGTTATAAAGATTTGAATTAAAGGGCTATGGGAGCAGATCTTTGGATTCTCTGGAGAAGAATCAAAGAACAACTTCTCAGCTGCAGGACTCCTGAAGGAATAGGCTTAGGTTTATGATCTCAATTTTCAGCTCCCTCAACCAAGAAATTTCTTTGGGTTGTAGGAAAAGAGATTGAAAGTGCTACAGAAAGACATCAGTGAATAAAAGAAAGAAGTAAAATAGGATTCTGACAGAAAAAGAGAAGCCAGGACCTGTCTCAGTCCCATGCCATTCTTTTCAGCTGTGAAGTTGTTGAGAGAGAGCAGAAGCCACTCCAGATACATATTTGCCTCTCAGGCTTTGTCAGCAACCAGACTGGGAGCCATGACAACAGCGCTGGCAGAAACAGCCGGGCCCTGCTTGCCATCAGCACCAACAACCCCAGCCAGAATCCCTTTTGCCCTGCACATCCACTGGAACTACACTGACACATAGGACAAGTTTCATCTCGTCCAAATCAGCAAGGAATTGCCATCTGAATGATAGCAAGATACTGATTTTATCAATAAATGGATAAATGAGGCCAATGGAAGGACATGTTCCCAAACAAGTTTCTGTAGAAGAGTTGGTTACACTCAGATGCATTCTGGTATTAATCTATGCTAATCTTAACAGATTCAGAGAAGTGTTGGTTGTGTTAATAAAAACTTACCAAACTTGTCTAGCACTAACACATGTAAGAAATTCAATTCCAGTATCCTTCTGCAGCTCTTTATATCTATTTGTTAAAAATACCTTTGTTTCACTTAACAGAACTAGGATTGGTGCTCTTGGTCTATTTATAAAATCCTTCTTCTGTCTAATTCTTATCTATGTTGTCATCAGCAGAATATTTCAAAGTCACAGAGGATCCTTCCAGACTGCTCTAAGAGATAACCTGTGCATGTGCCAAAAGGGAAGATCATGGACTCCTCTGCGTTCAAATCACATAACAAATGTCCTTTAATTTCAATACTGAGAAAACTATTTGTCCTGGCCCATGTACTGAGTAGCCTTGTCTGAGCCCCATCAAGGTCCCCACTGTTAGCTCCTCAGCATTACAGTCAGTTAGCCTTTAGTAATGACAGCCAATTCATTGAGATTAAAAAAAAAAAACTTTATTACTCCTTGTCCCAAAATAAAAAAGCTAGATGAAGTGATGACAGACTGTCAGTATTTCAATCTTCCTGTCTGAAAGCCTGAAGGTTAGGCTTTGCAGTAAGCAGTGGCATAGTGAATACTTTCTTTTACCTCATGGCCCTAATCTTCAAAACAACACCTGATCTTTTGTATTTTTTTCAGAAAGAAAAGGAAGTCTGAAAAACAGCATCAAAATATAAAACAATCTGTGCCCTGTTAAGGGTAGGATCAGCCATACTTAGCATGACTGCAGTAGCACTTTTGGCCATCAAACCCTTCAGCTGAGTCCTTCAAAATGGTTTGAGATAGGTACCAACTGAGAGTGGCCAGAGACTATCAGTGGTGCTTCTTGCATTAGAGTTCAAAGCTGAGAAAGATACAGTATGGTACAAAAGGCATTCAAGAAAGATTTATCCTAATAACTGTTGATATCTTACTGTTATTATAATATTTCTAGAGTCCCATACTTGCAATCATATTTCTAAAGTCTCGTACCTTCTTGGCTGGTTTTCTACCATGCCACTCTTCTCTGCTGTAAAGTTCCTCACAGCTTCACAGGAACTCCTGCAGAGCTCTTGACCCACCCCTCTTTTATCCCAGTTATCTTCACAAGCCACAGCTGCTGCCCAACTAAGGACTTTGCAGCTGTAGCTCGTTTAGAATAACTGGGACCCACTTATCCAATACATAGATTTTACAGGGGCTCTCATGGACTCTCACTACAAATAACCTAAAATGGATGATGTTGTAACCAGCCTCCCAAACTGTAAAAGAGCAATAAGAGGTTTAGGAACCATCATTTTTATGTGCCACTAAATGGAGCAATGAATCACCCCCTAGCTTTGTGTTAGAGGACGGGTCAGCAGTACAGACCTGGTGAATCAGAAGGGTCAGCTGCAGTCTCCACAAGGCACAGATAACCAGCAGGAGGCTGCAGAAGCTTTCTGACAGAAAAGAGAGATGATTCCATAATAAACAAACAGTCTGGGATAAGGAAAAAACCAAACCAGCAGGTGTTGATTTGATACTTCTTTCTGGAAGGGCAGAGTAATTTAAAGCCCTTTAAAGGGCCTCAGTAGGTTGGAGAGATGAGCAGAGAACAGTCTGAAATACAACAGAGGCAAATGCAGGGTCCTACTAGCAAAGAGCAAACCTTCCGAACACAGTGCACTGTGCTTAGATCATCCTTCCCCACTTTATTTTAGTACAAAGTACATGCTCAAATCTACTTTATTTGAGTGTAAAGAGGCAGGAATTCCTTGGACTGAGTGACAAAATTCTGATTTCTGATTTTTTTATAAAGTACTGGTCTAAAGAGATCCCTTGAAAAGCTGCTCACTTCCATCTTCCTTTCCTCCAGATAAGCAGAGGAGCACAGCATGAACCCTTCCCTGGGAGCACTGCACTCCCCATCCTGGCTTGCTTTGGGCCGAGAGCCTTGACAACTCAGTGTCTCTTTGTCCTGTGCTATCTCCCTAGTCAGGTGTTGGCATTTCAGCACAGCATGAACATGGAAAGGTAACAAAGCAGCTGAAGAAAAACCTCAATTTGATGCACAGTGAGAATTATCCTTAATTCTCCATCTCACAGAGACCTTGCTACACACAGAAAACTGCAGATGCAGTAATGTGTGCATGCTGCTCCTGTCAAGGTAATGTAAATGTCTCTGTTCGATGCACATGGTAACTGAGCATGGATCCATGTGCTACACAGGCAATTTTCAAGAACACCCAGGCTATAATATCAACATTTGTCTCTAGTAGTGTTCAGTGCTACCTCTCTGTACTCATATATAGGTTCTTTCCTCACTCCCTGTTCAGGTTGGCAAAAAATGCAGCTACTTCCTATTTAATGAGGTGTCTAAGTGCAAAAAGAAGAACTATAACAGTCATTTAGCTCAGAACTCAAATTCTTTCTGTCAGTCCCTTACTACACTATGTTTTCTGATCTTTTTGGCAATAAAGTCTTGCAATAAACAGTACCTTGTTATGTCAGGATCTTTTTTTAATCACTGTATCCTAACAGAAAAAAATATTATTTCAGACCTTGCAACTATTTTCCTTCTAGTATTCACCTGCTAAGGAGTGAAAGGGTGGAATGTTGCTATGGCTGAAATGAAAGGTGTCAAAATTTAAACGGTTAAGTTATGTTAGCCAGAAGCAAAGAGACTTGCAGAAAGGAAAGCAGTTCAGTATCAAATCTGAACCCAGAATATCTTCTATACTGCAGTAACCAGTGCATGCAGTTGTACTATTGAGAACTTAAATCAGTTTACAATAAAACATTGTCCTCAATGCTAAGCTGTTTGCTGGCATACAAAAATCAAGTGACTCTCATGGTCCTCCCAGATTCCTGGCATTTAAAATTTCAAGCATCATTAATCCCTCACAAAAGTAGGAAATGTGTCCTGATGTTCTTGGTGTCTGATCCACTATTAAAAGTGAAGCAGAACCTGAGAAAACTCTTGTGATGCTGATTTGCTGAGGATGCTGCTATGATTCACCTTCCTGGCTTTCCTGGGTTTACAAAGTGCCTAGTTACAAAAGATCATACAATCATTTCCTTTGAGCTTGTTTTGAAACATGAATAAAAACCCCTTTCCTTTCTTTCTCCCCACTCAAACAAAGAAACATATCATAACACAAGAAACACCAAATGATTTCAGAGAGAGAACAAGCAAGCTCTGGTTCTGGTGAAATTTAACCCTGAGCCAGTGCATGGCTCAATCATTCAGCTAAGAGGGATGGCAGATCTGTGTCTCCAAGAAATCTGCTATTGGATTAGTTGGGAAATCAATTTCTGCAAGAGCTGAGATGGACTTATGCAATGGTTACTCAACTAAGTTATATTTCTTCATTCCATCTCCAGTGGCTGATAAATAAAAAGAAAAAAATAATGCTTGGTATCTACAACTTTCATTACTTTTATTGTTGAGCTCCTCATTAATTATAGGGTGGAGGTCAATGCTGGCTAAAGATCACGGCCTTCAAAGTGGTGAATACCTCCATCCTTGTCAAAGTGCTTATTAAAGACATTGAATACCTACCATGCACACCAAATTCAATGGCTAATTGAAAGCAGGCATTGAAATATTTCCATTTGGGGGATGATAGATAAATCCCTGAAACTTCTGGGCAAAAAATTAAGCTTTAATCTTAAGGAAAAATCCTTTTTTTTCCCCCCCCTGTGAATCTGTACTTGAGTTACCAGCCTTCATGGCCTCCAGGGCTGACAGAAAACTCCAGCACTCTTCAAGAAATACCCTGGGGAGCTGAGAGGGAAGATACAATTGTGTAGATCCTTCACCAGAACATGACAGGAGCTTCTGTTCCACGTGCCCATGTAAGACACATTGATGGACCAGCAGAACAACACGACCCTCTAGCTCTGGAGACTGTCTGTATTCCTTGTACTCTCGTCTGGACATATAAACCCACCAGCAATGTTGTAATTGAGATTTAAACAGCAAGGATTGCCCATGTTAGCATAACTCCAATAATGTCACATACAGCTACAGAACATGGCTCTGATTCCTAAAACCAAGTATGCTTTTGTTGATATATCCTGGTCTGTCAATGATCAGCTCATACAGAAAATTTCCTGAAAGCCAGCAGGGAACAATTAAAGTCTAAATACCTACAGATGCACAGATTTGTAGCTAAGGTATGGCCTCTCCAGGGAGAAAAAAAGGTTCAGTGAAAGTAGTAGCTGTGTACTAAATTTATATATATGCAAATATTTTTTTCAACAGTAAGGGACAAGTTAATCCAAAGATTTAAGCGAATTAGAACAAGGCCAAAGAGAACTTGCAAATCTCCTAACTTTTCTCCAGAAAAAAAATTTGCAGGGAGAGCAAGTTCACAGGCTCTTAATCAAAAGATGAAACAAAAGAAGCCTCATTTCCAGCAATGAGAAAGAAACTTGGTCAGTATACATCTCAATTTTACAAACAGAATTAATATTGACCTGCAGGATCAGCATTATCAAGTTCAATGATACCACCATTTCTGGCAAACAGGAAACACAAAGTATACTTCCCAATACAACATGAATTCAGCCTTAACAGTAGGACAGTTGGAGCTTTGTCTTAAGACACAATGAGAAAAAAACTAAAGAAAATCAATTCTCTCTTTCAGCGTGTTTGGCTAATTTGAGGTTTGCAATAAACTGATTTTTTGATGCTGAGTTAAAATTAACTGTTACTAACATAGGGACTTATAGCCATGAGAAAACAGAACAGTAACACAAGTAAACAGCCTACTTTTTCAGGGTTACAAAATTCTATTTTCAGCAGGCTAAGCAAGACTAGGAAAAAAATCACAGTGCTTCTCAGTTATAAATAATACAATTAATTAAAATACAAAGGCAAATGAAAGTTTAATATTACAGCATTTATAAGAGAGATAATTTAATCAACTAATGAAATTTCCACCTCTTCATTAGTCCTTTAAAAGGTAGTAAATTTGTCAGTAACTAGATGCAAGAAGAGTCTCAAAATTATTTTAAGATTATCACAGCAGGTTCACAAAGTGCCAGAGAATAACAAGAAGGCCATGGGAATTGCCTGAGAAGCAATATCCTCTACAAGTCAGAGGATACAGTGAGAGGAAGTTCAGGACTCCTGTTTCTGTGGAATAGATATGTATTTTTTTTATCCTGATAGTTAGTGCTGGATTTAGCCCAATGTAGAGTTTATGCCCTACAGTGGATGATCAGTGTCTGACCTGGCACAGAACGGGGTGGACAGGCAATAAGCACTGCCCTGAAGCCTGACACTATCAAGTTAAGCTATCAAAATTGCTTAAAGAAATTTGAACCAGCTGAATGAGCCTGTGTTGCATCAGAGCTTTGCATCACAGCCAGATTCCTAACAGAGATCAGAACATTATCTTTACTGCAAATTCAAGCTGCAGCCCCTACATCCTTTCCAGCTGAGATTCTTGCCAATTTTAACGTTGCAGGCTAATGTGCCAACTACTTGCAATTGTGTTAATAAGGCTTTTTCTTTGTGAATATGTGTACATTACACACAGCCAATAATGCCAAAATACATTGCATCTTTATCTTTTAGCCCTGACCGTTTTTTTCTATTCTGCCAGCCCACTTTTATTTTATACTTAACTTTTGATTTTGTCTTTCTTGAAGCTGACCTAAGAAAACTTTGATTTTTTTTTTCCCATAAGACATTTCAGAATAGAATTTTATTAACAGCAGAACGACTACTGCTTTTAAGATTCAGGACATATGTTTGGGTCATTAAGTATTGACTTGAAGGCTAACTCCACCATGGGAAATCTTTGCCAAACCACAGCCTTAGACACCAAAACCACTCTATTATCTTAAATGCTTCTCAGAAACACATAAAATAAATACAATTGACCTTACTTGTTGATGTGTTTGCTAACAAATTACATCTGTTAGCAGGAATACAGAAGCATTGCAAATGCTTTTTGTATCTACCAAAGCACAGCCCAATAACAAAGGGAAGAGCTCACTCAGATTACCTGAGGGAGCCAATTAGTAGATGAGGGCAATGAGGTGACCATGCCCAACAGAAGGATGAAAATGATACCTGCACTCCTCCTCTCCTGACCCAGAGCAAATCACAGCATTTAGCTGCCTGAAAGACCACATATTTACTTTTTTAAGAGGAAGAAGAGTTGAGTGCTCTGAGGTTTGTTGCTGTTGTGAATCCAGCGCTGATAAAACACATTTTCCAGGGAAGCAGGCCCATAATACCAGATTCTCCTGTCTCAGAGGAGGGTCCTAATGAATGGCTGCTATTAAAAGATCATGACTTACACTTGTTTGATCCTCTTCCCTATCCAGAGAGCTCGCTTTGGTGTAGACTCAACAAATAGCATCCCCTACAGTAGTCTCTTGGATGAACAACTACTATTACTTAGAAAGTGGGAGGCTTGGAGTTGAAGCCCCGACTCCAAGGGCACTCAGGCACCACTGGCCTGAGCGAGAGCTTGGGCCCCAAGGCTTTTCAATGAGATGTAGGCATCTCCTTTACTGCTCAAGGCCATGCTTACAGGGCTAAAATGCAGCTAATGCTATATTTATTCTACCTTCAATCCCAATCTCAGTGTAACCATGATAGAAAGTGTGTCAGATGGAGCAAAAGGTTGAAAACACCAGCTCTAGTAGCTTCCCTTCCTGTCCAGTGTCAAAACTAGGTTTGAAACTGTTGTAAAATAGTTGATAATTGTTAAGCATGGACTGTTAGTTTGGTTATGGTAAAAGGGGTTAAAAGGGTAGTTATAAGAAATGCAGTTCTCAACATACCACACACCTGAGTAAAGTGCACCACCCCCCAAGTGAAATGAGCCAGCCTGGACAGAACTGTAATGGGCCAATCAAGAGCCTTCAACCTTCATGCAAATGAAGGATTCAAGCAGAAACCAATCCAAAGTGACAAAAAACAGGATAAAAAAGGGGCATCTGACCAGTGAATCTGTGCTGCTCAACCTGGAACATTGGGCATATTGCTGCTCAAGAAAACCCAGTGCCGGCGCTGCAGCATCCTCAATGGGAACACTCCTGCTCTGCCCACACTTGAGGCTTTTTGGTTTTTTGTTTTTTTTTAATAAATGCCAAAATCACTTTTAGTACTGGGAGTGTGATCCCATTTCTAACATTAGGACATGGAGCAGCACTCACCAAGTGAGCAATGCTGGCAGGGCAGGAGCAAGAACTGGAACACCCAGCTGTAAATAATATTCCCAAGCCTTGAAAGTTAGGATTTCTGTTTTAATTAGCTTTTGTGAAGCCAGTGTCTTCTGCTTGATCCATAAGATGAGTGGGCTTGTTTCTTAGTAATAGTATCAACAAACTAATAGTATTTTGCAAATTCTAGTTTTCCTGTTAGATTAAACTCCACTATTTGCTTTCAATCAGGAGAGAAGTTTAAGTATACAAGACTGAAATAATTTGTCACCTTTCAAAACCACCATTTTACTATTAAAATCCAGTTTAAAAAAATGGGAGCTTTTAAGACAAAATTTTCTGAGCAACTGAAGATAGATACAATTGAAGATACCTCTTAATACATCTGCTTTAAGTTGTGAATTAGCAGCACGTCTAGTTCAACTGTTAATGAGAGAGAAAGCAAAACAACCTATCCTCACACACAGAAATACTGACTGATTTCAGAGAAAGCAATGGAGCTCTCAGAACATCAACAAGACACAGCTTCAGTGAAAAGTCCATCCTTCAGCTTTTCACAGGAGCATTCTGCCCAATCTTTAAAGCAATAATGGTAAATTTGGCCACAAGTAGTTCAAACCAATTTGCTTTCTAATATGTCTTTTTTCTCTTCAAGGGCATTTTGACCACGGATTAGGAAACTGTAAGTTTCAAGGAACAGATTCAAACAGATGGAAGAGAAATATTGCACTGAAGAGGTTGCTGTGACCTTCAGGTCTGAGCGAAGCCTTGTCCAGAAATTAACTCCTTTTGCCTCTCTGTGTTTCTTCGCTATTATTAAAGGTCGCCTCAGCAGAAGTTACTGGAAGTTGCCTTGGAAAACAGTCATGGAAAGTTACTCAAAAGCACATTGAAGTTTTAGGTAAGGTTTGATATCCTTGGGTATATATGGCGGCCGTTATTGCAGTATAAACTTGTACAATCAGATATTCTCTTAAGTGGTTGCTTGTTTTACTGATGTTGAAGAGGTAATAGAGACCTTGTTCATTTTAAATTATTCCATTTTAGGGGTTTAACCCCAGCTGGCAACTAAGCACCACACAGCTGCTTGCTCCCAGTAGGACAGGGGAGAGAACCAAGAGAGTAAAAGTGAGAAAATTCATGGGTTGAGATAACAAGAGTTTAGTAGGGAAAGCAAAATACATCCACATGCAAAGCAGAGCAAGGAATTCAGCCACCACTTCCCAAGGTCATTCACCACATCCCTTTGGCCAGTTAGGGTCAGCTTTCCTGGCGGTGTCCACTGACAAGTCTTTGAACTCCCCCCCCCGCCCCCATTCTCCTTGCTGGCAAGGCAGTAGGAGAAGCAAAAAAGGCCTTGACACCATGCAAGTGCTGCTCAGCAATAATGAAAATGTCCCTGAGCTATCAGACTGTTGCAACATACATTCAAAACGTGTCCCCATACCTGCTACTATGAAGAAATTAACTCTATCCCAGCCAAAACTAATGCAATAACCCAATGATTTCCTTCTCAGCAACTTCAAGTGGATGTATAAATGTCAAAGAAAAAATAACTGAATACTTATTTTTTTTTTTCTCTTAGTTGTTTTTGTTTCTTTCTGAACATGTAATAAAAAGTGATCCAAGTCTCGCAAAAAAAAAAATGCTTCTTACAAAGTCAGCAGTGAAAAAAGAAGTCTATTCCTGGAGTTGGAACAGCAGTGAGTAAAGAGGTACCAAGGATAAATTTGCTACAAAACTGCCCACACTACTGAAGTTAACACTGAACCCAGGTAACCAAGTTCATCAAAAAGTCTGCTTTCTTCTCTAAACTTATCAAAGGTGAAAAACTAAGTGGTACATTTCAAGCAGCTACAGTAATTAGCACCTTTCCATCCAGTCTTAATTGCCTCCACAATAACAAGAGTCATAATTATGCTGCACTCCAATTTGCACTTCGTTACACTAACTGCACAGCAACCAAATTTTGAAACTTTAAGTAATGTACTGATAAACAGAATCTTCACTATATTTCACAAGTGTTTAATTGCATTTCAAGGCAGCAAAACCTTATTCTGTGTAGCTGTGCTGAAGTAGATCACTGTAATGATTACACATACTCCAGAAGAGATGTGTCTGCAAAAGCTGTGAAAAATCACATTGTGTTACTACTCAGTGAGCGGAGCACAAATATATTATATAAAGGCAGTCACCAGCAATAGTCTTGCCTTTAGCTTTGTAACTTATAGACTTCTAAACTTGCTCATCTTGGTCTCATGTTACTCCTTGTATTGTAGTACACACTGCTATTCAAATATCCATGCGCACAAATAAATTTAGCAGCTAATAGAAATGACTTTAAATGCTCATTATACTTGCAGGATTCTAGGAGGGATCTGATTTTCAAGGACTGCCAAATATAGATCATCTTTAAAAAATCAGATCTGTTAATATTAGTTTTAGTAGGGTGCCTTAAGGCATTATTTCTAAAAGCAGTAGCTTCTTAAAATTCATCTTTGTTGTACCATGGTGGGTTGGGCCTGACTAGCAACAAAAAATCCAGCCTGACATTTGCCCTACACTCCTGCTGTGGTATCTGAAGAAAATATCAGGAAGGTTAGAAGACTAATGGATCAAGATAATTACATTTTAATAAGAAAAGCAAAAGTGTTGCACAGAGGCAAAGCAAAAATAATTAATTCATCACTTCCCATTGGCTACCAGATGTCCAGACTCCTACAGGAAAGGTGGGTCCCGGCATCCACAATGATTATTTGGGAAAACAAGCACCATAGCAATCAGGATAACCACAAATGTCTTCCTTTCCCCCAGCTTTTACTGCTGAGCTTGACATCATATGGTGTGGGACCTCCCTTTGGTCAGCTGGGATCAGCAGGCCCAGCAGTGTCCCCTCACACCTCTTGCCTATCCCCAGCCTACTGGCCTTTGCAGGAGTGGTTTGGAGAGAAAACCTTGGTGCTGTGGCAGCACTGCTCAGCAGTGACCAAAACAATGGTGTATTATTAAGTGGTTTTGTCACAAATGCAAAGCACAGCTGCACTGATACCAGTGTGACAGCAACAAAGAACAATCAGGTCTTTTTTGTTTGTCCTACAGACACACACACAAACCCTTGCTGTCTCTGATGGGCAGTCTGACTCATCCTAAGAAAAGAACATCAGGTGGAAATTGCAGAAGGAACTGTCTGGAGAGTTGCATTATTAATACATTCCAGAAATGGAGGAGGTGTGATGATTGATACACATGGTACACATCTGCCTGCAAAAGGTTGTAAAGTGCTACTGGATACTGGGAGAACTGGACAAACTGGTCTCCTGAGGTTGCAGGCAGCTTGTGGTGGATAATTCCTTCGACAGGGATGTCTTCAGGATACATCCAGCCTGAAGATGCAGAACACAGTTTTGGATGGGTGAGTAGAAGTTCTGAGATCTGATCACATATAGAGATAAAATCCTAAAGTAGCTCCTTAGGTGTTTTGTTTGTGTATTCTGCAAGGCCAAAGACTGTAAATCTGTAAATTTCTAGCCAAACCTGCTTATATTATAATCCTCTAGACCTGCGTGTATTAGATTCTGCACGGGCAATGTTTAAATACTGTACAAGCAATAAACCTAATCATAATCATCCACATAATCAGTGTCATACTTCTCACACCTGACCAAGACTCATCTCTCTACCAATCTGTCACACCCAGCAAGACTCTGTACAAATACTTTCTATATTTGATTTCTCCAGAATTCCTGTAGACTTTGGCAGTACTGCTTTGTCTAGATACTCTTTGTGGTACTCCTTCTCTTATTTTGGCATGTATGCTGCCACTGGGCAATGCAACTAACTCTTCTATAATAAATGGTAAGATAGTGCCCTCAGAGTTCAGCCTGTGCAGAAGAGAGATTACAGTAAATAATTTAGAATGCTTAAAGTATTAAATATGGTACTTGGAAAATACCCTCATTCAAACTAGAGTATATATTATAACGCTTAAGTATCACAGCCTAATTGTACAACCAGACACTGAATTTCTTTCTTTAAGAAAAACCTAAACTGTTAGATTTTGGTACACCTTAATTCCATTAATCCTTTGTCCACATTTCTCTATCGTCATTCAGGCTGATAGGAACTCCATCCCAGCCAGACCTCACACCAGGATTTTCTCCTTCATCTTTCTGGTAGCAAGGGACAGTTATACTTTTAAAGCTATTCCTCAGCATTACTTCAGTTTTAAGAGTGAGACTGCAGATGTCTAAAAGTCTGCATTTGATTATGTGGTCAGCATCATAAAACACACACCTTTAATTTTTTTGAAAGAGCCCAATAAAAATAATAATTGTTGTGAATATTAGAGTGCCTAAATTTTACTAGGATTACATTAGCACCTCAAAAAGCTACACACAGTTCACAAAGCATCTTTTCTCACTCACTTAATACACAGTCTTGGAAAAGGATGCTACACACATGTTAGTGCTCTGGACTGCTCAGTGGTTTTTGTCAGGGTGACCCTGGAGACAAGAAGCAAATTACCCTGTCCTGGGAGAATGCAGCCTTGGATTTGAGCAGTGTGGAACTCCAAAGAAAAGCTGCTGTGAGGAAACCCAGCCCTGGTCTTGGGCCAGAAAAGAGGGGACTGAGTAAAAGGGATACATTCTGTCCTGGAGCCCCCATTACATCCTGGTGCCCTCAAGACAAGCATCACTGGTTTTATCTCCACAAATCTTCAGACATGTGATACCTCTCAGCAAAGGGACAATGACAAGTACCAAAGGAGGAAAAAATCACATGTTCAAGATTGACATCTGTGTAACCACCGGGCTCCTGAGAATTAATAGGACCACATGATGAGCCTGCATCCTGATTACATCCCATCTGCAAAATCAACATGAAGGAACTGATTGGACTGTGAACTAACTTGACAGAATAATTGTGCCGGCTGATAAAAAATACCCCACAGTTACAAACCACTCCCTTAGATTGTTAACCTCCCTCCTGAAAGAAGGTTTAACAGCTCCACTAACAAGCCAAACAGTGAGAGCAGCAAAAATAGGCCACCTCCAGCACAGGAAGTCTTGACTAGATCAGTATTTCACAAGTGTTTCTTTGGTAGCATCAGAAACTGGAAAGGACAGTGACTCCTCTAAACACAGCATACAGCGAGTCCCAATTGCCATCTGCTTCTGTTTCCCAAAGGTCTGTAACAAAACTTGACCCTTTTTACAGTATTTTCCACCCTGGACCCTACTGAAAAGAGTCAGAAGTTAAAGTTTTAAAGGGAGCCTAGAAAGGCTAGGGATGAAAAAAATCACCATTTCTTTTGGATCAAGGGCACACCCTGGCTCTCTGTAGCCTCCTTAGAAATTCCCAGCCCCTTCTATTTTGGGAGATGGAGAGGTGTTAATGAAGATAGAGGGTTCTTGCATTAAAGAGTCTTTGCCTTATTTAAAACCACTTTAAAATTACTGTACTCACAATACAATAGAATAGACACACACAACCTAAATAGACAGTACTCACAGTGTTCCTGTTGATATGAAAGGGAAAGGGAAAACTCCAAATGTGAGGTTTTAAAGCCTTTTGAGTTAAATATCCTGCAGAACAGAGGCTATGTGATACATGGACCACTGTGACAATTTACACTTGAAAAATTATTAAAGGTATTCAAGTACTGAGGATCTCCAAAAATAATTATATCACAATTTTAATTGTGAATGGTAAATGCAAGAAACGGAATTTAAATATATACTGAGTGTGATTTTAACAGCTACATCAGCCAAGTATGTCTTCTACTAATAAAACCTACTGCCATGATGTTATTGTGTCCTTCCAGTTACATCAGAGTTCTGATGTGTTTAAGGAAATACCTGTTATTTTATGCTTGATTAATGATTCAAAATTCAAAACAAAATACAATTTAAAATTATTGATCATTTTCTCTTTTCTGGCCTCTGGAAACAAATGAAAAGATTTAGAGGAGGATTGGAAATAAAACTTTGTGAAGGCATGAAATAAATTTTTGGTGATTTCATTTTTCCCTTTCCCACCATGCTCCTATTTATATCAATAGAGAACATGGTTTGCCAGCACTTTTTAATGTCAAGAAGGCTCTGATCAAAATCTACAATGTTTGGGCTGAAGAATGGCTCTCTTGGCTTGACTCTGTACAGGCATTGTCCAAAGAACTAAGTCAGAAACCTATGGCCTTGGGAAAATGAGAGAAAAGGCATTCTGCAATTATATTCCATGGAGAATTGGATCAGAGAGGAACTCATTGTAGCAAAGAAGTAAGAGGAAATTTTAGAGACACCCCATCAGATCAGCTCTGTGTACAAATGCAATTGATGCATAGGAATAGGACAGAAAGACAAGAACCAACCTGGACCTACCAATGAAATAATAACAGCTACAGGCAGAAAAAAATGTTATGTTATAAAAAATGTTTCCTGGTTTATGGTACAGGCAGAAAAAAATGTTATGTTATATGCATAAAAGCCAACAATGAGCAGTTACAGCTGAATCAAATGGTTTTTAAGTGATTCTCTGGCAGTGCTAAAACACTACAGAGTAGACCTGTTGCTCCTTACAAATTAGTTTCTGGCTAAATCAGTCATCTTGACAGGAGAGCAGAAATATTTTTGTGTGCAACGCCACACAAAGCCTTTGCTGAGTCACTTTTTTCTGTCTCTATCAGCATACCAATTGATATCAGAATTCAATTGCTTGTTCATGTATTTGTACTAGTTCAGGATTTCCCAGACTCCTGAGCTCTTGCTGGTGGTCTGTATGTCTACCCTGCATTCATTCTGCTGCCTGCCATACATCATTTTACAAATTGGTATAATGGCCCATCAGAGCACTGCCTGGCATGTCTCATTAGCCTGCTTTAATTACAGCAGGACTGAATGGCATGTCATTTACTTGTAAAAACTATTCACTGTACAGTACAAAAAAAGTGATTATAAGCTAATCTCTAAGCTCTGGCTTCAACTTGGACATGACATTTTTATAGGCATCTATCCCTCATTCTGGTAGTTCATGACAACACATCCCCTTGACAAAGCTGTTGCCTGTTAATAAGCAATTTGTTCTAATTCATTATCTCACACTTTATTAAGCATAGGACAAACAAGGAGCTGGGAAATTCTTTTATTGCTTATTTGACTAGCAAGTAAATGATCATGCTAATTTGAGCTACTCTCTTAGTTCCTACTTTCTGATTCCAGTGTCTAAAACGAAGTTTGTATTTCAGCTGGAGTTATGTAAGTTTTGTAGTACAAGTACAAACTAACATGCTCTGCCTGAGTGTTGGTCCTTTTGCCTGAGCTCTCTTGCTGTCCCTTCTCCTTGCAGAAAGTGATGGCAATGTAATAACTCTGAAAAAAAATACTCTTTTGGACTATGCTTACTCTGCTCAACATAGTCTGAGTAAACCCCTTGAATCAGGGCTCTCAAGGAGTCAGCCACAGAGGGGGCAAAATGTGGGAAAAGCAAGAAAAATTGGAGAGTTAAAAAAGAGGAAGGGGTTTCTATAAGAATTTGGAGTCTTCTGAGCAGGTGTGTAGGAATCAGAACTTCAAATCCAAATACTTAAAATTCCTCCTCTGTCCAGCTTCAGAAATTTAAAGCCTGTGTATTACCAGCCATTTGTATAATCCTGTTCCAAGCCAGCCAGATAACAGAACAAAGTTCCACCTCACAGCACAAGGTTAAGTTGCAGAAACACTTATTGACCTTAGTGATTGATCTACAAGCAACCCTGTCATTGGGTGTCTACATAAATGCTATCACCATAGTTGATCAAAGGAAATTATGTTTTTATATCTAACATGCTTAAGTCTAAAAATAGTTTCAAGGTGACAGAAGTAAAACAAGTGTTACTGAAAGAAAGAAAAATTACTACGTCTTCTAGGGAATAAATGCCATTTTCCATTTAGGCTAAGGAGAAGTGTGGTTAGCCCCACTAGCTGAACACAGAAACCCAGACTATGAGTTAGTTTTTCTCCATCACACTTAGCACAGCCATCTTTATACTGGACAAAGTGGGCAATATTAACATCCTCAATCCATCAGGGTTTGGTTTCATGCCCACATAGGAGGTTCAGCACACCAAATGGCTGAAAGGTGACCTTGTGAAAGATTCATTTTTCTTTTTATAAGCCAAATTCAGTGTGTAACTGAGAGATTGCTTCTAGAAAGGGCAACTGAAGAAGAAAAAACCTGATAAGCAAAACCAGATACTGTCTGGAGAGAAATGCATCTTCAAGAAGGGAAGCAAGATGATATTCCCCTCACTTAAGACGTTAATTTAAAGGGGAAATTGCTCCTCAAGGTGCAATGAGGTAATGTTCTCTGTGCCATTAACTGCCTCTGGCCTTGAATCTGAAAGCAGAATGTCATATTTTTCTCACTGTGGCCAATATATGGAAAATTTCTTGCCTGCTACACCCAGAATGTCTACACTGCTTTATCAGGCATATTCCCATCAAAATCTTATTTGTACAGCAGGATTCATGGTATTTTGCCACATGAAATAGATGTGTTTCATACAATAGGAATTGATTATTTAAGGCAATGACCAGTGAAGACTGAAATTCATTTTGAGTAAAACAGAAAAATGGGCTCTGTTTATTCTGCACTCCAGTTTGAAGGAACTCCTGCAAAGCTGAAAAATGTATTTTATTAATAAATGTTCTTCTCCCCAAAATATTCTCTGTGTAGAAGACTCAGTTTACAATAACTGAACTGATCAACTCACAAAGGGAACTTGAAAAAACATTTTTTTCAGCAGAGCAGTTGATAGAAAAATAGGGAACAATGAGGGGAAAGGAAACACACACACACACACACAAAAAAAAAAGATATTTTTTTTCTCTTCCGTTTATTGTAAAGTGCACTGTCCCACCCTCCACAAACCATTTTTAAGGCAAAGCCTAATGAAATTAGTTGCTAAGACAGAAAAATTCTACAGCAGGCTTCAGCAGTGACTCCTGCACAGGTGCACAGACACTGCATATGTTCTTCATCAGTGCACCTAAGTCATCTTTGAAGTTAGAACAAACTGACAACAGCAATGATGACTAAAATTCAAAATTGTACTACAAAAGTAATGTTAGAATAGAAGAAAATAATTTAAGACACTGACTCTTCTCTCAGGCTGGCTGTAGATGAAAGTCAGCTAAGAAACCAACATTTTATACAGTCTTTTAAAAGTGACATCACTATAAAACTCCATTGTTTTGTCTCGAGATTCTTAAATAATGCCACAAGAATGACAAGTTAAAATGCTACAGAATTAATGGACTTGTACCTGCAGGAAATTTTTCCCTCTCTTCACTTCTTAGAAAAAAGGGGCACAACTTTGCTTGGTGTATGAAAATACTGAAGGCAGTGACAAAATTACACATTTCATTCCCATTTATCTTAGGAGATGGCAGGAGATGACCTCTGAAAAGAAAAAAACATAAAACTTGCTCCTTTTGCCTCTTTTTTTCCTAATACATTGCTAGTGATTAGTAAAACAGAAACGCCATTTTCACCAAAGAATAATTTCATAAAGCAACTATAACTTTATAATATGTATTTCCATACATCCCTATTCCCCTTTCCCCTGTACTGTAGGATGGGAGGAGGTGAAGAATTCAGGAGTGAAAGTTGAGCCCAGGGAAAAGAAAGGGGAGAAGTTATTTAAAGATTTAGTTTTTCTCATTATCTGACTCTGATTTTTCACTGATAGCAAATTCAATTAACTTCCTCATATCAAGCCTGTTTTGCCCATGACAGTAACTGGTGATTGATCTCTCCATGCTCTTATCTTGAGCCACAAGATTTTCACTGCATTTTCCTTCCCCTGCCCAGCTGCTTGGTGGGCAGCTGGCATCCAGTCAGGACCAACTCACCACAAACATACAATAAAATATTGCTGCTTTGCTTGAAAACCTTTAGCCTGGAGCTCCAGGGAGACATTGTTAGGTCTTTCAATATTTAAAGAGGGGTTATAAAATAGGTGAAATTAGTATTTTATCAAAGCCTGTCGCAAAAGGACAAGGTGTAACAGTTTTAAACTAAAAGAGGGGAGATTTGAATTAGGCATAATGAAGAAATTTTTTACTGTGAGGGTGTGGAGGCCCTGGAAAATGTCGTCCAGAGAAGTTGTGGGTGTCACATCCCTGGGAATATTCAAGACCTGACTGAATGGAGCTTTAAGGAATCTAGTCAAGTGAAGCTGTCCCTGTTCACAGCAGCAGGGGTGGACTAGGTGATCTTTATTGGTCCCTTCTAACATGAACCAATCTATGGATCTATGAAATAGGCAAAATATTCTCACAGAGTTAAAATAAAACATTAATTCATCTTTATTCAGGCACAAAGTCATAGTACTAATGAAGGCAATGTTCATCCAGGAAGGGCAACATAGAAAACCATTGTCTTCTGATATAAGGACTGGTCTTCAGAAGATAATCCATTCTTCCACCTGTCTGTACAGCATCAAACATGCAAGTGGTATCACATCACAAGTTAGGGATACAAACCACCAGCAAAAAACCCCATATTTAATTTAACCATTGAGAGGTATATCTTTGGGGCAGCTTAGGAGTGTCTCCTCAATTTGTGCTACATTTTGTATCAAATTTACCTTAAATGGGCATTAGACAAACTATGTAATCAGCCTCTTGATTACCACAGTTTGGATTCCATGGTTTTGCCTGAAAGCCTCCTGTGGGCTCAGACTCTCAGTAGCCAGCCCAGATCCTGCACTTTCTAAGAGATCCAACAGTACACCATCATAATGAAGGTGCAGGGTGCCCTGCACACTCAACAGCAGCCCATTTCTTCCTTGAGACTGCTGTTAAGAGGAAACAGTGATTTGCTTCCAGCTGAAGAAATACTTAATTAAATCTTTTATAAATTATATAAAGAAGCCAAAACTTTCCAACCTTGTAATTATTATTTGTTCAGCTCACAGCTCTTTTACAAAGAAGCAGGCTTCAGTTCCAGCTGTTTGTTGCAGAGATGTACACTGCAGGTGTCAAAATGAACTAAAGAAATTTTCTGCTACCAGAAAATTACTGTTCCACAGAGAAGTTTCCTTGGATTATAAAAATTAGAGACTTAAAAGCTGAATCTTATATATAAAGCAAGGCTTTCTTTGTGCTTATTATTTCATGTAGTATTTTGTAGTCTAAAACCTACAGAGCCTAGCCTTGTGTCTAACTAATTCCACCACTGCCCAGTTGGAAGTGAATGCAAACTAAGAAGGAAGTTGTTATTAGCTGGGAGCTAGTAAGTCACCGGCTGAGTGGTCTTATTCCAAGATTGTGAGAGAGCCATAAAAGTTAAGAACAAAGTGAGAAAGTATGACTCCAGCAATGACAACACTGTTACTCTAAATCCCATGGTTCATGCCACTGCTAAAAGCAGTACATTTTTAGTTTAATCACAATTAGTGATTAAATCAGACTTTCAGAAACACAGATTCAGTGAATTCGTACAATACTGTGAGATGCAGAGGGAGAGAGCCCAACCCTTATGAATCTGCCCCTTGAAAAAATATGGTCTGTGACCTAAAAAAAATCCTTTCCTTGGACTTAAACTAATAACAGCACAGTTCAGTCAGACCTTAAATGTTCAAACACTTTATCCTGCAAATGGACCTCAGCTGCTGGGAGACACATTAACCTGAATAAAAAGGCAGCAATGTTCAGAACCAACTTTAATAAAATGAAGAAAGGATGACAGCTTCCATTAAAATGGCATTAGAAAACCTTTAACTTAGCAAAACCTAATTTATCAAGTTAGCTTTGCTTTACCTTACATCTGTTCTTTAAGTAACAGAAACATTCATGGCAGTATATAAATCTGTGATGGGGTTTTCTGTAAGGGAGATTAAGGTAAAGTCATTTCACATCCATGTAAAATGAAGCTGCAAAAAACTTAACTCTAGTAACAGTTTGTTTAGTACACAGCATTCATAATGTCATTAGCAAAAGGATTTCAGACTTTTTCTTTATATCTCAGGTGAGGTTTCTTGTTCAAAAACGACTCAAACACTTTTCCCCATGTCTTTTGGCACTGAAATGACCTGATTTTTGTGCTTCAAATTTCTGAAAAATCAGGATGCTTATTTGCACTCACAAGTAGCATTAACAGATGTCCATTTCCTCATTTCCATACAGACATAGGTTCTAATATGTGGCATACAAAGAACAACAGGAACTGAGATTACAAGATTACTGTTAATCCTGTTTGATATTAGATCCTGCTTCCTCCAGAAGCATTATTACTCTGGCTTATAAGTGGCTTATATTACTCCACTTATAAGTGGATTGCAAAAGTGGATTTATTATTAGCCCCTTAATTACCCTGCAGATGTTTTACACTTGTTGCTCTTCAGCCGGATGTTCCTGAAATTAATGGTTTTCAATGTCTTTAAAAACAGTTTAGCAATTAGGACACAGCATATAATTACTCTTTTTCATAAAAATAGGTATTAGAGTGCTTTATTAACTAGACTATGACTCAAAAGGAAAACACTCATAGTCAAAGGACTGAGATGTTAATTATAGAAATTAAACTATTCAAGGGCTGTAACAGGAGAACGTGTAAGATTTGAAACCCACCTGAAGGATGGGCTGCCATTGAGAGGAAACTGGACAAGCTTGAGAAGCAGGCTCATGAGAAAATCAGGAAGGTCAAAGCCCAGTGCAAAGTCCTGTCCCTGGGTCAGGATAACTTCCAGTATCAATACAGACTGGGAGATGAACAAATTGAGAGCAGCCCTGTCAAGAAGGACTTGGGGATTCTGCTGGATGAGGTTGGGCACGAGCCAGCAGGAGTGCTAGGAGCCCAGAAAGTCAACAGGATCCTGGGCTGCATCCAAACCAGTGTGGCCAGCAGGAAGAGGGAGGGGATTCTGCCCCTCTGCTCTGCTCCGGTGAGACCCCCCCCCTGCAGCGCTGCATCCACCTCTGTTATCCCAGCACAGGAAGGACAAGGACCCGTTGGAGCAAGTCAGGGGAGGCCCCAAGCTGACCACAGGGATGGAGCACCTCTCCTCTGAGCAAAGGCTGGGAGAATTGGGATGTTCAGCCTGGAATAAAGGCTTGGTGTGACCTCAGAGCAGCCTTCCAGTAGCCAGAAGGAGCATACAAGCTGGAGGGGGACTTTTTACAAGGGGAAAAAGGGGAAAAAGAATAAGGAAACAAGGGGAAAGCCTTCAGACTGAGTATTTTTGAATCAGGTATTAGGAAGATATTCTTTACTTTGAGGGTGATGAGACACTGGAACAGGCTGCCCAAAGCATTTGTGGGTGCCTCATCCCTGAAGTGTTCAGGGCTAGGTTGGATGGAGGTCTGCACAACCTGTTCTAGTGAAAGGTGTTCCTGAACAGGACAGGGAGAGTAGAATTAGATGATTTTTAAGGTCCTTTCCAACCAAACCATTCTCAAAGTCTGTCTTCTAAAGTCAATTAAACACCTTCCACTAGGCAACACAATTGCTTAAACCTTTGTTTGAAACTTAAGCATGAAACACAGCACACGCTTAAGTGTTTTGCAGCAATTTCTACCACTTAACCCCCCCGCCACCAGCAACTACATGCTGACCCTCTTGGTTACAGTTCTCACACAGATCTGAAGTGTTTGCCATTAGGGAAGAAACTAGAGGAAAAGGTTGCAATGTTTTCTAGCTCCTATTCCCAACTCATACATCTCACCACCTAGCTGAGGGAGGACAAAATGATCTACAAAGTTCAGTTGCCATTTCTGATTTCCTTCATAGTGTAAAGTGAATTTGAAAATGGAACCACTTAATTGGTGCAGTGTGGTGGTCTTTGAGGGTCCCCAGGACGAGGGAAGAGATGAGAATCTTGATTCCATGTTTCAGAAGGCTGATTTATTATTTTATGATATATATTAGAAGTGTACTAATACTAATACTAGGAAAAATATATATTAGAAGTGTACTAAAGAAGAAGAGAAAGGAGACATCAGAAGGCTAGCAAAGGAAAGGAAGGAATGATAAAATCTTGTGACTGACCAGTGTCTTGACACAGCTGGACCTGTGGTTGGTCATCAAGTAGAAACAATTCACATGAGACCAGTCAAAGATGCATCTGCCACATTCTACAGCAGCAGAAAACTATTGTTTACATTTCGTTTCTGAGGCCTCTCAGCTTCTCAGGAGAAAAATCCTAGCAAAAGTATTTTTCAGAAAATACATCAGTGACAGTGCAGCACCAGGTATCACTCCTACAGCTTCTTAATTCAGGAGATTACCAAATGCCTTCCATTGCAAAAAATCATCCAGCTCAGATGACCTTAGCACTCCCCTATCTTCAATGTCTCATCAGCAGTCCTGAGAACCTAAATGCTCTGCTCACCTTTAATTGCTTCTCTAAGGTCATATGGTTCTTCTGGGAAATCATGTACTTAACAGGAAATGTTGCAGGGCTGTGATCTTGCTGGAATCATGGAGAAATGGTGAGATGACCTGCATGACTGAAGCTCTGCAATGAAGATTTTTTTACAGAGTAAGGACTAAAGAGGTGACAAGTATAGGTGACATTATAGTGGTTGTTGGCTACAAGACCAACACCTAAAGAGAGAGAACTGGATGAGGTTCTCTATGGCTGGAAGCAGCTTCACATCTACAGCCCTGGTCCTCAACAGCTACAAGAGGGATAACACAGCAAGATAAAAGCAATTAAGAAGATTCCTGAAGAGCATCAATGACTTCCTGGCCCAAGTGAGAGAGGAACCAAAGATGCTCTGCTGGACCTCATACCACCAAGGAGCTTGTTGAGGATGTGAAGGTCACAGGCTACCTTGGCTGCAGTGAGCATGAGATACTGATGTTTAGGATTCTGAGATGTGTTAGCAGCACAAAAACCAAGCACAACACTGGTCCTCAGAAGAGCAGATGTTTGCCTTTTCAAAGGTCTGCATTGTAGAGTTTGATGGGATAATGTCCTGGAGGAAAGGGGTTCCATAAAGCGGATTATTATTCAAAGATCGCCTCCTCCAAGATCAAGAGAGGTCAATACCCATGGAAGTCAGGCAAAAATGCCAGGAGACCTGTGTGTATGAACAAGAAGCTCCTGAGTAAATTCAGACACAAGAGGGAAGTATACAGAGTGTGGAAGGACAGACCGGTAACCTACTCGAAATATGCAGTCAGGAGAGCCAAAAGCCCGCCTGGAACTAAATCTGGCCAGAGATTTCCAAGGCAACAAGGGTTTCTATAAGTGTATGGATAACAAAAGGAAGATTGGGAAAAAAGTGCAGAATGGGGCAGGGCACTTGTGACACAGAGCATGAAAAAGGCAGAGGTCCCAAATGTTTTCATCATCTCTGTCTCTGCAAGGAACAATGGCCTTTCAGAAATCTCAGGCCCAGAGACCAGAACAAAAGGTTGGAACAAGGAATGTGTCCTTGGTTGAAAAGGATCAAGTCAGGAAATACTTAAGCAAGTTAGACATGTGTAAGTACATGGACCCTGATGGGATACACCACAAGTATGGAGGGAGATGACAGGTATCAATATGAGTCCACTCTCAAGGATCTTTGAATACTCATAGGAGAAGTGTCTGAAGACTGGAGGAAAGCAAATGCTGCTCATATCCTCAAGAAGGTCAAGGAAAATGATCCAGGGAACTACAGTACTATCCTCACCTCAAGGAGGTGATTGAACAAGACACTGGAAATTATTTCCAGGCACAGGAACAAGAAAATTATCAGAAATAGTCAGCATGGATTAATCTCAGGGAAGTCATGCTTAACTGACAGTACAAACTTCTGTGAGAAAATAAATGTGTGGCTTGATGATGGAAAAGCAGTGGATACTCTACTTTGATATTAAGAAAGGGGTTTTTTTTTGCCATCTTGGATGTACAATGAGGGGAAATTACAGAGTAGCCAGTCCAGAGAGAGGTGATCAGTGAAACAAAACCTTTTTGGAGGTCACCAACAGTGTATGCCAGGAGTTGATACTGGGTCTAAATCCATTCAAAATCCTGGAACATCTCATACAAGGAAAGGCTGGGAGATCTGGAGCCAGGAGAAGGCTCAGGGCAGCAATCTTATCAATGCATTCAAAGACCCAAAGAGAGCTTGTAAAATGGGTCTAGGGCCTTTTCTGTGTGTCCAGTGACAGGGCAAGAGGCACACAATGCAACACAGGAAATTCCCTCTGAACACCAGGAGATTTTTACTGTGAGAGTGACCAAGCACTGGCACAGGTTGTCCAATGAGGTTGTGGACTACCCACCACTGGCGCTGTTCAAAAGCTGTCTGGACAAGGTCCTGGCGACCAGCTCTGGGTGAACATGCTTGGGCAGGGGTGGGGGTTGGACCAAATGACCTCCAGAGGTCTCTTCTGAACTCAACCATTATGTGATTATGTGATTGGTATGTTAAGATTCACTTAAAAGAGGAAAGACACTTCACTGTACTCCCTCTGTTTTTATTATTCTTATTTCTTCCAAAAATAGCATAACAATGTATTTTCAAATGAAATTTGGTACAAGAAATCCAACAAAACTAGCTTTGACGCACACAAATTTCAAAGAAACATTTCAGTACTTCTAAAGTGTCACCATTTTTAGCTAGTTTCATAAGTACTAATTCTAGAAAACAAGAACATCTTATTGTCTTAATTTCAGCAGCAGAACTGACAGATTCTACTGCTTCAGTGAAGGTTACAAGTGTTCTTCTAGACAACAAAAAATAGGAGTCATGGAAGAAAGAGTACAACCTAATTACAGGGGAAAGCAATACAAGTAAAAACTCTTATAATTTGAACATTCAAGTCTTAACAGAAATGTTCTCTTCTAGGTTTGCCATAACTTTTCAAAATACTCATGTACCATCATCATTTCATCTCAAAGTTAAATCTATTGCCCAACAGCAGCCATCAGCTACTGTTAGCCCAAAACTGGAGAGAGGAAACATGAAGTATTCAGGCCTTTTAAGTAATGGGTGGCTACAAGCACCGGGAAAACTGAGCTAACAGTGTAGAGAAACCCCTAAGCCAGCTCTAAGAGACTAACAAGCAATTATGGCAGCAGTTAGGCACAGTTCTGCCTACTGGTATCATTTCATCACATGCCCAAAGTAAGTATGTGTCTCCAATTTGGGATTGTTACCCACAGGTACCAGAGTGTGTATGCACATACACAACCCTCCCTTCCAGAGAGAACTGCTGGTATCCTCAAATAATACACAAGCTCCCCTTTTGGTTCATGATCCATGACACGACCATGTTTTTTATGCCCTGCAATGAGGTCCCCATCACTACCAACAGCTCATTCTACTGCCAAGCCCATTTGGAATTTTATGAAATAAGAAAGAAAGGCATCCTAAGATCTGTTTAGTAAGTTTCAAGAAACACTAGAACTATTGAAAAGTCAGGAGAGTCTTTAAAACAATAAAAAATGTTCAGTAATCTAACTTAAGCAGCTGTTACTGATTACCACATAGCCATATTTGGAAAATAAAGTCGAGATTTAAAACATTAGAAATTGAGTACTTTCAGAGCAGTTTTGTAGAGAACAAACTCATTTAATCTTAAAAGCACCGTGAAGTGACACTACATATCAGCAAGCAGGAAAAACAAGAACATCATGGGATTTTACCATGTAAAATACACCATGAATACCACTAAGGTAGATTTACAATGCAGGCTTGAGCACAGCACAGAGGTTCTCAAACTGACTCGGGTAATTTTTGCTCTGCATGCAATGTAGACATACCCTCTATGCTGAACAGATCTCATTATGAATTAACTGAGCTCTGCAGAACATTATTTAGGCCCTCATTCTGCATTATCAAAGTCAATGTTCTTCCATCAACTTCAGAAGGTGCAGGGTCAGGCTCGTAATCACAAACACACTTCTACAAACAAAACATTTGTTTCTAACAAAGTTATGTGAGTTCAAACACAGGTTTTGAGAGCATGCAGATTGCTTACAAATGCTTAAAAAGACTGGTTCAGAATCTTTCTTATATATACACACACAAGTCCATCTGTCACAGACAGGCAATGTAACTCTGAATCATGAGCTTGCTCTAGTTTTTGGTAGTGTCCTGCACACGTCTGATAATTAAAAAATAAAAAATAAAAAAATAGTTGCCACAATGGATTTCTGATCATTCCAACTTGCACGTGGATATGATCCCTTCTTGCTGCATCCAGTATGTGAAGTTTCATGGTTGCTTCTCAAATGCAAATACTAAGTAAATACCTAAAAAAGAAAATGGGAGTATTTAAAGTTTCAGCTTCCTTGGTGACTCAATTAAGTTTTCAAAATGTAACCAGGTTGATATTATGCCCAAACAACCTGTTAGCAGATTACTGAAATGACAAAAGATCTTATGATTTTCCAGTGAGTAACTCTAGCATTCCACTCCAGCATAGTTTTACATGCTTTCAGAAATGTGAATCAAATTCATAAATTACTGTGCCATTCTACATATAATGAACACTCACTAGCACCTAAAAAGTCATGCAAGTTAAGTTTAAAGACTCCTTCATACTTGCAGTAATGGACAATCAGGGTTGAATTGTTAACTTCATTTTTAATTGAAAAGTGAATGAACTCCTGATACATATTACCAATTTTAATGGACAAAGATGAAATTATAGCATTTTTTCAAGTCCAGAACAGTATGATTCTATTAATGGATATTTGTACAATTCACATCCGTATCCTTGGAAAAATTACTTGGCATATATTCAATGCCAGGTATGCCAAATGCTCCTGTGCTCCACACCAGACAGACATGCTAAACCAGTTATTTGGGACCACATTTATAGATTTCCACTTGATTTCAACTTTTATTTTAAAGAGTGAGGTTCCATAGCTACTTGCAAATCTTTCAAGACAAGCTTATCAGACATTCCTCAGAAACAATGCAAAGTTCCATGTAAGCAACAAGCTGTACTAATACTCTTCTCAGAAGCTCAATACTCCATATGTTTCTGGAAAAATAGACTACTTAGGAAACATGGCAATCACTGGAGTTTTGAAGGTATAAATATATTTTTACATATGAAAAGGTATAAAATTATATAAAAAGCCTATCTCAAATAGCTAATTGAGATAATACTTCTAGACTGCTGGAAATTTATGTCTACCTTATAATTAATTCATAGATTCAATAATTAGATAATAATTTAATAAAGCAGAGTGAAGATTTGTCATGGTTTGATGCTGGCTTCTCACCTGTGAAGTAAACAGCATTTTTTGGTTTTAAACTACTACCACAACCAGTATAATGGTCTGGAAAAATGCAAATCCTGGTTGGCTGCACTTATGCATTTCCTCACAATTTCTTGAGATGTGCACACTATATAACTATACACAGACATTTTGAATTACACAAATAACATCATCTTATTATATTTAAAATCTGGATTTTCTTCCATGACTAACAGGCTATTTTACACACTTTTCAAAGCAGTCATTCAGTCAATAGTATTTTCAAAACCATTACTTACTTGTTGCTTCCCATTCAGATTTACTCAAGGTTCCCTAGAAGGGGACAAAAAAAACCCCAGTTTCAACAAAAAATAAGGAAACAATAAAACACTGATTTAGCTCAATTTTTCACTGACCAGTGTCTAACCACCCACACTGACTGGCTATTTAGGGGCAAGGAAAGCATTGCTGTAGACCACAAGTCCACTAACTATGCTGGATGGTTGGGAACTGGAAGATCCAGATAATGGAACACACCTAAAGTAAACAGGTACAGGAGAATGGGCCACCAGCCTGTTGGTCTGGATGCCCCTGCAATGCAGAGCATGCCTGTGCCCATCACCACCCACCAGTGTGACCTGACCTGGCTCCAGGTGCTGTTCAGACTGAGATGCCCAGTATGTGTGCAGAAGCCAGGAAAAGCCTTACACTATGGTGCTGCCATCTTCCTCAGGAATATTGCCTGCCTCCAGCCAACACCCCACAGCCCACAGCAACTCTGTTTGCAAGAGACTGTTACCCTCACTCACACATTCTGGAAAAACAGCCTGCCTTCCAGCCTAGGAAATTCCCAGCTCAGCTGATCAGATGAAAGCACGGCCAGTTCACAAGCAAAAAGCTGCTGCCATTTACCCCACCACTTAAGAAACCTAAGGCAACAACAAGAAGCTGATTTTCTGTTCTGCTCACTCCATCTCCATCCACAGAGTCCTCACTGGGGCCATAATTTAGTCCATATGCTACCCACTGACCAAACCTTCACCTTTTAAAATAGCACTTGGCAACAGATGGTTTTGGTCTGACTTGGCTGTTCTCATGTTCTTAAGCCTATTTCTTGAAACAAGTATTTTTCTTTCCAAAAATTTTTTAATTTCAAATGTGAAGAGTAGGCTTCTTTTCTCTCTTGATGCAGGATTTTTATATATGCAGTAAAAGGACTATATCTTGAAGAATTCAGAACATGAACAGTAGATGAATCAATGATTAAAAAAAACCCCAAACAATAAAACCAAGTGGAAAAACTTTAGGCTGACCACCCTCATACTGTATTGACAAAAATGGAAAGAATGATTTCAAATATATACAGTACTACAGAGAAAGCTTTGAAGTGTCCCATCAAAGGATTAGAATTAATGCTTTAAAACAGTACTGTGAAGATCCAGACATATAAGAAGATTCCTCAAATTAAGAATGGCTAGAAAGGAGAGCTGTCAAGTAAGATGGAAAAAATATCCTTTCCCTTCTGCATTATTACAAATGTTTTAACAGCTACCAAATATGGTGAATTTGATTCTTTGAGTGTGGGATATAGGTCAGATGAACCCCTCAGCTCTGCAGCTCTACAATTTTTCACATGCTAAGAGACACTCACAGCAACTTCACTGCGGTTGAAACGAAGAAGGCAGCACAGTTTGAAAGATCAGGACCTCAATTTTAAGACACCATTATCTCTAGTGAAGAATGAAGGAACTTACCAATGGTAACTTTGCCTTGCCATCTTTGATAAACTCTTTTGCATGCTCATAATCATCAGGTTTATCAGAAACAAGCCTGGAATCACCATGTGTAGAATATGGCTGGAGAACATAGAATAAAACATTGAGTAGTGAGATACATTAATCAAGTAAAAGGTTTGTCACAACACAGTCCACAACAGAAGTCAGTAAGTCTTAAAAATATTTTTAATTTATGTCTCTCCTTTATAGCATCCTCAGGAACAGGTCTGATATTCCCTACTTACCAGAAAATTTGACATCCAAGAATTATAAATTAAGTTTTATCCTTATATCTCTAAAGCGGGGGAAACAGAATAACTATAAACACTCTCCTTCATGTACAGTTCATTATAAGCATTACCCAGATATACCTTCTTTTACAAGAGCAACTATACCAGCAACTCTTCAGCAGAAGTTCTAAGAAATGAGCAACTACAATTTCAAGCAGAACAATTAAAATGCTTCAGTAACACACAAGCTGTAACAGTAGTATACAACAGGTTCTTCAGACTAAGATGTACTTATTAAGGATCCTGGGTACTAGTGATCTGTGTAAATAAATCTAATCATAAAAATGCAGTCCTCAGATATAAGTGGCCACTACCTTAAGACAACTCTCTCTTTCCTAAGAAGGAAGATGGTAAGTCAAAAGCTGTGTCTCTGTGTACTGTCAGTGTGAGCCCTTACAGAGCACCATCACTTTTAGAGCCAACAAGTACAGTCAAGTTGCAGTCTGACTCAGCTGACTAAGCCACCATTTAGTTGATCTGAGAGCTTTCTGCAGAAGAATTCTACTGTTTGAGGGAGAAGGGAAGCACAGACAACTGCAAGTAAAACCAAAGCCTCAGAGGTGGCCTGGAAAAGCTTATCTGAAGCTGCTAAAGTTATTCAGGGTAAGAGTTGGAGGATAAACAAAAAATGCAAAAGCACTGGGCAAAAATATATGCTCAGTTACAGTTAAGTCCCATTTTCTTCTATGAACACAGACTGTTCTTTTATTCCTACAAAGATTCCTGTCTGTCTTTTAAGTCAATATTCCTTGCACAAAGGTCCAGTTTTCAGTCTCTCTGCTGAGGAAGAAATGGATTACAGTCACCACTATCTGACACTAGGCATGACTCTTGGGCTTCTGTTTCCTGCTGCACAAGAACAGAAACTTGCCTCAATATTGAAATATTATCTTCAAAACTTGAATAATCCATTGGGTGGGACCTGTGCTGATCTAAGAGAAGAGTGTGAGGAAGAAGAAGAGGCAGAAACAGAGTGTTATGAACAGACCACAATCCCCCTTCCCACGCAGAGGAAGGGAGAGGAGGTAGAAAGGTCAGGAGTGAACAGATGAAGCTGAGCCTGGGAACAAGCAGTGGGTGGGACAAAGGTGTTTTTAGGTTTTTGTGTTTCTCACCTTTCTACATTTTTTTAAAATTAATTAAATTAACCTTCTCCAAGTTCAGTCTGTTTTGTCTGTGACAGTAATTGCTAAGCAATCTCCTTGAATTTATCTTGACCCACAAGATTTTTTTTCTATTTTCTCCCCCTATCCTGTTGGGAAGAAGGAACAAGAGTGCAGGTCAGTGGGTGTCTGGCAGCCAGTCAAGATCAACAACCAGAGTCACACTTTCAGCCCCAGGAACTAAATACTTTCTATTGGTGGTCCTTACTTAATTGTAAAATGTTCACAAAGGAAATTTCAAAAATTAACAAGATATGAAATGCTACTAAAATCAAACAAGTCAACTCCAAATTTACCTCCAAGGCTTGCATTCTCCTTAACAGCATTTTATGCTCATCATTCTTGGTTTTTTCTTCATAGAATTCCCGAAACGTCATTTTGTAGACTAATTTCATACCATGCTTCTTTGCCATTCTGTCAAAATAACAAAGTTAATTAGGGAAGCCACAAAATTATTGCAGCTTTATTTTCAAAGGAACAATTTTAAGCCAGAGTGACATCTTATGGTATTCACTAGAATAACACTTCTTTACAACTTTTTTCTCTAAGTAAAGACATTTAGATGAAAAAAGCTGCAGTTCCACCACAAATTGTAGGTGTTTTTTTTTTTTTTTTAATTAGGACATCAAAAATCTACACAGAAGTAATTTACAAACATTTTAATAGAAAAGGTCTCTTCTCCTGAAACATGTAAGTTCCATGTGGACTTCCAGAAAGACTACACTTTTCCCTGCAGAATCTATCATGTCAGATATTATGAATATATTTAGAGAACTTCTTTTGGCTGTATTCCGTGGCTTACATCTCAATTTTATGTAGACACCATGGACATGCAACACTGAAGTTACAGCTGTCAGTGACAGATGCTGTTATTTTTCACAGACATCTACAAATGAAGCTCTTGAACAGGCTTGAAGGGAAGCTTAATACTGTTTAACCATACTGAGCTTGAATAGCAGGAAAAAAAAACAGTATGGAAAAATTTGTCTGTACCTCAGGATACAGCTGGGAAAACCAAATCCAAGGTCACAGAGAAGTAACAGCAAAATATATGCTTACAGATGAAGATCATTTAGAGGAAGAAAAAAAATCATCATAGCAAAAATCCTATTAACATCTAAGGAAAGGTGGAGAAGACAAGAAAGAGGCACCATGATGAAGGAGATGCACAAGAAAGCTTACTGAAAGACTAGAAAAGGGGTAGAAAGAAACACCTCAAAAAGTTACAAATAAAGAAGAGAAAGTTTAAAAGGTTTTAAAGGTTTGCTGACAGATCCAATATATAAGATCAGATGGTCCCTCATGAGACATAGTTTAAATCCTCACAGCTTCTGACCAGAGCATCTTCAACAGAGTTCAATGGACAGATTACAGCTGTAGATAGAAATGCAAGAAACCTCTGTATGTGAAGTAACAACAAAAAAGTTAATAGCTGAAAAATATAATAAGAAAGGCAAAACATAATTTTCTGCAAGCATTATGCAATGACACATAAACTAAACAAATGTTTATTGTGCTCCACAGTTTTTATTGTATAATAAATTTAAAACATAACTTACTCCTCCAGTAAGGGAAAGTAAACCAAAAACTCAGGGACATCAACCACTTCTTCCAAGTGAAAATCATACTTGCAGCCAAATAAGGGATAGTCTCCCTTCTTTTCAAATTTTACATTGTACACATCATTCCCAAATGAATTAGTTTCTGAAGCTTCGAGTCTCTTTCTATAGAATGAGATATAAACAAACATTTTTTGATCAGTATTGAACAGGCAGAGAAAACTACACATAAGAAGCATGAAAGTATTTCTCCCAGTAATACTCAGTGATCTCTCCAGTTTCCCACTTCCCTTATCTCAAAAGGCACTGAAACAATGAAATGAAGCAGCATACTGGGTTTTAACAGGTTACTATTCCCATACAACATAACAAGGACAAAATGGACCTAGAAGATGAATTTTTAGCCTAGACACATAGACAATCTACATGGACAAGACATGCTTCTAGAAACAACCATAAAACCTTGACAGTTTTTCCCCAGGCTGTGGAAATTTTGACACTATTAAAGTCATGACAGAGGGATGAAGTGTATGAAGACCTGTATTCCCTAACAGAAGAGCCATGACGACATAAGACAAGGGTAAGTATTGCTTTACCTGTTTGAGTCAAGTTAGTGAGTGAGATTCTTTTTTATTAGATTCCAAAATTGTTGCAAAAAATTGCTTTTGCTTGCACAAACATATTGGAGCACTGTAAGAACATCTATCACTTAACAAGGCTTCCCAGAGTTTTGGAAGACTAAGAGGATATAAGAGTACTTACACAAGTTCAAAGCTGTTTGGAGTTGTGCCAATGAAATAACCTCCAGGAGAGAGGTTCCCACAAGCATTTTTAAGCATCATGTCAGCCTGCTCATACGTCTCAAATGAATAGTGGTAAACAAATTGACAACTGCAAATGTCAAAGCGCATATCTGGATCATTGTACTTGGAAGACAAGAGATCCTGCAACAGATAAAATAGAAAAAAACCTACAGAAACAAGCATGATTCACTTAAATCTAACAAATACACCACATTCATGATAGAGACCAAAAGTCAGGGAAATTAACTTTTGTGCACAAGGACAGATAGAACAAAGCATGCAACAGAAAATACATATGCATCTAAAACTGAGCTGTAATAGCAACATAAAAATATCCCTTTATTTCCTGGCCAAGTCTCCCTTTCCCCTCCCCCAAACTGAGAGATGACATGAACCTGCAAGAGACTATTTCTCAGAAGAAGGAAAGCCAACCAAGAATTCAAGCAGACCCTTCATGCAAGGCTGAGAACAGGTTCAGCTTTTCCACAGATATGCTGGAACCAGGTAGGTTCTGTCTCAGCCTCTATCAGCAGGGCACTCTCAGCCTGCACTTCTAGGAAGCAAAAGCTGTTCTGTTTACAAGACTGTCCCCTAAGCCTCAGCCATGCATTCACCACTGCCTCCAGACAGTCTAAGAAACCTGCTCTACCACAAAAGTAGAGGCAGTTTTAAAGATACCTATTATAGTAATAAAAAGATTTTTTACTTTCTAGTGGCAAAGTGTTAAATCAGTTAAATCAGAAAAGGTCCTTTATATATTCCAGCATTCACCAAAATAGTTTCCAACATCCCGTGCTGTCTCACATAACTCCAAAGCTAAATTGTGTTCCCCTTGTCGAGTAAAGGATAGTGAAAGCCCCAGATTTACTATCTGGAAAAGACCTTCAGGAATGTTACACTGTACAACAGCAGCAAAATGCACCAAAGTACATCTTAAGCAACCTTCCAGTAACCCCTATGGCTGATTCTCCTGGCAGTACAATAATCCAACCTTAAAAATGTATATACCCAAAAACACTACCATAGAGAACATTAAATCTCCAAAATATTACAAAGCACAGGAACTGTACCTTGGTACTATCTGCTTGTATGAATTCTGCATCAAAAATATGTTCATTATACCGACACCGGGATTTCATTTCTTCATAGCGGTGCTTGCACTGCTGCACAGAAATGTCAGCAATGTCTATATATGGAAACATAATAAATATAATAAATATAATAAATAGAAGTTTTAAAAATGTGTACACAGCTCCAGACAAGAAAGCTGGAATGATTACTAGAAAACAGAAGGTACGAAAAGGTAGGATAAAAAAATGAACTTGAGTTCCATTAAAACAGCTCAGCTCCCTGGGATTCTTAATACTGTTAAAATATTAAAGATGTTGAAATACATCTCTGATATGTCACATATTCTAAGACTGCTTCTTTCTCAGTCATTGAGGTTCTGACAATATGCAATGAATTCACCTAAGAACTTTGTAAGTAAATTGATTAAGTGTATTTGAATGCTGCCCACTGAATAATGCAAGAAAGAACTGTAAAATATGAAGTACACAAAATAATTCCCACTGAAAGAGTTTTAGGGAATTTCAGTACCTAATTAAATTTGGAGTTAAGTAATTCTTTCTCTGATTATCCTTGGGATACTTTCTGAGAAAAGGGAAGATGTATCATTCTCCCAACATCTAAGCCAATTATTCAAACCAGAATTTTTTTAATCAGGTTTCAGCTCTACCCCGTTTCTGAGTCTGAAAATCTTTAGTTGATTGTAACACCCAAGACCATTTTTTTCTCACAACATTGGGGGGATTATTTGGTTTTTTAAATGCAACTCTCCTGTATGTGTTTCAGAACAATTAAAAATACTACAAGAGACTAGATGTGGAAGAAAAGAGATAAAATAAAAAAAGTCAGTCTTTTCCCCAGGGCCACATTTTACCTAAGGCAACCTGTATCAACGGTGTTTTTCTTTAGTGATACCAGTTTTCAGTTGAACTGAAAGCTAAATATTGATGATTCTTATATTTCTGCTAGCAATCAAGTCATATCTTCAGATTAAAAGACAAAACACAACTTTTTGCACAGAAGGTGTACATTACATTCTTTGACTGACTGGAAAAAAAGAAATAATAAAATACCAGAGGTCTACTTGGTTTCCTATAAAACCTGATGCAGTTTCCCTAGAAAGTTATCATACTTCTTACCAGTACAGACGAGTTTTTTAATTCTGCCTTTTTTCCATTTCAGTAAGTCTCCACCTTTCCCACATCCTAGATCCAAAACAGTTATATCACTCTTCTTCTGTCGTACCCGATCAATAAATTCACCTAGGAAAATGAAAACCAGGAGCATATAAACATCTCTGCACGTGTATTGCATCTAAAAGCCTAAAGAACCAAAAGGAGCTGAGAATTTTAAAACACCTGAGACCTTACTTTGCCTATAAAATGTTCTTAATATTACAAACTTAAATCTCTTTTCTAGAAGGATGAAAGGAACCACAAACTTCTAAAACTGTGGAGAAGATTAATATTTTCTGTGCTCAATGTGCTCTGCATATAACTTGACTGAGGCTCTGAACTGTTTCCCTGGCTAAGGTAAAACTGCACATGGCTAAACAACCATCCTGGACACAGGGAGACAAACAGGGCTCCCTTTCATTAGCATTATAATGAATGCAGATGTTATTTGAAAATATGAGAAAGCCTTTTGCAGAAAGAAAAAGCCAATTAAATGCATCAGCCACAACATCTCCTCCCAGTCACCTTACAGAAACGCATAATGTTTTTCACTCACTCTCCCAGGCTTTGCAATAACAGTAGCTACTCCTTTGCTGTCTTTCTACTCTACATACACCAGTCACATTTTTTCTTCCCCTCGAGGCTGCCTAGATTCTCTCTGCTCTGACTGATGTTGGCATATTATGTAAAACATATCAGCCTGCTAGCAACTTTTCTTCACAGTAGGAGATATGAAATATGTTTTGATACAACTGCTATAAAGCCACACTGCTGAAATTCTTTATGACAGAAAGGCTTCAACACAGGCTTGAGGAACAGCTTTATAGAAATCTAAATATTGCTTCTAACTGCTCTGATACAACACAACAAAAAGCAGCATGCTAAGACAAATGGTGCCAACATCTTCTGGCACAGATCCCTCTTCATGAACCTGTGGTGCTGTGCTGATGATTCTTTTCTTTGTTGGCAGATATTTGATGGCTTTGTTTCCTCAATTTGGAATTAATTTGTGGAACAGTAGACTTTGCCTTTAAATAAAAACCTGCTGATTCTTAAAGAACTACATCCTTTAGCTTTCCATCACTTTTTCAATCACTGACTATGGGTAATATATGGGTAATACAGAAAATATTTATGTGTTCAAGCTTCCTGCAGAACTGCTTAACCAGGATCTGAACAGAGAGTGCTTTGGGAAAATGCCTAAGAAATTATTTGAGATAGATTGAGCTGTTCTTAGAACACTTAAGTTCTTTATGATTTAAAACTGTACTTTTCTCTTTAAAAATGCCATGGAGAAGAATAGTTTCCAGTATGAACTTTTAATGTCAGTTGACCTTTGAAACTTAAGCATATGCTTAAGTTGCTTATGCAACTTAAGGATATGAACTCCAACAATACAAAACACTATCACAGAGATTCAAATTAAATATAAATATAGACATTTTATTGCAGCCGAAAAACTTACTATACATTATGAAACGAAGTGTTATACTCAACATCAGAAAACAGAAAGGATTACATTTTGATACAGAAGTTATTTACATTTTAATCATGTCTAAGCAATCAGTTAAGGGAACTTACCAATGAGGACACTCTTTGTCCAATTATTAAAGTTTCGGAGGTAGAATATGCGAGACTGGCTACGTTTTTCCAAACCAACTTCTTGAAGTTCATTATAATGTGCAGCTACAGCTTGCCCATGGCCAATCACATGCTGCAGAAAGGAAATCACACCACAGAAGCAACAGACTCAAGCAGTCAATTCTTTTTATGACTTAGTCATTTAAACAAAAGACACATGTGTTCACTTCAAAGATTTAAGAAGGCAAACAAGCAATACTATGAAGAGCATCATCATCATAAAGAGATTTCCCATACCTGTCCTGGTACTGATGTCAGTACTTCAATTATCACAGCAACACACACAAACTTAACCCCCTTTTCCGTTCATTCAAGCAATTTCTGGATTACAGACACTGCCCAGCATCTTTCCTTCACAGAAATACTTAACTTTCAGTTCCCTAACACTCTCAACCACGCTCAAAGAACTCGTTTCATTCTTCTTAAGTCTGCGACAGAAGAAGAGGATGTTCCTTCTCAAGGAACTTTGAGCTTCTTCAAAGAGCCTGTTTCAGAATTTCAGTGTTTTCATCTGATAGAAGTGTATAAACTGCCAATTTAACCAAAAGGCCAATTGGCTGATGTCACATTAACGTCCAAGTGGGTGACCCCACTGCCAGAGATTTAAACAGACCACGACAAAGGAATGAGAGGAATCATTTGACAACACATTCCATATAATGCTTAAGAGTTAGTTGCAGAAATGTCTCTGATTTAGCTTTAACTCAAAATACTCCAAGAGATTTCTGTCCAGCCTTAGCTTCAAGTACTACAAGACAGTTCTCTCCCCTGTTACACAGAGAAGCAGTCTACATCCAGATATTATGCTCCCAGCATTTCTTCACCTTGAAAATAATCTTCAAGTATATATATGAAGTGAAAATAAATTATAAGTAAAATCCAAAGTAACAGAACAGACACAACCAGCACTGACTCTATGAGGTACAAAAGCATTTGAAATAACAGTACAAACCAGAATGAAGCCATTAAAAGCACTCCTAACAGTTCACTACAGAAGTCAATATTCCTGCATCTTGCTAATCAAATAGCAGTTCCTCAAGGGAAAAGAAGGTTTGGCTGATAGATGTGAATTCTTCAGTGTTTCATATACTTCTGGAAACATTCAGAATAAACACAGCCTTACTTGTCTGAAATCCTCATAACCTCATCACCTGTTTATTCCCACACTGGGCTGACCGATACTAACAAGTATTTTGACGACTTCTATTCTTCTCCAGGGTAAGCACAGATGGCTCCCTGAACGGCCACTGAAGGTGACAGAAGCCAGAACAGCTGACTCAGACAAGTGTGGGGGACATACTCATACAAACCATCAGCACATCTCAGCTGCAAACAGCCATCAGCAACATCTAGATAGTAGCGCCTATGTTCAGTCACCTCTCTCCACCCTTAGGCTACACAGACCCAAGGTAGTTCTTGCTCATCTAAGCCTTTTTCTCCCTTATTAAAAGGATGAAAGGGTTAACAATGTTTCTACCACAACAAAGGACACCCTTTATTTTGCCAGACTGCTGAGCCGTATATTAACATACTGAGAAAATTCTGGGCAGATAAACAAAACTCTAGGTCAGACATTTTCAAATTACATTTAAATATCCCAAAAGGATGACCTAGAGTGGATATTAAAGCATCAGCTTCTACAAGCTCATGCATAATAAAGGACAGCATCATGTAAAACATTTCCCTTTTCACCCTCCCAGGTGGACATATAAAAGGACATACATTTTCTGCTGCTTTTGAAGCCTTAAAATATAAAGAAGCACCTGTAAGTCTTTCACTGCTTCACTTTGCCAACAAATCATACTGAATTGTATCACAGAGGATGCAGTCTGTTGAGTTTTGCAAGCTATAAATTGTCCTTTTATTACCAAGGAAATAAAAGGACAAAATTACCTTACCCAAGCACAGGTAACTAGACTAACACACAGATAAACAACATACTTGAGAACTGAGTTCAAGATATGGAACCGGGACTAATGCCACTAAACCCTACACTACACTACCAGACTGCTACCACAAGGAGGATGGAACGGTCTTAGAATTAGACTAAGTATGTGCTGAGATGATCATTCTAACTGCAAGCCCTCTTACTCCTCTGTGAAGCCCAACATCACTGTGCACCTGTTACTCCCCTAGGAAACATTTCCAGACTTGTTTTGTGCTGGCTCACAGGCATCTAGCATAAATATTTTCAATCTTTTCTTGAGCTAAGGCTTTGAAACAAGGATTTGAAAAAAGCTCAAAATAAATGATACTCACTACTTTTTTAGAAGGCTCATCTTCAGAATCTAAATTCTTCCTCATTGCTCTGCCATCCTGACCACCACCATCAACTTCTTTGTCATTTTCAGTGGACTGCTCTGCACCTGAAGCAGAACTATTGCCTTCACACCTGACACCTGAAGCTGACTCTAAAGCAGGAGGGGTTTTCTCCACTTCTTCATTCAAATTCTTCTCTGCTTGCTGTTCTTCTGTCTTGGTTACTTCAGCCATTTTGACTGGTCCACTGATCAGAATGGATATCTAGGGGGAAAAGAAACAAACCACCAAGAATTTTCAGTGCTGAAAATTTCACTTACTTGTGGTTACGATCGTGACCACACGATAATATTGGTATTTCACCCTAGGCAACATATAGATTTCAAATTTAACCACTTGTTTAATAAAGGCAGCTCAATC
This sequence comes from Ammospiza caudacuta, assembly GCF_027887145.1. NCBI lineage: Eukaryota > Metazoa > Chordata > Aves > Passeriformes > Passerellidae > Ammospiza > Ammospiza caudacuta. The sequence continues at coordinate 101,412,156 of NC_080593.1, forward strand.
AAACATGTGGAACTTAAAAGTACTCATTAAATAAGTTCAAATTAGGATAAATTCTTATTTTTCATTTTAGTCATTCTTACATATCTTTATTGACTCAACTGTCAAATATTATTGGTTTTTTCTTTCCCTTCCCATAAAAGGTAACCTACAAATCAGTTTATGTTTAGAAATACAGAAAGATTCTCTCAAATTAGTAAATTTATTATTTAAACTGATATGTTTTGAAATGGATGTCTTCAAATAAGAGATCAAGATGGGTTTTTATGAGTAAATTTTCTTACCAGTTGTGGATTTTCCAGTTTGCCAAGAATATCCACTATGCTCTGAGCTTAACTAATATGTGGAATATTCAGTTGCACCTGTATTTCCACATCTCCACCTCACAAATATCAACAGGGGCTGCAGGACTGCAAACAACTCCTACAAAGCTCATTTGGTCTCCAGCACATCCCAGCCTTCTTTACACCAGCACTAGGAAGCAGAGCACCTAGTTTTTAACAAGAGAGGGGGCAGTTTGGCACCCCCTGTTCTGAAAGAGTGGCCTAAAGCACAATTAAAAAAAAAAATTCCAAAAATCACATTTAAACCCACCGTGTCCAGGCTCACCTCCTAATGAGGGCCGGAACACATCCACTGAGTGGGCCACCACACAGAAGCACCAGAACAGCTTTCCTCGGAACAAACAGCCTCAAAGTACGACTTACAAAAATAATTCCTCCACTACTGCACAGCACCACAGCGCTTGGTTTGCGAAGCAGCAGCAGACCCCTCGTTATCCTCACCCGGCTATTCCAAGATGTTTCGAAAGCCCTAATTGTGAAACGATCCGACTTTCACAACTAGCGATGGCAACCAGAGAAAGCAGCAGCTCCTTCAGCCGGAGAGCTCAAAACGCCTGCAGTGATGTGGGAATGGCCCCGCCGGCCTCGGGACGCTCCCGCCCCCTCCTTTCTCCCTTCCCTCCTTCCCTTCCCCCACGACGGGGCTGGGAGGCCTCAGGGCCTCCGCTCCCGTTAACCGGGCGGCGGCGCCCGGGGCTTCTCTGCGGCCCACCCAGCCCCACTGTCCGGCGAGGCCGAGGGCCGCGGGCCCCGCCGCCGGTCCGCCCGCGGGCAGGGAGGGCGGCCCTGCACGGCCCCGGCACTCACCCGGCTCAGCGCTCCGCCATCCCTGTTTGCGGAAGTGACGGATCCCCACGGCGGCGTCACGTCCTGGGAGGGACCGCGGGAAAGGGAGCGGGAAAAGGCGGCGGTGCGCGGAGTCCTGTGGGGGCGGCTGCTTACCCTGGAGAAGAGGAGGTCTCGGGGAGACCTTATCGCTCTCTACAACTGCTCGACAGGAGGGTGTAGTGAGCTGGGACCGGCTTCTTCCAGCGTGCCTGCTCTGGGAGAGGGGAAATTTCGATTACATACTAGAACAAGTTTTTCGCTGTGAGGAGGCTCAGGCGTTGGAATAGGTTGCCCAGGGAGGTAGTGGAGTCCCCCTTCCTGGAGGTGTTTAAGAGACGCCTGGCCCTTGCGCCGGGTGATTTGGGTTACGGGGTCAAAGTGGCAGTGCCGGACTAACGATTGGGCAGGGTGGTCTTAAAGGTCACTTCCAACCTTGGCAGTGTGAAAGGTGGCGCTGTCCCAGCAGGGCACAGGGACTACGAGTCCCAGGGGGCCGTGCGAGAGGGCGGGCGGTGCTCGCGCCTGCGCAGTGGGAGGGCGCCGCCGGGCCTGAAGGTGATGGTGGGGACGGGCGCCGCCGCACGTTGCGCGGGGCGGGCGGGAGGGGCGTGACGGGAGCGGCCGTTGGTGCCAAAGGCGCGTGCCCGAGGCGCGCGGGGCCCTGAGGAGCGGCGCGGGCCCGGCACGAGGTACCGGCGGGGCGGGAGCGGCGGGATCGGGAGGGATCCCACTCCGGCCCGGCTTGTGGGGGGATCGGGCTGCTGGCGCCTTCCTCCCGGCTGTGCCTTCCCGGTGCCCGGTCCGCCTTGCCCGGCGCTGAAGGATGTCGGCCGCGGCCCAAGAAAGCAGGGTGGAAAGAGAGATTTCCTGGTAGGGAGGTGACGCTGGATGGGCCTGGGTGTTCCGCCGTGGGCTCCTGCTGCAGCATCTGGGTGGAGAGGAAGGGCTCTCTGGGTGGGAGCTTAGGCTGTGACTTATTCACGAAGGGCAGCGGCGATCCCGGCTCCCCGGTGCCCAGTGACAGGAGCCAAGGGAACGGCACGACACTGTGTCCGAGGAAGTTCAGGCTGGATATTAGGCGAACGTTCTTCACCCAGAGGATGGCTGGGCACTGGAGCAGGCTCCAGGGAAGCGGTCACAGCACCAGCCTGGCAGAGCTCCGGCGTTTGGCCGCAGTCTCAATCACAAGGTGTGATTCTTGGGATGTCCTGTGCAGGGCCGGGAGTTGGCCGTGCACAGGACATCGATGATCCTGATGGATCCCTTCCAAGTCAGCGTATTCCATGGTTCTACGTTACCACTGAAGGACCGCGGCTGGCTTATGCCCCTTAAGGGGGTTCTCTTCCTAGACATGCCTGTGTCTTGTCTTTTCAGAAAGCTTGAAGTGGCTTTAGAAATGTTTTGTTGTCCCCATGTTATGTTTCTCATTAGCAATCCGCTCCTGTTAATTAAGTATATCCAGGGAGTCAGAGAAGTCATCAGAATTTTTGTTAAGGCTGTTAAGTGAAACATGGATCTATGTCAGCTATTACAAACTACTTCAGCCTCACTAATGTCTATTAACAAAACTCCCTCTACCAACTGTCCTGAAAGAGAACATTACATTGGACAGCACTACATGAAGTGTCCTAGAATTCCTTACCAAAGCCAGTTCTTAAACTGAAAGTGTTCTTCAGTTTACCCCAAGGTGTCATTGCTGGTACAAGTATAAACATAAAATGGTTTGCCAAAGTTTTGCTGCATTGGGAAGAGATAGGGCGCAGGTTCCTCGTTTGGAACGTGTTTTGCTGCCTGTGCTTATGTGACTTGCAGCTGTTTCCGTGTGGGAATTGCATGCACAGAGGATAGTATGTCCCCACTGTCCATCTCCATGGAGGTGGGGGTGACAGCAGGTGTTTGTCTCTTTTTCTGTTTAATGGCTGTTTAAAGTAAAAAGGGTACGACTGACCCTTGTGGCAGCGTTACTGAATTGCACTCACTGTCTAAAAGGCACTTCCATCAGGAAATAAAAAAAAATAAATCATTTGGTGATTTGGATAGGTGGATATCAGGTAGCTTCCACATGGCAAAGACTGAGTAGATAAATTCAGACTGTTAAGGAGTCTGTAAAGAATGTAAGAAGTTAAAGACTTGTCTGGTGGGACTGTGTGCAGGTCTGCTTCACAAGCTATAGCGCCTGTAAGAAAAGTTTTGATCGGGTTTGGTTTTTAAAAGATTCTTTGTAGTTCTCCTGCTGTAGATGGTCTTTTCTGCAGGTAAAGCACCCCAGCTCTTGTGTATGCTCATAGGTATCACTTGGAAACTGAAATGTGTTTTTGCAAGACAGAGAGCTCTTGATATCCCCTAATGTCAGATAAGAGCCCTCAGTTTGCATCTTGTCACATTTCTGGATCTGCAGGGAGTTTGTTCTAGTCTTGAAGACAAGGGCATGAGAAATTCAACCACAAGAGCAGGAAGAAGACTGATTTTTAAAAATGTAAAACTGCTAATGGAATCTCAGCAAATTCCTTGTAATCAGTTTAGTCCTGCAGGTTGGAAAGACAACCCAACTTAGTTCTTTTCAGTGTTAAATCAGATGGTTGAAGATGAACTAATTTTCAAAATTAGATGCTGAAGCAAGTTCATAATCATCAATATTTCAGTATTAGGAATGGAATGAAATCACTGAAAGGACTGAGACCTGGGCCCAAAACCTGATGGGAATCTTCCTGGACAGCCAGGTGTCATCAGAATGGATCATAAGGATTTTACCTTGATATGCTGATAGGTAACTGCATGGTTCCATCACTTTAGATCAGGGATCAAACTCAGGGTCAGAGACTCTTAATGACAATTATGTGCCCCTGGTAGATTTTTTTGCTTGAGATGAATGGATTGTGCAGTGAGACAATAACAACAACAACAAAAAAGAGCACTGTTTTAGGTTACAGAACTTTTTCTTAATTTTTGAGTTTTAAATCGTGACACCTCTAAAAAACGCACATTATTCTTTTTGTCCCTGCCAGTATAATTCCAGTGAGAGTAAAATGTTACTATTCAGTTAAAAAATCCTTATGATCTATTCTGATGACACCCGTGATTCTATTTTCGTAAATTTAGTTGTGTCTTGAAGGTACCAGTACAGGTGTTAAGTCCAACACACTTTGTCCATATTAAATTTTGTCCAGAAATTGTGATTTAAGCAGGTGCCAACAGGCCAGAGTGGTGTGCCTACTTAGGACTTTTTGTCTGGTGAAGACTGAAGCCACATCTTCTTTTAGGCATTGGCATTACACAGTAGGATTTACTCTGTTTGGAACTTTGTGCTTCCTCTAAAAATCTCAAACCCATTGTAGCCCAGTGCCTTCCATCACTCAGTTTTCCTCTCATCCTCTTCAAATGAGACACGTTTTTTGTTATGTTTCCGGACATGACCCTGCCCTGTGGAAATAAATTCATCTGGATGGTAAAGCTCTGTTTGTTCACATCAGGAAATGAAAGGGACACTTAGATGGGCTATAAATTTTAATTCCCTGCATCTCCTGTTTTATCTTGTCCTGACAATTGACCTTGATCCTGTGTAACAGTTCTTATGTAAACCAAACGAGTTGTGTGGCTGTGATTGTGGCTTTGTAGAACATTGCAGCAGATATCCCCTGCAGCTCTTTAGGACTTGCCATGTCCTTGAGGAGAGGGATGGAGCAAGGGAGTGGTTGTTACTACAGTCAGGTGCTCATAAACAAATTATAAAACAAATCAATAACTTTTTTTCCAATGGATTAATTTTTTGGGTTGGAAATAAAAATGCAGCAAATCTCTTCCAAAAGTGGCTGGTGAAAGATTTTAGTAAAACGTGACAGCACTTACCTTTAACAGCAGTGGTAGTGCTTAGCCCCAGCGTGAACCAGGCGGTTAACTATTCTCTCTTAATATCTTGTGAATTTAAAAACTGGCTTTACTGATGTTAAAATTAGATGGCATCCTTTGCTTCCGGCTGTCTCAGGCCATAGGACAGTACTTTCTGATGAGACATGTTTCTGTGCTGAGCCACAAGCCTTGGGCTTTGCTGATGACATCTGGCAGAAAGCAGCGTGCTTGCAAAGGTTGCAGTGTTGCAGTCACAGGATTCCTTTCCCAATCTGAATACAGCAGTGTTGTAATGCTGCTGCTTCAGACTGTGAACAGGAATGTTATTAGGGTTCTGATACTAAAGTCTCATCACAGCTCCTTCTGGTGTAAAGACACAGCTCTCTGAATCTGATGCACTTTCAGACACTTGTAGATGGTGTAGTTTTGTTGTTTGCATGCTTCTGGGCAAGAAATGCTGTGTAAGGCAGTAAACTGAATAATGGGCAAGAAGGTGTAGCCACTCTGGTATTGAGACCTTAATAAAAATATTTCTTTTATAAGAACTTTTCACATTCATTTGTAGAGATGTTGGGAATAGCGTTTACTGAAAATTAGATGAAGACTGTGGTTTTGAGTGTGTGTGTGTTCTGTAAATGTTATGATCAGCCTCTTCACACATAATTTTTCAAGATATTCTGATTGATACTGCACATATTTCCCCATATGGAGAATTTGAATTCACAACAGAGAATTCAGCACTTACTTTGAATATTTAGAAAAAGATTTGTACTGGAAGTGAATGTCTGCCAACAGTAATTCTGCTGAAAGATGAACGTTCTGTATTTTTTGCTGGGAAAAATGACAGCTTTTCAGTGTTTGAAAGTGTGAAATAAATGTGGTGAGAGAATAAAAGAAAAAATCTTGAACCCAATGCTTCCACTGTGAATTCTGTTTTTACGGAAGCTGGGATGTTTTTTTTCCAGTTTCATGCTGGTTTACTTTTATTCCTACTTTGTTTCTAATTGTAAGGCGATTTCTTCCTTGAGAAAGTTTTTTGGGCATCTTTAGAAGCATTTTGGGTGAATTTGATGAGTAAAAGACTTGGTACTTAGAGGTTGTTAAGTGTCTTATGAAATTATTACATAATATAATTTGCCCTTAATGTATTATTACAGATAATACTGATAATACTGTTGCTTGCTGTTGGGTTATGGATAGAAGAAACAACAATGAGGCAAGACCTGTAAAGATCCAAGGTGGCAAAAATGGCATTTATCAAGGCTAGAAAGGAAACAGGTTTGGTAGTCACTGTGGAAGGTGGGGCAGAAGGCTGTACAAAGCTGATTCTAAGATCAAAGTTTAAGCATATTCCTAATAAATGCCTTTTATAATTAGTCACGATAAAGTATTTGAATATCTACGATTGTATTCTGTAGTTTGACTCTGGCTGGGTGTCAGGTGCCCACCAAAGCTGCTCTACCCCTCCTCTCCTCAGCTGGACTGGGAAAAGAAAATACAATGAGGGGCTCTTGAGGTGAGGTGAGGGCAGGGAGAGATCAGTCATCGCTTGCTGTCATGGGCAAAACAGACCCAGTGTGGGGAAATTGATTGAATTTATTACCAGTCAAATCAGAGTACAGAAATGAGAGGTGAAACAAATCCTAACATTTCTTCCTGGCACTCCTCCTTCCTTACTGGGTTTAACTGTGCTCCCAGTTCTCTCCCTGCTCTTCCTCTCCGTGGTACAGGAGGCCAGGGAAGGGGGTTACAATCCATTCCTCACATGTTTTCTCTGCCACTCCTTCCTTCACAGGGGAAAAATTCTTCCCCTGCTGCAGCAGGGGGTCCTGCCCATGGCAGACAGTCTTCCACAAACCTCTCCAACATGATTCCCTCCCATGAGCTGTAGTTCTTCTTTAACTGCTCCAGTGTGGGTCATTTTCCACTGTGTGCAGTCCTCCAGGAGTAGCCCATTCCAGCATGGATCCCCTATGCAATCACAAGTCCTCTCAGCTAACCTGCTCTAGCATGGGCTCCTCTTGCCCCAGGTCCTTACAGGACCTTCTCCAGTGTGGGTTTTCTACAGGTTCACAGCCTCCTCCTGGCATCCACCTGCTCTGGTGTGGGCTCCTCCAGGCTGCAGGTGGATCTGTGTTCCTCTCTGGACCTCCATGGGCTGCAGGGACACAGCTCCCTCACCATGGTCTGCATCACAGGCTGCTGGCTTGTCTCAGCTCCTGTGCCTGCAGCACCTCTCCCTCCTCCTTCACTGACCTTGGTGTCTGCAGGGCTGTTCCTCTCACATGTTGTCACTCTGCTCTTCCCTGGCCTCAATTACATCTCTGCAACAGTTTTTTTTCCTTCTTAGCCGTGTTATCCCATGGCTCTACCACCATCACTGATGGTCTCAGCCTTAGCCAGCAGTGAGTCTCTCTTGGAGCTGGCTGGCAATGGCACTCTCAAACATGGGTGAAGCTTTTGGCAGCTTCTCAAAGAAACCACCCCTATAGCCCACCCTCCACCAGAACCTTGCTGCACAAACCCAACCTTTTGCATCTGGGCAAAAAGGCTGAACTTTATTTGTGTCAGCACCATCTGTTTTTGTAAAAGTCACTGTATCTGCAGTGTGTCTCTAATTGTTTCATTACATTTTTCATTAATAAATATTTTATTACAATTCCAAAGACTTTAAATATTAGTTATTATCATCCACACTGTCTATATCAGTGATGTGCTGAGTGACCAGAAAAGCTATGAATTAAAAAATGAGCTTGGCTGCTAGAATCCAAGTTGCAAGTAGCAGGAAGTCTTGAGCAAGAATTCGGTTTTTGGCAGCAACCTTTTGACTCTCATTGACGACTCTATTAGTGAAAAGAGATGTGCACTACAGCTCTGAATTTCATCATAAAAGACATATCTGAACTCTGAACATAGAACTAATAACCATATTTCCAGTGCATTTCAGTGTGTATAAAAGTGTAGAGTCAAAACACTCTCAGTGATGCTCAATGAGTTGAAAGAGGTGTCAAATAAAATACAATGTACTATTGAGAGGGAAGATCCTAAGAGCTTCTCAAATAATGTTTTGATGAAGTGTAGAAAACTGATCTGTGTATTTTTTTGTTCGTGTTTTAGCATCTAACCCCTCATCAGTTTAGTTGTGGGTTAGTTTGTTTTTTTCCTGAGGGAGTTCAGAGTCATATGCAGGAAACTGTAGGTCTGAGGCTTGCTTATGTGAAGTCCCTTTCCTGCCCCTGTTAGTTATCCAGTGGAAGCTTTCCACTGCTTTGTACACCAGACCACTACACACATACCCCTGCAGCCCCACACCTGCATGGCAAGGCTGGAAACCCTCTGAGAGACAACCACAAGTGTTCTAGGAGGAATGAACTACTGATACCTTAGGATTCAGAAAGCTACTACCTAAGTGGAGTAGAAAGAGAATCAGATCTTATTTTAATCATTAGCCTAAAGTGGAAGGTAGTGTGAAGAAACAGATTAATACAGCCCCTGCTCTTAACTAACATAAGGCTTTTTTGGCCTTTTTTGGCATAGATATATAATATGCCTATTTTTAAGCTTAGTTGCAATCTATAAGCATAATTTCTCTGCCTTGCTTATTGCATACATGTCTGTAGAGTGATAAGTGGACCAAAAAAAATCAAACCAGATAGCACTTTAAAAGCCAATTTTTTCTTTGACATGTGCCTATAATCTGAGAGGCTCTGGAACTGATACAGAGGATGATCCAGCAGCACTTGTTGGACGGAATCATACACAGCAGAGACCTTTTTTTGAGTTGTACTTACATAAAAATTCAGTAGAGGGCAGAACGAAACTTGTGAAAGAAGGAACCAGCGGTAACAGATGGAATAGCACCAGCCATTAAAACCAGTTCTGAAGAGCAGAAAGCACTACAGGTGATTGTGATCCTTTCTTTGAGAAGCATTTGAGAGAGAGCATTCACATCTTCATATAATGGTCAGCTACATGCAACCTTAAAATCCAGTACTTTCCATCCCAGAGGAAAATGGAGTTACCATGGACGTATTGACTGTGTTAAGGCTCCTGTTTAGCATTCCAGATGTACAATTCAATACACAGGCATTGCATTACGTTCTCCTCCTTTATTTGTCCTCTGCATCCAATGTGCAGACTTTACACATGTCTGCAGTATCTTTTATTCTTCCTAAAGCTACTTCTTCTTGTCCTTTTTAATATTTGAGTATCAGAAGATTGTAGCAGTGAAGATTATTCGGCGTGTAAGGACTGTGGAAAAGTTTATTTTACTTTTTTGTTTTTGCTTAAGGTGTTTTAGCAAGAAGAGTAGTTTAGGTAAAATAAGAGTAACAAAGTTGTTGTCTTTTTTCCACTTAGCAGTGTTGAGTTGTAATAATATGATCAATTAAAAAATTATAGCATAGCATTTACTAAGTGAAAATAGTGTAGAGGTAGGGTAGGGCTAATGCTTTAGGGTTGTCTGTCTGCAAGGGTTTAGTCTTTTATCCATTTTAACATGATTTTACCAAGTTTAAATAAATTCCACTGTGACTTATTTTGCATTACTCCCTTTAACCTAAAATGTGGTGTTATATTTTCAGACAGCCCTGAGTGGTAGACAAAACTACACAGCTAATGATGCCCAAACTTCAAATTACAAGCAATTTTCTTAGTTTAGAATGAATAACAGATAGTTTTAGTAATACTGCAAAAGTAGTAAAGATCAAAATAGAAATTCTAAATGTTCATTCATGCACTCAAGGTATTAATACAAAGCATAAAAAGTCCCTGTGCACTGCCACTTTCCTATCCATGCTTAGTGACTCCATGCTGTACCAACCCTTTCCAGTTACCAAGAGGTTTATAGTTTTATTTTACATTGAATTTAAGAAAAACAATGCTTTGCATGTATTGCACTAGTCTTAAAATTATTTTAAAATATGTTCCCAGACTTTTAGGATATGTTTTCAATTGTGGTTTTCCTATTTTCTTATTTTGGTTTATAAGCTTGGCAAAATCAGTTTTGGGGTTTTTTTATATACACTGTCAATGAGTGCTTGAAAAGAACAAGTTAAATCTGAAAACAAGCTTAGGGGGTTTTTTATTGTATTTAGTAAAAATATAAGCAATATGGTGGTGTTGTTTATTAAACTGAGCTGCTTGGATGAGAGCTCTGTATTTGCTTTTTATGCCATCTGAAAGATGAGTTGAAAAGGATTTCTGAAAACTTGATTTGTTTCCTTTCTAAATTCTACTCTGTCTGCCACACACAATTCTTTAAGTTTTCTAGATTTTACACTAAATATGACAAGAATGTAAATTAATTCTCTGTTTCCATAGAAAGGTGCCTTGGGAGTAGAAAAAGCTCATGGATTTTCATTGGGAACTCTCCTGTGGTATAATTAATGTTCTTTTTTTAAAGAACAGAACAAGTGAAAATGCTTTAAAGTCATCCATATTTACATATTGTGTCCAGAGTGTTTCTGGTACAACTGAGAAAATAATCCAGTGTTCTCTGCATATACGATACCCTCAATTCCCACAGATGCTTTCTGACCTCTTTTACAAACAAATTTAACTCTTAAGTTTTTGCCATTATCTTAACACTAAAGTTTTTGCCATCTTTTATGCACTGCCAACTTCTTGTATTTTAATTTTTCTGGTAACTCAAAAACATTAATTGTAGCCGGGTAACCATTTTTAGACAAATTATCCTGATGAAAGTTTCTCTGACATGTTTTCTCTTTCCAACAGTAGATTTCCACAGCAGCCTTTGCCATACCTGTATTGGCCAGGCCTGTTACTTCTGTGTTTTCCAAAGATCTCCCAGAGTTTTTTTGGCATAGAACGTGTTAGCACACATCCAAAGCCAATGAGTCTGCGACAGTCACCTAAACCAGCTCTGTGGCATTTAAAATTCCTGAGCTTCTTTTGTCCTCAGGAGCAAAAAGCAAATCTAATATCTACTTCCTAATTATCACTGGAAAGTAGAGCAAATGCAAGAGCTAGGATGCTTTTGTAGTATATCAGATTTATGCCAAAGCTGATCTGAATTATAACACAAGTACAGAAGTTTCCTAAGCAAAACCTCCAGCACTGCCATGAGAAGCTGATCTGTTCTTTTCCTTAAGAGGCCCCTGGAGTACTCCGTTTATGTCAGAGGCCTTGTTAGCAGCTCACCACGAGACAAGGGTGCCTTTAGGAATTAAATGGATGTCCAAGAATCCCAACCAGGAGTTTGTCTTGAACAGCCAATATCTCTACAGCTCAATTTGCAGTCTGCTTGAGATCTTACTAAATAGTTAGCTGGGATGTGACAGTGCTGAAGAGGAGACCATATCACAAGTGTCTGTGTAGCATTTCATGGTTTCTGTAGCTAATATCTATTCTGTCACTGACCACATGGAGTTCTTGGAGCAGAGAACTTGAGTTATATTTGTCCTTAGACAGATTTTTTTTTCTTTGTGGCATTTTAAAGAGAAAACTAATAAAGTAATCTAAGATGTTTTAAAACGCCTTTCCCCCTGCTCCCACCCCACAGATAAGTGCTTTCTCACCTTGGTATTTGGAGCTTGTACCTTCTTGTCCTTTTCTGTATCTTTGCAGCAGGAAAAATGTTAAACACGCTAAAATGAAGAAGCAACTTCTCACAAGTCACTAGGTGCAGTTGTGGGTAACATTCAGGTTACTGTCCTGACTTCCTTAGAATCTGAGTGTTTTTAACAACCTAAAGTTACAAGGGCAATTGTATAGCTTGTGTAGCTCCAGTAATTTCTTTGAGAAGTATTATGCTTAGACAAGAAATTCTTGTCTCAGATCCATAGGCTGACACACTTCCTCCTGCCTGTTGAGTGCACAGGGTTTTAGGAACTTCCTCTCACTAATTGTCTTAAATCACAAGTTTCTCTGTATTCATCTCATGTTTTAGAGGGATGAAACAGCTAGTTTCATATATATTTGTATCTCCAACCATAATAACTGTGTACTTTATATGTCCTGATAAAAATTTGTTTGCATTGTTGAGCCAAGTAACTGAAGTATAACAATTGAGCAGCTGCACCCATCACCTCTTTAAAAATATTTGCTTCTTCAAAATGAATTTACATAGTGTATGCTGTATTAATGTGTTCCTTTATTCATATGCCTTTTCTACATCATGCTGTAACCTTTATAATAGTTCCCTCATGCCGTGCTTCTGGACAGCAGTGTAAAACTCAATGTACCAACACTTCAAAAGGGCTCTCCTTTGTTCATTTAAATAAGCAAAGCATTTCCCTGTGAAACACAGTAAGGTCATTAGGAAAACTTTTACCTTGTTTCAAAAAATGTTTTCTTTTATGCTCTCAAACATAAGCACTGTCATATCTTACCCTTTCCTTATCTATCAAGCTATTGTGCTTCTCCATATTTTAAAGTGGAGAAACAAACAGTAAGCAGTTATGCAGAATATCACTAGAACCATACTATCTGCTTACAAGGTGCAAAACCTCTTCAGGGTCTACTGTAGATGTTTAGATAGCATTCCTTTTGACCTACCACATCATGCATCATGGAGAAAAAAGCCTTTAATTAATGACTTTCAAGTCCATCTGAGTCTAGGAACAAAAAGTGGCATGGAAATTCTTGTAATAGCCCCAAAACCTTCTCTGCTCTAAAGCCATTGGTGACATTCTATATTTAAGTTTTACATGGTGCATGTAACTTGGTGAGCAAAGACCTTGAAACTCATTTACTGATCACAGCAGTGTCATGTGCTGCCTGACAAGCATTGGACACAGTGCTGACCCACACTCTGGAGAACGGAACCATTTCCTCCCCAGATGTTCTGCAGCCACTGTGCTGGGTCAGAGGTGCTGGGACAGTGCTAGAATGCAAAACCTAGAAACAGTGCTCTGAGAAGTGCTGCTGTAAATACACTACAAAGAATGGAAAATATTCAGAAATTCTTGTTCAACTTCTCAGTCTTGTGCTGAAGAATGATCTCTTCCCAAGGCTGCTGGAATGCAGTGTCCTGTTAATAACATAAATTACTTAAAATTATGGTTTCCCCCATGCTGCAATTTGCACAGCTTGTTTGAACCAGATATTTTTCAATAGGGTACTGGTGAACAGTAGAAGTCTGACTCAAGAGCCTCCAGATTCCCATAGGTGGATGCCTTTTGCTGAGTCTGCTGGCTGGATATTGAGAAAATCTACTTAGGGCAGACACTCAGTGCTGTGTACTATTAGTGAGAGAGGAAAACAGTTCTCTGTGGAGAATGTTATCTCTCAGGAAAGAACTGTAAATGGCAGTAGGCAAGGAATGCAGTTGTCATGTTCCAAGTTTGTTGTTACAATTTCTATAAATCAGTTAAGTAGTTGGCATATGATGGAGTGCCATCTGAACACTTGAGTTTTAGTGAGTGTTTTCACTACTTCTTGTTTTGAGAAGCAATTGCATTTGGATTTCAGAAGTAAGCAAGAATCTCTGCTTCTTGTAAAACTAGACATACCACATGAAGTCTTAAAGAAAACTGAGTTGTGGAGAGCCAGTACCTGTAGCTGATATACTGCTCCATGAGCAGCAGCAGCACTTCCTGACTCCCACCAAGTTCATACTCTGTCAACAGGACAGAGGAACTGCTTCCTTATATAGAGACACCAGTTCCTTTTTCCCCATTGATGCAGTACCTTTTGTTAGCAGGAGTCCAACCAAAGTGTGTGTCACAAGCAATGCAGAGGTTCCCAGGGAGTTTGCAGCCTGGGAATTTGTCTTGTCCCCACATCAAACATTGTAATTCTAGTAATTTCCATTAATTCAAGTACAACAGTAGCATAAAACTACCTAGAAAACATACAGGCAGGACTGTTCCAACAGATCCATTTGGATTATGAAACTTTCCTCTCTTGGAAGAGAACAGTAATTCAAAGTTGAGGAACTTCTAAAATTACACAGAAAAAATCTCCCATTAGCATGTCAGTATTCTAAAGGAATTTACACCAATAACTTTTCAGTTGCAATTTTTCAGGTTGATCAGAAATAAATCTTCACAGGATTAATTTGCTCTTGTTGCTATCTCTCTAAATGTGCCCTTTTTTCACTTTAGCAGGGGCCTCAATGTGTTCAAGACATATATTTGAAAGGTGGGGAACTAGTGGAAGAGTTGCAACTTTTTGAAGATACACACCTTACCGTATCTAGAAAGTAAAAAAGGGTATGTATGGTTTCCATTTCTTTTTTTTTTTAAATTCTTCCTGTGTTAGGAAGTATTGATCATTTTCTGCAGCCTAGAAAAATTCACTGCTAAAGCACCTGGCATATATCTAAGGTGAAGGGAAAGCATATATGATGTTTCAATTAAATTTCAATGATTTCTAGTTTGGATAAAGAATTGTGATAAGTGAAAATGGAAAAGCATTAGTAATGTACAAAACTCGTAAGGTAAGTAACTTAAATGGCATTTGTTACATCAATTAGCATCACCTTTTTTTTGTTAGTTCTGTAACTTGCAACCATTGAATAAAGGAAAGGAACAAGTATTTCACAATTTCAAAGCATGCTTTTTGGGGGGTAAAAATTATTTCTATGCATGCAAAACTAAATTCCTTTCTTCTTTGTGGGGAAGCTCTCAATAGTTGTTTCAAACTTTCAGGAGTAATTGGTAAATATTCAAAATCATAAAGTTAACTGGGTTATTCCACAGTTTTAAAATATTCTTTGCATTGCAGTGTTTGGAAAATTGCAATTCAGTTTTGCTCATGTTAATACATGACATTCAACAGTACCTTCCCCCTTACTGACAGGTGTTACTGACAGACTGTTGCAGTTACATTTGTTACTATTTAGGCTATTGCTTGATCATTAATAATTATTTCTATTGGACTTTTTCAATTTTATGAACTTCTATTGAAAATAGTATAGAACATGAAAAATTTTACCAAAACTAAGAATGCACTCGCACCAAAAATAAATTTTAATTGCACACTTACTTCAGTGAATTTATAATGCATTTATGTAGGCTCAAGGTTCACTCAAGTTATCAGATGCTACTATAAGTGAAGTTTAAGGGTAACTTTTCAATGGCTGTGCCAGGTTATGTAGATAAAAGCAGAAGTAAGTAGATTCTTAAACTCCTAAGAATGTTTTTTTGGGAGTATTGCAATCATTTTAGCAGTGAGGAGCAGAGTATGTTATGTGAAGGGACTATTTTAGTTCAGAATGCTGAAAAAATTAGAAAATTATTTCCTTCATTTCAGAACATAACTATTTCTGCAAAGGAAGATAAAGAAAACCTCTTTAAAGTAGAATAGGAAGCCATTTAAATTTTGAGAATTGTAAGTGGCGTTGGAGCAAGCAGAAATCACATCATTGAAATGCAATTTGTTTACTCTTGTTTCTTTTTTACAGAAACTTCATCCACACTTCTCCAAAATGCAGCGGAGTTTGCTCCATTCTGCATCTCAGCTGGCTCATGGGACGTGTTGGTTCTTCCCTCGCACCGGTGTCTTTCAGTGCTTAAAAGGACAGTCTGTGCTGCCTAATGTGGGATGCAAAGTGATTCTGGCACTGGACCCTCCTAAACGATGTCTTCATGCAGGTGCAGCTCACTTTGCCTCAAAGAAAACTGCTTTTCCATCACAGACAGCAGACACTTCTCACAAAGTACCAGAAGAGAGAAATCCTTTGCCTTCGGCCACTGATGCGCCCAAGCAGAGCCCTGCAGAGTCAGATTCTTCAGAACTTGATCCATTACAAGATAAATCAATTAGTCTTGTTCAGAGGTTCAAGAAGACTTTTAAGCAGTATGGGAAAGTCATGGTTCCAGTGCACCTTGTGACTTCCAGTGTATGGTTTGGATCCTTTTACTATGCAGCCATGAAGTAAGTTGGTATTTTGTTGCAGTGCCCAGTACCATGGTTGAATTGAGATCTACTAGTGAATGGACATACAAATTATTCTTGCCTGTTAAAAAGTGCCTTTATACTTAGAAGAGAAATGTGGCTACATTTTTGACTAAAGCATAAGGGTAATGTTGGAAGTATATAGGATTCATGAGAGTGTCATGTAGATACTATTACCATGCAGTTATTGCTGTGTACCAGGTATGGTGCTGACTTTTACAGGTATGCTCATCTCTCCAAAATGATGAATGGATGTAAACAGCATTGAAATTATTAGTAATCTCTCAAAAGGTAAAGATAGGGATTTGGAATCCTGATTATGAATGGCTAGTTGAGATCTTTATAGACCTTTTTTTTTTGCCCTTGGACTTCATCCCCAGTCCTTCCTCATAACTGGATTTTCATTTCATGGATTTACCTCCCTTAGCTGTTCACAATGTGTATCCCCTCCTTTTTTGTTTCTGTTTCCTGTCTTTCCTGCCATCCACTGAAAAAAATGCTGCTGTAGACCATGCTTTTTAATTGAAGATTAAATATCTGTGTGGTTAAAAAAAAAACAAATAAACTAAGTATTCTAATTTTAGTTTCTTTTAGTTACAGCATGTCCTAGACACCATTCTGGAAAATGGCATTTATCAGAAAAAACTACTACATCAATTATGAGCTGCTAGTTTGCTAGTTCAGATGAAAGAGGTTTTATTTATCTGGAAATAGTTTGCTAAATATAAGCAAATGTTTATCTCTGGACTGCTGGTGTTGTATATTTAATAATAGAAAGCATGAAACAACGAGGTTTGTGGTGGCAAGGATGGAACTCTGACATCAGAATGCCTTACTGCACAAGTGTTTGTTTTAGTTACTCTAACCAGCTGGCATAATTGCCCTTTCTGGGAGCTATAGATCCAAATGTCATTCTAAATTTAGCTCATGTCAGAGGAATAAAGGTCTTGAACTATAAAAATATTTTGCTTTGAATAAATTCAGGTTGATGCTTATGTCCAGACATTTCACATTGAAAATTACTTTTCTTGAAACTCTAAAGCCTGCTGCTAAAGTAGGTATTTGGCAGATGAAAACAACTGAAATATTCAACTAGAAACTAATTAAACTAATTATAACAAAGCTTCAGTTTGTTATACCACAGGAGCAGTGCTCTCTTGAAGTGGAAAAATAAGTCTCAGAATGACTGGTCATACAAGACTAAACAGCAGTGGTTTATGAAATGGCACAGTTAGAGCTGTGTTTCAGCTCCTACTTAGATCTCCATTCCCTACTCTGGGAATTCCCTACTCTCTACTCAGACTGTAGGTTCTAGTTAACTGTTGGTAAATTACTGCCTGTTGTTGATGCTAAAGTGATTGCATGCTCAGAAGAACACTTAAAATATTAGATAGAAATAGATAATGGTACCAATAATATAAACTGTCAAATATTGGAAACTCACATCTTCTATAACTACGTGTAGCTTTCTTCTATAATATAAAGATGAGCTTTCCTTTCTCTTTTGGTGTTTTCCTGGATGTCAAATAGAAAGAAATTGTTATAGGAGCTCCCTCCACCATCTTGACAGCTTATATTGACACAGTAGAAGAACTGAGCACAAAGCCCCTGAAGTCTTGTCTGTGTGACATGTTGCTTCCTTTTCTTTTGCCACATTCCATGTTTGATATATTTAGAAGTGAATGGAGAACATTGTCTGAAATTTTAATAGAAAAAGAAGGTAATTTTAGGCAAAACAGAGCATGAAATTGAACATGCACAGCTGGAACCTGAGTAGCTGTCTTACCACCATTACATCTACTTACCTCAAACATAAACTGGGACACAGGTAAGTTAGAAACCATTCCATCCAACAGAGATAATATAAATGGGTCACCTTTTGAAATGCTGAAAAGAACATTAATTTTATTAAGGTCAGAAACATAAATCTTGTAAGTTTATTGTTTAGATAAAAAAAAATTTCTTTTCAAATTATGAAGTTTGTGTAATAAAGAAATAGTACTCTACTGTTCAGGTTTCAAATTCCCATTCAAGTTACCAATGTTTTTCTCTTTCATAGTGGGGTGAATGTTGTTCCATTCCTAGAGTTGATTGGCTTACCAGACAGCGTAGTAGACATCCTGAAAAATTCCCAGAGTGGAAATGCACTAACTGCATATGCATTGTATAAAGTAAGTATAATTATAGTTTGTAAATAAGCTCTAAGTCTTGCCTGGTGAACTAAACAGGGTTTACTTGTTTACAGCAGAAAGAATTAATTAGCTTTCTTCGATAGCTGCATGTACTTAAGCATTCATTTTGTGGTAAAAATAGTCCCATGCAAGTTGATATGCGTCCTGTGTTCCTTCAAGGAGTCTATCTAAAATAGACTTCAAAGAGTATTTCTAAAATAACTTCTTTGCTGCAGAAGTATTGCAGCCTTCTGAGATGACAATTAAGTTATTCTTCTGTATCCCTGACATAATTAGCAGGGACAAAGGGGTTAAGTCTAAACACCTCATTGAATTTCAGATAAAAGGACAGTTATTTTTATCCTAAATGATTTTTTGTCTTCCCCTTAGATGTCCATCACTCTCAAGTATTTTCATTATCATTTGAATCAATTACTTATATTCAGGTTTGGGTTTCCTTTTGTTGCTTTATACGTGCAAAGTTTGTGTTTGGGAAACTTGAAACATGTCAGACCATTCAAAAAAAAAAGGTACAGTATTCGCTGTACATGCCACTCAATTTGTTTTGTTTCTAAAAGTGATGTCCTTCTTGCCTGTTTTCAAATGGGTTACTTTCCCAAACAAAATGTGAAAGTACGACTCTTTCCAACTTTTCCTTTGCCTAAAAGAGACCAATAAATAAATACAGTTAAATATAAAGATGTTGTTATAGCTGGGAGATCTGGAAGTGTTGGAAGAAACTCGGTGTTCACATGCAGTCTGTTCTGAATTGCATCAAGATGCCAAATGCTTGTCTGCAAGCTGCACAGGGAGGGTTTGTGTGTTGAGTTTTTTTAAGGGAGATCTAATGCCCTTGCTGGCTCTGACAAAATGATACTTAAAGTAAAAGGTATGCATTTCTAGGGGATGCACTGTAAACTGGCTTATTTCATTATAAATTGAAGATACCTTTAGAATCTGACACTGGTCAAAATAGATTTTCAACACAAAAAAATACCTCTTGCTGGATGTTATTTTCCTATTTTATCTATGTGGTGTATTCTTTGGTTTCTTTAAGATTGCAACTCCTGCCAGATACACTGTGACTTTGGGAGGAACATCTGTCACTGTTAAATACCTACGTAAGCACGGCTACATGTCCACACCACCACCAGTAAAGGAATACCTACAAGACAGGATGGAGGAAACAAAGGATAAAATTACGGAGAAGATGGGGGAAACAAAGGATAAAATTACGGAGAAGATGGGGGAAACAAAGGATAAAATTACGGAGAAGATGGGGGAAACAAAGGATAAAATTACGGAGAAGATGGGGGAAACAAAGGATAAAATTACAGAGAAGATGGAGGAAACGAAGGATAAAATTACAGGGAAGATACAAGAAACCAAAGAGAAAGTTTCATTTAAAAAAATAAAGGAGTAGGAGAGATGCTTAATTTTTGGATATATCAAACTTAGCACTTTAACCGTTTGTGAGGCAGGATATGCAAAGTGCACTTCTGAGCTTTTTTTTCTTTTTTTCTTTTATATTTTTTACCCTTTGTCTGGAGACGACAATTGCTACATGGATTTAAAGGTTAAAGTTCCTTGGGGAAGAGGTTGTGACCTAAAAGTTTCAATTTTCAGAAGGAAAAGTAAATCTCAGATTAGAAGTTAACATGTCCCTTGGTAATAATGTTAAGAATTACTCTTCCCTCTTTTTTTTTTCCCCACACCCTCTTCCTCAAAATGAAGGCAATTTCTGCCAAGAGCCACTACTCTGTTCTTCTCCCATCATAGTGCACAGGCATGGTTCCACTAGACTGAGTCTTCCATTAAATAAGAATGAAGATTTCTCTGTTGGGAAGAGCAGCATGTTTAGATTTTTAGAGCACGTGGACCCAAGCCTCTTCAATCGTGATCATCTCTCAATTTGGAGCAGACCGTTGTCAATGATACTGCACATGAAGGAATTTATGGATCAGCTGCTCGGCAGGAATTCATTACAATGGCTTCCTTGGCTTCAGCCAGGCTGCTGTGGTTTATGGGCTGAGACTATGAATCTTTCTTGAACAGTGCATCTCTTCAGAAATCTCAACTGAAAGCTATAGGAAGATGAGTTAATCACAGTAGCCATACTGTCAAGTATACTTTGTTTCCTGAAGTTGATTTACAGTACAAAGTCATTAAAATCAATAATTGTATATTAAACACTAGGATTTGTTCATTGTGTTAAAGTTTACAAACTTGCTCTATTTCATTTTTGAAACAAAAAAAAATTGAAAGAAAAGTTTATTTGAGAAATTGCTATACTAAGGGGCTTTTTAAACACATGGAAAGTTAGAGTTAAACCCCAAAGTTCCTCCTCCTCCTCCCTCAGTAAAACAATTTGACTAAAATAAGCATGATTTCTGAGACAGCGATCACAGTCTACCAAACTTTTTTCCCCTAGATTAAGTCAAGCAAACACTTATTCATACCTGAAGGCTGGAATGCTGTCTCAGATGTGTAAAGGACTAAAGTTGAAAGTGTTCTATTTGGCTGGGCAGGCAAACTTCTCTCAGTTTTATTCAAATGTAGGCTGAATTGAAGTCTGTTTTTCCTATTTCTACTACAGATCTCACTTTGTAGCAACTCAGCATGTGTAAGTTGTTTAACAAAGGTGCTTTTTTCAGGGGGATATGGGGAAGCAATAGAGTTGGATCCTGAGCATTGCAACTGACTGGAGTGAAAAAAATACAGCTGACGAAGTATCAGCTCTGCCCCATTGTCCCATTCTCATTCAAGTCACTGAGGGCTTCTCCATGTTTAAGTGAGTTGAACTCCATTAACTTAATTGTGCAGGATTCATTACATACTTCTCTGCCTCTGCCCACATGTTAAATAGTAACTGCAATCTAATGCCTACCTCACAGGGATGTTGTGAGGAATAATCATTGTATATTCAGTGACCTGAAGATGTAAAGTGCCATGTTTCTGATAAAAATTATTTAAAAAAATATTTCTGTGAACTCTTACACTGCTACGTACTACTGTAAAGGACTAGAGTTAATAGATGCTATTTTGTTTTTCTCTTTTAGTGTGCTTTTCCTTACTGTCCCCCTGAACACAGTCTTCTGATGTTGGCATTTCTTCTGATTTCCCACTTTTGGGGGCAGTGTTACCCATGTCCTGCAGGACCCTGCAAAGCCCAGAGTGTGCCCCAGTAACATTGCATGATCACTTTCAGTCTGGGGCCACATATGGGACTCTTTCAGTGCAACTTACACGTGGCAGGGATTGCACAGGGGCACCTTGGTGTCCTAGGATGAGTTTTTAGCCCTGAGACATGTTAGAACTTGTTCATTACAGCACCTCTTCCTGCCCTTCCCCTTGCCCAGCTGGCCTGTGACCACTCCAGTGTTTATTGATCCATCTCTACTCATGCCAAGTACAAAAGCTGATTGACCTGGAGTTGACTGTCCTGTGTGATCATTTCTGTGGCTGCAGGAATAGCTCATGGGGACTCTTGCCAAGTGCCTCCTCTGTGTAGGTGTTCAATTTTGCCGCATGGAGAAGCTTGAGGAGTTTCTGGGACAACCACTTCCTCCATCCAGCATGTCAATTGACAAAGCACAGAGTTACATGGATCCATTTATACAAAGCCAGAGGGGAAATCTTCAAGACTTTAGAAGTCTGACCTGGAGAGCTTTTGTGACAATTAGTCACATGCTTGATGATCTTGTCTCAAATTGGCCTTCTATGGAACCTCTGCCTTGTTAATGCAGAGAGCACCTGGGGAGTTTCCTGGGCTGCCCAATGAATGTAATGCCACTTGGTGCCCAGCAGGTACCCAGCCATTCTGCAGTTTTAACTAAGCTAAATTTGACTTCTGTCCTGTATCTCACTTATAAATTATTGCCATGATACTGAGGTGCAGTTCTTGTTAGTGACAGTCTGCCTTAGCGTGAGTCTGCATGGCTGGCAGCCAGGGGTCACCACCCTTTGAAGAGGCCTTGTGCCTGCACTGTGCTGGCAGGCTGGGGCAAGCAAGGGGCACCTGGGGACAGCGTCTCCTTCTGGTGTCCAGGCCAGCACAGTTGGCACACTCGTGTGGCAGCAGTGTCCCTTAAGGTGGAACAGCATCAGTGAGAGCCTTCAGCAGCAGAGAAGGACAGGGGAGCAGGTGCCATGGCCTGGGAAAGCAGTTTGGCCACAGCACCAAGAGCCCCTGAGGCAGCCCACAAGTGACCCAACCAAGGGAGTGCCCAGTTGACTGCCAGGAATCCTTGGTGAGGTGAAAAGCCCAGAGAGAAGCCCAGCAGCATCTTCTATTGCCTGTGGGACCATTCAGTGAGTTCTACCAGGGCTTGCCTTTTTACCTCTCGCTGTTCAGCATCCTCATGGGAAAGGGCTGTCCTTTCAGGCTCTAGAGGGTGGGTGGGGGTGTGGGTCCCTCCACCTCTGCAAAGCTTCAGAAATCTGGTGAGACCAGGACTGAGACATCTATCAATACATGTACAGCAGGGAAATGGCTGCTTTGGCCACCTCTCCCACTGCTGTCTGCTGCCAGCCTCACATGTAAACACCACTGCACAGCATCACCAAGGGGCTGTACCTGAAACTGTGCCTGCAATTGGGATCCCAAGATGAGGCCAGAGTACATGCTGTGATCAAAACAGGGAATCTGTGCCAAAATTGGGGCCCCAGGATGGAACTGGAGTAGATGTGAAGGTACAAGCAGGGGGCAGATCTGAAATCACAATCCAAGATGTGACTGGAGCTGAAGCTGCAAACCAGTGCAGAGCCAGAGCCAATATCACAACTCCCTACTTGGCTTGGGCCTAAGTTGCTGCTCAAGATGGGGAAGAGACAAAATCAAAGCCCAAGCACTGTCCAGAGCCAAAATTGCAGCTAAAGGTGGGCCCAGAGTCAAGATAACATCCCTACTGGGACTGGAACAAAAATTATGGCCCAGTATCAGGACAGAACAGCAATCACCACCTGAGGCAGTGCCAGAGCCAAAAAGTTCATAACCCAAGATGGGCTGGAACCAAAGCCTTGGCCAGAGTTAGGGCCAGAGCCTACACTGCTGCCAGACTGCTGTGGCACTCACTGTCTAAGCATGGACCAGAGCCAAATTTGAGTTGGAGGCAAGTAGTGGTCCAAGATAGGGCAGTAACTGAAGGTGATGAAGTTTTAGCTCTCTTATTTTTCAGATTCTGTACTGCATTAGTATATAACTCTGAACTTGATATAAAGTGTTAGCAAGTTCTCTTCACAGGTGAAAAAAACAATCCTTTTCCAGCCTGTGAACCAAGGTCACCAGGCTCTTGTATTGCCCAAGGTGTAATCTTTGAAGGCCTTTTTAATAAATACCTACTTTATTTCTCTTACTCTGTCTAGCTTCTGTTCTAGGTAACTTCTCCAGGCATCCAAATCACAGCCAAATATTGGGCCAGAGATGAAATCGTGCCCAGAAATGCCACTGAGATGAAGCCACAGATCAACATGGGGCTACAGGCACAGCCACAACCTGCTATCCAGCCCTAGCCACAGTCACAGACCAAACAGGTACTGAAGCTGAAGTAGCAACCTGGTATTAGGCCAGACCTGTCTGAGGCCCAAGATGTGTCTGGAACTGAAATCATGGCCTGAAATTGCAATGGAGCTAAAGTCACATCTAGAGAGATGGGGCCAGAGCTGAAGCCATGGCCCAATATTTCCCCTAGAAGCAAAGTAACAGCCCAAGATATGACAAGGAACAAATAGCAACCCAAGTAGGGGCCAGAGCCACAGACATGCTGAGATTGAGCAAGAGCCAAAGATACAGCAAAAGTGGCACTACCACTGATGTTACAGCTCAGGATGGGGTTGGAGCTAAAATCACAGTCTGATATAGGACTGGAGTCAAACTAATGCCTTGAAATGAGGCCAGAGCCCAAGTCATAGCTCAATATGGCACTGGAGCAGAAGCCATGATCCTCACCCGGGCTGGAGCAGGGACCAGAGCTGAAGCCCTGATCCAAAAACTGAGCCAAGCTCATGGCCTCACAGTGGACATGGCTTGAAAATAACCACCAGTGATTGAACAGGGAACAGGGCTGAAATCACTGCCCAAGAAGCAAAAGATGCAGCCTGAAATGAGCTAAAGCAGAAGTCATGAACCAAGCAAGGACCAAAGGCAAAGTTGCAACTGAGTATCAAAGCAGAGACAAAGATGTGGATGGCCATGTGGCCAGAGTCTAGGCCACAGCTTGACACAGGAATGAAGCTGAAGTAGCAGCCCAAATAAGAGCTGTAATAGCCTCCAATTGGGGCCAGAGCCAAAGCTGTCATCTACCATCAAGCTGTTGGCAGAGCATCTGGCCAATATCAGGCCAGAGGTTAAGTCACAGCCCCATACCAATCCAGAACCACAACTGCAATCAGAGCCAAAGCAAGAGCAAAAGCAGGAGCCCAAGATGGAAATCAAGCCAAGTTTGTGGCCTGAGCCATAGCTTAAGCCAAAGTTGCAGATGAAGATGTGGCTGGAGACAACAAAGTCACAAGCCAAGACGGGGCCAGAGCCAAAGCCATGGCCCAAACAGTGGCCAAGTCACAGCAGCCTCCTGAGGAGGGGTCAGACCCAAAGCAGCCACCTGAACAAAGGCCACAGCCAAAGTTACAGCCAAAAATGGGGCTGACAAAAAACTCTCAACCCAGTGTTAGGCCAGAGCTGCAGTAGCAGCCTGAGGCAGCCAGAGCTCAAACTGCTGCCACAGATGGGAGCAGATAAAGTCTCACTCCAGTATCTTTACAAAGCTGAGGTTAACAGCTCAATCTGGCACCAGTCACAGCCCAAGCAGGGACCAGAGCCAAAGTTGCTGCCCCATGTCAGGTTGGACCCAAAGTCATGAACTGAGAAGGGCAGAGCTGAGTCAAAGACCAAGCAGGGGCAGAGCAGACATGGGAGCCTGAGCTGGAGCTGGATTCAGAGCCCTGTATCAGGCTGCGGACAAGCTCATGAACCAAGATGGGACCAGAATCAAAGTTGTGGCTCAGGATGGGTTCTGGAGCTGCAACCATTGCCCAAGACAGGGCTGGAGAAACGATAGAGGCCCAAGGTGGCTCCTGACCTCTACTCACAGCCTGAACAGAGGTCAGACCTGCAGTCCCAGCCTGATGGGACCAGAGCCAAAACCACAGCCCAGCCAGGGGCCAGAGCTGAAGCCTGATACCAAGTTGGAGATGAAGATACAGGGTCGAGGAGCAGAGGATGGAGCCCAGCTCAAAGAGTGATACAGCCAGAGCCAAAGCTATGACCAGTGTGGGGCTGGCACTCAAGTACTGGCCTGAAACAGGCAGGAGAAAAAGTTGCAGACCAAGATGGAGCTGAGTGGAAACAGCAGCTCAATATAGGTAAAGCTGAATTTACATCCTGAGCAGGACCCAGAGTCAAAATCATGGCCCAAGATGGGCCCAGAACCAAAGTCAGAGCCTGACAGGGGAACAGATGAAGTCTCAGCCCAAGAGGAGCTGAAATCTTGGCCTAAGCAATGGCTGGAGCTGAAGCAATAGTGAAAATGGGGCCAGTCAAAATAATGGCCAGAACAAAGACCAGAGCCAGTCACAGTTGAAATTAGTGCCCAAGCTGAAGGTGCAGCTGAGCCTTTTGAGCAGGGTTGGAGCCAAAGCTGTGACCCAGTAACAGGCCAGAGCGAAAATAGTGACTCAAGATGCTGCTGGAGCCAAAGTTGAAAAATATTCCTCTGATTGTGTCCCCTTCAGGGTGTCAGCTTAGGGCATTGCATCACATTCATCCTTGTTCATCACTTACCATCAGCAACAATAATAATTAGAGAATTGTAATTATCCCCTGGCAATTAGCTACCTATTTTTATGATCTTCTTAAGTAGAAAGAATACATCTTGATTTCAAAAGCCCACAGGGTAACATGTAGTGTTGTTTGGGCTTGAGCTTGATGAATTGATTGGACAATCAGAGAGGAGGGAACACAGGGGAGGATATTCAGGCTTGTTTAGGAAAAATGCCCAAACATGCTACAGTTCTTGAGTCAACTCCATTGCCAGTCAAGTATTGAATAGTCTGTGTCCTCCTCTCAAACTCATGCTGAATAAAAAATCTTATGTACTCTTGCAATCAGACTAAAGTCATGAAACTGATGTAATTTCCACCTGAAATGCTATGCTGAATCCATCAGAAATGCAGTTGGGATCCTACATTTAATATCAATCAGAACTATACTGCTGGGAGGCTGGTAGTGGAACAGATCCAGCACTGGTAATTTCAATGGACTGCCTTGGTGACCTAAAGCAGGCATGGAGAGACAGCACAGGCTCCTTGTGAACACTGCCTTGACCTGGCCTTTGTGCTTGCTGATGACCTTCCATCTGGGATCACAAAGCAGGTGGAGACAAAATCCAATTCCACCATGAGGTTCTAAATACACAAACTGCAAGTTTGCCTCACATCCTTTTTTTGTTATAGTTTCACATGGATTTGTTCATAGGCACAAAAAGAGTTGCCAGACCTTGTAAGGATGTTGATATAGGAGAACATGAGAGATCTCATGAGTAGTGATGCTGTTCTTGCCCTTCAGCTGAACAGACTCTGCAGTAAGTGGTGCTGATCCCCTCCGCTGGCACTGTCAAGCACTTCCACCAGCACATTTACACCAGCTCTTTATCCAGCCCTGCCTGAGAGCCACCTTGGAGCACCTTTCCCCCAAAAACAGGTGCCTGCACACAGCTGTGACCCCCAGCTACCTCCCAGATGTGGCAGCTGTGTTTCAATGCAGAAGGTGACCTTTGGATGAATTGTAGTGGAGAAAGGGAAATTTCTCAGCCTTGGCTGATGACTAATGATGTGGTTAGCTAAAGCCCTGAATAAAGTTTTTATCCTGGATTAGGTTAGAAAAGCCATGAACATAAAGAGAACACAGTGTCATTTTATAGAAGTGACCTCAAAGTTCTGCCTAATGTCCTAACAGTGTATTTTCTATTGCTGGATTGCTGCACACTAGCCCTCACACCTCTGCACAGCACAGACCCACATACAGACAATCTTCTTCAAAAACAGAAGTGCCAGTGCACAAGCAGCACTCCAGCTACAGCTGCAGTTTACTCTTGAGCACAGTTTCACTGCAGACAGGCACTTCACTTCTGTGCCCTGACAGGTGGGGATTTAAGTGCACCTGATGCCGTTTCCCTGACAGAGCACAATTTTACAGTACAGTGCCTGATTGCCCTGGCAAATGGCTGGAGATAGCATGCATATTATCTATAGGTATAAGATACAGCATGACTGTAGAAGGTGAGAGGGCCTGCATGCTGAGTACTTAATGCAGTTATCACTCAGCCACAGGGCTTTTCATGTTTGCCAATGCACCTCTTGCTGAAAAGCTGTGACACCCAGTAGTGCACCTGTAACTTCCCAAAACAAACACAGTCAGTCACTATCAGCACCTTTAATCTGCAGAAGGAGGGGGGGGTCAAAGAAACCAGACTGACTCTGCAGTCCCTCAGTCAAGCCTTACCTGTTGGGCTTTTCCTGACAGTACATTAGTTGAAGTTACCAGCTCATCAACTTTTCCCCCAAGAGATACAAAGTTTGCAGCATAAGCAAATTTTATAGCACTTACAATCCTAACCTCATTGTCAGGAAAGAACTAGCTCCTATCCTTTTTGCTGTTGCCATAAACCCTACTGAGCAGTTATGCAAGCATACTTGTGCTTTTATATTTGACTTACATGTCTTCTTCACCAAGTAAAGCCAACCAGGGCAAACTTGGCTCAGCTCATGGAATATTCACAGCACTGTAACACAATTACATGTGTATGCATATACAGGGACATGTAATAAGTGGGAATGTTCTCACTGCTTTGAGATGAAAACCACTTTTTTTCTTTTCTCCTAAGAATTTCTTGCTGCCCAGGGTTAAATGTAGGTCAAGCTGTCTGAGCCCATGTCTGTGGCACACAGAGCAGGATTAAACTGGAATTTTCCACTCAACTCAACTGTCAATCACTATAATGTCTGCAAATGTTAAATTAAGCTGGAATGATCTGGTGTTGGCACTGACGGGGGCTCAAGGGTGGCATTTTGGCCTCTGTGAAAAAGATGCCCTCTTTCTCTGAACAAGGGGTGGCTATGTCCTGGCTGCTTGCTCAAAGCCCTGCCAAACAGAAAATAGCTCTGCACAAGACAGTGGGATGTGTTGGAAGTGGGCAGAGAGAGGGACTGGGAATGGTGGCAGGGAAAGGTTATTCCCAGTATTGCCACAGGCTGTGCTGAGACCTGGCATGTACTTCTTCTTATGTTTCCTCCTCTTTAAAATACTTTTGGCACCTTTCCGCTGCTGCTCTGCAACACGCTTCAGAGTGGAAACCATTAAAGGATACAACATGTTTTGTCTGATTTACAGATTAGCCCCTTTATTAAGGAGAGCCAGCCTTCAAATGTCCCCCTCTAGCCACAGCAGAGCATCCACAGGCTTAGCATGTGGCAGGTATCCCTGGGATGGATCGTGCAGTCCTGCCAAAATAAACAATGTATTTAAGGCAATTTGGAACACCTAAGGCAAGCAGAAATTTGCAGTTAAATAGTAAAAACTGCAGCATACAGCTTCCCCCTTATGTTTTGGAACATTCTGGGAACAAGTAGGGTTACTGACTATACAGGACACTGAGAAACTCAGCTCATCGATTTTACCACATGTAAAGAATTCAGTGTTTCAGCTCTAATCCCCATTCTCAGGCTCTCAGGAGCAATCATTTGGCAGCCAGTCTGGAAAAAAAATGTAGAAAACAAGCAGAAAAAAAAAATCATGCAAGTTTTTAGTTTTCTTAATCAATGCTAGAGTTCTGCAAAAGCAGCACAATGCAAACTGCACAAAAAGCAGGGCATCGCCGCAGTAGAAGCGAGCTATTAGGAGAGGATTCAGCAGTAAGGGTTTTAAAATGTGCATTTTAATTAGAACTCACTTAAAGCACAACCGATCAAAACAGTGGTAATGAGAGAAGCCTAATTAATTTTTGTCTAAGTAACGAAGTCTCATTACAGAGGGGTCTTTGGAAGAAAAGGGTTTGGGATGTTAAAACCAGGGTGTTTGTAATGAGACACAATACTGCTGGGAGCCTGGAAGCCAGACCTAGAGGTTTCACAGGACCGCAGCAGCCACTATATTAATCTTTCAGCAGAAAAAAAGTAACCCTACTGAGATGAGACATCCCATTTACAGCTGAGTTGCAACCATTGGCAGTGATATTAAAACACAATCAAACAGAATGGCATATTATAAACTAAATATAAATACAATTAAAACCAGATTAAGTAAAAGATCAAAGCAGGCTCAAAAAATGCAGTTTCCAGGGAGTTCAGGGTTCAGACAGCAGAGGAGGAGCAGAAGCTTGGAGATTTAGAGTACTTCTAAGGACTAAGGAACTAGCATTTTCTACATACTAAAGAAGAATTAAAATGCTGTACATGGAGGAGAGCAAGCTCAGGGTGGTTATAGGAAAAAAAATATGATTACTTTTGACCCAAAACTAAGTACTGTAACATTCAAAGAACTAAGACCTTTGAAAAGAACAGCAGCAAGGGGAGCCCCCCTGGTTCCTCTCTGAGTGGAATGTAAAGGCAGCTCCACAGCAGGCTGCCTGAAGTGGGATGGACCGTGGCTCCCACAGCAAACCTCTTCCTGGAAAAGACCTGCAAGAAACCCCCAGGTTTAAAGCATCAAACTCAGCATCACATCACAGCAATACAGACACCCAGCAAGCACAGGTATAAAACATAAACCAAGAAAACTATATTAATAATCATGCTAAATAAACCATCACTTTATACACAGAATGTACAGAAACTATCTGCTCTTTCCCAGTGTTGTTAAGCTTTAGTATGGCAAAGTGGCAAGTGCCAGCCAGGGATAATTTGATCTCCCTTGCAAAGATCTGTATCACCAAAGACAAATCTTTGCAAAGGACCCTTTCATCTGGTTTCTTACTGAGAGCATCATCCCTCTCTCCACCCCATTACTGAACCACAACTGCTCTTTTTTTAAGCACTGGCCAAAGCATGTCCCAGCTTTCTTAAACCAGGTTGTGAATCTCCCTCCCACAAGCCATATTTTGCACCTTCATTTTTTAAAGAAGTTTTGCAGCTCAGTGCTTTGGGGGCATTGCTTATCCCCCCTCCCTGCTGGTCAGTCAGCACTGCTGTGCCAGAGGCCAGCACCACCAGCAGGGCTTGAAATGAGATCGAGGTGGGGTTGTTGTCTTAAAGGAACTGAAAGCACAAACTGGCTTAGATTAAGTGCCTAGACTGACCTCCAGTGTGTGACAGGCTGTCTCCCTGTCTCCTGCTCCAGCCCATCCTATGGCAGAGGCAGGGCAGAACCGTCCCAGCATTAATCACCAGAGTGGGAGGGTGAGAAGACTGATCTTAAACCCTCATCAGACACAGCAAGGGAAAGAGACAAGTACTTATTTTTACCAAAGCCACTCTAGTGTTCCATGCTTTTTTGTTTTTTTCACTTCAAAGGGAAAATAAATCCAACAGGAGACAAATGGATTTAATAATTTTTAATAATTTTGTGCCATGGTTTAACCACAGCATATTAAGAACAAGCATAAAATCTGTATTTAAAACTAACAACAGCACTTAGAGCAACATCTTCCTTTAAAAGTATTGCAATAAACAGACCTTAGGTCTAAAAACTAGGACATCACCATTTGCTCAATTAAAAGAGTCAGATACACAACAGTTGAAATCTTTTTTCTGTATATAACTGGGAGTTACGGTGGAAAATAAGCAACAAATTAATTGTGTTAAATACAAAATAAAATTTAAAAAAATAAAAAGTAAAGCAAGCCAGGTTTGTCATAGCATCACATGAACAGCTATTGAGAAATTCCAATACAGTTGTAAAAAGACTTACTGTTCTTAATAGCTTTGTTTTACAACAATAAATTTTAAAAGAAAGATTAAATATTGTTGATAGTGCTGTACATATTTCAGAATAGCCTGAAAGAAAATGGACAAAAATAATAGATGTGCTGAAAATGTGATCTTGAAAGCCACAATGTTGGAGATACAAAAAAAAAAATTAAAATCCATACAGCAATAAAGCATTTCACACGGTAAATTAACTAGCAAGAAACAACAAATAAAGGGTAACATTCTAAAAACAGGCATTTGATGGTTAATTTTGAGTGTAACAGCCTGACTGATGTACATACCATCATGAAATGCTCTGAGCACAGCAGCATTGGGCAGTTGAGAGTTATACAAAGATAAAACCCCTATCAATGCTTGTGTAGTCTTTACATTATGAGTAGAAAAGCCTTGTTAAGGAATACTAAAGTGATTCTTTAAAAATTATTATTATTATTGTTTTTGCTGTCCAGGTCTATGATGCCTGAGGCTCTCGTAACTTCTGCTCACAGTCCTTTTGAAATCTTGGCTGCCTGCTGTGCTTTGTGGTAAATGGAAAAGCGTGAACACAGCTGTGAATACACTTAATAGACAGACAGTCTGCTCTTTCCACTGCAGCTTCAAAGCAAATTAGTGCCTCTAAAAGAAGACATGCTCGTGTTTGGTCCACTCAATATGCATGTTTTGTTATGATAAATCCTACTCTAGACTCCTCCAGCAGGAGGTTTACTCTGTACAGTCTTCCTAGTGAAGGCCCGGGGTTTTTTGTTTGCTTCTCTTCCTTCATGCACAGAAGTGGTTCTGCAGTGCAAACAGAAACGTGAGGATGGCCAGGCAAGGCACACTTCCAAAACAATTACTCCACGCCCTGACAAACAATAAATGAATTAACAAGTGACAATCAGAAAATATGTGTATTTACCTATGGTATATGCCCACTGACAGAACATCTCAACAAAGAGAAGGATGTGATGATACAAGCTACCTATGAGGGCATGATGATGCAGAACTGGCCATAAGAAACTTAACACACTTCTTTAAAACCAAAAAAAAGCCAAAACAACCATGGTCAACATTCAGATACAGGACTCCTGTGAGGGCTTTTCAAGAGATATTTACAGACAAAGGTGTAGATGCTTCAGGTGGACAGAGAAGCAGTGAAGGAGTGTGCCCAAGGCACCATCCTCCAGCACGACGGACGGGTTGAAAGCCCACTCAAACCAGAGGAAGCCCCACCACTGACTTCACTGGCCCCGGGTAAGGCCCCCTGAGTTTCAGCACAGCACTCTGCTAATCGTCTGAAAAACCAAACCAAAAGGCCATCTCACACATCACCCAACACCTTGCTACCTTACATCTGTGGTTAAAGCCTGGCAAGTATAAAAAAGCTACATACAGACAGGAGTGTCTATGAAAGAGTAGTTGGCATCCATCTGTGAGAGGACAAGTCTGTCTCGGACCAATAAACTTTTATATCACCTACTGTCCTGGGATAGTCAGAACTAACAGGTTAGAAAAGTAAGTACAGCATCTGCAAGTCCCTACACTAGAACTTCATGGTGAGTTTTCCTGAGGTATTTGCTTTACCGGAGAGCATGCGGGGCACAGGAATGGAGCGCCAAACACAGGGAGACGCCACGGGAGAACCAATTACCAAGGGAGCTCGGCAGGAAGCTGAAGTGTAACATTACTGCCCACACTCCTTCCCCCACTGGGTTTGAACAGGTCTAAGCATTTCTCTGTCACCTTAAATATGAACCTGGGTGAGCCATTGCTGTCAGAAGCCAACACAGCAGCAGAGCTGCCAACTCAAAGCTCCCACTCAAACCCTGCATTCACTACCTGCTGGGGCCACTCTTGTCCACCCTGCAAGAGCACAGGTCACCAGGGTGTCCCTCCACACCCCCAGCCCAAGGACAGTCTGTAGTGGCAGCATGGTGCACCAGCAGTGGGCACAGAGAGTTGGCTGCTGTCACAGAACTCTCATTGGCCTGGTTTTGATTTTGCAGGGATGCTTTGGGTCAGTTCCCACTTGTCTGAGCTTCATGTCAAATCTAGGATGTGATTAAAAAGGTTTGAAAAGTTTTAGCCCATTTCTAAGTTAAAAAAAAAAGGTAATCAAGGATAGTAATAAATAATGTATCTGCTGGAGAAGTAGTAACTAATACTGGTCCAACTCAGCAATAGCAAGCAACAACCAATACGAGAAGCATTTAGTTGCAAGGTTAAAGCTGTGGAGGTTCTGTTTGTTTTGTGGTTTTTTCCTTTTTTTTTAAAGTGACACATTAAGAAAAAAGAAGAAATCTTCACAGCAAAGATGCATCAAATGACTAATTGCTATACACAGGCTTGTCAAAAAGGATTTGTTTAACCTTTTTCCCTTATGATATTATATTGATATTTAATAGGAAAATAAAATAATAGACTTTTTGTCATTTGTATGCATTCATTTGCAAACTTTCTTACAAAAAAAGGACCAAGCACAGATTGGCATTCACAAAGTCTATGCCATTTTTTTTGTGTTAAAATTGGTATCATCTGTACACTATCTTACAGTATTAACAACATCTATTTGTTTTCATATGTTTGTTTGCTTGTTCTACCCATTGGGTAGGATATGTGCATAATATAGTCAAGTTATACACAGCACCATACAAAGAAAAAAAAACAAACTAGATAAAAAGACAGACAACTGAAAAAGCACCATTTCAAGTGAGGCACAACAAAGGTGGGAGTGTAAGGCCAGATGCAAAGCCCCCTGAAGTTGGCAAGAGTCTTCCTACCAACTTTAGCAGGCTTTGGATCAGGCCCTCTTGAGTGCAAGGGGATTCCTATCTGCTCAGACCTGAACATGAGGCACCTTAGTTGCTTACAAACTACTGACATGCAAACCTCCTCAAAATTATACCTAATAAGGATGTCTTTAATTGATTAGTAAACCTACCACAGCAGACAGACAAGCACAAACCAAGGAGAGAAAGGAAGAAGAAAAGAGACAGCTTTGTCACCCATGAGATCCTACACACACCGTGTTGTTCCAGGAAGCTCACACACCAAACCACTTAAAACAGCAGCAGCAATATAGCAAAGAAAAAGCATAATCTCTGGCAGTAAATCACACTTCTGTCAGAGGGAAGGGGAAGTATATCTACGTTACAGTTTTGTTTTTCTATCATTAATCAACATAAAAAGGTAAGCTCCTTTATAGCAAGAAAGCAACACTAGCAATACCCAAGTTGCTTGTGTTCAGCCTAAAAACAGAAGAGACACCAGCAAGGCAGAAGTAGCCAGGAGAGTCTGTGACACAAAATGGTCCTTGATCTTCCCTTTCAAAAGCAGAATTGTACTGGGTGGTTACCAAAACAGCATTAGCATCCCTGAAATACATTTAATGCCAATGACAATTTCAAGAAAACATCAGTAGGCCCCTCCACTTGTGTCTGTGGTACTAAAGAGTGCAGCAAAGCACTTCATCCAAACACCTACACTTCAGTTTGCTGGGAAGAGGCAATGCAGGTCTCAGGCTGGTTTTGGAGGATGGACTTAGTGGCACAGCTTCTGTTTATTCCCCAGAGCTGTACCAAGAAAACTACTCTTTTTTTTTTTGCTGGTGCAAGTGTGCCCAACGGGGCTTTTGCCAGCCCAAAAATGCAATCAGAGGTGGCTCAAAAGGTAATTTACATCTCTGGATAGGCTGGCAAACAATATATTAACTAAAAAAAAAAAAAATCCTGCCAACATTTTCAGTCAGCATACTCTCAAAACCTAAAGCTGAATTTCCTAACGAAACATACAGACCAGTTTTTAGATGGGAAACCTCTCTTTAGTTCAACACATCCTCACAAGGGACTATTCCATGTTTTAAAACGCCTCAGACAACTCAATAAAGCTGCCTCTTTCCAGGGACTGAAATGATTGACACATTTGGGGCTAGTGTAGGAGAAAAGCTGTAATTGTACTGGTGGGCAAGCAGGCAACACAGTGCAGAGAAAGACCAGATATGTGTCATTAAATTATGTGCAACAGCCTTTATCTAAAAATCAAGGATGCAATCAAAAGCCAGACTTCATCTGAATCCACTGCACAGAAGGATCACTTGGTTCTCACCATCAGCTAGGTCTGAAAAACATGCTTATGAGATTTAGGCTACAGGAAGTGTTACTTTCTTCCTGTACATCAATACACGAGATCTGCATCGGGGTTATCCCAAAGCACAAAGATTTTTCAAAGCTCACCCAAAAGGAGAGAGAGCTGTTGGATGGAAGATGCACAAGCACACCAGGTGACAGGCAAGAACTGGTGCAGCAAGAAAGCCCCCTACTGATAAAAACATAGGTCATGACATTTACAGGACTGAAAAGCAAATACTCCTCAGGCTTCCTGCTGTTTGACAAATGACCTGCCATTGTCACTGAGAGCTC
This sequence comes from Ammospiza caudacuta, assembly GCF_027887145.1. Classification (NCBI taxonomy): domain Eukaryota; kingdom Metazoa; phylum Chordata; class Aves; order Passeriformes; family Passerellidae; genus Ammospiza; species Ammospiza caudacuta. The sequence continues at coordinate 101,447,520 of NC_080593.1, forward strand.
AACACCGAGCCATGCAGCACTTCTGGAAGGTGATCATGGAATAGAAACTAGCACAGACAGAATCAAGGGGACAAGTCTGCAAGCAGGTCTGTATGTGCATGGACATGACTTAACTGTAATGACCAGAGAGAACCTGTGAATAACCCTGAATACTTTCAAATGTGCCAGCAAGCCTATTGTTTATCCTGGGGGGGGGCGCAAAAAAACATCGATGTATATCTATTTTTTACCAACTTGCTATTTTGTTTTTCTTCGCTTACAAAATCAGGTTACCTTAGCTACCTTGAGCACTCAGGGATAGAGTCAGAGAAAGGTCAGCAATCAATCCTCTCCAAAGCATTCAAACACTCCTTACAGATTAGAGTGTCAGTTGTAAGGCCCAGCATCTCACTACCTGGCAGGGTTAGAAATGACCACCTCAGACAGCACTGTTCCAGACAGCCTCCACTCAGGGCTCTTCAGCAGGACAAGGATTTCTTCTCTATTGCAAAGAAGTGCGCTCCTTAATAAACAATGCAATTCTGCTCCTTACCCTTCCCTGCACCTCATTCACAGAAAAAAATCAAGAACTTTCAATGACACTTTAAAAAAAAAAAAAATATCTGCACCAAGAACATTCTGGGATTTGCATAACAAGCACCTTCCAGCTGGGACAAACTGGTATAAGCAGTGGGCAAGCAGTAATAAAAGGCCAAATGAAGCACAGCAGATTCCATGAGTGCAGGAACACAATCATCTTCCTCACTGACCATCAGGAACTTGTACATGGGGCATATGCTGGAGTTATCATACTCCAAAGGGAAATGCATGCTGTAATAAAGTCCCATCAGCCCAAGACTGGCCTACATGCAGAGTCCATCAGTGACAAGTCCAGGAGTAGCATAATTAGATCCTCCCTGATGAAAAAATCCTATTATACAAATTCCTGTGAATTCTGGATGTGCTCCACATGCCAGGAAAGGGATCTGAACACTGCACTGTTGGCTGGGTACCCCTCTTCCTGTCCCTCACTCACACCTTTTAAGCAGCATCCCACTCAGTCTGCTTGTCCAGCACTGAGGCAAGCCCAAACACAATTGTTCTAAACATAGGTACAGAATTAGAGCTAAGTGCCAAGTGCTGCATTGGTAAACTGGGACAGAAGCAGGTTTTTTCCTTTGCTAAATCCCCTGCCTTTTCTAGCCCTGAAAGATCATACAAAAACACCAAAGATGGGGCATATTCAGCACCAAGAAGAGAGCCATGCCAAGACATGTAAGGGAAAAATTAGTCTTTGCAGTAGGACAGAGGTCACAAAACTTTATTTCATAAAGGTGCATTTAAAAGAAAAAATCTTTTAACCTGAAAATTTCTAAAGTAAGAACATCGCTATTCTGAATTTTGGGAAAACGAGTTACTGGGCAAAGTCAGAAGATGCAACCAGAATTCAGGCAAATATGATCTATCACATAGAGAACACCACAGACATATTATGTAGGTTTTGTGGTATGAGACATATAAAATCTACACAATTAATGCTACAGTGTTTGCAGGACAGTTTCATTGAGTGGCCCTGGGATAGAGTCTATCAAATCTGGATATTTTCAAAGCTGGTCTTCCATAAATGCTTCATAGAATTACTTATTTTCAGAGCTCACCAATCTGTTCTGTTATCAAGAGCAGATTTTCTACCAAGTCAATGGAAGAAAAAATAGAAAAAGTGTTTCAATGTTACACTGTTGACTGCCTTTCCACTGGAGAGCACTAATATCCATCAGAAAACAGCCTATTTACTGCTAAGAGAGGCCCCAAAACAGAAGATTACAAGCTCACCTATAGCAAGTGAACTAATCACCACACTCCCAGAGCTGAGTCAGCACATCACATGTGGGAAAGCAGAGCAGACATTAAGCCAATAGAGTGTCCAAAGGAGGGCCATGAGGATGATGAAGGGTCCCAAGGGGAAGCCATGAGGAGTGGCTGAGGTTACTTTCTTTGTCCAGCCCAGAGGAGTCTGAGGGGAAACCTCAGTGCAGTTACAACTTCCTCATGGGGAAAAGAGGAGCAGGCACTGATCTCTTCACCCTGTTGACCGGTGACAGCATCCAAGGAAATGGCAGGAAGCTGTGCCAGGGGCAGTTTAGGTTGGGTATTAGGAAAAGATTCTTCCCCCAGAGGGTGGCTGGGCACTGGAACAGGCTCCCCCACAGCACCAGCCTGACAGAGTTCAATTTGGACAGTGCTCTCAGGCACATGGTGTGACTCCTGGGGATGGGGCTGTGCAGGGCCAGGAGCCAGATTCAATGATCCCGATGGGTCTCTTCCAGCTCAGTTTGTTCTATGATTCTAGGATGATTCGAGGATTCTGGGATGAGAAGACAAAGATGCAAGAGGAGATGCAACTATTAGGTGAGCAATTACCAAGTTATTTTTAAACAAATATTTTCTAAAGAACTGGAAAAGGCTGCATTTCCCAGGCAGAAAAATTTTTCATCCAAGAAAACTTAAGAGACAGCATAGTGGACAATGTTAATGGGAAGTGCATAAATCCACTGGCATGCAGAGAGGGCAAAGGGCTGTTTTTAAAGAACATTCCCAAGAGGCAACTTTGAAGGCAACTTCAAGGCTGACTTTGCTGAGATCACACATGGGGAAAGTTGGTCTCCAACCAGCCCAAGCCCAGGGCCAGTCCAGGTGTGCTCTGCCCTGACAACTGAGTTCCAGCTGTTCTCACCTCAAAGCTTCTCTAAACAATCTTCACTTAGGCAACAGCACAGTACCTGTGTAGGCACACATACTCACACATACTCTCTGGCTTAAAGGCTTGCTTCTCAAGCAACAAAAGTCACTGAAGACCCAAACCAACATTTGCTGGCTTTGTCCTCTGGTTGGGTTTTGTCTGTTTGTTGTTTTTAACTAAGAATTATGTTTGTATGTTCTTTGCAAAAATCTAATTTCACAGCTTTTATTCCCAGGAACCAGACAGTGATGAGAGCCCCAGCTGACTGAAAGCCACCTAGTCATCTTCTAAACACCTGTCCTGCGGGTCTGAGAGGAAAAAAAATAAGTGAACCCCACCATGCAATCTCTATCTCTCCCTTCAATTAATACATATGATACAAGGCAGCCTTACTCTGCATTACCAGCATGACTCAGACCAAAATAACAATTAGAGACAAATGGGGCTGTGTATTCAGACTAACAGTTATACAAATGTTTTCTAAACTAGAATAAAATCAAATTAACTTATGAAGAAAACAAATCTACACTGAGGCCCAAAAGACAACACGCACGCAGACACACACACACACAGTTTTGGCATTAAAACTCTGCATAGATCAAAGATGCACTTCAGTTATCAGAGTCCATGTACAGAAGTCCTGCAGAAATCCAGCTTCCAGCCATGGGACCAGGGCATTGGTGCCCTTGGGGTACTCAGCAGCTGCTGCCCACAACCAAGCACAAGGCTCAGGAAAACAGAAAAAAGTGAAAGACCTTAACGTGAAGAGGTCTATGACACACTCATACACCTATATATTAGAAACTATTCAAGCTAAGATTCTAAAGATTCTTACTTTTAAGTCCATTTCCAAAATGCATTTTAAGTGCAATTTGTGCTTTTTCATGTGCTTGTGATGCCACTATCACCTTCTGTCAACTGTGTTCTGGCACCGCGCGTGCTTCCACATGGGAACAGCCAGTGGAGAAACACCCCAGATGCCACGACACAGGCAGGGAACACTTCCCAACTACTCTCCAGGCCAGGTTAGCAAAAATCAGGGCTTACAGACACTTGGTGAACACATGAATCACCTTTAGCCATGAGCACAGTCCTGCTGTTGTCACGCAGACATCGTGCACCCAGAAGGGTTTCTGCAGCAGGGCCCAGAGCAAAATGGTTTGCAGGGAGAATTCCTGGTGCACCAACAACCCTGCCAGGAGCCAGCACCACTGCCACGAGTGCCCTTGGTACTGCTGCAAAAACACCACAGGGGGGGTTAGCCACAAGGGCTCCCTTCACTTCAACAGGATGGACCTCCAGGACTGAACTTCAGCATCTGAAAGGATGAAATGGAGAGTGAAAACCACGACAGCCTCACGTACTTGAACAGCAGAGCAGGGGAAAATAATCCCACCCTGCATTTTCAAACCATTTATTGCATAATGTCATGATATGCGACTAAATACATTTCAGGCTACAGTGAGGACAGAAATCTCTAGCACGGTAAGTACTGGTGATACTGCATTATGACAAGGAAAAGAATGGCAGCACTTAGAATCAATACAAATCAATGCATCTGGAAATTGTAGTTTTGCCATTTATGAAGAAATAGTCTACACTGCAAAATAGATAAACCTTAAGTGACGGAAAATGCTGGGATTTCATTTTTGCCTTCTTCCATCCAAAAGTCTCCAAGACACTTCACCGATACACTGTTATTTGAATGCAAATTATTGCAAAGACAAGTGTCCCTGTATTTTTTGAATTGTAAAAGTCAAGAGATGTTAGCCTAAGTCCTGTCCCCATCTTTTAGCAAACCCAGGGGGAGGGGGCAAACTCCTCCAGATTACTTCTAGGGCTCTATCATTATTCCACAGGTGAAACAACAACATATAGAAGAACTTCACATAAAACAGTTCCCTCATATATACTTTTTTTTAAAACAGTAAGATAGTGCAACTTTTTAAAACACATTTATCACAACACAAATTAATTCCTCGCATTCATCTAAGTTCTCAACTTTATACCTTGGCACACAGAACAGGAATTTTGTTTCATATTAAAAAAAAATTCACATCCTGGGAGAAAAAAAAAAGCAAACTGGCCAATTCTTCCCCCATTTATCTAGCAAAACCACCTTTTTCCTTCTGCCATTCAGTGAATATAAAACAGGCTGTACAAGCCTCATTTCTGTGCTAAGTTAACTTTTAGAATTAAATACTTGAAATAGTTTATTAAAAAAAAATAATATATTCCCCCCCCCTTTCCCCTGAAACACTGCTCATAGACAAACCGAATGGAAGTTTGTATTTCTTTCAATCTGCTTTGCATGCAATTCCCCCGAAAGGAATCAGAAACAGAGAACTGGTTTGCACGTTTGGTTTTACTCAGTTGTACCACGTAACAACACTGTGCACCGGAGCACGGGGCTCTTCCTCCGCTGGCCCGCTGGGCTCTCCCGTCTTCAGTCCAAACGCACCTGGGCAGGTGACCTAGACCAGGTTCCCTGGCTTCCGGTCCTGGCCTTTGCTGGGGACTATTGTGCTCTCTGAATTGTTTTGCTGAAACTGAAGTCTGCTCCCCCTCTGCGAGGAAGGAGGCATGTTGCTGTGCTGGTGATGGAAAAAAGAGGAGCCGGGGTAATGGCCCATGACCTCGCTGTACGTCGGGGGCGGTCCTTCCATCCTTCCATTACTGCTATAGTTGGTTGCACTTATGCCCGAGTTGCTGCTGGGTGGGCAGGGACCCCCATTGTACATGGAGATGTCTATCAAGTCGCTATCAAAAATGGTTCGGTTGGGCGGCGCCCTGACGGATTCCCGGTTGAGCTCCATCTGCTGCTCGGGGTCCCGGAGCTGCAGCGTGCACGGGCCCTGGTACGGCGGCGGCTCTTCGCCGTCCGAGAGGGAGATGGTGGGAGGAAGGTCAATCTCATGCTGCATGTAAGGGTAGGTGGGCTGGAAGCGACTGAAACGGTCCCGCTGCATAAAGGATGGGGTGGTGAACCTGTCCCTGGACCTCGGGGCGTACATGATCTGAAACGGGAAGAGAGACACGCGTGACTCCACCTCTGCGCCAAGCGCCGCGGCTGCTCCAGTGCTCACCCCAAACTGATAAACACAGAATGCTTCTTCCTGCCACCTGTCTTAGAGGTTAAACCCAGCAGATACCATGCACACATGCCTGCAGGTGAAGAGGCAGGAGGTGCAGGAAGGATCCAGCACACTCAAGAACAGCTGCACAAAGGAAGCACAAGACCCCACACAGCTCCTTCTGAAACTAAAACATTCCAAGCAAAAATAAAATTATTCTGTTTCTGAAACCAGGAAATTAATTCTCTCTAGTCTGAGTAATTGACTAGCTCTACAACAATGTCCCAGTACTGAATTTCAGCTGCAGTCTGAGCTTCCCCCTCCTACTCCGAGTTAATGCATCCCCAAAGAATTCAGATGGTCATTTCAGTACCATTTGCAAAGGCTCAGTGTATCTCACGCCTTCACCATCAGAGTGTATCAGGTGTCCTCCTCCTCCTCAGTTCTCAGCCAGAACTCAGCCTCTGGGGAGAACCTACAAAGCTTCTGCATTGTGATGGAAACTATGTCCTTGGTATATTAAAATCCAATTAAAATTAAAATTGGTATATTAAAAAAGGATAGGCTTTATAAAAGGAAGCATTCAAGATAATCTGTGAGTGCTGTTGCTCCTCATTTGGTCTATCCCAGACCTGGACAGACATAGCAGCTTCTCAGATCTAGAGCTATCAAACTGCTCTTCTCTTTTTTGGATCCCTGCAGGGTCTTCAACCCCTGACCTTCACAGATGCAGGGCCAACCACCAGGAAGTTCTGCTGCTTGTCACAGGACAGCTGGACCACTCAGAGCAATACACCCACAAATTATTACATAGACAAGGAATCTGTGCTAGCTGGAAGAAGGGAGACCCTGGTGATAGGATATGTGCTGTAAATCCAAGGAAAGTTCAGAGACAAGAGGAACTGGTCTCCCAGCTTCCAATGAATACTCAAATTACTGAGCCACTGTGGGAAACAGACACACCTCCATCACTTATTTGTGGATGCCTACTATGACACAGGGAGTTGCTGATGGAGATGAGGTGTCAGGTAGGCAGAATTTCATTCTTTTCTGAAAAGGTCTCAGGAATTTATGAAATGCATGTCAAGGCGGGCTTAGATGACAGTGTGAACTACACTGAAAAAGCTTCCTTTATAAAAAAATAGATGTATGTTTTTGAAAGGAACCAAATACACATTACAGGAAAAAAAAGAAAGCACTCGGTGAAGATAGCGAGAAATCTGTCAGTACCTCTGAAGCACCCTGGCGTGAAACCGAGCTTTCTGAAGGCCACAAGCACCCCTCCTGAAACGTGGAAGAAAACAACAAAAAAGAAAAATTAATAGATCACATCACCATTCTGCCTCATTATCACAGCTCTTACCAGCAGTCATCTTCTAAGGACTGGCTGTCTCCAGGAGCTAAACAAGCAACATCCCACCCCTTTCTTTCCAAATCATGAGCAAAGAGCAGCTCTGCTCCCAGGCAAATCAAGCTTGGTCCATTTTGCAAGTGCCAAGATGTCATCCACTGCACCCAGCCCCAGAGGCCATAAGGATGCAGCAAGCTGGTGGTGTCTGAGAGAGTGTGGCAATGCATGGAGATGACAGGAGACACCTCAGCACCTGTGTGCTGAGCAGGTACCTGTCACCTCCCAAACCAGCAAGGGTGGCAGGTCTGACAAAGGTCTGCCAGCCAGGATCCCGATTACACAGCACAGGCACAACAGTTCACAGCAAAACCTGGCGTCTGTAATCTCAGGGAAGTGACAGACACACTAAACCCAGGGATAATCTGGTCAGAACTGCCAGTTGCCCAATCACCACCACAAACAGTAGTTAAAGCAGCTGAGGTTTCAGCCACTTTTTCAACCACTTCTCCAACCATCTTCTCAGGTCAAAATATTTTCTCTCTCATGCCTTGAAATGCTGTTCTGACACCATACCAGCACTCAGGGCAGAATAAAGGGGTGACGAACAGTACATGAATAAGGGAAAATAGCTTAAGGTGTATAATTATTTTTCTTCTCAATTAATTGTTTGGAGTAGCAGTAACTCCCAGAGTGAATTTATTTTATTGAAAAATTTTGAAGCTGAAAAGGACATATCAGAGCAGCTATAAAGCTCAGAACTTCAATTCTGGTGCACAAAGAGAAAACAAAAATATTGACAGTCGTGACTATTTTCTTGATGTTAATTCAAGTTTTACATACATAAGAAATTTCAGGAACTGGAAAGAAAACGCATACTGTCCCCAAAAGCATTACCATGTATAGACTGCTTCCAAATCTTACTGTACTGCTTCTTCTCACCATAGCATCTTTCAACATATTTCAGAAGTAAAAATAGACCCAACTAGATGTTCATCATGACACTCAGAGACCAAATGCCGTCTGTGATCTTGTCAGGAGAGTCCACTGCAGAGAAAAGCTGCTCTGAGAGGACTCTCCCACAGGATTCAGCTGCTAAGGGAAATGCTCTGAATAGCAAAGCTGGTACACTTCTCTTCTAGCTTTACAGAGCTAAGATAGAGAGAGGCTGACAATTGCAATTATTTACAACTTCCCCAAGTATTCCCCTTTGCAAAGCCATGAAAGGTAAATCTTATGCAGAGTCACTTATTTCAGTGCCTAGATGTGGTTCTGTCAGTTAAGGAATTGTAACTGTGGAACTAGACACATACATGTATACACACACTTGTGCACACATTCCTTTCCATTCCTTCATTTTGAAATATCTGAGGGTATGTTTGCACAATTAAAGGCAATCAGGTTATCAGCAGTTGACCCAACGGGCTCCAAACCCATTGGAACTGTTTGTAAAACACATTAGTCAAAGCTAAAGTTCTCAATTAACTGCTCCTGAGTTACAGGCTCAGAAGAGAAGAAAAAAGGCAAAACCAACAAGCCACTCAGAAAGAAATAAAATCTACCTACACCACTCATATTACTTAAACTCCCTTATGAAAAGGAGCTGCTGATGAGGATGTGGAAACAACTTCCATTCTAGGGCCCATCTCCCCAAAGGCAAGAGGGTAAGATGAGCTGAGAGAGATGGTGCAGCATATGGGGAAAAACTCCTTGCATGGAGATGGAACAGGACGTGCTCACTGAGCCAAGTCTCCCAGATCTGCTACCAGCCATGCCTAACAGAAATAACTTTTTAGAAGAGAGGAGTTGCCTGTTACTTCTACCACTGATGCCTGAATCCCAGAACAGCCAAAGGCCCTGCCTGGAGCACTGCAGCTGCTGCAGGGATCCTGGTGAGTAACCAGGGCACTGGGATAGTCACACCAAGATGAGACCAAAGGAGCCCAAAGCTCTCCCCACCCTGGGATAACTACTTGAGAAGGTAAACAGCCTGGGATGCAGCTGAACTCTGAGGCTGTGAGATCCTTAGGATGCAAGGACATGCAACAATGTTATTCCTGTGACAGTAGGTCCTACCCTTCACCTGCAGCTCCTCCCTTCCCTAAGGTTTCCCCTGGAGAGAGCAGCAGACAGAATAAATGATTTGGCAGCAGCCAACCCCCAGCAAGATCTCTATCCCAGGAGCCAGAAGAACTCCCCAAGCAGATGGCTGGGTAACCCGTGCTCAGCATGCCCACACTTGGAAAATACCAGGCTCAAACACGTGCAGACCAACCATGGTTGGTCCAATGACACAGCACAGAACCCTCTCCTCACCAAGCCCACACTAACTGACCCAATACAGAATTTCTGCCCTCCTGAAATCACTGCATCTACCACAGGAGACATACTACCTACCTTTCTGAGTCTTTATTTAAGGAAAACTCCCCTTTCCCTGCACTGGGTAGACACCACCTAACCCTAGGCTTGGTGCCCATCAGCTCCACTGATCTTGGGGTGATGGGAAGAGGTGGAGATGAGAACAAAGTGCTGCAGAAGAAAAATATCCCCATGACTACACTCCTCCACCCTGAGACACAGATTTAGGAAATAATGTGCTAGGATCACCCTGACCAATCTGGGGTGACTTATACTGAGGGAAAGTGTGAGTTCTTGCTTCCTACTTGTCCCTGTGCTTACAGACCTTCCTTTGAAAGCTAAAATGCTTCTTCCCCTGTGCTCACATCAGTGAAAATCAGATGAGAACTGACAGCATTTGTATTTATATTAGGGATTTGTACAAGTAGTTATCAGGTATGTGCAAACAAGGCTAAACCTGAGCAAATGCAATCTACCCATATTTTGATGAGGGCAGTACCTCATTTACCTGATTCTTACAGACTGTCAATAGCTAGGCCAGCTCAACGTGCTCCTTGTTCAAGAGACTTCAGGCACAAGCTTCCATGCTTAAAAGCAACAAGGAGAGAAAGCTTATGCATTCATTCCCTATAGTGTATTAATTTTTAACACTGTTGGGCTTTGGAATGAAAATTCTAGCATCTACCAATAACACCAAGCAAGAAAAATCTTAGGGATCCACCTATGTCTTTTGCTGACCCATTGTCATTTTTGGGTTTCACCACAATTTACAGAAATTAACTTTGTGATTAGGTTTTGAAATAGCAGCATCATTTAATAAATCCAGCTGAGTGATTACTTAATTATCTCATGGTGATGATTATTTAACTCAATATTTAGAGCTTAGGAGAGTCCATAGGCCTAGGATAATTTGCTATTTCATATTTTACAATGCTTTAGAGCCTCCAGAATTAAACAGTGTAAGAAGATGACTTTCTGAGAACATTTTTAAATAGTGGAGCATATACTGTCACCCAACTGCCTCAGTTGGGTGACAGCCCCTCGACAGCCAGCAGCAAAGACATTTACCAGAAGAATGATTCTTAACTCAGGAAAAATAAGAGGTAAAAATTTACATTCAGCCAAAAGTTTTCCTCAAGCTGTAATAAAGCAAAAGGATCCCTGTGCTTGTTAAAGCTGGGACAGAGTTAATTTCTTTCACAGTAGCAAGTATGGGGCCATGTCTTGGATTTCTGAGCAAAACAGTGTTGATAACCCAGGGGTATTTTCATAATTGCTGAACTGCCCTTACACAGAGTCAGGGCTCACCTCAGCCCACCAGCAAGGCTGGGGGGGCACAAGGAGCTGGGAGGGGACACAGCCAGGACAGCTGAGCCCACCGAGCAAAGGGACATGCCAGACCACACGGCATCATGCTCAGTACACAGAGCCAGGGGAAGAAGAAGGAAAGGGGGGACTTTGGGAGCAAGAGCATTTGCTCTTTGCAAGTCCCTGTCACACAGCACGGAGCACCAATGCCCTGGCAATGGATGGGCACGTGCCTGTCCCCGGGCAGTGGTGAATGAACTCCTTGTTTCGCTCTCCCCATGAAACTCTCCTATCTCAGCCCACGAGTTCTCACTTTTACTCTCCCAGTTCTCTACCCCAGCCTGCTGGGAGCAAGGGGCTGTGTGGTGCTTAGTTGCCAGCTGGGGTTAAACGATGACAATCCCATATAATCCAAACTCTTCTTTTTTTGCTGACTCTTAAGGAGATTTACAGGCTTTCTCCACTATTAAGTTTCTGCAAAATAGAACTCTACCTGAAATAATGTTTTCTGAGAAACAAAAGTCAGTTTTTCACTTTCTAAAATGCATTACAATTATTAAGAAGGTCCCTCTTTTCCCCTTAACATAGATTTTTATTTTATTTTTATACAAAAACGTGCGCGCACACACATTTCTTTTGCAAGTGACATGTTCCAGACAGCAGTGTAATTTCTGCTTTTGGCCCTAGGTGGTACATTACACCACATTAAAGCATTGGCTTGCTGAAAACACTCCAGGAAGGCACAGGGGCTCATTCCTCCCAGTATCTTCCTGGGTCATACAGACCACCACAGCTTTGAAGATAGCAACAAACACAAACAAAACAAACTATTGTGCTGTCCCCAACAGAATGGTGAGTATTCCAGCAGGACACGGTACCAAGCAGAAGTACTAGAGAATTACAGAGAGTGCCAAATCTCTCACACGTAATCTGCCTCCCTACACTTACTGCAATTATTCCTGTTACTTAATGCTTTAAAACTTTTATTTCCCCATCTTCACAGCACTTCATCACTTTAAGTAATCTTCATTTCATTCAACTGAAGGGAGTAAGTACTATTATCCTTCCTCCTCTGGAGATGAAGCAAGTTGCCCAAGGTGACACACTGAGTCAGGTGCCACCCAAAGCCAGTGCTCCTTGCTTCTAGTCCTACCTGCAGATTTCCTGGACAATCCTGCCCTTATTAAACATATAATGACTTTACTGTGGGAGACTTCAAAGGGCAGCAGCCGAGCTCGCTGTCCCTCTTGGCAGCACTCCCCGAGGAGAGGCAAGCTCATGTCCCTCAAGGAGACAGCAGGAGAATACAGTGCACATCCAGCCCTTGCCAAATGATGACTACTACAAACAAAAAGATTTGGCAAAGCAGGGTGGTCTACAGCACTCACACCCTCTCCTGGCTGTAGACTGGGCTCTCGTTCCCAGTGGGATTTTCTTTCCTTTGCACATGTCAGTAAGAAAATGAGAATGAGTGGCCTAGGGACACCAGCAGGAAACAGACAGAGTAATGCCAATGCCAGTAGGAAATAATTTAAAAGACCAGCAGGAAAGACTATCATTTGAAAAAATGGCAAATCCCTGAGCTGTCAATATTATTGACTATTTTCTGTCACCCTCCTGACATTCCCCTATTATTCTGAAATAGCTGGTGCAGGGCAGAGGGGAGTATTTTTTACAGCTGTGCTCCTGGAGCTCAGCATCCAAGACTGGCACTCCCAATGCAGGTTTAATGCAAGCTGAGCAGCCTGAGCAACAATGCTGCCCTCAGTGCTGGGAGGCAGGGGCTGGTCAGGGTGAGCATCCTGTGTGATGGATGCAGGGATTTGCTGCCAGGAGTAGGCCTGGGGCAGTACAAGTGTTCAGCACTCATTCAACATCTACTTTATAAAAGAGGACAATGCAAAGACACCAGGATAGGGAAAAGGAATGAAATTAGGAATGTCAAAGTTCATTAAGTACCTCTCTGTAAGTCAGTTAATCTCTTTCCCCTCAATGTCCCCGTGGAAATCACTGGTGATGACTTTAAGAGTTAATCATTGGGAAGCAAGATTTATATTTGTTTTGTCCCAGCAAACAGCAGACTGCCACAGCAGCAGCTCAGCTGCAGCTACCTACATTCCAGCAGGAGATTTTGGCTACCAGCACGAGTGCCCTCCCAGTACCAGATCAACAAAGGCACAGCCAGCAACGCTGCAGCAGCACAGATCTCCCCTGGGGTATCACACACACACCCCCTGTGCACACATGTGCGCTGCCAGGGCTGCCACATGGCTCTGCCCCAAACTCCCCCAGCACTGCCAGGAGCATCAGCTGCCCCCACGCCGGAGTTCTGCTGTTTCACAGTGAAGCAGCCCCTGGGCAAGCTCCTGGTGTACTCCACGCCCCACGGCTTTTGCATCCCTCTCAGGTGCTCTGCAACCCTTGGCTTGCTCCCAGCTGTGAAGCCCAGCACTGCTGATGGATAAGCCAGCAGCAGGAAACGTTCAATATTTTATCCATTGTGGTACAGACATTGCTCAGCACCTTGCAGGCTCACTCCAGGCTACTGCTCATGCCAGCATGGCTATTGCTCAGCATCTTTCCACCTCTCATAATTAGGATCCCAAAACTCTTATTTCTGCTAATGTAAAAACAGGGCTGGAATGCTTAATGGCCTCACTAGGACAGAGCAGGCAGCAATCCTCAGCACTGCAGCAGAAGGACCCACTGCTCCTGAGCACTCAGCATTTGTCCTGTATGCTTAAGGCCTTGGCCCAATAACCAAGGTAATAAAATACCAAAGACCAGGGGAAAGACTGGAAGATTATACTCCAGAAGAATAAAAAGAAATATATATAAAAATTATAAATATGAACAGAAAACTGTATTTACAGAACAGCTGTGTAACAATATCATTTGGCGTGCACTTGTTGAAGAGCAGCCTTTTTTCCCCTATGACTGGTCCTTTTTCTGCCCTTTAAACATTACTTCAAATCTTGTTAATATTCTAATTTCTGACTTGGCCTGAAAGTTGAAATTCTCATTATCATCCTCTTTTATTTTTTTTTATTTGAGGGCATTTCTTCAGGGTGTCTTTAGGGTTTTTTTGTTTGTTTGGGTTTTTCGGTTTGTTTGTTTTTGTATAACCACAAAGAAGTTCAACCACAAAAAGAAATCCACTAATATCTTTCATTTCAGAAAAAAAATCCACTAAGATCTTTCATTTAATTACTTCTGATGCCTAACCCAGGAGTTTTACAGGTGTGAGGCTGGTAATAAAGGCAGCAGGTAATTTAGTTGATCACTCCTATTACACTCTGTAGAAGAACCAGAATAAGAGAGATCATTTATTCAATAGTTGATCTTTATGCAGCCAGAAATCTGTGCAGTTCAGCCACCACTCAGCTGGTGGAAGACATGATTATCTAGAAACAGGACAGGCTTAAAGAAAAAGAAAACTGAAGATAACAAAAGGACCAAAAAAAAAAAGAAAAAAAAACCCAAAAAACTGAAACAACAACAAACCTAACAAAAACACAAACAAACAAACCCCCCATCTGAACAGGAAAGGCTGAGTTCTACATTTTGATACACCTCTGCTAACTCAGTTACATGAAAGGGTGTTTGTCGCAGACATTTCTCCACAGAAATCCTTTCTTTCAGATTTCTGCGTCTTCGGGAGGCCAGAGGCCCCCGAAGAGAAGGTAAACAATTATTATCAGCTGCTGGGGAATGCAACAGGAACACCTTGATTGGCTCATTTTCTATGTTTATAATTAAGAGCCAATCACCAGTGTAAGCTAGGGGACTGAGTCCTTGAACACAACTTTGTTGTAGATATTCTTTTCTATCTCTTCTTAGCTTAGCTAGCAGCTCTGCAAAACCTCTCTCTATATTCTATTAGTATAACTATAATGTATAATATCATATATTAATAAATCAAGCCTTCTGATCAAGATACAAGATTCACCGTCTCTCTCTCACCAGCAGCGACCCACTCAGGTCGCTGTAATAGGTGTTCACTTCAGAACTAGTCAACAGTCAAATAATTTGCTTTACCATCTTCTTTCAAGAAAGATGTCTGAATTTCCTCTATTTCCACTCACTATTTCTCTACCAATGAAAGACTTGAGTCACAATAATATTTTCTTCAGGTATTAGTGGCTAACAAACATTTTTATCTGTTTTCAGAGATATAATATATACCATTAAAAAAATATTCCTTTACAAGAAAATCCACTTGGACAGCATGTGCACACAGAGCAAGATGTGCCTGGCACAAGAAATGAATTTTACAAGTGTATAACCTGCATCTCACCACTCACACTATTATCTTGTGCAAGCCACTCCACTGTGGACAATGAGAACAGGCTGGTCATTTGCAGTTTCTCACCACAGAGCACTTACTTTAGTTTTCTGACCCTCATTCTCTGTACATTGCTTTTAAGGTTTGTACTGCACAGCCAGTTTCTATCAGAATTTCCTTCTAACACCTGACACAAAAGAAAATTCAAAGTTTTTCACATCTCAACTCAGAGACCTGAAAATCCCCATTCCCCACAAGTATGACCTTCTTCTAAGAAGAGCTGCAGCTTATCAGAAATTCAGATGAGTAAGTGATGACAAATCTATACCAAAGGCTTTCAGAGGAATCAGTAACTGCTTCTTGCCATCCCCTCATCAATTCCCATGAAGTGCTCACTTGGCTGTGATTATCATTACTTATAATGGTGACATCGAACTGAAACTGAGTCAGTGTTTTAAAAATTATTTAAGATCAGTTCTGGGCACTAAAGCAGCTCCCAAGTCCCTGTTGCCAAATTGCATGCTCTTCTTCACCAGAAGGGAAAGTTTTCTCCCTTGTGCCCAAGAGAAGGCAAAAAAAAAAAAATCACTGGCTCTGATAACAGACAATAGTAATGAACCATACAAAGGAAATAATGGGTTATTTCATGCATTTGACAGCTTACTACAGTTTAAAAAGATTTGTGAAGATGAAAATGCATTTCATTTATCTCAAACTATTTCATTTTAGGGATCTGTAGCAATTACAGCTAACATTTTTCAGACAGAATTGTGGTTCTTGAATTACAGTGTCCATTTTAAAGCAACATTCAAATTAATCTAGTCAATTTTTCCAATCCTCAAGTCCAAGAGGTGAAGGCTTGACAAGTTCCAGTTTCATCTGTAACCAAATTAGAGCTAACCATTCGTACACTACCCAAGTGCCAGGCAGTGAGGCAGCCTCTCCTTGAGGAGGCAGCTCCTTTCCTCCCCCTGCAGCCTCCAAGGAAAGAGCAATTCACCCCAGCAAAATGGCACAGGTGATGCACTAAGAGAGAGCTTTGGGAACCCTGCATTGTCACACTGTACAGCTGACTTTCAGGAGGGAGCTGCCAATTGCCAGGGAGGCAGCTCCACAGCAGCCCTGTGGCATCTCTGCCTCCCCTGCTGAAATCTAACCATAACAAAAAGGCAAAAGCAAAAAGCCAGCAATTAGTGCTCAGCCAGAGCAGTCCCGAGGCCTCTCACCATTACCTTGGCAGCTCCCTAAGGAGCACAAAGAGGGAAGAAACATAAGACTGGAATGGATAAAAAGGTGAGACTGTGGTGTTAGAACTGGTGTAAACCATTATGATCACACCTCTCAGTTACAATCTGACTTTTTTTTTTGACAGCAAAAGGAAGCTGTGAACTCAGCACTGTTACCAGGAATTCAATGCATCAAAAGGTGACTTCATAAATGGCCCCTTAGCCTCCTCTGCCAGCAAAGAGGCCAAGGGCACCTCTCTGGGAAAAGCCCATCAGAAGGAAGGGCCTCCCTGTAACACCACGGGACGCTTGTGGGGGATATCCCAAGGTCACGGACACACTGTGCTTAACCCTCACAAGGCAGCAGAGCATCCCACCCAGAAAACTCCTGGCTCACAAGGCAAATTAGGTGCTCATTTACTCTTGGGGTCACTAAACACATTCTTAACAAGTGCTGACTGAGATTCCATCTTAAGCCTTTGACCCAGTAACAACACATCTTAAGCACACCAGGTCCTTGGAGAGATCCTTTTTCTATCTCTTCTTGCTGTTCTAGTGAAACAAACACAACATTTTCCTGGGTCCTTACTGGGACAGTGGTTTTGATACAGCAAACAGCCATGCCAGCTTCACAAAACAGTAACAGAGAGAAAACCCCAGGATACCACACAACATATGGAAAGTCATAACAACATGTATTTCAAATCTTTGCACCCTAGCTCATCTCCATTCATTCCCCTTCCACACTCTCCTCTCAAAGTACAGCAGGAGCAAACACAAAGTCCCATCTAAGCTCCAAATGCAAAATGAATATAGGCTACATAAAACACAGCAGGGTCTAAAAATAATTGAAGAGCATGTACCTTAAATTTGCGTTCCAAATTTGTTTACTACTGACAAATACAACTTTGGCAAAAGACCTAACTATAGGGAGTATTAAAAGTGATATCAGAAGTTCTTCCAGCAGCTTCCTGTAGCAGAGCTCTTTGGGAGGCTTTGCTGCAGGCCCACACAGCCCAAGGAAAAGGGAGTTTGGTGCAGGGGGCTCACACTCACCGTCTGCAGAGTTTCCTCCTGCCTCCTGCTTTGGCTCTGCCGGTTGATAAAGGAGCGAGTCGAGAGTTTGTAATGGTTCAACAAGCAGATGATCACTACCACCATAACAGTTATAACCACGATTATAATGATGATTTGAACAAACTCCAGTTCAGCTAAAACAAAGGGAAAAAAAAGAGGAAAACGTGTCATCAACACACAGAAGGTTAACCATCAAAGCAACAACCTGAAAAGACACTCAATATTTCTCTGAGACTGATCTGGCTTGAGATACTCTTGCTGTCTATTCTGCAAAGTTTTGTGATGAAAACTGTTCTAAAAAGTATGAAAATTATTTCATTTTTGCCAGAGCAAACTGACCAGCATCAGTGGCTGTAGGTCAAAACTAAGAAGCTTCTTAGTGATCCTTCTCTGCAGCCTCCAAAGGAAACAAACTCTTCAACATAAACACCATAGATGAACCTTTTGGACAAAACAGTTTCACTGGACAAAAAACCAAAGGAACCTCATACACACAAACCCCACTCTATTTTAATAGCCACCTGTAGTACCAATAGAGTCCAGAGGGCTTCATAAGCTTCAAAGCCTGAGAGGAATCAGGACACTGATTATTTAGTACACTAACCTTAATTTTTTTATCAAGTCAAGAGCATGAAAGCTATTTAACTAGAGTGGAAAACCTTAAGCCTATTGAATCTACATGCGGTGTCTTTTTCAATTACCACCTTCTCTCCAACGAATGTAATGCTAACTTTTCCAGGCCTTTCCCAGTCAGGTAAAAATCTAAAAAGAGCTCTGGTACTCTAAAACAAGAGATGTTCCACCATGGATAAAAATGAAACCAGGGCCCTGGTTGTTGCAAGAGATACAATTACAATGAACTCCCAGAACCCATCATCTTATCTGAAGCCCTGCCTATACCACAAATATTAAGTATATTTAGAAATGAGTCACTCTTGCACCCTTTTGGCTACACTGGAGCAGCAAGGATGAGCAATGTAAGGGGAAAAATTGCCCTTTGCAGCTACCTAGTTGATGATATTTCTATGGAAACTGCATTGCTCACAGGGGATGCTCATCTTGAAAGACAACTCCACTTAATGGGAGGAGGTCTTTGGTTGCTAGGTTGGTAGAAAAAGCAAAGAAGCAGCTCAAGTTGCTCAGTTTCAGTACTTTCCAAAAAGGGCATTACTTTTTGGATGCAAAAACATGAACTTTGGGGAACTGATACTAAATATCTGTTTTAAGAAGTTAATGAGGAAAGAGACATGCCACATGAAAATAAAAGAACAAGTATGAGCAAACAAGCCCCTTTTGCCACCATCTTTAATTCGCAGCCACACTCAGCTTTCTGTGTGACAGCAGAACACTTGTGCTGACACAACACAACTGTGAAGCTGAGCTACAAAAACACCACTCAAACATAAACCCCAAGATGAACCTGCAGTTTACCTAAAGGAAACCCAAGGCTGTTCCATTATTCTAGGATCTCTTGCAAACAAACATCAGACTCCAGGAGCTACAAGCGTGCTGGTGTCCAGCAGGGGCTGGTGCCAAGCTCCAGCTGTCTGTCACCAGCCACGGCAGGCACAGCCGGAGCACCAAGTGCTGAGGGTCTGCAATCCTCTCCTGAGGAGTAACTAAGCCTACTTAAGGCTAAGGAAAGAGTAAAGGGCAAAAATATGTCTATCACTTTATCACTCCTCGCTGTTAAGTGCTTCCCACTCATCATTAAGACCACCAGCGTTTTCAAAGAATTTGGTTAGTCAGTGCTTGGTGCTCTGCTTTTGCTATCAACCCCACACACAGGGCAGCGATCTTTCTTTTTCCCCTCTCTTGTGTCACTGGAAGCTCACAATGTCAGCACCAGAAGATCAAAAAGGCGGAAGAAGAGAATTAATTAAAAAATAAACCCACCCAAACCACAGTTAAGTTAAAAGTCTTGGTTTTTCTTGGCTCAGAAACACAGAACACAGACTTCACACAGATGACAACTTCTGCAATTCACATTCTGTGGTTACTGAAATATTAAAGGGTTTCTTTTTCTTTATACAAACTTTTTTTGGGTCCATGTCACACTTTAGACTGGAAAATGGGAGACTGTTGCTAAAGGGCAACATGCAAAACAACTAATGTTTATTTGGGCTTTCCTAGAATGCACAGATCACTAGAATGACATGTTACTTCTCTATCTGCCAAGGACACAGTCTTCTAAATTTATCGAGACCCCTGCATTTCAGTGGCAAGGGACAGTACTTCTCCCTTAGAGATGAGTGATTTGGTCTGTGAGCACTTCCCGTAGGAGGGAACCATTTAAAAATGCTTGATTAAAATATGGCTATACAATAAAGAAAATAAAAACCACAGCACACAGCTGCGAGCACATGGGATTTCCCACATTCAGTTTGCATTGTCAACACCAAACTGCAACAGAACACCTTACTGATGTTCAAGAGGATTTCCTCAATGGAAAGCACGGGGAAAAACGATAATTTTAAATCGCTTCTTCCTCCTGAGTGACATTCCTGCTGCTCATTAGGTTATCAGCGGTAAAAAGCAAAGGCAGCCTGCAGCAGCAGCAGCAGTCTCTATTTGCTGGCACGGATCGAGGCCATTTAAATAGTTCCTAGCGGCTGCTGACAGGCGCTGGGTCATCGCGGCCCCCAGCACGTCCCCTGCCCGACACCTGCCAGGCGCGCAGGGCCACCGCCTTCCCGACAGGCATCTCCTCCTCCCCACTTTTCCCGTAAATTGACCGGGAAAGAAACCGGGCAAAGCTTCAGGAAGAGAAATGCTTTGGTTTTACGACCCTGAGCCTGTGACACTCACATACATCGGTTTCTTAACGCGCAAGAAACTGCATTTCTAATAAAAATTCTCCAGCGGAAAAAAACCTAAAACCAAACACAACGTTCCAGGGTAAACGCCCAACACGGAAAAAGCAACACGGTGAATCAAATTACCTTCTCAGAAGAGCTCGAAAAGAGAGACACAATTTACAGCCCTAGCAGCGACCACACCAGACCGGCACCCCGAGCGAGCCTCCCCCCGCACACGGATCCCGCAGCTCCGCCGGCGAGCGCTCCCGGGCGCTGCGGTGCCCCGGGCCGCATCCCGCGGTCGCTGCCCCTGCGGACCTCGGCGCCGGTACCTCTTTCCAACAACAGGTCTTTTAACCGCGCATCCTTCACCGCTGTCCTGTTAAGCCGCTCACTGGACATGCTCGCCTGCGCCGGGCGGGGGGCTCAAGCCGCTCCGCCAGCCCCCGCGGCGGGCACCGCATCCCCGGCAGCCCCGGGCTCCATCCAGCGAGGGGGCACGCTCAGGGGGGCTGCCAGGGAGCCTCCCGCCCGCGCCTCTCCCGGCGCTCGGAGCGCGGCTGCCGCCCCGCAGCCGCCGCTGCCGCCGGAGCGGGCGGGCACGGCCGGCACCGGCCGCTCCCGCCCCGCCGTGCCCCGGCCGCGCGTGTGCGCGCACGCACGGACACCAGGGTCCCGCCGGGCTCCGCGCCCGGGGCGAAACGAGTTCGAGAAAAAAAAAATAAAAAAAAAAAAAATCGAAAATCCCAAACCACAACAACAAAAAGAAAAAAAATATTAAAAAACAGTCGACCGGCGAGAACAAAAGGAACGGAAAGGCGCTGCCCCGCTGGTGGGCGAGCCCCGCGGGGAGGCGCGGAGCGCAGACAGGGAGGGAAGGAGGGATGCAGGAAGGTCCGTACCTGACCCGCGCCGCCGCCGCTCTTTAAGCCCGGCCCGGCCCGGCGCGTTCGGGGCGCCCCGGCTCCGCCGCCTGCCCGGCCCGCCCGCGCCTGCGCCGCGCCCGCACCGCCCCCGCGCACG
Organism: Ammospiza caudacuta; assembly: GCF_027887145.1. Classification (NCBI taxonomy): domain Eukaryota; kingdom Metazoa; phylum Chordata; class Aves; order Passeriformes; family Passerellidae; genus Ammospiza; species Ammospiza caudacuta. The sequence continues at coordinate 101,468,736 of NC_080593.1, forward strand.
TGCCCGCGCCCCGCCCCGCCCCGCCGAGACGGGACCGCGCGGGGCCCGACGCGCTCGCGGCCCTGGGCCCTTCAAAGGGCGCCGGCAGCCAAAGCTCGGCCCCAGCGCCACACCGACAGCCAGAGGGATCCCCGGATCATCCCAGCTGCGCGGCCCCCGCTTCCTTATCCCAAGTTTCACGGGCAGTCGTGTGTGTCTCCGCGTGTGCGTAAAATACTAGGGAGTCCCATCCCGGCGCTATACCATAAAACCATAACCATCAGAAGGAGCGATGCCTGTAACCTCAAGTTAAAAAAAAACAAAACAAAACAAAACAAAAAAAAAAAAAAAAAAAAACTAAAGAAAGAGGGGAAAGAACACCGGGCTTCAGCCGCATGTGTTTTTCTTTGGCAGAACTCCCAGCTCCCAGCACTCCCAGCAGTGAGTGCTGCCTTCCTCTGCAGCCCTGTGCCTGCCAGTGAACCCTTGTGCCTGTCCCTAAACTCCTCTGCCTGTCAATGAACCCCTGTGCCTGTCCCTGAAGCCCTGTGCCCATCCCTCAACCCCTCTGGCCCCCCAATCCCCTATGCCTGCCTCAGCCTTTCTGGCTCCCTTGTGGCTGAGGAACGCTGCCAGGTGGGTTCCTGATCCCGCTCCCCACCTGTACTCGCACTCAGCAACACGATGGAGGCCAGCAGCAGGGACTCAGGGCTGTCCCTGCTGCCACTGTGCAAAGGAGCAGCACAGTCCCACAGTGTCTCTGACATGTTAGGAAGCACTGTCAGCACCCTGTCCTTCAATTCCCAGGATATTCCTTTATCCTGGCTTCAGCATCATGGCCAAGACTCCTCCCATTCCTAATTACTTCTCTGGATTATGGTGGCATCCCCAAAGCACTGAATGAGACCAGTGTCAAGAAAAGTGAGCTGACCCTCTGGGCCACACTTGGCCAGGGCCTTGGAGCTCCTGAGAGCAGAGGAGATGGCTGCAGCACTGGGGAGGCTCCATGCCCCTCTCCAGCAGGCTGTGGCTGGCTCACCTCAGCTCAGCTCACAGCAGCACTGCTCTCCCCCACACACAGCACAGGCCCCCAGGACACGCTGGCAGACCATGGAGGCAGACCCAGTGCTGCCCACGCCTCTCATGTTTGGAAATCCCAGGCACCAGCCTCAAATATAAAGATGCCCTAACTCAAAGTCAAAGAGCAAAAGCCAGGAGGGGAAAGAAGCAGAGAGGAGTGGGCCTGCTTGCAGTCACCTATCAAGCTAGCACTATGAAGAGCCAGGGGCTTAAAAATATTAGGGAGACATATTCTGCTATATATATCCACAGCACACAGCAGGGCCCCTCTCCTGGTTACAGGCTATCCCCACTGTCTGGATTTATTAAACTGTTGTTGACATTTAGCTTGATACTGCAAGGTCTAAGGCCTCAATCCAAACACAACAGTCAAGCTGGGGGACAGTGATTGTGGACTGTAAATAAATATCCTTTGAGAGTTCCTAGAAGAGCAGAATGAGTTTAAATTATGTGTCAATAGAATGCTTTTGTGCAAGTGGAGTATTAACCAAGTACGGCACTGTTACCAGCAGAGATAAGTAATTCAGTACAGATAGCAGATGTGAAGCGCCTTCAAAATTACAATCTGATTGTCCTTAAAGTACTTTAAAGACAATTAATTCAACAGACCAGACTTCTGAGCATGGCTGTTGCGTGGGCATACCCACTCAATGTGTACAGAGCTGCTACTGAGGCCAATTACCTTCCTGTTGCAAACTCTTTGTTTTCAAGGACGTTGTAAGATAAAGTTTCTGACCAAAGACTGACCTACATACATCATTCCCCAACCTCATGTTTAAAACGAGAAGCTGGTTTCAGATGAGTGCAGTTTAAAGACTACAAAGAAAGCAGAAAACAAACCAAACTAATATATTGGCATTAATGCTTGTCCTTTACTCATACAATTGAACTGTAGATGTTTAGAGTCTTCAGTTTCTGACGAGCATTAACCCATGACATAAAATAATTGCTTTGGCAAGACGGGGGACTCAGCACACAGACTGGTAACTCACACACTTTACTCACTCTCTAGTCCAATACCCACCAACTATTATTGTACAAGTGCAGGCACAATGACTGCAAAATGGTTACAGACTTCTGTGATAAGCATCCTCAAGAACGTCCTCAGAACAATATTTGGCTCATCACCTATTTATTAAGAATTTATCACAAACTTTTTAATGTGAATCAAGCCCTGTGCCAGAGAGCCCATATAAGCTTCTCTGTCAACAAGAATGGGGGAGCAGCTTCCTGCTAAAATTCCAAGTAGCAGGTTCCACCATGACCTCTGAGCAGGACGGCTGCTCTGGCGTCAGGGTAGAAGCTCCTTAAGCAGGTTCTGGCACAGAGTCATAATGCTTCTCCACAGGCCATTACAAGTCAAGCATATTAATGATAAAACCAAGGGCTAGTTCAACTTGGTAACAGGTGAAATTTTATGAAGGACATGTTCACTGATCTGTCTCCTCAGATCATTACTGAGAAAACTAAAGACTCATTTTGGAACCCACAAGAACAAAACCTGAATTTTTTATTTTACTGCTAGTAAAGATGTTAATCTCAAGTGTAAAGAAACAGTCATGCTTTGGTGACCAAAACTGCACAGATACTGCTTTCTCAATATGACTTTTGCATTTCTGCTACTTCTCCCTTTTTTTCTCTGATCCTCTAAAGACATTACTGACTGTGGGCAGGTTCTTGGCCAGTTGTGATACTTTGAAGAATAAGAGAAAACCCACAGTCTTCAAAGTGGACAGTAAGGGGGTGTTTTCCTCCTGCCTGCAGCCAGCCCCTTGGGGAGCCTGGACAGTGGGTGTGTGTGCAGAGGCGCTTCCCCCTCCCTGCACTGCCAAGCAACTTCAAGGCTTCAAGCAACTGCAGATGCACCCACTGAATGCCCCATGCCCCCACCTCTCAAACTGCCTCCACCTGGGGGAAATGTTCACCTTTCTGATTAAATCTAGATTTTGTCAGAAAAAGATGGAGGAACAGCACTGACCGAGGGAAAGAAAAAGTGCTTTTCTCATTGGCAGTGAACTCCAGTAACCGATTTGCCAGTACATGTATCCAGATGTATTATGTTGTGTTTAATGTGATTAGGTGCAAGGAACAAGCAGATGGGAGCACTGTGGAGAGATTAGCAACACAGCCCAAAAGAAGTAAAGTTGGTGGAGGGAAGAAGACAGTATTTAAGGACTCTAAATTGACTCCCTGTTAAAGCTGTTCTTTACTCTGCAGTAATAAGAAGGATTAGGAAATTCAGGCAGTCCTTCACATGCATAGTTAGTTGCACAGCCTGAGTGATCCCTGTGCTGGCCACGCATGCAGTGGTTTGTTTTCCTCTGCTGGAAGGAGGGTTCAGTCAGGGACACTGAATTATAACATGCTGATTTAAAAGTAATCACCGTTTCAGACCTGACTAGCACTGGCTCTGTTTACACTGGTGAGTGAGAAAATCTACTTATGAATTATCCCCACTGCAGTTCTATTAGTCCTCACATGTTGGCTCGACATAGGCAATTTACAGTTGTCTGCTCCAGCAGGGTTAAATGGTACAGTGAGCATAATGCCCTGGCCCTGCTTACCCTGCAGATCACACTGCTGCTAACTTGGATGCTCCCCTGCCACTGCTGCAAAACACGTACAGAATTTCCTGGTTCTGATGCTTGAGGAATGAGAAGCTCTGGGCAGGGAAAGGCAGCTGTAAATATGAGGAAGATAATCAACCCGGACTATTCAGACCAGGAAAACGTCTCCAAGGGGACAAAGTCACCGGGTGTCTGAGAACAAAAATTTCCCACCATTAGGGTGAATATTGTGATACAGTAGCTTCCATGTGTTTTAGTCATTGGCTGCTTCAATCCTCCATTTAGTTCTGTCAAAAATTAGTGAACAAAATCAGCTGTGCTGAAAATACTGCACCTCCTTCCACCCTTAGTTTTGATCACATTCCACAGCTTTTGTCACATTTTGAGCTCAAATCGACTAAGTGTAAAAATGAGCTATTTAAGTAAGAGAAAAGGCAAGAAAGGATAACAATATTGTTTGTTTGGGATTTTAAAAATTCTGTTATTATTCAGAGCTCTCCCAGCAGTACTTGCAGTTAGTACCTGGAACTGGATTCTGTGGAGTCTCTGGTTTGCAGCATGACTACCCTGCCTAAACTCCCTGTGGTTTCCAGGCAATTCCCAGCAAGTACAGGAAAGAATCATCCCTCATTATTAATATTTTTTTCTGTTCAAGCAGGAGCTAGAAGAAATGCACTAAGCACCACATTAAAAAGCTGGGAGATCACATCATGCATTATCCTGCCATAGGAATGGATGAAAGTTAAATAAGGGATAGAATTAGCATGGATGCTAGAATTAAGCACATGCAAAAATCCACCTCCAACACAAAACTGAAAGCCCTGTTGCAGAAGTATAGGTTGCTAAATAAGCTATTAGTGGTATTTTAGACACACAAAGAACGTTCATTCTTCCACTAAAGAACATACTTCAGTTACAGAGAGTCTCCTGCCAGGTGGATTATTCGCTCCATAAATCTCAATTGCCAGCAAACTCCCTGGCAGCCCGGAAAAGAAAACAAGGGGTACTCGACTGCAGGTTAACAGACTATCAAACATTTTAGTACTTTCTGACTAAGGTGTATGCAAAGACGTCAAAAAGCTGGACAGTGCAGAAACATCACAAGAAAACCCAGCAACCCTGGTCTAAAAAAATATAATCTCAGGGCAAGACAGAACAGAGATAAGAAGGGAAAGCAGAACCAGGATTACAATACAGTACTAAAAATACAAGTAGAATGTGAAGAGCTGTATTTATTTCTGACATGAATATAATCAGCTGGTTTAGAGGTACAAAGCTCTGCTTCACTGATGGTGCTGTCTTGCACCTGAAGGTAAAGGATATAGAGAGAACCTGGAAAAAGTATCTGAAGACATATGGGGAACAAAGGAAATCAACAGAATGCAAAATTTGAGGTCAGGGATGACATAAAAATAATGCTTTTAAAGAACTACAATGCCAATATAAGCTAGTGTTAACATTTAAAAGTGAGCAAAGGAAAGACTTCAGTACTGGTAAATGAATCTACATGCAAAACAAAGGAATTTGTTTTCTTTCATCCTGCAGTTTTCTTATCATTTGTCTTGCAGCATTTACATACATGCTGTCTGGATGTGTAATCATAAGGGAAATTAACCCTGGATAACCCCATGCTGCAGCACGTTTACAGAAATTGCTCTAGAGAAAACAACTCTAGGAATAAAATGAGGGATGTTCAAACCATCGGAAATCAAGTGAGTCACAGACACGATAGGTCTGAAGGATGGGAAAAATCTCTTTATGAGAACATGCCATTAAACATTACAATCAAGCATAAAATTGCTCTGCCACAGTATTTTGTTTTATTTGCATTGTTAAATTTCTTCTCCTAACAAGAATGGATAGTTTATAGCACTAATGATTTATACAAAAGGAGCTGTGTAAATGCATCCCAAATGGGGCCTTCTTAAGAACCACAGACTCAGTTTCCTTCAGCTTGATGGCAGATCGGTGACTCACACAGATTTCACATCTGCCTCAGGATACAATGGTGCAGCTTCTAACGAGGTTTCACGATGGATTAAGCTCCTATGATGCAAGAGAGGTGTAAAAACTTATGCCAGTTTAGAAAAAGCACACTGCATTTCCACGAGTTGCCGTGGTGGTGCAAGAGCTACAGAGGCTCTGCCATTAACAACTGTTATCAGATTGCTAAGTTCATTACTTCTGGCTTCTGCAAGCCCACTTAAAATAAAATACATGGCTGGCATACAATTTGTGTATGTCCATGCACAGAAACACAACTTTTCCCCAATAAATCAATGTAATGGATCACATTGTGTACAAGTATTTACATGTGTCTGCAAAACACAGTCACCTCAATTGCAGTGCACCCTCAAAAGAGGTGAGAATTGAGATTTTTGGTGGACAAAATGATTTGGATTTGCTCTTGTTTTTACTCTCTTTATGATATAGCACAGTAATCTATTCCCAATCCACAGCATTCCAAAACAGTAAAGTCAGGTTCCTTCAAATCAGAAATCAGAAGAGTGACAGAAAACATCCCTGTGGGATCCACCCAGATCTTATCTTTCCAGAGTGTCCTTGACCTTTATGTCAAAATTAAGATATTCATTCATGCTTGATTCCAGCAGCTGAAGCATTAAGAAAATAATTTAATTCAAGGCAAAATCTTGAGAAAGGACAACACTGGGAATAAGAATCATAATCTAGTCAAGATCTCTTAGGCCAGCAAGAATGAGAACAATTGCAGATAAGAAGTACTCAGGTCATGGGGAAGTATCAGGAAGTTTGTAATGCACTTCTTTTCTGACTAATGGCCTAAGTGAGTGTGTGGACAATAATCTTCAAGCAGAGATGTGAGGAGGAAATAGGAGAAGAAGTCCACAGAGAATGTCAGTTGTCAGATGCTTCCTGCAGTTTTTCCATAACCACTTATCAGGAGCCAGTTTTAACGCATCATCACAGGCATTCCTCAGCAAGCAGCAGCGTTTTTGTCACTTCCTTCAGACTGGAAAAGGAGTAAGACTTCCCAAAAATACATCTTCTAGAAAAGAGGAAATTAAGCGAGCAAGCTCAGCACTCAATGGGAATGGGATACCTCACTGCTACTTGTGAAAAGCAGACCTCTGAGCAAACCACCAGCGAAACGACAACCACACTGCAGAAGCTACCAGGATATTTTTACCACAGCAGAATATGTTATCTTTTCATTTTGTAGAAAGGCAATAAAAATTCATAAGATTCATGCTCTGCATTTAAAGAGAAAAACTTGGTAATACAGCATTCAGACCACATGGTTTTTAACATTACCATGAATGGTCTAAGTTCTTCAGTCTTCTGACATGTTCAGAAGGGATGGTGTTTACATTGACTTGTTCATAGTACATCATATCACATTTTAATGATTCAGTTCACTCTGACAAAAGGAAACATCTGCCATAATTTTTTTCTTTCGTGAACTTTATCACAATTAAAAATCTGACGTTTCACCAGCCTGTGTGCCAACTGAGAAGAACGCCAAGTTCGGCACTTCCCAATACATACAAATGAGTGCGGCATGAACAGCTAGTACCAACAGCACCAAGCCATCACTGACTTGTCAGCTCTCACCACAAAAGAGAAGAAAGATCACAGTTTGTGGGCAATAGTTTTATAATCTTGATCTGGTTTCCATATGACAGAGTGCAAGAGAGAGAAAGCAAAAAAAAAAAAAAAAAGATAAAAAGAACGTTTTGCAGCTCTGTGTGATGACAACATAAGATTTCTATGTCTTGCCCTATTGCAGCCAGAAAAATATTAAAACAGCATGTCAAAACTGGCATCGCTTCTAAAAATGATTTCCAAACATTGCTTGATGGACAGCACCCTAGCAACTCGATACAAACCTGAAATCTGCATATATTTTACATAAAATGAGACCAATCCCGCCCAAGGCAATGACAGAATTCTTGTTTTCAACAGAATTAATGTTATCTTCAAGCTCAAGCCACTTCTGAGACACTACACGTGACAGCAAGGCAGCTTGACCGTTTACCATGAGTACCCTGTGTAAGGGCAAGCTAACTTCTGTATTTTTAGGCAGTTTAAACTACACTGTCATTTCAGGATGGAAGCTAAGAGCCAGGAGCAAAACCAGCAGCCATGCAGTGCTAGCTCATACGTAGAGTAGCAGAGTCCCACTCTACTGTGATGTTACTGAGCCCAGGCAGTCGGAGGGATGGATGTCTCTGAACAGAATCCAGGACAGAGCTGGGGTGTCAGTGATGGTTGAGAGGTGTTTTCTAACACTGCTGCTCCATCCATTTGTTCCCTGTAGCCCTAACATAATATTGGATCAGGTAAGATATAATTAAACTTGAAGTGTCTCATAGGAGGACTTCAGGTATCAAGAAAGGAAAAATGACCCTGTATGCAGAATATACAAGACTGCATACAAAGTATGGCATAGATGCTTAGGGAGATGCATAATCTTCTATCTGTGAGATCAGACTGAGACTGAGTTTCTCCCCTTAACTCTGTCACAGACCTGTTAGTGACCTAAGGCAAGTCCTTTCAGCTCTTCCTGCCTGTCCTCTCCATTCTTCTCTTTCTTGGTACCACAGCAGCACCTACGCAGCACTTCCACAGAGCACGGCCTCACTCACCTCAGCCTTCACACGCTGTCCACTGCCAGTGCCATTTGTCAGTTGGGCTGCCAAGCCGCTTTTGAAGATGACATGTGAGCATCAAAATCACAAAGATGCAGTTTCAAAATCTGTCCAGTGGTAAGTGAACAGGTGCCTTTCCCAGTTAGCAAAAGGCTGGTCCCAAGGGACCGCAATGGTATTTTCCTGTGTGTGACAGCAAAAAAACCCAAAATTTCCTTGAAATCTTACCAGATGCACTGGGAAATGATAGCTAATGCATCTTACAGTTGGTTGGCTGGTATTTTTGGATGGGAGGCTGCATTGCAAACTACTTCATCCTGTATTCCCACTCTGTACAACTGCACATCCGACATTGTACTGACTCACCGGTAGCATTTTTGTGCAGCCCACTAAAGAGATAACACTACACCCCATTTGGGTGGGGCAAGGCTTTCTGGGCAAACTGACTTGTTGGAGAGGAAGTTTTGAGAGTAAGAGACTTGTTTTCAGGGTCACAGATAAACCGTGATCTCCTGTGAGTGCATTCAGAGCAGGAAAAACACATCCTCTCCCTCTCACTTCTCCGTGTTACCCCATTGGGGCAGCAAAATGATGGATGCTTCACATTTGGTGCAGCCCTAATTTTTAATATAAAATGTGTTTTTTCATTAGGATTAAGGTAAAGGGTTAAAACCAGATGAATCCAAGTTTTTACGCAGCCTTCAGGGAGAGGGCTAAGCTTTGTGCCCAGCCTAGGAGGGGATGCTGCCCACACAGCACACCTTCCGGCCTGCCTCCAGGCAAACCCAGGGCTGACAAAGCCTTCTGGAGAAGCAAAGGGCAGAGAGATCTCTCCATCATCCTTTCCACTCTGGGATCAGGGGTCTCTGCCACACTTCTGATCTGCTGAGTTTTAAGTCAAAGCTGCAGAGAATCGGCCTGAGCCAGGCAAGCGTTTTACAGCGCTGCTCTGTGATCCCCTGCCACCGGCTCCGCTTCACGCGTTCGTGCAGCGACTCCAGAAACAGCCTTGACTGCTCACCCATTAACTGAGAGGTGCGAGTCAGGTTTGCACTGCTGGGAGACAGGCTATTTTTACCACACTTAGGATGTGCTGTCACAACGTTAAATCCCAGCTGCAGATTTACCAAAAGCGCTAAGGGGATTTGTCCGGGATTTCAGGATGCCGGCATCCTGATCTGCATAGCAGCTCAGACCAGGCTTTTTGCCATTCATAAGTCCCAGACAAATGACTCGTGAGAGCGTGCAGCTTGCCAGCACGGCGCATACCCAGCAAGCACACGGGGTCTGGGATGTGTCTGACACCAGAGGCATGTGCTGGCCACCTGCACTCGGCATCCCAGCCTCCCCCACAGACTTCACCAACACCTGGCTGCGTCTGTGCGCCCTCTCCTCTGTGCACCATGCCTGGGCACACCACACCACGAGGACCACACATGTGGCACAGGCCTGGCCACACAGCCCCTGCCCTCAGGCAGGGCAGTATTTACTCCCCGTACATCCCACACCATTCCTGCTCTCTCTAGTCTCAACCAAGTGCAGCACAAACTTGCAGTTGCTTCCCTTATAAAGTTTACACCCTGCAGCAAGAGCTTCCCAGGCACTTCTGCCCTCAGGGATCCAGTCCCCTGGCTGTGGTAGGTACTCAAAAGGGTCTCCTGGGAGAGATCATTGATGGCTCATGGATAAAGTCTGAGTCTTGGATAAAGTCATGGATAAAGTCTAAATTGCTGTCTGACACTCAGGATGGTGAGGCTGAGGTGCTGCCAATACCTTACCCGCCGTATTTCCTGCCTTGAAAGCTGCATGTCATCATATTAGCACAGTTTCACTAAGTGAATTAGAAAAGGCACACCCTTTCCAGGGTTTATCCTGGATTTTTTTTAGACACACCAAATACCTTGCTGTTAATGCATCTGGTTCTGGTTTACACACCTAACACAGGAAGAAGGGAATTGCTCAATCCACAGTTCTGCATATAAGAAGCATGAATCTGTATACAACCCAAACTGGCTCTCAGCTTCAATCTATCCTTTTTTGGGCAGAAACAGCTTAGACATTTTGAATTTAAAAAGACTCTGGTAATTTTTTCTTTATTTCCTCTCATATTTCTTGCTCTGAAAGCTTAGTCTACAACTTTTTGTTCATTGCAAGTGCCTTACCCAAAGCCAACTTAAACCTGAACACCTCTAAAATTTTTCAGGAAGGTGGTTTTTCTTTTTGGCTTTGGGGTTTGGGTTTTTTGTGTTTTTGCTTTTGAGGTTTGGGGAATGGGAGGGGGTGGGGAGGAAGGGAGGGTTTAAGAGTCTTTGAGTTAAGAGTTTTGGTTCCCAGTATTAGAGGTAAGAGTTGGGGTTCCCAGTGTTAAATCACATAATTTTGAGTGTCTGGTCTTCTGCTAAAAAAACAAAATAACTTTGCTCTTTTTTTTAGCACAGTGAATTTTTGTAACCTGAAGAACTGAGTCCCAGTTTCCAAAATGTTGGTATTTTATCTTTTCTGCTAGATTCTGCTGTTTCTTCAGTTAATACTTTAACATCCTGCCTGAAACTGAAGCAGTTTTAGGTTCTGCATTGCCTACACATTTTGTCATTTCTAACACGACAGTTCTGTAACCCGTTTGTTTTCTCAGTGCGTCTTTGAGCATCACTTGTACTTCACAATGCAGATGTCTAATGCAGATCAAGGCGGGCGCTGCAGCATATTCTGTTCCAAAAGACATCCCCACCTCCTCATTTGTTTTGCAACATGGCTATCAAAGCACTAAATAAATAACATAATAGTTAGCATATACCCATTGTCTTACATATTCTGCATGGTTTACACATGTTAATTAATTTCTTTACTCTTTTGGAATAGATACAGAGGTGATCTCTTTATATAAATTGTGGATACAAAACAACAGCTAAACAAAATAATCAGATCAAAACCCTTTCTCAAATTTCTGAGGCCAAAATAAATCCCATTTATAAGGAAGAACACGCACGCAAAAAAAAGTGTAGATCATCTCTTGCAAACAAATGAAATGCAGGCTAAAGTTTGATTGCAGCTTTTTCTCGGTGAGCCTCTAGCCCAAATGTGAAACCTGAGTTCTCTCCCTTAAAGCTCACACCCAGAGGCATGGCTCACTGGTCAATGCAATCCTCAGGGTTTCCCATCTTGAACAATTTATTTTCAGGAACAAAGCCTGGAAGAGATCCAAACCCCTCATGTGGATTGGCAGCAGCTCAGGATGCTGTCTAGGTGTGTCTGGCTTGCCCAACTAACAACTCTTTCCAGTTCCTCCATGCAGAGCACACTTGTGTTTCACCATACTGCAGAAAGCCACCCAGAAACTTCTATTCTCTCTTTTCTAAAAAGGACAGCAGTTTCTCCCACTAGATCCCCAGCTTTTTGGGCTGTCAGACACTTTGGGGTTTAGCTGGTGGCTTAGAATTCAACAGCGAATGTACAGTTTAGAATTTACAGCTGGGAAAACAATTTCCAAAAATATCTGTATGAATGCAATGCAGAAATATGCCACATTGTAACAGTGAGTATTCTTTCTCAAAATGGAAGTGTTAAATTTCAAGCACAGCCCTATGCCTCAGATGAGCCAAGAAACTTCTGAAATGAGTAGCAGGCCTTGCTCAGCACCCTGTGTGCAAAGCAGCCTCTTCCTTCCTGCGCCTCTTGCCCCTCCAGGTAGCCCTGGCACAGCAAAGCAAAGTTTCTCAGCTGTGCTGTTAAGCCAAACTCCCCTCAACATTGTTATCAGGAGAGTGTTTCCCAGCTGTTACCATAAAACTGTTAAATCCTGAAATGGGTCCATCTGAAGGTTATTTGTATCATAGAATCATTTAGGCTGGAAAAGACCTTTAAGATTATTGATTCCAAACACAGTCCAATTTTTAATGTGCAGAAACACATAGGGAAACAAACACTAATATTAATCTGTTCAAACAGCAAGAAGTCCCCCTCCCCCATGCACAAAGCTGCAAAAATTAAATCCATAAGGACATTTATAAAGCATATCTTATTTCGGGGAGAAAACAAAAGTGACTGACACAGTTATTTGTCAGCGCCGGTAAATAAATTTGCACGGCTTACAATGTTTACCCTGGAGTACAGCTGAAAGATCCATTCGTGCTGCATTAGAAACCCGCCTCAATGACAAACTTCAGCTCCCCGCTCCAGCAAAGCTGATGTATTGACTAGACAGGTAGATATTAGGTGCTCCGACTGTCTGGATGCTATGGAAATCATGCCGCATGCATCTGACCGTTGTCAGCGGCAGAAGACAAGCGCCGGCCTCATTCTTATTCCAGCCAGGAAAAAGGCCTCGTCTGCATTAGCCTTTTTACTGAAAGGCTGCCATATTTGTCAGTTCAGACGCATGTAAGATAAGCTCTTTCCCCGTTATCTAATATTTCACCAGGCAGTGGAAACGAAGGATAAGCAGAACCTAATAGTCTATGTGGGCAGGAGATCTTGAATGCTGTCAAGCTCAGCGCAAGGCCTGGATGCCCTAGACAAGGGGAAGTTTACAGAAGGAGTTAATCACTTCATTTTGAAGAAAAACTCACAGGGATTTGGAGAAATGGCTAGGACTTATCCTGGCTATGCAGCAAGCGAGGAGACGAGTGTAAAACCCTTAGTACAGCATTATACTCAGGGCCTCTCC